>NW_027556402.1:119086056-120286056 GCF_003287225.1 Phascolarctos cinereus
TAATGTGTTGTTGCAACTATCATTTTATTTCAGTAGCTTGGATTTTGTATTTAAAATTCACTTAAGTTTGCAATCAAAGTATGGATGTTGGTTATTTTGTAGCAACTCTTCCAAGATGCTGGCCATAAGTGATTGATTCTCTCAACTCAGCTATTGTTCATTCTTCCTTTCTGGACTGCTCCATACAAGGGAGGATACTCAGTTTACTGATATGGTAGTTTCCATCAAAGGTAAGGGCAAGGGACTCAAAGAATAAGAGCAGTTTGGGAGTTATTAATTGTTGATTAAATTGTGCATAAACAAAATCCAGGGAAACATCATAAAAACGGACGCTATATACTGCACCAACTTTTGTGGTTATTGTTGCAAAATTTACAAATTTATAATATAAATATTTACAATATAATATATAAAATATAAATGTAATATAATTATAATATTTATAATATAAATAATAAATTTATAAATAAAAGATTATTGATTATTTCCTAGTGGTCACTGCTCAGAAGTCAGCCTACTCAGGTTCAAAATGATCCTCCCCTACCAAAGTCTTTATCTTATTAGAACAGGAAATAGTTGTACATATAGATAACACAATATTTCCATCAGTTATTCATTAGTTAACTTGTTTGGAGACAAGCACTCTAAATTAAATCTTGCTTTTCTAACTTAGCAATAATTTCTTCCTCAAATGAACTCTGGGTTCTTGAGGACAGCCTCTGTTTGATTTCTCTTTTCCTCTGAATAGGCTCAGACAGACTGACCTTTGTGGCACAGCAGAATTACAAGCAAGTGACAAATCTTTCACTAGGCCAAGAGAACATTTCTATTACACATACACATACACATATTATACAATCTGATTCTCAGATTCAGTATTTAATGATTTGGAACACATGACCTTTGTCAAATTGCTAATTTTTTTGAATCTCAGTTGTCTTATCTGCCAAATGGGGCTAAGAACAATTACTGTACTTGGTATCTCACAGGGTGAGAAAGTACTTGAAGAACAGTAGAGTGTTATGATGCCCTGAGATATTATGATTACTCTCACATAGTGATACAATGTAATTATACTTGAAGTCTCTGATCCTTAGCCCCCTCTTCCTTGGGCCTGTTCCAGGCCTGACTTTGCTTCTCAAGGTTTGCTAAGCCCTAGGCACAGCTTCCTTGTTGAAAGAGAGATTATAGGTTGTTAGTTGTAGTTGTGAGAGACCATTAACACCAACTGAAGCTTTATCCACTTTGCAATCCAAAGAACATTGAAAAGAATGATTCGAGAATCTTATGATGTGGCCAACACAGGCAGTTGTTTTACTTGATAATGCTTACTTGTCATGAGGACTTTCTTTTTCTTTTCCAATGGGGAGGGAGAACTTTTTTTTTTGTTAAACAAAAGAATAAATTAGACTTTAAAAAAACCAGAGTTTTGGAAAGAAAGCTGCGAGCTGTCAGAAACATTTTGGACTGGGAATAAGTACTCATCTATGTATGGGGATCTCTAGTAACCACTGAAGTGGAAAGAGCACAAGACTTGAGGTCTTGATTTTATCTTACATGGGCATTAGCTCTGTGATAATGCCATTTGTATTAGCTAGTGCTGTGGTGAGAAAAGTGCTTAATAAAACTTTAAGTCATATAGAAATGTGACTATTAGCTGGCTTAGAAAAATGCAGGTAAACTTAGAACTGATTGACAGCTTGTTTTTTTATTAGATAAAGGTCAATGAATCAGCCAACAGGCATTTACTAAGGACCTTTACCAGCCATTCACTTTGCTAGGAGCTAGGGATTCAAAGGCAATAATGAGACAGCTCCCCCCCTCAAGGAGCTTACATTTTGTATGCAGAAACAATAGATGCACAGGTAAGCACAGATGAAATAAATATATTGAAAATAAATACAAGGTAGGGGATGACATTTGATTTGAGCTTTAAAGTAAGCTTGGGGTTCAAAGAGGCAGAGGTAAGGAGAAGGGAGACATTTCAGGTATGGCCTATGCAAAGACATCAAGGCAGGACAGGCAGTGTCATAATAATAATAATTAGAATTTGTATAGTGCTTTGAAATTTGCAAAATAGAAATATTTTCCTATTTTATCCTCACAACAAACCTGGGTGTTAGGTGCTATTGTTGTCCTCATTTTACAGATAAGGAAACTGAGGCTGAGAGAGGTTAAGTGAATGGTCACACAGGTAGTAAGTGCATGAAGCCATATTTGAACTCAGGTCTTCCTGACTGCAGGTCTAGTGCTTTATCTTCTGCATCATCTGGCTGCCTCTTGATGTCATGAGTGACAAACAGCAAAAAGGTAAGTTTGGCTGGATCTAAGAGCATGGGAAAGGAAGAAACTCACAAGGGTGGTAATGTAGGTTGGAGACAGATTGTGAGGGACATGCCAAACAGAAGGCTTGTATTTGATCCTAGAAGCAATAGTCATTGGAGTTTATTGATCAAGGATGTGACGCAGTTTGGCTGCTGTGTGGAGGATAAATTGGGGAGGGGAAAGATTTGAGGCAGAGTGACCAATTAGGGAGAGTATTGCCATAGTCCTGGCAAGAGGTGATGAGGTCCTGAGCTAGGGTGGGGGCTGTATGAGTAGAAACGATTTGTTCTTTTGTATATAAAGTAGTATGTTTATAGAGGGAAGAGAACAGATATGAGAGATCTTTTGGATGCAGATTCATCAAAACCTGACAAATGATTGGCATTGTGGTGTGAGAGAGAGAGTAAGGAATTGAAGGTGAATCCAAATTATCATTCTATTCCTTGCCATCATTGTTGTTGTCATTGTCATCATCATCATCATCATCATCATCATCATCATCATCATCTTCTTTTTCTTCTTTTTCTTCTTCTTCTTCTTCTCCTTCTCCTTCTCCTCCTCCTCCTCCTCCTCCTCCTCCTCCTCCTCCTCCTCCTCCTCCTCCTCCTCCTCCTTCTTCTTCTTCTTCTTCTTCTTCTTCTTCTCCTTCTTCTTCTTCTTCTTCTTCTTCTTCTTCTTCTTCTTCTCCTTCTTCTTCTTCTTCTTCTCCTTCTTCATTGTCATCATAATTGCCATCATTGTTGTCATCATCAGAATTAGTATTTATAATGGCTTAACAAGTTGTGATATATGATTGTGATGGAGTACTGCTGTATTATAAGAAATGATAAGCTCAGTGATCTTAGTAAAACACGGGTAGACTTTCATGAAATGACAAAAAGTGAAATGAGCAGAATCAAGAAAATGTAGGCAGTAATGGCAATGTTGTTTTAGGAACAGCTTTGAGTGAATAAGTCATTTTGAGTGTTATAAATACCCAAATTAGCTGCATATGAGGACATACATATGAGGAAGACACTGTCTGCATCTGAAGAAAGTACTGATAAATAGAAGTAAGTATAGAATGATTTTACACACACACACATATTTGTGTCTAATTGTAACCATCCCTAGGGTGGGGGGAGGGAAAAAAAGGGAAAAAAAATTTACAAGATAACTTTATTAGATATTTAAAAGGAATAACAAGTTGTACATAAAAGATTTGCAGTTTCATGTATAATCATCTTTTTTATTATACTGTGTTATGGAAATACTTTATTCTATAAATTAAAAATAAAATAAATAAAAATTAAAATAACTATTATCTTTATTGTGCTTTAAGGTTTGCAAAATGCTTGTATATATTATGTACATAATAACGATAATAAACATTTTCCTTTCTTATCTATCTACTAGCTATTATGCCTGTGGGCAAATTACTTAACTTCTCGGACTCTCAGTTTCCTTATTTGTAAAATGAAGATAATAATTTTACCTGTTCCACAGGGTTGTGGTAAATGAAGGGTTTTGTAACCCAGGGAAGTATTCAGTATTATTGTTAGGAACATCATGTATATAGTTAATAGTAGCTTGTATACAAATAACATAGATACTCTTCATTTATAAAACTTATCTTTTGAAAGATATTACTACATACTTAATAAAAGTTGGATTTTTTAAAAAAAATTTTTAGGCAATTTGGGGTTAAGTGACTGGCCCAGGGTCACACAGCTAGTAAGTGTTAAGTGTTTGGTCTGAGGCTGGATTTGAACTCAGGTCTTCCTGACTTCAGGGCCAGTGCTCTATCCACTGCACCACCTAGCTTCCCCTAAAAGTTGGATTTTGCAATTTAAATTCACTATTTTACTAAATTTCCTATTACTTTGATTGAGTCATTAAAGATCTCTTTGATAAATTATGTAGGGATCAAAAACGTGTGTAACAAATCATCCTTCTGTTGACTTCCATTATGATTCCTCATATATGGTAAGTAGGTGGGCAGTGGATAATAGTTGCTGGACCTGGAGTCAAAGAGACTCAAGTTTAAATTCAGTCTCAGGCAATTACTAGCTATATAAACTTTAGTTTGCCTCAGTTTTCTTAGCTGTAGCATCGGGATAATAATAGGGACACTCTCCAAAGGCTGTTGTGAGCATCAAATGAAATAACAATTATAAAATACCTTTACAGTACCTGCTGCATAATATGTGCTATATAACTCTTTGTTTTTATTATTGTAAGTTTCATGGAAACAAACTTGTAACAAAGTCAGAGTCTGATCATTTATTTGGATGATCATTCCTTCAGCAAGTAGCTTATGTATTTTTAATTCATCCATACCACTTATAGGATCATAGGCTTTAAAAGGTTCTTAGAGAATTCTGAATTTTTTAAAAATAATCTAATTTCTCCTTTTACAGATTAGGAAGCTGAAGTTCAGAGAAAGGAAGTGACTGGCTGAAGATCACATGATTATTAAGTGGCAGAACTAGGATAGGACCCCAGGATTTCTATGTCTTTTGACACTAAATTCAATATCTAGGCAATTATATGTAGGGACTAATCAATCCCACAAGGCATCTTTAGATTTCATTTTGTGACTGGGAATTTTTGTAGATTCTTTATTATTTCCCTAGGCTCCTGAATATAATATATGTAAATGTGTATGTATGTTTACATGTATAAAATATACATACAGATGTAAAATATACATACAGACGTGTATTTTCTTATACACACAAACATGTTAATATATAATATATTGTATAATTGTATTATATTATTATATATTACATAAGCATTATATAATAATATAGAATATTATATAATAAAATAATTATATATCATAAGGAAATAATATTTATATAGACCATATCATAAGAAAATATTTATATGTAATATATTATAAACAAATATATACACACCTGTACATATACACTTTATACATACATTCATGGATATATTTGCTTATACATATAAACATATATACATACTGTATCTATATTTATCTCATCTATCTACCTTTCTCTGTCATCTTTCTGTCCATCTACTTATATATAACTATACCATCTATCTATCTAAGTATATCATCTGTCTCTCTCTCTTTCTCTTTTTCTCATAAGAGCATTAAGCTATGTAAACCAAATAAATGTTGTAATTGATGACCAAATGCTAAAATGGCTACTTGGATCAACTACTTTATGCTTGGGTACAGTTTGGCCTAAGTTCAAATTCAGGAAAATGTTACCAAAAGTCAGTTAATATGAATGTTGATGTGCTAAATCTTGCAAGGAGCAAAGAAAGTTTATTAATTTGGGTTACATATACATTATCTAAGATTTGAAGCTGTAATTATTGTGAGCTTTAATGATCATTTAGTAATAGAAATATTTCATCTTTTATTTATTGTCTCAGGATTTAGCATTAGCCAGGATCTTTTTGCTAATGTTAGATTAGCCAGCTACTCTTCCTATTAGCAGGAGTTTAGAGTATAGCTAAAATATGTGCACAAGAAAATGTGATTGTATTATTTTTATTAGTAGGATAAGGAATCCATTCACTTTTTTTTAGACATTCTACAATATAGTGAGAGAGATACATAAACAAAAGATAAAGAAAGAGTATGATTTGAAGGGCAGCATAATAAGTCTTTGGCACTTTGAGAATATTATAATTATTCAAATCTAGCTAAAAATCATGATGTGATGCAAAACCACAATTCTTGGTGTATGCATTTTTTTGAATTATCCAAGGCGTTACTCTTTTCCAGTATTGAATAAATGAAAGTCAAATGGATATATATTAAGTGTCATTTTACTTTTTAACTTGTTGAATCAGAGATTTTAGAATTTGACTTCAGAGGTCAGTAAGTCCAACACATCATTATTCATAAGGAAACTGAGGCCTGAGAGGTTATATGATTTTCTAAGGTCATTCAGACAGTAGGTAAAAGAGAACAGTCATTTGGCTTCAAATACAGTACTCTTTTCATTACACCATTTATTAGTCATACTGTCAAGTACTAAGCTTTTATTACTTACTAGTCATCTCTGCTTGGTAGAAATTAATGTTAGACTTAATTGTCAGAAATATTACTGAAGGCCAAGAAGCTAGAAACAAAAGGGTGAATCAGTCTTATATTAATGAGGCTAGCTGGGCTAGAAGTTGAAAGCAAAAATGTTACATGTCGAAGGAGTCAGAAAGTTGAAAAACAAGACAACACATGATTTCTTTTTATGTTAAGTTCCTTTTGGGTATCTCCATTTAGAATGATCCTGAAATAAATTTGTATGTGGCAAAGTGGTCCAATGCACCTACAAATTATATAGATATATCTTGTTTCTGCTCCCAGTTTATACATGGGAACATGTATATAATACACACATATTAGTATACATGTAAATAGATGTATGTACACACACATAAATAGATGCAAATTAACTTCTATCTGTTTTAGTTTCATCAACTATAAAATGGTGACAACAATAACACCTATTTTTATGGTTGTTGTGAAGATCAAATGAGATAATATTTATAAAATGCTTAGCAGAGTACCTGACATATAGAAGGCACTTCATAAATGCTTGTTTCCTTCCGTATATTATTGAGTACATGTATGACCAGAAAAGTAGGTCGGTTGGCACAGGAGCCAGAGGGATAAAAGATGAACATCCAAGTGGTATTCGTGAAATATTAAAAAAAAAAACCCAGAGAAAATCTTTCAATGTATTGGGTAGGTACTTTGTAGAATATTTGGAGTCACAAAGATCATGGATGGGTTGCAATCTGCACTGTTGGAAGGAGTATCTACATTGGTAGGAACATGAATAGAAATATATAGCTGTTTCATTTTGTTGTTCCCAAATCTGCTACTATTTAAAAAATTCAAGGGTCAATGATTTTTATCAATGTGGGCTTTCCCTCAATACAAATTACAATCCCTCTACAATTTAATAGATAGTTTCTAGAGTTCCTGTAGCTGAAAAATTTGTGATCCTATGGCCACCCTAGTGATGAAGCTCTAAGAATTTCTCTTAGCTGGTCCTCAGACCCTAACAGACACATGGTCCATCACTGGGCCCATACTAGATGCCCTTCCAGCTTGGCAAGATCTGTCTGAGCTTGTGCTCTTCTGGTAAAGCTAGCAAGGGCACAGGTTCATCCTTCCCATGCCACAGTGAGGTCCCCACATAGGATTTTAGTGAAGGGACAGTCATATACTATAGTTTATATTGTTTATAGTTATCTTAATTTTCTATCATTATCCATGCATTAAATATGCAACCAATAGCATCTGAAAGATTCAGAAACACCATTGATGTAATTATATTTTGATAACTAAAATTACTTCAGTGAAATGCTCCTAAAGGGTATTTTTTTCACATGCAGAGAATGTACCACAAAAGAGCAAGCAAAGGAAGGATTTGTTTTTTCATACACTAATATGTGTGTCACTTGACCCAATCCAGCAGTGCATAACTAAGATTGGTGTAAAACTGGTAGCGGCCAGAAAGAAAAAAAAAAGTCTTCATTATTTTTCTTGGTTTGTTTACCAGTGTGGGCTCATGCACGGGCCATAATTCACTAAAATGACCACCTTCAATTCCAGCTCCAATTATGTTGTTATCATTCATACATTCATTCAATGAAAACTTATTAAGCACCTACTGTGTGGAAAGTAGTTTCTTATTAACATTACTTTTTGCCTTCCTAAAGAAATGTGATTGAAGGTCAAAGTATCAGGGGCAGAGATTGGTTTAAATTACAAATAAATCTTTATGGATGCTAGCTTTCAATTAAAAAAAAATTCTGGGCAACTCTTTGTAGTGTTTCCTCTCCTGGAGATGCTGATATGCTTTGTTGAGAAAAGCTGGGAGATAAATAAAGGGAAAATAAAGCATTGTTCAAAAAAAGGTTGTTTTCCTTGCCCTGGCTTTTGGAAAGGATTGCCTTGTCCAATGGCATTTGTGAGAAAAATTTGGCTATTATAGGTTTTCTTGTTATTTTTATTAGTCGAATGAAAATGGATGAGAGCAGCAGAGCTACTGAGGTGTGGGAGCAATAAACTGAGGGGCCCCTAAGGACCTTGATGCCCATTTCTGAAGTTCAATTCCAATCCTAAAGATTAGAGCAGCCCTTCCAAAGCAAGGGTCACAAATGCATTTGTGATTTAGACCATTTGTCTCACTGCTGTCAGGGAAACAATTGGCTATTATTGAACATAGCTGCGGATTTTCCCCTTTGCACCATTTCCCTTTGGTTTTGGTCATTCCTGACTGGAGAGTCTTGACAGCATGCAAGAAATCCAAAGGGGAATGGGCAAAAAGGAGGAAGTGGGAAAAAGAGGAGCTTTTTTTTCCCTTTTATGACATTGTTTGCTATCTAGAACTTGACCTGAACTTGGCTTTGAGTACTTCACTTATTTGGACTCTTGACACCATGTTGGAAGTCATAGGTGATTATTGGCCACTCTACCTCTTGGCATAGCTCCATTCTTTATCTGTGCTGACATTGAAAAGATGGTTGTTATCAGCTAACAGGTGCCTAGGAGGACCTGGCCCTTCATTTACTTATTCATTTAAGAAGTATTGATTAAGAATCTATAACAGTACTAGGGACAAAAAGAAAAAAAATGCCTTCCCTTGAGGAGCTTGTGTGCTTTTGGGGGAAAATAATATGCACACCAATAACTATAAAATGTATATAAAGTAAGGACAAAGTTATTTTAGGAAGCATGAAAGACACTAGTAATTGGAGATAGGTGAGGATAGGCCTTTTGTAAGAGAGGGAACTTGGGGTACTCCTTTAAGAAATCTGGTGTAGGGGCAGCTAGATGGCACAATGGATAGGGCATCGGACCTGAGTTCGAATCTGGCTTCAGATACTTGACACTTACTAGCTGTATGACCCTGGGCAACTCACTTAACCCTGATTGTTTCATGCAAAAAAAAAATCTAGTGTAAGTCTAGAAGCTTAGAGCACAATAGTCTAGAGCAATGGCCTATAAAAATTTTAATTGCATATGTTTATCAGTAAAACGATTTTTTTCCTTTGGTTGTTTTACATAGTTGAGGATTTCTAAATGACATCTGTGTAACCACTGCTGTGGTTCCTAAGTGAGAGTTAGATTACGGCTACCCTGTAGGCTAACTTTTGATTTAGAAGGGGGAAGGCTGGAAGCTTACATGTTGGGAATGGGTAGAGTGAGGGAGTGTTGAATTATAATGGGAGAAGTATAGGTGTGATTGTATAGAGACAATCCCCATGATTGGTTATTCTGGGGAGTGTGGTACTGGGTCCATCTTCTTGCCTTCAGAATGCTTGGTCATTGACTCCTTTGGGTCTTGTCATGGTACCCTGGGAATCATGGCATGCCCCCAAGGAGGTCTTAGCCCCCTCTTTGAAGACCAGTGGTCTGGAGAAGCAGAGTTTGCCTCTGGTTAATCTTCAAGACTTGTATTGTATTGTATTGTATTGTATTGTATTGTATTGTATTGTATTGTATTGTATTGTATGTGAAAGACCATGGCATCTCAGCCAGGATCAGATTAATGAGATGGCCTCTAACCTCAATATTCCATGATTCGTGATATGCACGCTGATTCTTAGACTACTGAGCAATTCCCCACCTACTCCAAAAAACAGAGAATTGTTCCCTTTGGCTGCTACTGTGCCAGTGAAAGGTTTTAGTTTCTCTACAACATCCTCACCCCACACCCCTCATCCTGATTTTTTGGGCTAGGATAAAAATGTACTTCCAAGGTGAGTGGTTATGTACATTTCTGTCTGCAAAAAAAAAAAATATTTGGTCTGAAAGTGGAAAAAAAGCTAAATTAAATGAGACCACATAAATTGACTGAAAAAAAGTTACGTGTTAGCAGTTTACAAATATTTTATGCTGACAAAGCTCAGAGAGCCTGGACAGAAATGCTCATACAAATCTGATTATAAGGCTTTCTTCACTACAGCAGGGACTGGCTTAGCAAAGGAGTCAGAGGCATAAACTGATGCGATTTTACTATTTTTTTTTCTTTCTCTCCCTTTTTAGGAGAGATGGATGTAATACATGGAGGTATCAACAGACCCACACTCACAGCAAACCATCAAGGTCTCTTGTATTTTGTTTCTGCTTCATGAGCAGAAACCTCATGAAGGTCCCAGAAATGAAAAAAGCAGTGGCACCACTGACCTTCTTATAGAGTTCTGCACGGCCAATTGGTCTGATCATAGATGTTCATAGGTCATTAGAGGAAGGAAACTTAGTGTAACCTAATGGTTCTCTAAGTATGTTCAAGGGACCTTTGAAAGTTCCCAAATCTCTTTCAGGGAATCCCCAAGGTTAAAACTATTTTTGTAATAATACTAAGACATTTTTATTTCTAATACACTAAACATTGATAGATAAAATACACATAAACAACAGTTCTTGGAGGGGGTCCTCAATAATTTTTTAAGATGGTAAAAGGGCCTTTAGACAAAAAAAGTTTGAGAATTGCTGTTCTAACCAATTCATTTTACAGATGTGGGATCTGAGGGTAGTAGAGACTAGTAGTAGTAATTCACATTTGTTTGGTTTTGTCCTTTTTTTTTAAGGTGCTTTTTTACCATAAATCTATAAGGCAAATAATTTAATTATTATCTACATTTGATATAAGAGAAAAATGAGGCCTAGAAATTTTAAGTGACCTCTCCAAGGCCACATGGAGACAGGATTGGGTCAGAACCCGTGTTCTTTTGACTCTTAGTATTCTTATTATAACACGATGCCATCTTTGGCCAAATTTCTCTTCCATGATCCTTGCCACTTTTTCTTAGGTAAAATAGAGACATCAACGACTTGGGAAAAAATAAATCTATTGTGAGGTAATAATCTGTAGCCACTAGCAGACATTAACTTGACTTGGAAAGTTGAGATGAATTAATACAAAGCAGCAGCTGTAGTCTGCAAAGTTAGGTCTGGAAGAATTTCCATGGCTAGTATTTTGTTGAAGAATGAGCTGAGAATAAGCTGGAGGTGAAAAGATCTCATGTTCCTAACTGGAAGTCACTCACTCATTAACAGGGATAAGGTCAATTCATCAACAGAAATCCAGAGTAATTATATAGATGGAACAAGTCTAGTATTTGCAATGGCACAGAAGATCATAAAGCTTCTTAAGGGCCCTTGAATTAGAAAAGTCTTAATATTGAAGTGGACACTAGAAATCATCTTGTACATCCTATACCTAAATAGCATCCCCAATAAGTAGGTATCTGCCCTCTTCTAAAAGACTTCTCATTTAGGGAGAACTCACTATCAATCATGACAGCTTTTGGAAGACATTCTCTGTGTGAAGTTGAAATTTGCCTCTGTAATTTCCACCCATTGTTCCTGTTCTGCCCTCTGGGGATAATTTGGAGAAAAAAATAATCCATTTTCCATGTAATGATCCTTTGATTTCTTGAAAAAAAGCCTTCTTGTCACTATGAAATCTTCTTTTATCCAGAACAAACATTCCTAGATGTTTTAACTAAGTATCATATGGTACAAATTTGTCTGCTTACTATTCTATATGTGCCCCTCTGTATTGGGTCTAACTTGTCTGTGTCTTACCTAAAATGTGTTGACTAGAACTGAGGATAGTACTTTAGATGTTGTCTGACTGGGTCAGAGTACAGCAGAATTATACCATCGCCTTTCTCCTTTCAGGCACAAGGCTTTCAGTGATGCAGTCAATAATCATTTTAGATTTTTTGGCTGTCATATCATGCTGTCGATTCATTTCAAGATTTGGGGCCGCTAGGTCTTTGTTTGTGAAACTTGAGGTCTTTCTTAGCTACACTATTTTAGCCATACCTCTCTAATCCAGCACTCATGAAGTTGATTCTTGGAACCCAAGGGCAGGAATTTACATTTCTCTCTATTAAATTTAATCCTATTAGATTTGGTTTATGATTCTAGGAAAGCAGAGCTCAAGGGTAACAAAGAAGGAAAGGGGCCCTCTTTCACTCCTTGCCACTCAATATAAGGAAGGTAATTAAGACTTCATTATTTCAAATTTAGAGGGCACAGAAAAGATGAACCTTAATTAACCAGGTTTAGTTTATTTAAAATTTCATTTAAGGATCATAGAGTATCAAATTAGCTGGGGGAATAAAAGTTGCTTTGAATTATACATTAGTTGAAATAACATATATTGAGTGAACAATATTGCCATCAAGGTCTATGAAAAATACTTCCAAATTTAGAAAGCCATTGTTTCTCTGTTGCCCTGGAAAAATTATCTTTCATTTCAAGGCTTTAAGGCAAAGCAAAGACATGAGATGTTCTATATCTTGTTCCAGTCTGACCAGCATTTACCAAGCCTTGATTAATCAACAAGAATTTTTCATGTGCCAGGCACTGTGCTAAGCACCAGGGGATACAAACAAAGGAAAAACCCATAGTATATGACATGGTATGAGGTGTTGGAAATGCAAAGACAAAATCAAACACTCTAAACAGCCTTGTATTTTGCTAGAGAGAAAACTGTTTAATAGGCATCTTTTCATTTTGAGATCAGTGCTTTAGTTTCTGCTTTCTTTAGGTGTACCCAGGGAACACTGGCAATAAAAAGGGGTGAATGGCCTTCAGGCTACAAAAAGGGTGGTTACCAACATTCTCCATTGCCACTGACGAAAGAACACAAAGAAGGAGCCTGATAAATAGAAATTGTTAGGGATGAAGGAGAAATTAGGTTTATAATGGCTGTACAACATTAGGATGGAGAAACACTGTCATTCATGGAGAGGTTTGAGAATAGAACTGTTTCTAGGGATATTTGGGAAACAGAGGAATAGCTCTAATAGTGGTAAGGATCACAAACTTTCTCAAGTTCCATCAATTAAAGGAAGAATCTGAAAATTGGAAAGGATCTCAGAAGTCATCTCATCTCACCTGTACCTCAATACGTAATAATCCACCCTCTGTTTGAAGACCTCCAGTGATGGAGACCTTGGAGGCCATTTGATCCATGAAGGTAGCTCATTCTGCTTCTGGACATCTCAAATTTTGGGAAACATTTTCTGATGTGGCGACGAAACCTGCAATAGATCGACAACTTTCTCCTGTTTTAGGCTAGATATGCCTACATCATGTTGTCAATGTCCTTGTCGTGTATTATAGGAACCGGTATATGCTGAAAAGATTGGAAAGACTTACATAAAAAATGAAATGCTGCAGACTCTTTGGTCCTTAGAGGGTTTTCCAAAAAAGAAATGAGAATGGCTTTGAGAAAGAATTGGGTAACGTTTGTCTCTGTAAAGCTGTGATGCTGTACTGAGGCTATGTGAGTAATCAGAGTATGTTCCCTGATTGTATAGGGTTCACTTACCTCTGGCAGGATTCTGACAGAAAGGATAAATAATACAAAATCACTTGTCTATTTCTTGCATGTCTGTGCAGTGGAGAGGAACAGCCCAGACACAAGAAAAGGAGGGAGGCCACTGTCAACAGCTCGGGATGCTGCTTCCTAACATTGCCTCTCTTCCTCTTGGGTTGAGGTGTAAATTCCTATTTTCAGTCCATCACCCATGCAGGACCCACAATGTTGCCACATATGAATGTTAGTTAACACCCAGGGCATTTAAGCAATTGAAATGGCAAGGAGTTTGCCCATCAATAAGAGGAATAAAAAGGAGCCAGCAGTTTGTGGTGTAATTATGTTTTACTGAATTAGCAAAGTAGCATGACCTTCCATCTCATCTTTATAATACCAGGAGAATTGTCTTCTTTGCCAGCCAGCCGGCCTGCCCTGCTGATGCAGCATCTGCAGAACTCTAGGGAGCCCATTTTGAACATGCTAGAAGGAGCTCAATGAGATTAAACTCCCCTTTCCACTAACAAAAGAGAAAAGAATGACGCCCCATTTCTGTAAAGCCTATTTCAGCCAGAAGAGGGATTTGAAATATTTTAAAGGATGATTTTAGAAGAAGAGGCTCTCCGGTTTTATGAAGGCCCTGGCCAGCCTTTAGAAATACCTACTCTATAGTTTCCAAAGGGCAGCATTTTCATTATGGTACTGAAACAAGTTTCACTTGGACTCTCGGCACTTGCAAATTCTGAATAGAGTTAGGACTCTCCCAAAGTAATTCTATTGACCTGGTCAGTGACAATTATGCCACATTTTGGACACTGCAATTCCTGAATGTTGCTGTATGAGGTTACTTGGTGTTATAAATGTGTGTAGAAGTATAAGTGTGTGTGTGAACATATATATATTATATATGCATACATAATATATACACATATACTACATATGTATTATACACTCACAATTTATACCAAGTGTTTATATATACATGTATATATGTATATGTGTGTGTATGTATGTATGTCTGCATACATACATATACACATTTGGTGGCATAAATGGTATTTATGTATATATGTGTATGTATACATACACTGTGCGTGTGTGTGCTGTTGTTGTTCAATTATGTCCAACTCTTTGTGAGTCTGTGGATGCCAATAACATCATGGAGTTTTCTGGCAAAGATATTGGAGTGATTTGCCATTTCTTTCTCTAGTTCATACACCCACACCCCCACACATATAACATATATACATATACACATACATAAATGATAAAGCAATCACACCAAGTAACCACATAGAGCAATATCCAGTATTTATACATATACATGTGTTTATACAAATCATTTATACCACCAAGTACATGCATGCATGTATATGTGTATGAGAGAAATAAATCATGATTATAATTACCCAAGTTAAAAAGGTTTCACGTTCAGACAATTAACAAATGATAAAAGGAAGACATAGAAAATTTCAATTCAGAGTGCTTGTTGGAGAGTCTTAGCTCAAATCACAGCTCTGCTTTGTATCACTTTTGACAAGTTCTTTAACCTCTCTGGGGCTCAGTTTTCTTACCTGTAAAAAGAGACGGTAGGCCCAGATGACCTCCAAGGTCCCTTTTATCTATGAGCCCAAGATGTCATGTGGTGCATTAGACAGAGCACTTGACTTGGAGTCCTAGATCCTGGGTTTCAAATCTCAGCTCTGCTTCATATTATCTATGTGACCTTGGGAAAAGTATTTCTCCTTTCTGAGATTTGTTTTCTTCACTGTAAGAGAAAGGGGTTGGGAGAGATGAGCTCTGGGGTCTCTTTTAATTCTAAATCAATGATCCTGCAGAAGGGATTTTAGCTAAAAGTTAAAAGAAACAAAATGGAGACCTTGAATTCACTGCATAGGAAATGATGAGTCCCCTGAAGCCCACTGTCATCTGCTTCGACTTTCTTATCACGAATTTATCAGGGGCATTTTTGAGTTTGGCAAAAATCTTTTTCTCCCTCCTCCCACCCCCAATGGAACTGGTTTTCCATGGTCTTTTCACTGTTTAATTAGAAGTTAGCATACCTGAAATGAAACAAATTTCCTTTCTGCCATTGCCAGCTCCTCCTCCCCTTTTTGGATCCAGGTGTTGCAAATACATACTTAACGAGAATGGTAGCTCCTGTGAATTGTATAATAAGTGAAATTCTGGGCTCAGCATGCATAGACAACATGGGGAACCTGTCTTCCTGATCCATGGGGAAGGAAGCCTTGAAATAAAATCCTCAACTGAATACATAACCTGGGGTTTGGCTCTCAAGGACTAAAGATAGTTATTAGATCTAAATATTTGTTTTTCTTTTACTGCCTTGTCAATTGAAAAAAAGAAGCCTTTCTACTTTTCCTTGAAATTTATTGGAAATGTTGCTATGTTATGAAGGCTGAGTAGCATTGCAGAAAGGAATCTGGCCTAAGACAGGATGACCTCAGTTTAAATACCACATCTGTTGCTTACTAGCTATGTGATTGTGGGTAAACCACTTAATGTTTAGGTACTTCAAGCAACTCCTTAGGACTTATCATTATATGCTAAAGATCATAGGACCTTCACACTTGACTTGCAGACAAAATACTCAAAAAGTGTTGTCTCTCCTTACTAGAATATGACCAGGGACTGTCATGCTTTTTTCTTTGTATCTCCAATATCATGCTTCCAGGCTTTGCTTATAATAAGAATTTAACACTTTCTCCTTCGGTCCTCCATCCTTCCTTCCTTCTTTTCTCTCTCCTTCCTTCCTTCCTTCCTTCCTTCCTTCTTCCCTTCTTCCTTCCTTCCTTCCTTCCTTCCTTCCTTCCTTCCTTCTTCCTTCCTTCCTTCCTTCCTTCCTTCCTTCCTTCCTTCCTTCCTTCCTTCCTTCTTTCCTTTCTTCTTCCCTCCCTCCCTGTCTCCCTCCCATCCTTCCTCCCTTCCTTAAGTCAGAAAGATGCTTACAACCTGTGATGGTAGAGGGAGATCCCAGCCTTAAAGTTCCCTACATTAAATCAAGGTTCTTTCTTAACTCTATGTTATACATACATGTACTTCTTCATAGCCCATTTATCTATGAGGTCTACTCTCTGATAGTTATGTCAATAAGTCCCCATTCAACATTCATGTAATCAGAGGATTTAGAATAGAAAAACACCACAGAAGATTACATGGTTCAACTTCCTCATTTTAGAGATGAGGAAAGCACATTTTAGGGCTGCTGACAATCATTGGGATTGTTGCTTATCATTGCAAATAAGCAGAATAAACAGAATCCTACCAAACTGGGACTTATTTGGCATTTTTTCTAAGTCCTTGGAGTATCAATGGGGCATAAGTACTTCTAATATTTTTTCTTAATTGGGCAAGTAATTCCACATTTACAGTGCTAATAGATCCATTCAAAGTGTGCCACTATGTCTATTGCTTTTGAGTGATCCTCAGTGCTTCTATGTATTTAGGCAGAATTGATGGGTTCATGCCTGGAAAGATAGCTAATTGAAAAGGGGCCAATTTCTACATACAGATCAAAGAATATTGCATTATTGTTTGTATTCTTGTCTGCATTATTACATTATTATCATCAATCACCCACAATCTGTGCTTGCTGTCACCAGCCTCTTCTTAATCCAATGCCACATTGTGGTGTAAAGGTGATCTTGGGTTCTTGAGCTTGTGCCAGTGAAGCCTAAGCTTGGGCAGATCCTATCAAGCTGGAAGGACTGAATACAGTCCAGGACATAAACCAGATGCTTGTTGTCTTAGGGCTATCCTTGCTAAAAGTTGGAACAGATAATGACCAGGTCAGACACATGCAGATAAATTTTCTGGCCACAAAAGACTCTTTAAAAAAAGTTGAAAAAATTGAAATATTTTTATTGATTTATAGTTTCCCTCAGTAACCTTTTGATTTCCTCCCCCAAAACCATCCCACATAACACTATTTTTAAAGACAAAAGAAGAAAAAGAAGAGGAAAACATTGGTATAACTGTTCAATATATAGAAAAAGTCTGAAACTATGTGCCATGTGCAACATCTGTGGACTTCTCACCTCCGCAAAGGGATAGGGCAGGATTGTCTTCTTGTAACTCTTCTTTTGGGCCCTCCTTGTAGTTTATAATTTTGCAACATTCATTCTAGGATTTTTTTGGCCTGTGGTTGTTCTTTCAGCTTATATTGTTTATGTATATATTGTTTACATATATATCACTGTGTACGTAATATTGTTGGCTCTGCTTACTTTTCTCTGTATCAGTTAATGTAGTTCTTTTCCATGCTTCTATTTATCATGTTCATCATTTCTTACAGCCCAGTAAAATTCCATTACATTCATGCATCACAATTTGTTTAGACACTCCCCAATCGATGGACATTTACTTTGTACTCATGGTTTTTTTTTTCTATCACAAAAGGAGCTCCCATAGACTTTCAAAGCTGATATACCACTTTGGAAAGAGGCAGTGGTCAATCTATACTGGTGACAAGATATTTCACATGAATGAAATCCCAAGGGCAGCTAGGTGGCACAGTAGATAGAGTCCTGGACTTGAAGTCAGGAGGACCTGAGTTCAAATCCGGCCCCAGATCAAACACTTGACACTTAATGTGACCCTGGGTAAGTCACTTAACCCCAATTGCCTAAAAGCAAAAAAAAAAAAAAAAGAATGAAATCCCAACCCTTTACAGTGAAGTACTGGCATCTACCTTTTCCCTAAGGTAGTTAGATCCTATTAGAAAGTCTCATCAGCTTGTCTTAAGTTTTCAGGTTTCCATGAGACTTGACTGTGTTCTGTGGGCTCCTGGGTTTTTGCTGGTGCTTTGGCTGCTTGGTAGGAGGGCCAGAGGAATTTTCCAGTGGCTGGGCTTTGTACTTGGGCCAGCTGGGGTGGGTGAAACTCATTAAACTCATGGTCTTAAAAGCACATACATGATTTAATGACTATGAAATGTGCCCAGGGACTTTAGGGATTAATTTGGAAATGCTGAGGAATGGTTGATGTAGCTTTCTGCCCGAACTCCAGGGACATTTGCTGGCTGTAGGAAGCTTCAGGGAAAGGGCTAATGAAGGATGGGAGCAGAAGCCTCCATCCTGGTCTGTCATTCTGCAGAGGGCCCGGAGAGTGTAATGAGGCAGACAATCAAATTGTTATAGTTTGAAAAGGTTAAGGCGGCTTCAGGGATCACTATTTGTGCTTCCTGGGTATTGGAGTGGAGTGCCTATAATAAGCAATATGCAATCCAGAGTCACAGAAACAATTAATTCTTAGCAATGGCTCCTCCAGATGAAAGTCTGCAACCTCGAAGTGCTGTTGGTGAGAGGTGTTATGCCATAGTTGCTTGCTTGAAATGAGTCACAAAGCTGTAAGCCAGCACTTTGGGGCCCTTAAAAAAAGATTCAGTCAGCAACATTGACATAGTATCAACTACAGACACAACAGAGAATCCTAGGTTGGGACAGGTCTCAGAAACTTTTGAAGAAATTCCATACGATTCAATTCAACAAGCATGTATTAAGTACCCACCTAATATGTGACAGACACTCTGCTTCTGGGGTTTTAAATACCAAAATGAAATAGTCCTTACGCTCAAGGAGAGCTAGTTGCACTAGGAGAAAACCAGTACCCACAGACAAATATACACAAAATATATACAAGTTTTTTAAAAAAAGTAATTGGAGCAGATAGGTTGAGACCTGTAGTGTCAGAGGAAAGAGCCAAATCAGTGAGATCACAGATCTGTTTGAATCTTTTCAATAATTTGAGAGAGGAAAGGGGTTGGGAGCATTAAGAATTGGAGTCGTGGGGAAGGGCCTTTTGTAAAGTGATAGGGTAGACTCTGGCCCTCCCATAAAACAGCCAAAGCACCAGCAAAACCCCAGGAGCCCACAGAACACAACGAAGTCCCATGGAAACCTGAACAACTTGAGACAAGCTGATGAGACTTCCTGAGAGAATCTGACTACCTTAGGGGAAAGGTAGATGACAGTACTTCACTGTAAGGGGCTGGGATTTCATTCATATGAAACATCTCATTACCAGAGGTAGAAGTGAGAAGAGACAGGATTCCAAGCATGGGAAAGAGCCGGAGCAAAGTCATTGGAAGGGAGAGAAGGAACGTCATGTCTAGGGATCAGGAAGTCGGCCAGTTTCACTAGGTGATAGAGTACCTCAAAGGAGCAATGAATACTCCTCTTGGATAAATAGGTTGGAGCCAGATGTGAAGAACTTCAAATGTCAAACAGAGGAGTTTGTGTTTTATTCTAGGGGCAGGGGAATTTGAAGCTTATATGAGACAATGGATGTAAAGCTGGTTGGAGCTAACTCCATCACAGTCCTGACTAGAGGCAATGGGGAATCACTGATGATTCTTGGGAGGGAAAGTGACACACTCAGACTTGTGTTGTAGGAGTGTAATTTGCCATTTTTGTGGAAGATAGATTGGAGAGGACAGAGACTGGAGGCAGGGAGACCAATTAAGAGGCTATTGCAACTGTCTAGATAAGAGGTGATGAAAACCTTTAACTAGGCTGGTTGTGATGTGGATGGAGAGAAGGTAATGGATTCAAGAGAGGTGAAGAGAAAAAAGCATCAAACAATCATTAGAACATAAGGGAAGATCAAGTTCTAATGGACACCTGTTAACACAAAGCAAATGGGGTGGGGAAGGAGATTAAGATAGGGAAATTTTTGCAGTTTCCTCTTGGTTCTAAAAAGGAGAAAGGCTCTTCCTAACAAACACACTCAAGTGTTCCTTGTCCTAGGGCTAAGATAGACACTCAAAAATTTCTACCTTTAGTCTGGTCTCAATGGCCACAGAAATCTTTTGGTTCACCAGCCCCACTCTGGTCACCTGCACTCACCTCTCTCTCTCTCTCTCTCTCTCTCTCTCTCTCTCTCTCTCTCTCTCTCTCTCTCTCTCTCTCTCCCCAGGTACTGCCATCACCATCCTGCTCAGTAATCTGTTCCCCTTATTGATTTTAGCCACTAGGAGAAGCAGAATGCAGCCCCATTTCCACTGCTGCTACTACTGAATCTTGTTCTCTTCGGTAATCCATTACTTTCTTCCTTCAAGCCTTTCATAGAATCGCATAATTTTGCACAATTTGATCCAAGCTTCACCATCTTTCAAACTATTCACTCTGTGAAGTCTTTAGCATTGCTCACAGCCAGGAGGGAGGGGGTATTGCAATAAGAATTTCCTCAGATGTACACTTCACTAGATCAATGAGTTTATAGCCTTATTGATGTGGGCATCTCCTCCAGTGGTGCCAGATGTCATCCAACTATGCCTTCTCATCATGTGCCATTCTTCTTCATGTCTTCCCCCGAAATCTTTTCTAGAGAATTTATTCAACATGATGGAGGTCTTCTTCTCAAAGTCTATTAATATTCCATGAATGTTAGTGAAGCTCTTGGCCTGTTCATCTGTTATCCCTTTATCTCACTGCAGGACCTGATAGACCATAAGCTCCTAGAAATTAAAAATAGTTTCATTCATTGAATTGGTGTCAGCAGATCCTGGTACAGTACTTGGCACACAGTAAGTGCTAATAAGTGTTTGTTGATTTATTGACCAGTCCTTTTCTAATTAAAATTATTTAATCATAATCTTTTTCTAATCATAATTTTAACAGAATCACAGAATTTCAGACTTGGAAGGGATACAGTAGACATCTGATCCAACCTATATCCTTCTTGTCTCCCACCAGAAATCTTCACTATAACATACTTTACAAGTGGGCATCCAGCCTTTGTTTGAAGGACTTCAGTGAAGGAGAACCCCACTCTCTCCTGCTAAGACCATCCATTCCACTTTTAAAAACCTCTAATCACTGGAAGTCTGTCTCCAAACCAAAATGAAATATTTTGTTATGTATTGTGCAGAAGTCATCCTTAGTAAAATGATGCAGTCCACCTAATGCCCCTTATGCCTTCCTCCATTGTCTTTCAGGGTCTTTGAAGACTGTGTTGTTCTGTGATTCATAATTGCATAGCATCACCTCAAGAACAATGGTGTTTAAAAACTAGGATTTTTGTGTCAAGGAGCAGTTTGGGAGTCTTGAAAGCACTTCATAATTTTACAAATATAGTTCAGAACATTCTCTCCTCCTGTTTAATTATAGGCTCAACTCCTTGTCCTTATACAGCTTCTATCCAAAATATAGAATAGGGAATGTGGGTGAAAAATAGAAAGTGAAATTAAGAATAACACTCCTTCATTCTTGAAAGGGCTGAATAATGGTCCAGAACTGACTTCTTTGGAGATGTTTCCTTTTTTGCAAGGCAATTGGGGTTAAGTGACTTGCCAAGGGTCACACAGCTAGTAAGTGTCAGATGTCTGAGACTGGATTTGAACTCAGGTCCTCCGGACTCCAGGGCCAGTGCTCTATCTACTGTGCCATCTAGCTGCCCCTGAAATTGGCTTCTTTGAAGAAATATTCTTGAAAGGACATGATATGAGTGGAAATGACTTTATTGAATGAATTTTGGGAGGTTATTCCCTACATATTCTTAATTTGAGTCCACTATGTGATATGGCAGCATAAAAAGCAAAGATGATCTTGGTCTGCATTAAAAAAGTATAACTTTAATAAATAAGATGATGATTATCTCTCTGTATAATCACCTGCCCTGGCCAGATTACATCTGTAGTATTCAAATGAATTTAAGATCTCATCAGTTCATATGTTCTCTGCAACAAAACAGATGGTAATCCATCCATTTCTGCCCATTCTGTGAGATGCTTTCCCAAGTCTTACAATGTTAGCTGCATGTTGGGGTCCTTTCTTACTTTCTTGTGTTATCATGATTACACTAGGGGACGCTTGGGTAGTTACTTATTGGGGTTGGATCTTGGCACTAGGACAATTCTGTCTTCTTTTTTTGTTCTCTCATTTCCCTGATGATACCCTTTACTTTAGTTTTCCTCTGGAATTCCTTATTTGCTATATATTGTGACCTGCTCATACACAGCACTTACTCCTACAGATTGTGTTTATTTCTGGGCAATTACATCTTAAGAAGGACATCAATAAATTGGACAGCTCCCTGAGGAGGGCAACATGAATGTGAGAGCATAGAACTAAGATGAAAGAGCAGAAATTGCAAATGGATGAATTTAGGGTTGATGCAAGGGGAAACTTTCTGACAATCATAGATGTTCATAAGTGGAATGGGTTGCTTCAAGGGGTAATGAGTTCCCCTTCAATGGAAGTCTTCAAGCAGAGGCTAGAGGATTGCTTGTTGAGTATGATACAATGGAGAAGCTTTGAGGGTATGGGTTGCATTAGATGAATATTGAAGTCCCTTGCAACTCTAAAGTTACAAGATTGGGTGATTCTGTGAAAGATGGGATCTCCATCAGGCCCACTAACTATTTTTTAGGACTTTATAGTTCTAAGTTTTCCTGGGCTGCTTGGAGAATCAATGCAGTCCATAATGAAAATATATATATATACATATTTGTGTTTAGTGGTAGCCATCTATTGGTGGGGGGGATAAAAAAAAAGGAAAAAAGAGAAAAAAGAAATTTACATGTTAATTTTATTATATATTTAAATGGAATAGCAAGTCGTACATAACGGATTTGCAGTTTCATGTGCAATCATTTTTTTTCATTATACTATGTTGTAGAAATGCTTGTTTTATCCCATAAATTAAAAATAAAATAAATAAAAATAAAAAGGTGTTAGACTCATAAACTTTTCAAAGTCAGCAGACACTTTGAGAGATGCAGAGCCTTCACTAACATTTGTACTACTCAGCAAATAGACTATTTGATTCACCCATCCCATGTTGACACCCTTGAGGGATGGGGAATAGAGTTTTTGCAGAGGTAAGTTTCCTAAATATTTTTTTAATGGCTTTACCTTTGAGAATGTTGGGCCTAATTGTAAATAAACTCTGGTTGTATTCACATCAGCAGTCCTAGCTTCGTTAAGAGTTTTGCTTGCGGGTGCCAGAAAATATTTTTCAGAAATGACTGAAACAATGGAATCAGCAACTTTCTGTTTGACAGAGAACCACACAGAAATCAGTAGGCCATTATTCTTTGCCCCACACCCTTGTGCCAGGCCAAATAATTTCTCTTTCGCTTGAATTTTTACATCATTCATGTATTTATAGACTATTATCCTGTCTATGCTTCTCATTTGCACTGATTTAGCTCCTTTGTACTTTCATCAGAAAATAATCCTTCTAGCTTTTGAGGAATTTTTCTTCCTCAAAGACTTACAAAGGTGACTGTCCTTGCAAAGCCTTTTAGAATAATAATAGCAGCTCAGCTTCTTAATGCTTTATCACTGATGCTGTGAGGTAGATAGTATGAACATTTTTATTGTCCCCATTTTACAGATGAGGAAAATTGAGATTCTAAGACATGAAGTGACTTGTAGTCATAGAGCTACTATGTGTTTCTGAAAGATAGGACTCCTTTTCAAAAGAAGAAATCCAAGCTATCAATAATCATATGAAACAAAGATCTAAATCACTAATAATTAGAAAAATGTAAATTAAAGCTTTAAATTAGAACTTTGAGGTTCTACCTCATACCTATTAGATTGGCAAACTTGACAAAAGAAGAACATGACAAATGTCAAAAAGATTTTGAAGAAAAAAAAAACAACAAGTAGATTAGTGGCAGATTGATGGAGGTATGAGTTTGTCCAGCCATTCTAGAAAGAAATTTGGAACTATGGCAAAAAAAAACCCAACTATGTATACCCTTATGAAACTATATCACTTATAGGCCTATGACCCAAAGAAATCAAAGGCAGAGGAAAAGGACTTATATGTACAAACATATTTATAGCATTTATTATAGTAGTCCAAAATTGGAAACTAAAAGATTGTCTTCTTACTGAAAAATGGATAACTTAAATTGTTTATATGATGGAAAATTATTATGTCATAAGAAATGATGAAAGAAATATTTTCAGAGGAATCTTCAGAGAAGACTTCTATGAACTGATTCAAGAGGAAGTGAACATAACTTATAAATAATTGTATATGCAAGACATATACAGCACAGATGGAAAAGGTAGTAAGGAAGGCCTCCTGCAGAAAGTATGATTTATTTTTTATTTTTAAAAATTAATTTATTTTGATTTATCAACTATCGCTTCCATAAGCTTTTGAGTTTAAAATTTTTCTCCTCCTCTCTCTCCCCACCTCCCTCCCCAAGACGGTGCATAATCTGATATAGGCTATACATATACATTCCTATTAAACATATTTTCACATTAGTGATGTTGTAAGTAAGAATTAGAACAAATAGGAGGAACCACCAGAAAGAGGAAACAAAGCACAAGAAAAGAAAAAAATAGAAAATAGTATGCTTCAATCTGCATTCAAACTCCATAGTTCTTTCTTTGCATGTGGATAGCATTTTCCATCAGGAGGCCTTTGGAGGTGTCTTAGATCCTTGTACTGCTGAGAAGGGTCAAGTCGATCAATATTAGTCATCATACAATGTGGCTGTTACTGTGTATAACATTCTCCTGATTCTGCTCACTTCACTCAGAATCAGTCCATACAAGTCTTTCCAGGTTTTTCTGAAGTCTTCCTTCTCATCATTTCTTATAGCACAGTTGTATTCCACTACATTCATATACCACAATTTGCTCAGCTATTCCCCAGTTGATGGGCATCCTCTCAATTTCCAATTCTTTGCTACCGCAAAAAGAGCTGCTATAAATATTTTTGTGCATGTGGGTCCTTTTCCCATTTGTATGATCTCTTTGGGATACAGCCCTAGAAGTGCTATCACTGGATCAAAGGGAAAGTATGATCTATTAAAGGAAGCTGGGAGAGTGAGGTGAGGAGGGAGAGCAACAGTCCTGCTCACCTACTAAGGATAAATTGCAAGACTTAGCATAGGGAAGGAACCGATGATATCATGGAGGAATGGGGGGAAAGAATGGGTTGGTTCTTGAAATTTTTGGACACTAAAAAGAGATCCTCATATTCAAAAAGATGCACTGGTAGAAGTGGCACATTTTCTGTGTTATCCCCTTCTAATTGAAGAGGAGGCCTCAAAGTGCTTTATTCTTTTCACTACCATCTCCCTTGTTCTGTTCACTTCCAGGAAAGAAACAGAGAGGATTTAATTCTAAAATCCCTCCCTCTGCTGGCATCCTATGAATCTGTGGGAAAAAAATCAAGGGCAGCTACGTGGTGCAGTGGATAGAGTACTGGCCCTGAAGTCAGGAGGACCTGAGTTCAAATCCAGCCTCAGACCAGACACTTGACACTTACTAGCTGTGTGACCCTGGTCAAGTCACTTACCTCCAACTACCTTACCAGCAACAAAAATAATCAGGCCCTTCTCTCACCACAACTTTCTGCATGGTCTGCAGCTAAGCCTAGTACACTTCTCTTTCCATCAGGCAAAAGTTACCTGAGCAAGCAAGTCATAATCTGTGCCCCCCCTGCCCTCCCCTTCTGCTACTTCTGTCCCTACCCCCATACCTTTGTTTATTAACCCTCAGTTAGAATGAACTCCTCCTTTGCTAAGCCCTGAAGTTTATAATTCTATGGTTTTCTGCAACAGCCCTGTGAGTGGTCAATCAATTAATCAACAAGCATTTTTTAGCCCCTACGATGCGACAAGCACCATATTAAGCTCTGGGCATGCAAGTACAAAGAACGAAGCAGTCCCTTCTCAGAAGGAGTTTATGTATTAATGGAGAAGACACGAAGTATGTACAGAATAAAAATAAATATGAATAGATACAATCTACTTAGAGGAATGGTAGTTTGGTAGGGAGGGCGCTAGGCACATCACAAAGTTTCTACCGTCTCTAAGTCTATGATTTTATGATCATTTCCTTTCATCAAAGCTTTATTAGACTCATCTGGGAGAATTTTGTACAGATGGTTGATCTGGGTTTCACCAAAACAACCAGCAAAGTTCAATACTATTCTCATGAAGAAGATGAGGAGAGCTGGGCTAGATTGTACAGTTAGGTGGGTACAGAAGTGCCGGGGTAAGTGGACCCAAAGAGTCATCGTCTTGGAGAAAGTCCTCTAGTGCAGTGTCCTGGTGATGCTTTCCTTGTCTCTGTTCTGTTCAATGTTATTAATGACTTGGATGAAGGCATAGGTGGAGATGAGTGTGTCCGATTTGCAGATGAAATGAAGCTAGGAAGGACAGCTAACAATACCTTGCATGACAGAATTAGGACACATGAACCCCACAGCTTAGAGCAAGGTTCTCAAGCTTTTTTGTATCATAGACCCCTCTGGCAGTCTGGTGAAGCCTGTGGTCACCTTTTTTTTTTTTTTAGGCAATTGGGGTTAAGTGACTTGCCCGGGGCACACAGCTAGTAAGTGCCAAGTGTTTGGTCTGAGGCCGGATTTGAACTCAGGTCCTCCTGACTTCAGGGCTGGTGCTCTATCCACTGCATGACCTAGCTGCCCCCTATAGTCACCTTGTCAGAAAAATGTTTTTAAATGCATAAAATAAAATACATACAGTTGCAAAAGAAACAAATCATACAGTTATCAAAATATTAAGAAAAGGAAGTTCAAAGATCCCGGTCTAGAACAATGTGCTAATGACTTGAAATTTAAAAGGGAGAAATATAAAATCCTACCTCAATTCAAATAATCCTATTTGCAAGTACAGGATAGGGGCAGTGAGGAATGACTGTACTATACAACAATTCGTATGGGGAAAATCTGGAGATTTCAGTGAATTACCAAGTCAATATTTCAACACAGGGAGGTAACAGCTAAAAATAATCATAATAATCAAATAATAAAATGAAATTATAATAGCTAGCATTTATAAAATGCTTTAAAATTTGCAAAGCACTTTAAATTTTTATCTCATTTCATCCTCACAAAAATCCTGTGAGGTAGATGTTATTATCCCTATTTTACAGAAGACAAAACTGAGGACAAGAGAGGTTAAGTGACTCACCCAGGATCACACAACTAGTAAGTATCTGAGTCAGGAAACAAACTCAAGTCTTCCTGATTCCAAGTCCGGCACTCTATCTACTATGCCCCTTAGCAGCCTATAAAAAAAGGAATGTTAACTCAGGCCACAAAAAGAGTGCTCAGAGATGATAAGCTAGATGTACTTTGTCTTCATCAGACCGCAATGGAATATGGTGTTAAGTTCTGGCTTCCATGCTTTAGGAGGCAGTATACAACATGGAGAATATCCCAAAGAGAGAACAATCACTACTGAAAATGTTTCAGAACATGTTCTGTGAAGACTGATTTAAAGAACTTGTTTCAATCTGGAGAAGGAAAAATTTGGGAGAGACGAGACAGCTGTGTTCAAGTATTGGAAGGGCTCTACTGGGGAAGAGGGATTAAGCATATTCTCTTGGACCTAGAGCGCAGAACTAGAGGGGACTGGAGGAAGTTGCAAAAAAGCAGAATTTGCTCTGATTGTGCAGAGAGCTTCCAAATATTCAATTTGCTATGAGATGCCTTAGGCATGAATGTGTTCCCCGTCTCTGGAGGCTTTCCAGTAGCGCCTGATCAACCATTTGCCAAGAGGCAGCTGGTGGCACAGTGGATAGAGTGCCAGAGCTTGAGTCAAGAAGACCTGAGTTCAAATCCAGTCTCAGACATTTACTAGCTATGTGACCCTTGGCAAGTCCTGTAACCCTGTTTGCCTCAATTTCCCCATCTGTAACATGAGCTGGAGAAGAAAATGGCAAACCACTGCAAGATCTCTGGAAAAAACAAAAGCAATAACAAAAAACCCAAATGGGGTCAGGAAGAGTCAAACACAACTGAACCGACTGGACGATGGCAACAGGTTTGATGTTATGATTCCTTCCAATTGTGAGATTCTAGACAGGCGACTGGTGGTGCGGTGAACAGAGGCTGGGCCTAGAGTAAGGAGGACGAGTTCAAATTCAGCCTCAGACACCAGCTCAAGTCCCTTAATCATTGTCTGCCTCAGTTTCCTTATCAATGAAATGGTGATAATTGTAACACCTACCTTGCAGGATTGTAAAAACAGCACGGTGCCTCACATGTAATAGGTACCATATAAATACTTATACCATATAAATAATAAATCCCTCCTCTTCCCTATGAGCTACTCCATTTGCACTTGTATTCTTTTCTGCTTTCTCTGTCAAGGAGAGCAATGTTCAGACTAGACAAGATAGAATAGATATCCTCAATGAAAGGAATTGGATATCATTACAGACTTCCCGGCCGCTAAGAGGTTAGATGACCTACCAAGGTCACATAGCCAATGTGTATCCAAGGAAAGACTTGAACTCTTCCTTCTTAGCTTCCAAAGCTGGTCCTCTATCAACTATGTTGCCCTGCCTGTGTGTATATATGTATGTACGTGTATGAGACAGTATGTGTGCATATTTATTATGCTTCTGGACTTTATCCATGTTTAATGATGCTTGCTGAATTGAATTCATATTATATATGCACACACGCATATATTATATATGCACCCACATGCATATGTATCCTGGTGGTATTGACTGGAAACACTATTGCCAGTTTTCTCCTCAAGCCTCTTGATTCACTTCCAGATGTCTAATTGTACCCATTCTTTATTTATCCCCCGTGGCTTCTTAATAGATCCCTGGAAAGTGGCAAGTGGACTTGGAAGCCCTAGCTACAGATGTACATGATGCCATTAATAGACCCACGCTAAGTAGCATTCACAGACCGTGAAGCCTAATAGGCAATGCCCAGATGATCACTCGTTGGTGGGAGAGTGATGCAAAGCCCTGTCCTCATCCCACTCTATTTCTCAGTGCCAAAGAGGATCAAGGCACAAGGAAAGATTTCCTGTTCTTTGCAGTGAAAGTTAAGATCCTTTCATCCCAAGCCTCCTTCCTTTTGAGCTGCTGAATCAGAACTTGTGCTATTTATAATATAAAGTGGAGCACCTGGTCTCCCCAACCAAGGGAGAGGCAGTCTTTAGCAATGGATGCCTTAGAAGTATGAATAATAATGCAAAAAAGGGGAATTTAACTAAAGAGGTTTTTTTTTGCAGGAAATTAGTATAATGTATTATAATCAATTACTCTATGTAATCTCCATATTAATCAGTGAAGGAGGCAATGAAAACAACTTCATGTTAGGACTAAGCAACAAATGGTGGGCACAAAGTGAGCAAAATCTTGTTCTTTTCAAGCACAACCCAGTTGACACTCCACAAGGCCTTCCTTAATTCTCTTTAGTTATTATATTAGTTCTCTGTCTCTGTCTCCCCCCATCTCTATTCTCTCTCTCCTCTTCTCTCCTCCTTCCTCTCCCCTCCCCTCCCTCCCCTCCCCTCCCCTCCTCCCCTCCCCTCCCCTCCCCCCCTCCCTCCTCCCTCCTCCCCTCCCCTCCCCTCCCCCTCCCCTCCTCCTCTTCTCCTCTCCTCTCTTTGTATATATTTTGTATTTAATTGCTTATGCACTATCATAGAATTGTAGAATTTAAAGAACTGATTGTAAAAATGGAGTCCAAAATGTGCATCTGCCATAAATCAATAAGCATAGGAACAACTGGAAGACATCTGAGTCCAGTTAAGAGCCTAAACTCCCCTGATCATTGCAGAGGAATAAGTGAATTTATTAGCATCGAAGCTTTGGTCAGTTAATAAATACATTCTATTTGTCAGGAGTCATAATTACCATCATGACGTTGTTACAGATATACATGAAGGGCTTCGGGAAATATTTGTAATAAAACTTCCTGGTTGCCAAGATGATCTGTCTACTTTCTCCCTCCCCTAAATTGGGAAGCAGGATGGGAAAGGAATATTGAAAACTGCATGTTGCCAAAGTACGTCTTACCCATGTGTGGGAAGAAAATATGTCCTGGTGGTTTCATTTTAAATTATGCTGCCACTTGACTCAAACTTTCTGAGAAGGAGACACCATTTGTGTGGGATTTCTAGTTAGAAAGGACTTGTAAGATACCTGGTCTGACTTTTGTTATTCTCCAGAAGAATCCAGGGCCCCTGAGAAGTTAGATTTCTTGCTCACTGGATAGCAGCAGCCTTTCTATAACTTTTCTTCCTGTGTCTCATTCCTCACTCCCTACAACGCTTATTTATGATTTTCTCAAGGCTCAGAGATGAAGGAATTCACTGAGCAAGGTCGTACTTAGAAATACCACCAAGGCAACAAAGTGCTCAGCAAAGCAAAGGGTTCATCAATTCAGGCAAAGTATGAAAACTTTCCACAAAATGATGCCCAACAAGTACCTCCTTCCGCCCTCTGCCCTATAAATTAATTATATTAGTGGTCCACACTTCCCAGATTAGCTGGATAATCACCAACACTCCACTGTACCTCATGCTACACAGATAGCCCTGATCTTTGAGCTACGTGATGCCTCTTGTTTTCATCTGGAGAGCCACTTGAGGGAGGGCTGAAGCTCCCTCCTGCTCGCCAGCCAGCTTTTGTGAATTTCCAGTGTTTATGCTAGAAGTACAGATTTTTGCCCAGTGAAATTTGCCCTTGAACTGGATTTTGAAATGAGCAAGAGTTATGTTTGAGTGGAGCCCAGCTGTGGATGTGATGGGCACAGAGAGAAATGTGCATGGCCATGGTAGAATAGCATTGCTACTGTGAAAACTGCCGCTTGTTTTGGTAAATTCTAAGATAAATGGAAAATAATTGTGGCATTTGTATGCCCTGGAAACTGATAGATGACAATTATTTTCTGTGTAGCTGCAATTATAACTGCATGTTCTGATGTAGTATATTAAGTGCTGTCCTGTGAGTTGTGAAATGGGCTGTTGGATTTGAACTTGAGACACTCCGGGAATCTATGATTTTACTGAAAATCTTGTGCAGATCAACATGGTACAGACAGAGAATCTCAGAGTTAGGACCTTCCTCTGAAGCAGTGTATTTAACCTAGACCCATATGAGAAATTCTACAAAATCCCCTCAAGTGGCTATTCAGTCTCTGTTCTATATCAGGCCATTCAGCCTCTGCTCTTCTTTCTTCCCGGAGAGGAACCCACTCTTTTCCAAGGGAGTCCATTCCATTCTTGGATACTTTGAATCAATTCATGGTTATATGGGATCCTAGATCTAGTACTGAAAGAGATTTTAGAGGCCGCCTAGGCCAAGTCACCCATTTTACAGATGTGAAAAACTAAAGCCCACATAAATTAATGACTTGCTTAAGATCACACATGCACAAGGCGTCTATATTAAAATCCTCCCTCACAAATATTCTGGGCTAGGCCTGATCCAGGCTAGTCCAATGATAACTTATGTTCAACATAGGCATGATATGAGACAATCATATGCTGGTTAAGAATTTACAAGAGATTTACTTAGCCATAGCAGGAGAAGGGTATTAAAAAATGCTATATATCAAGGACAGTGAGTTGATTCAGCTGAGAAAAGCATTCCTTTCTTTGAGTTGCTTATGGTGGTCCTCTAGCCAAGCATCAGAGCATGTTTGGAGCTCCTTATGACTCTTGAATTTCGGTGGCCAGAAAGTGATGTCAATAGCCTTGAATCTTTACATCTCAGAGGTAACTCCAGATTAGATTAAAATGCCCAGCCTAGCTCTGTCCTGGGAGAAATGAGACTCGACCACTATAGATGGAAGGCAGGAAACTCTTTGCCAGATTTACTCTGGATATGATTGGACACATTCAAGTTCACCACAATGATAGCCTAGACTCTAAGCTAAAAAAGAACAGACATTGGTTTGATGCTTTTCGGTCTCTGTCATAATCCTTACTAGCTTATGTTTATTTTTTAAATCAATTTTATTTCATTTTCACTTTCAAATTCTCTCTCTCCTTTCTTTTCCCCAGTCACTGAGAGGGTGAGAAAAGTTAAATCCATTACAAATATATATAGACATGCAAAAGCAAATTTCTGTATTAGCCGTGTTCGATCCTCTTCCCTCCCCCTTTGGAAAAAAAAAAAGAAAAGAAGAAAACCTGCTTCAATCTGCACTCTGCAACCACCAGTTCTCTTTCTGGAGGTGGATAGCATGTTTCATTCTGAGTCCTTTGGAAGTATGGCTGGTCATTGTGTTTATCAGAGTTGCTAAGTCTTTGAAAGTTGATTATCTTTACAATATTTCTCTCTTACTGTATAAATTATTCTTCTGGTTCTTCTCACTTTACTTTGTTTCAGTTCCTACAAGTATTCCCAAGTTTTTCTGAAACCTTTCCCCGAACATTTCTTGCAGCATAATAGTAATCCATCACATTCATATATCATAATTTATTCAGCCATTCCCCAATTAATGGGCAACCTTTAGTTTCCAATTCTTTGCTATCACAAGAAAAAATTGTTGTTATAAATATTTTTGGACATATAGGTCTTGTTCCTCTTTCTTTGATCTCTTTGTAATGTAGACCTAGCAGTAGTATCACTGGGTGTTCAGTATAATAATTTTTGGGAGGCATGGTTCCCAACTGCTTTCCAGAATGGTTGGACTAGTTCAAAGCTCCATTAACAGTACATTAGTATACCTCTACTCCCACATTCTCTTCATCATTTATCATTTTCCTTTTTTGTTATCTTATTCAATCTGATGGGTATAAGATGACTTAGAGTTATTTTAATTTTTCTAATTATTAATGGTCTAAAACATTTTTTCATAAGGCTTTTATTTCTTCCTCTGAAAACTGCCTATTCACGTCCTTTGATCATTTATCAAATGAGGAGTGGTTCTTATTCTTGTAAACTTGACTAATTCCCTATATAGTTTAGAAATGAGACTTTTATCTGAAAAACTGGTTGCAAAGATTCCTCCCCACCCCCCACTTTCCTGCTTTTCTTCTAATTTTAGCTGCTTTGATATTGTTTATGCAAAACCTTTTTAATTTTATGTAATTGAAATTCTCCATTTTACCTTTTATTAACTTCTCTGTCTCTTCTTTGGTCATGAACTCTTCCCCTCTCCATAGATCTGAGAGTTCATTTCTACTATGCTTCACCAATTTGCTTCTGATATTATCATTTATGTCTAAAGCATGTACCCATTCTGTGTATCTTGATATATGATATGAGATGTTGGCCAATGCCTTGTTGCTGCCAGATTGATTTCCCATTTTTCCAATAGTTTTTGTCAAATAGTGAATTATTGCCCTGATAGCTAGGATATTTGGGTTTTTCAAATCGTGGGTTACTGTGCTCATTTGTTTCTACAAATTGTGTAGCTAATCTGTTCCATTGATCAACCTATTTCTTACTCAGTACTAAATTGTTTTGACAATTATAACTTTGTAGTATAGTTTGAGATCAGGAACTGCTAGTCCCCCTTCCCATTTTTTTCACCAATTCCCTTAATATTCTTAACCTTTTGTTCTTCCAGATGAATTTTGTTATGACTTTTTTTGCCTCTATAAAGTAATTCTTTGGTATTTTGATTGGTATGACTGAATAAGGAAATTAATTTAGGTATTATTGTAATTTTAATTATACTGGATTGGCCTAATCATGGACAGTATTTCTTTAATTACTTAGCTCTGTCTTTATTTGTGTGAAGAACATTTTGAAATTCTGTTCATGAAATTCTTATGTGTGCCTTGGCAGGTAGACTATCAAGTATTTCATACTGTTTGTAGTTATTTTAAATGGAATTTCTCTTTCTATCTCCTCCTGCTGGGTTTGTTGGCAATATAAAGAAATGCTGATGGTTTATGTAGGTTTATTTTATATTCTGCAACTTTGCTGAAGTTGTTCATTGTTTTGATTAGTTTTTTTAATTGACTTTCTAGGGTTCTCTAAGTAAACCATCATATTGTCTGCAAAGAATGATAGTTTTATTTCCTCATTGCCTATGCTTATTCCTTAATATATTTTTTTCTTGTCGTATTGCTATAGCTAGCATTTCTAGCATATCCACTGCACCACTAGAGCTATCTCAAAGTAGAACAAAGCTACCTTAGGAAGCAGTGGGGTTCTTCATCCCCAGGGGACACTTGTTGGCTGTGTTGTAGCAAGGATTCTTTTTACAGGAATGAGCTGGACTAGACGGCGGCTGCGGGTCCTTTTGGTTCTCAGATTCTGTGGTATCATAGCTTGGCAGGTCACATGGTGACCCTTGTTGTCTGGTAGGACCGTATATTTTTGCTAAAGTTTGGATCTCTTTTATGCTTATTACTGACCTATTCTATCCTACTCTCATGCCTTTGCTTTTGTTAAATAAAGATGGGTGTAGCTAAAACCATGCATTTAAAAAACCTTGAATGTGTGATCTCCATCTTCAAGTAGCGTTATAAGCATTCACCTCTAAATGGCTCCATTCTAGGTGTTAGACAAAGAAAACTCATTACACTATCACTGCTGGTAGGATTAACAACATAGCCAGCAGAGGTCACACGCTTAGTGGAAAGTCTCCAAAATTAGAAACAAGAAGACTTGGGTTCTAGTCCAAGCTCTACCATTAATCATCAGTATGACCTAAGCAAACCATTTCCTTTGTTTGGGTTTTAGTTTCCCCATCAGCAAAGTGAAGATATTGGTTGAGATGAGCTTCAAGGTCCCTTTGCACTGACTAGGTTTTACTCTGTTTTTTGGGGTCTGCAGAAATTGAGTGATAATAATTTGCTTTCTTAGCATTAGGGTAGACAAACAATTAGAATAAAAACTAACTTATATGTAGCGACTGGATTCTACACAATCCAACACCTATTGCTCAGATTGAACAAGGCATTATTTTTGCAAGTTTGCCAGCAATGGTTGGAACATCCATCTGTCGTTAGACTGAGCCTCCCTAATGGGGTAGATGCAATGCACCATGCACCCTCAAGATGGCAAGACGGACAGATCACATTCAGTGAAGCAAGAGTAAATACAGTATCCCTCTGCCATGCTGTCACTTCATGTAGTCCACTTATACTACATGAAGCGATTAAAGTCAGGGAGGAATCAAAGGGAAACACACAGACACACCTCTGCCACTCTAGTTTTCAAAACAGGGCCTAGTGGCTGGGTGCTAATTGGCTTGAGAGCAGAGGGTGTAGATATACTTTAAATTAGTTTTTTAAGAAGAAAATATATTTCACAGGGTGTTTCACAAATTGCATTCCCCTAAATTGCTTGAAATCCAGGGAGATTTTCAATAAATGACAAGTTTAGGAAAACACAACTCCTTCACTGTAATGATAATTGAACAGTAGAAAAAAACAGTGCCTTTTTAAGAATTGTTGAAATAAAATAAGTATGACTTTTATGTTCTTAAAAATTATAGTTTTATAACCCTTGTTTCAAAGAACTGCTATTTTTGCCTAGAAAAGCTGCCTATTCCAAATAGGGTGTTGAATTAGAGCTGAAAATTATGATCATTCTATGTTGGCAAATTACTAAAGAGGACAGGCAATATTTGCATTATTAAAAAAAATGGCCAAGAGCATGACTACTTTACATAGGTATTATAATTTTCAACATTTTTTTGGGTATGGTAATGGTAAAAGCTTCTTACACAAATGAAAATATGAGCAGAGGGTTTCCAGAATCTTCTAGTAAGGGCTCAGAAATGCTCAATCTGTTGATGGAGCTTGACGCCCACCTCCTGACAGGAAGGTGATGAATTCAAGATGAAGAAAGAGACATGTTTTTTCAGAAATGACAAATGTGGGAATTTGTTGTCCTTGACTATACTTATTTGTAAAAAAAAAAAAGGTTTTATTTTTCTCCCCTAGTTTTAGAGTGGGTGGGAGAAAGGGTTCAGGATAAAGTAGCAAGCCACTGAGAATTAAATAATAGAAGAGTGAAATAATGAATGAAAGAAAGGGAGGAAAGAAAAGAAGAAAGAGAAAGAAATGGAAGAGGGAAGAAAGCAAGGAAGGAAAAAAGAAAGAATGAAGAAGGAAACAAGGGAAAGAAGGAAGGAAGAACAGAAGAAACAGAAAGAAGAAAAAGAAAGAGAAAAGAAGTTTATGGAAAGTTTAAAAATTGCACAGAGGAGAATGCAAGGAAAGTCAGGAAGAATTTCAGATAAGGAAGACAGATTTGAAAAGTTAATTTTTATTAATTATATGTTTCAAAAGAAAAGCAAGCTGTACATAATAGAAATTTAGAGTTTTGTGTACAGTCCTCTCTGTTCTGCTATGTGTATGGAAATCCTTGTTTTATATGGTGTTTGTTAATCATAGGATCATAGCCTTAGAACTGGAAAGATACCTTAGAGCCATTAGATCCAAGACCTTCATTTAAAGATGAGGAAATTGAAGGAGAGTCAGGTCGTCAGTCCAAGATCACAAAACTAGTAAGTGTCCAAGGCAGGATTTGAACCTGGGTCTTCCTGACTCCAACTGCAATGCCCTGTCTAATATGCCATGCTTCTTCTCAACTAAAAGACAAAAAAGAAAAAAATTAAAACCCTATGAAAACAAGCACATCAAAAAGAAGTGTATCCTTGCTGTGTAAGTCTTTGGATCTGATTGATACAGTTATCTTGACCTCTGTGACTCATGTGTTATATTGAAGTGCCACCTCTAGGATGACCCATGTCAGTGGAGATAAAAGGGAGAAATTAAGTCACTCATCCCTGAAGAATATCCTAACAGGAATTCAATTCAAATCAATTTTGTTTCACAAACATTTATTGATCCTCTATGATATGAGTGATAGTGTGCCAGGAACTACATGAAGTTTATTTCTTATTTTTTATTTTTATTTTTAGGCAGTTGGGGTTAAGTGACTTGCCCAGGGTCACACAGCTAGTAAATGTCAAGTGTTTGGTCTGAGGCCGGATTTGAACTCAGGTCCTCCTGACTTCAGGGCCGGTGCTCTATCCACCGTGCAACCCAGCTGCCCCGAAGTTTTTAAATAATTACATAATCCTGCCCTCAAGGAGTTTACATTTTATAACAAAAATAAATGCACTTTAGAATGGCATTAAAACAGGAGATGGAGAGTCAGAAAAAAAAATGTCTATGCCTTCAGCTCTTCATAGTACAACCAAGAGATGATAGAGAATTTTAGAGTTGGAAGTAACTTCATAAATCTTAAAATTATTTGACAAATGAGGAAACTTCTGCTTAGAAAAAAAGAAATCACTTGTAAAGTTCACACATCTAATTCGTGGTAGAACCAGGGCTAGACTTCAACAAACTCAGGTTGATTCAATGTTTATTTATTTTATTCTTGGATAAGTTCAAGTCCTGTCTTAGACACTTATTAGCTCTGCGGTTCTAGATTGACTTGATTTGTCTCTCCTTCAATTTCCTCATCTTTTAATGAGAGTCTTGAACCTGACAGCCCTAATAAGGTCCCTTTCCAGCTTTGGACAGGCAATTGACACATAGGAATAAATATAATGCAAAATTCTATATGTTAAGTGTATAAGAGATTTGCAAACCAAAATGGCAGTAAACAAAATGTCCGACAATAAGTTGTTGTTGTTCAGTTGTTTCAGTTGTATCGACTCATTTGGAGTTTTCTTGGCAAAGATACTGGAGTAGTTTGCCATTTCCTTCTCCTGCTCATTTTACTGATGAGGAAATTGAGGCAAACAGGGTTAAATGACTTGCCCAGAGTCACACAGTAAGTGCCTGAGGCCAAGTTTGAACTCAGGAAGAGCACTCCCATTCACTCTGCCACCTACCTGCCCCTCCAACAATAAATAGCAGTACATTAATATAATATAATTTAATGGAATATTATAATGTAGCCAAGATAGACAATTTTGAGGAATGCAAAGAAATCTGGAAAGAATTTTATGACTTAATACAAAGTGAAAAAAAAATTCCAATAAATTGAGTACATACAAATTAACATTATTTGAGAAAAGTGAATGAGAATGAATGGAAAAAGAATCCAGACTGGTACTTAGAAGTAGGGACTAAAAAAAGATGTTATGGTCCGCATTGAAATTGATTAATTTGAATTTAAATACTTAGTAAGTTAGTTTAGTTGCTTGTATTGATATGCAGTGTTAGGTTCCTGAGAACAAAATAGCACAAGAATACTCACTTTTTATTTATTTGTTTGTTTGTTTATTCATTCATTCATTCGTTTGTTTGTTTGTTTATTTATTTTTCCTGACTGTCCCTTCTGTAGCCTGCTTTATTAGGCTCCAACTACCCACAGGTTAGAGGCCAGTTCCATCTGGTTGACAACCCAAAACAACATCGCTGTTTTTTCTTGTCCTAGAAAAGACTGAGAACTCTTGTGCATCCAACAGAGCAAAGGGTTTGAGAGAGACTGACTGAATGCATCCCCTCAAGTGATTGAGAAGGAGAGAGAGTATAGACTGCATCCCTCCACTGGAACAGGGGGCTGTTTGGCTACCTGAGAAGGGGTAGAGCTGAAACCCAATGAGACTTATTGAACATTCTTTCTAGGAAACTGTGGATTGCTTTAATTCCTTCCCCCACTTTTTTCCTTCCCCACAATACAGAAGACTTTTACCCTAGGTTTCTTTTTTTTGCTCTTTAAATTTGTTCATAATATCTGATTTAATCAATACTTTAAGGCAGCTGGTGGTTCAGTAGATTGAACACTGGGCCTAGAGTCACAAAGACCTGGGTTCAAATCCAGCCTCAGACACTCCTGTGTGACCCTGGACAAGTTACGTATTCTCTGTTTGCCTAGGTTTCCTCAATTGTAAAATTGAGATAGTAATAGTCCCTACCTGACAGGGTTATTGTGAGGATCAAATGAGATAATATTTGTAAGGCACTTAATGTGCCAACACATAATAGGCACTTAAATGCAGTTCCTTTCCTTTCCCCTCTAAAAGCCATTTTACTTTAGATATAAAATTATGATCAAGCATAACTGCTTTTATTTGTGTATTTCATTATTTGTAAATAGAGGCTTGGTGGAAGAGAGAACGATTTTGGTAGGTAGAGAAAGACAAAGGTATAAACTTTCTGTTTAAAATGCTAGGATTCTGTTCTAGCTAGAGTATCCTGACAAGTGAGAGAAAATCTTACTGATTTGGATTTTTCTCCTATGTTACATATGGAATTTCAAAATTCTTAGTGCAGTTGTGAGCTCCTAAAGCTTACAACTGCACCAAGACTTCTGGGACACCTGGTATAAACAGCCCAAAGTATGGTAAAAGTACAAGGAATATTTATTTTTTTAAAGAGAGATTTGCAAGCAAAATATTTTGAGAGACTCAAGGGGGAAAAGCCATTCCAAACAAGGATGATCAGAGAAGACCCTAGGGAGGCAGTGGATTTTGAGTTGAGTTTTAAAAGGTACATAGAAATTCAATACATAGAGGAGGAGTGTGGGCTGGCAAGGAGGAAGGAGTAGAGCTGAGAGGAAAGAGAACATTCCAGGACAGGGAGTATAGTAGAAGAAAAAGTAGGGAGAGTAAGGAAAGCATAGAGAAGTACAGGAGGCAGGAAGTAGTCTCCTGCTACCCTGGAGCATAAAGGGAGGGAAAAATAGAGGCTGCAACTGGGCCATGGACTCTGGCCCTTGCGAGGGAAGTTTATGTCAATTTAATCTAATTTGTGTAATTCTTTTTTCTTGATGAAGAACATCAGAATGGAACATGATGGAGAAGCCGTTTAGTAGTAAAGGTCAATTTCACATTTAAAGAACAAGGTTTTAATCTTTTCTGCTGCCTTATGACATCCAACCCTGTTCATTGTCCTTACTTGGTGCTCCAATCCCTTTGCCTCTCAGTTCTTTCCAAGACTATCACTGCTGCACTGGTGATACTCTCCTTTCTTTTCTATCTTGACCCCTTGGTGAATCAGTTCAACTTCTATGCTTGCGTCTCTTGCTCCTGATCCTGTTCCTGATTATTCCTTGTGAAACTCCAGTCTTGGATTGCTCCCTCTGTCTTTGTCTTTCATCCTAGTCACATACTGCTGAAGGAATCTGGAGAAAATCATAAAACTATGTTAATTGAGCCCACTAATCTCAACTGGGCCTTCACTGCAGCAGGGCAATCCTTTCTTTAAATTAATTCATTATCCCATTCACTACAATGGCTCTTTCATGCCTTTTTATCTTGCAAACCTCCCATTGTGTCCCTTCTCTACACCCTATTAGCTGAGAAACTTGCATGATGTTTCACTGAAAAAATTGAGGCCATTCAAAGAGAATTCCATCTTCTCCTCTTTTCCTCACCTTGTGTCACTCAGATATGACTATCTTCTCAATTATCTTCTCACTCACCCTTGACTTACATAAAGAGGTGGCTCTTCTCCTTGCCAAGCCAACCCCCTTAAATGCATTGAGCTTATTGCATTCCATCTTATCCAGCATCCATTCTACTGTTCATACTCTCTCATCAAACTTTATTCTCCTTTTCTATTTGGCTTGTTCTCTGCTGCCTATATATATGCCTTATCTGTAAAATACCTACTCTCCATCTAACCATCCCTGCTAGCTATTTTGACATGGCTCTCTTCCACCAAATTCTTTGAGTAAGCCATCTATGATCAATGCCTCTATTTCCTCTTCTCTCTTCTAAACTCTTTGGAGTCTGGCTTCTGACCTCATCATTCAACCTAAATTGGCCTCTCCAAAGTTGCACTAGATGTCTTCTAAAGCTCTTTCTGGCTCTAAATCTGGAGTCTATCATCCTGCATACTGAAATACCTTTTATTTAGAAATTGTACTCAAAATACATCTGCTAGTTTCAATGATACATAATATAGGAGATATGGTCAGATTAAGTAAGGGACACAGAGACTAGCCCATGAGGATTTGTATCCCATCTCTATTTAAATAGTTTGGGAACCATCAGATTACAAACGATAGACATTATTCATCATTTGAAATTTCATTTATAGAAAAGGCAATAGTTGCAAAGCTTTCCAGCAAGTCCTACTATCACAGCTCTAGAGCTGGTCAGTATCTTAGAGGTTTGTTGTTTTACACTTAACATAAATTCCCTGAGGTTCAGGGAATTGCAGTAACTTGACGAAGGTCAAGAAGGCAGTAAGTAGTAAAGGCAGGACTTTGAACCCAGTCTCCAATGCCAAACCTGGTATGCTTTCCACTCTTACAATCTGCCATTCCTTGGCTATAAAGAGATACTGAGAATCTAGAACAGTGGTGTCAAACTCAGATAGAAATTGGTGCCACTAATCCATACATAGGGATCCTGTGGGCTACTTATCAACTTAGTTATAAAATATGCTATGTTAAATTATATTTTTATTCATTTTGTTAAATATTTCCAAATTACATTTTAATCTGGGTTAGGCAGTACCCCATAGCATGGTGGGCTGCAGGAGGTGGGCAGACCAGGTTTTTGACATCTCTGCTCTAAATACCAGTGAAATGCAGACTTTCAAACAAGCATGGAGTTGGAGAGCAGAAGTTCAGTGAGTTATAGAAATAAGAAGGGGAAAAAAGTTTTCGAGAAGCTCAGTCTTTTGTTTATGATCTAGAATATTAAAAACTTGGCTTTCCATCTAATGTGAAAACACAGAGCAAGGCTATCTCTCTCTGAAATTACAAAAGCTATTGTTGAAAAGTAAGACCTATTTTGGCATTCTATTGTTTGTTTCATCACTGTCGCTGAATAACCAGCTTCACTGACAGTTTCTCATTGGGTCAACCCACTGCTTTGCCTTCATGGGATGCAGCCAGAGGCATGTACCACATGTTTTGACTTCACATACTCTTTTACCCCTCTCCAATCCATCTCTTATTCAATTGTCAGAACAGTTTTTCTTGCACACAGATCTAATCATGCTGTTTATTCGTCAGCTCAAAGATTGTTGCGGGCTCTGTATGGCAGACTAAGGAAGCTTCAGACACCCTTGACATGGCATTCAAGGCTATCCACAACCTGACGCCTCCTATATTTCCAGGTTCAGCTCATTTTACTTCCTTCTTTACATTCTACACTCTAGCAGGGCAGAACAACTCTGTCCCTCAAACATGCTCTCTTACCTTTGCTCACACTTCCCTGTATCAGCCAGAACCTTCACTCTATTCTTCTCCTGTTGAATTCCTGCCCATCCTTAAAAGTCCAGTTTTTCTCCACCCATTAGTCAGTAAAGCCTTTCTTCAGAACTCGTATAATCCTTTGGTTTGTGGTATCTTATCCACCTGTAATATTTTTGAAGGTAGGGAACGAACCTTTCTTAAACTTTGCTTCTCCTGAGGATTTAGCTCAGTGCTCAGTGGTGGGGATTTTCTGTGCTCTTCTGACCCTGTATTAGGAGAAGATTATGTGGGGTATAGAGAACAGCAAAGGGGACAGAGCAGCAGGAAGTGGTACAGCCCAACTTTCTCCCACAACTACTCCAGTGAAGACCTAGAAAGAGTATCATACTGAGTCATCACTGGGAAGTCCAAGGAAAAGTCACAGTGACTCATATTTCTAGCTAAAGTCAGTATAGCAAGTCAGATGGAGATTAGTGAGCACTGGGGACCAGATCTAGCCACAAAGAAAGAAAAATGAACTTGATAACATCTGACAGTACGTGCCTCATTGTACACCCCAAGACCACCACCGCTCTGCTGAAAAGTGGGAGGCACTCTTCATCAACAGTCACCTGAAAACATGATTGTTCATTTGCATTGATTAGAATTCGGATATCTTTCAATGTTGTTTTCCTTTATACAGCTAGGGTGCACAAGAATTGTTCTGGGAGCTCATTGCCCTCACTTATTTTTGCATTGATAATATTTCCCTGCAGCTAGGTGGGGTAGTGGATAGAGAGCTCTGGGCCTGGAGTTAGGAAGATCTGAGTTAAAATCCAGTCAGACACTTACCAGCTATATGACCAAATCATTTAACCTCTGTTTGCCTCAGTTTTCTTAACTATAAAATGGGGATAATAAATAGTACCTACCTCTCAGGTTGGTTGTGAGGATCAAATGACATGATATTTGTAAAGAGCTTAGCCCATCTGCTACACAGTAGGTGCTTAGTAAATGCTTATTGCTTTCCTTCCTTTTCGCTTGCTTCATTTTTCCTGTTTTATTCCCTGAATTTTTTAATATTTGTTATTACTAGGAGAGGCCGTAGTGAGACAGTAGATAAGCTTTGGTCTCAAGTTCTTTCTGACGCATGCTGCCGATGTGACTCTGGGAAGACCTCTAAGTGCCCCAGGCAACTGTAAGTTGTAGAGGACCTGGGGATCTGCATTCCTAGAGGAAGTTCCCTATAACAATGAAATCATAAGTTTGGTGAAAGAAAAAAAATGCTCTATGCGGCACAATAATATTTCATTATTTTACTCTGTAATGAATTGGGTCAGCCATTTCCGCATCAATGTGTACACACTGTATGTTCTGGCTTCTTTCATAGAGAATTCTGTCTAACAGTGCTTAGATTAGTTCTAGTGGAGAACTCAGCCACGCTTGTCGTCTCTCTCCTAATTTGGTCATTAAAAAAGCAAAAACAAAAACTGAAAAAGGCCATAGTATTTTAATTTGAATAAAAAAGTATACAGAGCTCTGATAACCAATTTAACCCAAAGGCATCAAGGACTCAACCATTTAATGAGCGCTTTAATAGGAGAGGACCCCTTACACTGAAGGAAACAATCTTTAATGGCTCTTTAGCAAAAAAGTAGGACAGAGATTTCGTGGTGGGCTGCGGGGCATTCTGAGGGCCTACTGCTCTGCTAAAGGAATCATTCACTCAGTCTACTTGGAAGTTTGTCCCTGTCTATAAGGTAACACTACAAATCAGGTACAATTCTGTTTAGCTTGTCATCAGATCAGACCATCACCCTACCTTCTACACTAGCAACAGCTTGGCAAAGCAAATTTAGTGGTGGTCTTGGAATAATGAAGATCCGGGTTTATATCTAGACTCTGGGCTTTACTAGCTCTATGATGCTCGGGTACTCAGCTCAGCTCTTTGTGCCTCAGTTTTGCCATGTTTAAAATGGAATTAAAATATCTGTAACATTTACCTCTCAGGGTCATCGTGTTGTTCAAATGAGATAACATGTGTAAAGTATTTTGCAAACCTGAAGAAATTTTAGAAATATCAGAGATTATTACTATATATGACTATAAGTAGAATTGGAAAGTCACTGGAGAGAATTTACTTAAAAATATTTATAGTAGTACTTTTGAAGTAGCAAAACAAATATATCTGGAAACAACATAAACATCCATTGACTGGGGAATGGTGATCTAAATTGCAATATATGAATATAAGGGGATGGTATTATAATTGGGGCAGCTAGGTGGTGCAGTGGATAGAATACCAGGCCTGGAGTCAAGAATGCTCATCTTCCAGAGTACAAAGCCTCAGGCACTTACTAGCTGTGTAAAACTGGGCAAATCACTAAACCTTCTTTGCCTCAGTTTCCCCATCTGTAAAATGAGCTGGAGAAGGAAATGACAAACTACTCCAGTATCCTTGCCAAGAAAACCCCAAATGAGATCACAAAGTGTCAGGAATTACTGAAATGACTGAAGGACAACCAAGTATTATAATGTGAGAAAATGTAAATATGAATAAATTAAAGAAATTTGGGAAGACTTGCATTAACTGATACAGAGCAAAGTTGGCAGAACCAGAAAAATTTGCATGATTTAACTTGAATCAATTCAGTGATCAGTGATGACTTAACAGGACCAGTAGTGAAGCATGTCTCCTGTGCCTCTCAGCAGAGAGAGGTGGTGGGCTAGAGATATAAAATAAGGCATATGTTTTCAGAGACAGCCAGGGGTCTGCTGATCAATGTTTACTAACTGTCTCTCTAAAATAGCACAACACACTTTTGAGTTTAATTTGTATTATTAACATTTTCTCTATTACTTTCTAAGTTGAAACAATCAAGAAGACAAGCAAATCCGGCCCTGATTTGTAGCTTTTGCTGATTTCTCAGGTGTAAATGCTCTGAAAATTTAGCAATCAGCACTATAGAACGAGGTCTGTTGGCTCCAGCATAGACCCTGATGCAGCCAATGTGTTGATTTGTTTTTCTGGGCTTATGTTTTATTTTATTTTTTAAAAAATTTTATTAATTTGTTTTGATTTATCAACAATCACTTACATAAGCTTTTGAGTTTTACATTTTTCTCCCCTTCCCCAAGATGGCACACAATCTGATATAGGCTATACATATACATTCTTATTAAACATATTTTCACATTAGTCATATTGTAAGGAAGAATTAGAACCAACAGGAGGAACCACCAGAAGGAGGAAACAAAACAAAACAGAAGAAAAAAAATAGCAAATAGTATGCTTCAATCTGTATTCAAACTCCGTAGTTCTTTCTTTGGATGTGGACAGCATTTTCTATCATGAGACTTTTGGAGATATCTTAGATCCTTGCATTGCTGAGAAGGGCTAAGTCTATCAAAGTTAGTCATTGCACAACGTGGATGTTACTGTGTACCCCATTTTCCTGGTTCTTTGGCTTATGTTTCGTAAGGGAGAATTCTGTGGAGGGTCACTGGGAAGTAACAGTGATTTAAAAAAATAAAGAAAAAAGAATTAATAAAATATGTAAAAATTAAATAAGCTAGGCTAGTTTGTTATGAGTTGTTCATAATCACCTCATACAAGCTATTTGTGATAGCTACTTCCATTTCTAGGTGTTCACCATTTCTAACTGCCTCTTTTATTAAGATCTATCCTATGTGATTATATACAAATACTAGTATAAGCATATGAATTAAGTTTATGTTAACTCCTATCCCAAAGCCCATTGGTATGAAACTTTCTTTCTTATTGGTGGAGATGATGGCTCTGCTCTGCCCTGTATGAGGAATGAGGAGAAGTTGATGAGAGGCATGAGAGCTCCTGCCTTTGCCAGTCCCCTTTGGGGCTCTTTAAGGGGAAATCCCTTTGGGACTCCTAAGGTTTTAGTCCTTTTCAGGACTCATCAAGTTTTCATACACTTCAAGTATCCAGTCACTTTGGGTTCTTTCAGCTTTCAGCTTCAAGAAGGAAGATGTAAGAGGCCAACCTTGTTGTTGTTGAAGGAAAAGACTCTGGGAAGACATGACAGGAGTTGACCATTCCCATCTGGCCCCTATCTGAGACTATGGGGAATTTCCTTCTGGGTGAAATCCAGGACACTCTTTCTTGGTTTAGCTCCCAATGGGAGAGCTCCTTCACTCTGTATAATCTGGCATATATTTTATGTATACCTCCTCTGATTTCTATTTCTCTACAATTAGGATCTATGGGTTTCTTTGGTTTACTCTACGTGTGTTTATTGTGAAATTAGGTGGCAAAGGGGTCAAAATTTGGCTATAGAACTTGGGGGGGGTTGCCTCCCCCAATAATACTGACAAAGTGATTGGAAGTTAGATGGAAACCAATCAAATCCTCTAGACTAGTAATAGTTAAGGGAGCAGGTACATCAGCTTTTCACCCAGTATCCCTTCTCTCTGAAGTTAATAGAACAGTGGTCTCTGGCCTGTACTTCCTGCAGTAATGAAAATCTCCCTTAGAGAAAGGTAGGGGGAGAAAAGGTTAGAGAAGTCTATTCAGCCTTCCTTTGAGTCACAAAAGGACAGCCCTTTCCCCACTGCGCAAATGGGGCCCACTCTTCCCTATATTAAGAAGTCAAAAAAATTGAAAAAATTTTTTTTATAAATGTGAGCCCTTAAAAAATGCTTCAGAAAAGCTGCAATCTCAGGAGTGAGAAATGGGAGCTTTGGAAATTGTCTACTCTTTGTTAGGTGTATCCTAGAATAGCCTACCTGAAAGGATCTAAGTAAAAATTCATGGAAAAACTCTCTTAGAGAACGAAACTCAACTATGAATAAATGTACTATTTTTAGCCTGAACTTGAAAAATTCCTCTTTTCTTTACTGGCTGGCCACACTCCAGCAAAACAACGGGCTCTTCAGATATTCACCATGACCACTGGGAGTCTGCATGTGAGCCTGGTAGCCAGATTTTGAAAAGTAAAAGGCAGTGGAGTTTAAGGCAATTCTCTCAAATCAGTTCACAATAGCCTATTCACTGAAGGAACTAAAGGCTTATTTTGTCCATATTCTCTTCATGAGAGTCTTTTGAATTTATAAAAATTATTGTGATGATTTGGCATAAAAGATGCAGGCCTAAGACAGAGGGGAAAGCATTGTATACATAAAGTCAGAGACCTAGCTTGAATTCTGACTGTCATTTTCTAATTGTGATATATTAGGAAAGCCACTGAACTCACCTGGGTTTCCATTTCCTCATCTGTAAAATGAAGGCATTGGATTATGCCAGAAGTACTTAACCTTTTTAGTGTCATGGAACCCTTTGGCTGTCTGGTGAAGTCTATGGACCCCTTCTCAGAACAATATTTGTAAATGCAAAAAATAAATTACATAGGAGGAAGGAAATAAGCATTTACATAGCACCTATTATAGGCCAGGCATTATGCTAAACACTTTTTATAAATATTATCTCTTTAGATCCTCACAACACATAACGACAATTATCTCAGATTTTACAAATGAGTAAAATGAAAATAGAGGTTGAATTATTTGCCTGGGGGTCACATAGCTAGTAAGTGTCTGAGACCTGACTTAAACTCATCTTCCTGCTTCCCGGCCTGGTGCTCTTCCATGGTACCATTAAGTTCCTCTAAAAATAAGCTTAAAAGTTTATATTATATTGAAGTAAAGATGTGGTGTTTCCCATTCAAGTTCACAGACATTGTGAAATCTGTTTGTGGCCTGGAGACCCCAGAATTCCAGGACTAGATGATTTTTGACCTCTAGAATGGAAAGGAGGATGGGGTTGGGGAGTGTGTGTAGCTAGGTGGCACAGTGAATAAAGTGTCAGGTCTGGAATCAGGAAGACTGACTCATCATCCTGAGTTCAAATCTGGCCTCAGACATTTACTAGGTGTGGGACCCTGAGCAAGTCACTTAACTCTGCCTCAGTTTCCTTATCTGTAAAATGAGCTAGAGAACAAAATGGCAAACCACTCCAATATCTCTGCCAAGAAAACCCCTAATGGCATCATTATGAGTCAGACATGACTGAAAATGATTGAACAAGACAAGTTCACCTGGTGACTTCTTCATATAATTATTTCATTGGTGCCTGTTTTCTGTTTTCTCCTATTTCTCTTTAATCAAAAATTTCTGAATAGAATGACCCACTCTATTTTGTTTCGGAGTTATGGAAAAGCACCACTTGGTATGAGTCCCATTGCATATCTGGATTCTATTTGCCTCTTTTCTAGAGTGCTAGACTAGTCAGAAAAACCCGGATTGGATTCATCCCTCAGGTACTTCCTAGTTGCGTGACCCTGGATAAGTCATGACAGCATTTGAACCTTAGTTTCCTCATCTGCAAAATGTGAATAAAAATAATCCACATATCTCTGAGTTATTGTGAGAATCAATTAGAAAAAATACATGTAAAGGGCTATGAATGTATGCTGCTATTATTTATTATTGTTATTCCTTTGTAAGTGCTCTTGACCGTCACTGAAATGAAATTAAAGCCAAATTCAGTGCTTAACAAAATAACTTGAGTTCAAATCTTGAAAGTTACTGTGTTACATTGGATAGAACCTCCAGGTCTCAGTTTCCTTCTCATTAAAAGGAAAGCATGGGATTCCATGACCTTTGAGCAAACCCCCTTTTAGTGCCAGCAGTCTCATTAGGTCAAGCATTTTAACTTTTCTGAGCCCTCTTCTTACATGAGTACAGATGAGTAAAGTAAATACCCAGCCCTTCTGTGTATTGGCTCTTTGGTGCTGGGAATGCAGACACAGATATGGTAGTTTTCCTTTTCTTTCATCTCAGAATGGGATGATCCATCTTCTTGTGGGACAAGCATGGTCAATGACTACTGGGAAATGGTCTAACTATCTTGTATTATACACCCACTCTCAGCTCTTGGAAGACTCTTGCAGCAAATATCACAGGAGAGAAAAACTCGGACTTGTTCCCTTGTCCTCATGTTCTCAGGTAAGAAGTATGGCCTGCCTGCCTGCCAGACCTTCTGTCCTAGTTTTCGAATGGAACTTTTTTTTCCTCATGTCTACTCGTTCTTTGATACTTAATAGTTGATCTTTAGGACAGGAGGAAAAATCAATATTTGCCGACTAGTCATTCCTTTTCTGGACCCCCAACAAAAGAAAAGGACGAGATGAATATTTTTTTTTTTGAGTTTGCCACAGCTTTTATAAAGCTCCAAATCTCTTAGGTCAGCAGAGTCTATGATGACTACTAAAGTGTACAGATGTCTTTTGAAAACGCATTGCAAAAATACTTACCTAAGGCACACCTCTTTATTCCATCACCCAAGCGGTTAACACAAAGAATTCTGGGGGAAGTCTTCTAAAGGCAGGTAATGCTTCACAGAAAGCCACGCAGTGGGAAATACAACAAAGGGACTTCCCAGCATCAACAGTAACATGCTGACATTGGGGTGGGTTGATGGGAATTGGAAAGGGATTAGAGTAAAATTAAGATATGATAGCATGGCAGAGGCTGTGGGGAGTGCTCAATTGGATGGGAGGTAAGAGCAGTCAGTCATACTCTGTAGCACATGGGGGAAGGTTGAGAAGGTCATAGGATTTAGTTAGAGCTATAGAAGGGACCTCAGATGTCCTCTAGTCCAACCCTGTCATTTTACCAAAGTGGAAACAGAGACCTAGACTTGATGAAGCGACTTATCAAAGGGGATAGTGTGCCTGAAAATGGTGTCTCTGCTTGCACCTAGCTAAAGAGATTGGTATTTATTTCTAGACCTGTGTATGCATATGTGAACACAGAGGCAGTGCTGTGTGGTGGACAGAGTGCTAGACTTGGAGTCAGGAAGGCCTGGGCTGACATTCTGCCACAGAAACTAGCTGTGCAACTCTGAGTAAGTGATTTAACCTATCTGGGCCTCAGTTTTCTCACCTGGAAATTGGAGATAATAATAACTACCTCATCGGATTGTTGTGCAGAGAAAGTTAAAAAAAATGATAAATGTGTTGAATGAGATCAAGTACTTTGAAAATCTTAAAGTGTTATCTAAAGGTAAGTTGTTATATAGGGTGGCAAGGTGGCACAGTGGATAGAGCACTGGGCCTGGAGTCAGGAAGACCTGAGTTCAAATCTGGCCTCAGACACTTACTAGCTATGTGACCTTAGGCAAGTCACTTGACACTACTTACCTCAGTTTCCACATCTGTAAAATGAACTGGAGAAAGAAATGGCAAACCATGCCAGTATTTTTGCCAAGGAAAACTCCAAAATGGGGTCATGCGGGGTGACTGAAACCACTCAGCAACAAGAAGTTATCATACACACACATGCATATGTACAGGCTATACCAAAGTTTTGGTGCAGATTTAAGCTTTAGTACCTTGAAACTGCCCAAAACTTTTAAGGCATTCAAATGTATATGTAATGTATACCTACATGTATATGCATATATTATATGCATAAACCTTTCTAGGCCTCAGTTTCATCATGGACAAATATGAAGAGGACAGGCTAGGTGTCATACTCAAGTAGAAATGGAGACCAATAAACCATAAGTAAGGGTCCCTGTGGGCTGCGTATCGATTTGGGATATATTATCTGTGTTCTATTGCATTTTTAGTTATTGCATTAATCATTTCCCAATTACATTTGAATCTAGTTCCTTCCCTGCTTAGGAATGCTGTGGGCTGCATGCTGCCCCACTAGTGGTATATTGGATGCATTTGGTCTTGCTGACCTCTAAGAATTCCTTCCAACTTAGAGTCCATGACCCTAATCTTTTGATATTTTCTTTTGAAAAAAAGTGTGTCAGTAACATCTGTTCTCTTCTGTTTCTAGACAATATCTAATCTCTCTGAGATGCCAGATTTTTTTTTCAAACATCTAACATGTAAAACAACATAGTCTGCAACATACCATAGCTATTGTACCGATGGTACTACCACTGAAAAAGTGATTGAGATGTCATCAATAACTACTGACCTACGTGTTTACTATCTCTTTTTAATAAAATCATTAGGTATGTGATCCATGCATCTATCAAGGGCATCCTTGATGAAAATATGAGAAGAGAACGGAGAAACTTTCGTAAATCATTTTCTATAGCAGGCTATATCTTTAAAGAGGGCGTATGAGATGTTCAGAGAGGATTAGTACTTCCAGCGTGAGGGATCACTGAGCCCTTTTCAGGGCTGCTCATCCACTTTTGGTGTCCACCTCTCACTCAACTCTCTCCTATGACTCCAGGCATATGAAGACTTTCCCTAGGGGAATGGGCAGATGAGAACAATGGCAGCGAGGGCAACTGAAGCAAGCATTGTGGAATTCTCAGAGCTTGGTCAGACACCAAGGTTATTCACTGTATCTCAGGTCATCACCAGTCATCTTGACTTTGTCCTGCCGGACTTCGATGACTCAGGAAAAGAGAATGAGGCTGACAACTTTGCTCAACTCTGCCTCACTTAAATCAAATTCACTCGCAAGTCAAGACATCACCTATGATGTCACTGAAACTTTTGAAAAATGAAGGATAAGGGACAGCTAGGTGGTGTGGAGGATAGAGCACTGGCCCTGGAGTCAGGAGGACATGAGTTCAAATCTGGCCTCAGACACTTGACATTTACTAGCTATGTGACCCTGGGCAAGTCACTTAACCCCATTGCCTAGCAAAAGGGAAAAAAAAATGAAGAATGAACAACACCATCTTCCAGGTCACACAATTTACTGAAAGGTGCAGAGAATATAAGATTATGTGATGTGTTGTTTGCTGATTATAAACAAAAATGACTTAGTAGAGGGAAATGTGACATTAGAGTGTTTTCCAGGAAGGCGTTTCTTAAGTCTTGCCTGTGTTAAATCATGCAAAATTTCTTAATAAATATAATCATAAAACCAATTCTGTTTGATGATCCTCTGATTACTATTGTCAAGCAAGGCATTGTAACACGTATGCTTGCCAAAGGTATTGGCCTCTATTACTGAGTATGACTAGTCAGAATCCAGATGGAAGAGGGATTCCTTTTAGAAGCTGAGGTCCTATTGCTGGCAGGTGATGGTGCTTCCTTATTAGTATCCTTAATTATTCAAAAGAACAGCCACAAAAGATCTAAATGTTAAAAAGGTCTCTTTTGCAGACTATGACATGGAGTTGGAGGATCAGTCTGTTCAGGAATCCAATTTACTACAGATCTACAGATAACCTGTGAATTGGTCATAGAATTAAAAAGTAAACAGAAGGCATGTCTGGGTTTCATTAGGAGTCTGGGATTTGAACTCAGGCTTCCTGACTACCAGACCAGACTTCGTCCTCCTCTGTACTTTGCTGCCTCCGTTGTGTTCTCATTCCAAGACAATTCTCCTAATCTTTCATCATTACCCACTTGTCTGTATTTCCAACTCTCTTGATATCCTAGGACCATAGTCATCTTTGGAAGGTAGGATAGATTAATTTGTTTTATATGTCATCTGCCTGAAAAGCACCTGATATTTTGAAGGGAAACTCTAGTTGTTGCCTAGAGACAGAAGATAACAGAAGTTACTGACTTATTTTCTCAAAAGAAAAATAGCAGGTTAAGGTCACAGAGTTGGAGTTGGACATTAGGGTCATCCAGCCCAATCTTTTCATTTGTTCATGAGGAAAGTGAGGCCCAGTGAGGTGAGAGGTTTGCTCATGGTCATACAGGTGGTATAGGGAAGAATGCGGCTCTGGGTACAATGACTCCAAATACTGCTCCCATCCAGTACAACACAGCATGGAAGGTCAATAACATGTCATTGACCCTGAAATTAGATATCAGACTACTGATTGTTCATTCTTTCCATGGTGTTTTGACTTGCTGATGTGCATGGAGTAAAATTGTTATGTTTCAAATACTACCACAATATACCTTAATGAATGAAATAAATGAAAGCAAAAAAGCATCTAATTAATCTCTTGAGTTCTCTTTGAATCAAGAACTTGAAGACTAATGAGAGAATGAAAATAGAAAAAGCAGAGCACGAGAAGTCTAATCAAGTGCTGCTTTCTCCACTGGGGAATTAGATTAGAGATTTCATATCTTATGTCTTAAAAATAACCCACCCCAGTGGTAGGTTGTCATAATCTTCCATTTCTGACTTCAATAATTCAAACAACTTCTTATTTCTCTAGTGTGGGAACTCTTCCATGACTCAGGATCGGGATTGCTAGCCTGTTTTTGTGTGACATGGACCCCTTTGGCAGTCTGGTGAAGCCTATGGACCTCTTCTGAGAATCATGATGATAATGATGATGACAGCTAACATTCACAGCACTTACCGTGTGCCAGGATATGTGCTAAGCACTATACAATGAAAATAATAATAGCTACCATGTATATAGTTTACTGTGTACCAGACATTGTGATAAGTACTTTACAATTATTATGTCACTGGATCTTCACAACCACACTGGGAGGTAGGTGCTATTATTATACCCATTTTATAGATGAGGAAACTAAAGCAAAAAGGCGTTAAGTGACTTGCCCAGGATAACATAGCTAGGAACTAGCTGAGGCCAGATTTGAACTCAGGCCTTCCTAACTCCAGATACTCTATCTACTAATAGATAAAATAAGATACATAGGAAGATAAAGAAAACCAATTATATTGAAATAGTCATCAAAGTATTTTTAAAAAACAAATTTGTAAGTCCCAAGTTAAGAACATGGATTTTAGAAGATGGTACTTCATAAATTTCTGTGCCTCCTCCCCCTCAAAAAAAAATCATCCAGTGATTCTGCTAATGAATATCTCCAAAATTTGTTAGATTGGTTTTTGGCTGACAGTCATAAATTCAGTTTTTCCTTCTTGGGAGAAGCAATCAGAACTTAAACTCTATTTGGCATTGACTCCAAAAACCCTCCATGTGATAATTAAGCATCCAAATAGGACTTTTACTGAGGATTCTATAACTCACTGAAACTTAGAACTTAACAAACAGCACAGCCAACTAATTGCTCTCAATTTAATTCAATATAATAGCTTCTGTCTTGACCATGAAGAACTTTCAGCTTACTAGGAGGAAGGCATACAGATCGAGTCACTATGACATAAAGTGTGAATGTGCATAAGAGAAGTGCAAGGAAAGTTCTATAACAGAGGTGGGGAACCTGAGGCCTTGAGGCCACATGTTGCCTTCTAGATCCTTAAGGTGGCTTTTTGACTAAAATCATTAATTTTTGGAGTTGAATAGAAGTATTAGTTTGTAAGGCTCATCTATGTAGCAGCATTGGTATGGGAGTAGATGGAATAACAGAGATGACGTTGTTCATTATATTAACAACATAATACCTCATGTTGTTCCCAAGATGATTTTTGATCATGATTTCCTTTGCTAGGTCTCTAAACATTGAAATTGTTATTATAATTACTATTGTTGTTGTTGTTATAGATTGTTGGTCAGCAACAAGAATTCATTGGGGTCAATCATAGGTAAGTACTCTGAGTCTTTGGAAACAGGTACTCAATAGGAAGTAAACAAATGCTTGTACCCTGGGTAATATCCATGCTTACTGTACATCATAGTGTCAACTTAGAGAGATTGAGAAAACTCAGGGGTTTAGGAACCTGGTCAAAGGGGAGCATGGCTACCACCAATGCACCTTAGAATAAATAATAATTTTTCGATTTAAGTATTTCAAACTTAATGCGTAGAGCAAACTGGACAAGTATTACTGTGAATACTTGTGGAGAGGAAGGACTAGATAGTGAATACCACTCTGTGGTGGTAGAAGAAGGAAGGGCGGGGATGGAGTAGGCAGGAGCTCACCCAAACATGGCATCTGGTAGGCTCATAAATACATATGGAGAGAGGGAGAGGGGGAGAGAGAGAGAGAGAGAGAGAGAGAGAGAGAGAGAGAGAGAGAGAGAGAGAGAGAGAGAGAGAGAGAGAGAGAGAGAGAGAGAGGCATCAGATATAGTGGAATAGTAAGCACATCGGTTGGAGCAGAACTTATAGTAAGTGATGGAAAATTAAATGAGTTAAGTTTGGAGGTAGGTTGTAGAAGGCAATTGAAGACAAAATAAGAATTCTGGAACTTTGATAAGCAATGAGGAAACATTTAAAGGTTTTTAAGCAAGAGTGATCCAATTGGAGTGGGACCATGGGAAGAATAATCTGGCAATGAGTGGTACAGTGAGTGGTATTTAGGAGAGATTGTAGGGAGAAGAGATGAGAAGAAGGCAGACAGATTAGGAAGCTGTTAGTTCAGGTGAAAGACAAGGGAATAACGTAAGACAATGGCCTTTAGAAGTAAAAGCTTGTAAAGATCTTGGTGGGGGCAGGGGAAACATATTACAGAGAGAGAATGAAGAGGGTTTGATGTCTGATTGGGTGGAAGTATGTGAGGGGAAGGGAGGATTTAAAATTAGGGACAAAATTGGTGTCATTAACATAAATCAGGGAGTCTAGAGATAGGGCACATATTTGTGGGTAGAGAGTGAGGAAGGAGAGGTTAATTTTGGATATATTGAATTTAAGATATTTGTGGGATATGCAAGTAGAGATTTGCAAGAATTTTTTGGAAATTCATTCTTTCAACAAATATTTATTAAGAACTTATGGCTTCCTGAGAATACTAAAAGAAATAGAACATTCCCTGACCTCAAGAAACTCACTGTATATTAATTTGTATATGGGGGGTCTGGAGAGAGATCAGGGCTAGAGAAATACATCTAGGAGTCACTGGTTGAAGTAATATGAAAGGATAAAATCTCCAAAGGAGTGAATGTTGGAGGACCAGTTGGTTATCATAATTGAAGCCCTCTTTTGCCTCTTGTACCTCAATCTGGACATTCCCTTCTCTTTCTGTCTCTCTGTCTCTGTCTCTTTCTGTCTCTCTGTATAGATAGATAGATAGATAGATAAATAGATAAAAAAGAGAATAACAAGAAGACCTTAAGACTGACCTTATATAGATTTCATCTAATGTAACAAGCACTTTTATGTATCTACTATGTACTAGGTATTGGTGATACAAAGGCAGAAATAAATTGTAGACTGGAACTTTAAAGGTCTTATATTTTTTGGAGATTACAATATGTAAACCAGGGGAGGGAAAACAACAATATTTATACATGTAAATAGATAATTTTTGTGATAATTTGAAGATGAAAAGAAATAACTATCAAGAAGGGAGATAAGGACAGGGTCCCCATATGAAATGACACATTATCATTGGACCTTAGAGTCACAGATTTAGAATTAAAAGAAACCTTAGAATCTACTTTTATACTCATTTTATAGATGATGAACCTGAGTCACAGAAAAGTCAAGTGATCTGGGCCTTGAAAGCAGCTACATTTTCTTAGACGTGGAGGTGAAGAGGAAAGGTATTCCAACCCCGCGGGAATATCCTGTGCAAAGGCATAAAATTAAATCTGTAGGAATTTCACAAGCCCTTCTCACACTGCTGTAGTAATTATACAGTTGACAGCTCAGAGCAACTGTGACCTGAAGGAGTTCTGTCACTGTTCTGTAGGTTGTATTTTAAGTTTTATTAAAATTCCTATATTCTTAGTAAGTGCCAGATAATGGATATCTAAACAAATTGTGGTTCATGAATTTAATAAAATATCAATATATCATAAGAAATGATAAATATGAAAAATTCAGAAAAGCCCAAGAAGACTTATATGAACCGATGCAGTGTGCAGTAACCTGAACTAGGAAAACAATAAACAAAATGACTACAATGATGTAAGCAGAAACAATAATAAACCAAATTTGAATACTGTTTGACCATAAGGACCAATCTTGGCCTTGGAAAAGAGTTGAGAGTGAAATATTGTAAGAAACAACATACTGTGCCATATCAAACAACAAAGGGAATGGTTTTAGAGACATTTGGAGAACCTCATGAATTAATTGAGGCAGAGTGAAGTGAGCAGAATCAGAAATTTTGTACCATAATAATAGCACTGTAAAAAAAAACAATGAAAAACCAATTTTGAAAGACTCAAGAACTCTGAGCAATGTCAGGACCAACCATGATTTCAGAGGATGAAGAGTGCTCCTCATGTCCTTACAGAGAGGGGATGGAGTAAATATGTAGAGTGAGACATTTATGACTAATGTGAGAATTTGTTTTGCTTGACTTTTTTCCAGGCGGGAAGAAATATTTAATGTTTGTAAGTTGAAAACAAAATTTAAAAAATAAATGCAAATGCTTCTCTTCATTGAAGAGATGAGTAACCATAGGTATGGGATGTTGTATACACTGTCATACATGGTCAATTGTTGCCTGATTTTGCTGAAATGCTTCTTCACCACCTTTTTATTTTTAAATCCTTTTCACAATGGAGGAGAGGGACATTTATATTCAGAAATGAAAGCGATGCAAAAACAAAAAACATCAATCAAAACACAATTTAAGCAAAATAAAATAAAAACATTTCCTTCCATAGCCAGTTTCCTCCATGGTCCAAGGCCAGAAGGCTAGTGCTAGTTTTCATGGCAAGCCCTACTTTGGAGCTTTTACAGTTTCAGCAGTTTTCATAAACTTGAAAAGCTTTGTCACCTACAAGTTTGTTACTGTTTTTTTTTTCCCACTAGATTCTATGACTTTATCAATGTGGAGAACTTCCAGGCATGGAAAATCCCTGCACTGTTTCTAGTCTTAGAGTCATCCAGGTCACTGAGAGATTAAGTGACTTCCCTTGGGTCACAGAGTCACTCTGTCAGGGGCAGGATTTCTCAACTAAAGGCTTAATAAGCCTAAGGCCAACCCTACTCACTATAACACTGGCCTGTCATATTCCACTCTAATTCCCTAGAAGAATATGGGAGCACAACAATTTTTAAGAAAAATACACCAAAAAAACTTATTTGTGCAGGTAGCACACACACACACACACACACACACACACACACACACACACACACACATACACACACAGAGCAACGACCTTTAACAGATCCATAAAGTAAACTAAATTTGGCCTTTCCCTTGTCACCACTTCTTTTATCAAAATGAATAGGTAAGTTAACCCTTTCTGGGCTGGAAACTATAAGTCCAAGGAGTCTAAGTAGTCTGAGGTTGATTCTTTGGCCTCAGCCATTTTAAGGTCAATATAGTACCTATTTGGCCTCCAGAAAATTGTTATAAGATGGGGAATCATAATCTGATAGTCATAAATTCTCTGGTTGGAGATGACCTTTTCACATTGTCTAATCCAACTCTCTGCAGGAGGCAGAATTACTCTCCACATGGGTCTGCCAAGATCTCAGTTCTCTCTCTCTCTCTCTCTCTCTCTCTCTCTCTCTCTCTCTCTCTCTCTCTCTCTCTCTCTCTCCCCCCTATAAGTCTTTCTCCCCCCACGGTCCCATACCCTTATTTTCTTGCTCTATCTCTACTTCTCCTTTTTCTGTAGCCCTCTTCTTTATTCAGTGTCTTTATTTCTCTTACTTGCCTAAGTAGAAATTATATTATCTGTTTGTCCTTAACATTCAAATGCCCAACTTGAATTCTTCCTTTGAATTTTCCTTGGTGCAAATGTCTTGCAGAGATGGTAGACACTGGAGTTCAGTGATGATTTGTTGTTTCCTCTCCTTCCCTACTGTCCTTCAGAAGTACAATATGGGTCCTCTGCTCTGCATTTGTAGCCCTTCCATAATTTGTAGATTAGGAAGATCCTGATCTTTGTCTCTGTCTCTGTCTGTCTCCCTCTATTTTTTTCCCTGTCTTTTTTCTCCCTCCTCTCTCCTCTGTCTCTCTCCTCTTTCTCCTCATCCTCCTCCCTTTCTCTGCTTCTCTTTTTGTCTCTTTCTGTCTCTTTCTCTGTCTCTTCCCCTGTCTTTTTTCTCCCTCCTCTCCCCTCTGTCTCTCTCCTCTTCCTCCTCCTCCTCCTCCCTTTCTCTGCTTCTCTTTTTGTCTCTTTCTCTGTCTTTCTCTTTCTCTTCCCCTGTCTTTTTTCTTCCTCTTCTTCCCTCTCTCTCTTTCTTCTATTTGCTGCTCTTTTTATCTCTTTCTGTCTTTATTTCTTTCTCTGTCTCTCTCCACTTCATTTTCTTCCTTTTTCATTTTCCTTTCTTTTCTCTTTTTTAAAGCTGACAATAATATTTTTGTACATTGCATGGCTCCCAGAGAAGCTTCATGAAAAGTGACAGCCTGGCTGATGCCAGAGGATGAGAAATGACCAGAGGTCTGCCCGTTTTTCAGTCATCCCATCAATGGACATGGCAGAAGTATTCTCTGACTTTATTTTCCGGGCAAAAAGAGAGAGAATGAAGCTACATACTTGAAATATTCCTCATCAGTTTCTGCTCCTGGGGCCAAGCACTGGGCAAAGAAATAAGTGAAACAACTGGGACTGAATGGGGAAGGAGAGTTTCTGAAGGTGGATAAATGCCCACCAAGAACCAAAGGCAAATATGGATTTTAATTAGTGGCTTATTCAGCTATGTTCCTCTTAACACAAGCCTACAGGACGTCAGCCTCAAAGAAATAATTCTGTGGGTGGGTAGGACTTTTGTTAAAGTTTAAATGGTGGCTATTCTTAATTTTTCTTTAGGCCACTGCTATTCCCTTCCAGCAGAATTAGTTTCTTGAGGATAGCTGAATTGAAAGGTTGACCCTGGTATAGGACAGGCTACACAGAGGACAGAGAGAAACAGTCAGAAACGTGACAATGTAGGAGATTGGGAAATGTGCCAACTCCAGGTAACAGAGAGAGGTCTAGGTGGGTAGGAAGAGAATATCAGGGAGGTCTGGACAGGTGAGTGGAATGTGGAATCAGGGGAATTTCTTGGCATCAGTCAAAGGGGTCCAGGCACGTAGGCTGAGGTGGTCAATGAAGACTTGCCTCAGGAAGGCTCACTTTATTTTTCTGAGCTTCAGCTGCCTCATCTGGGATGAGATCTCACATGGTTTGAAGTACCTATCCCCTTCACAGGTGATGAAAAGACTCTGATGTACTATAGACATGTGAGTGGTGACTGTCCTTCCTATAGCAGGCAGAGATACAAGCATGGGTAATGATTCAGGGATCCAGTTTTTGAAGATAAGTACAAAGTTCCAGGTTAACAAGCAACAACCTAGTTCCTAGAACTGGAGAGTCAGGTCAGGACCAAGAGGGCCCCAGGAAGTCTGCCAGGATACTGATTCGTGGGACCACTGGCCTAGTGATCCTTCTATTTCTAACATTGATGCCAAAGACAAGAGTAGGGTCAAATGTACACCATGAAGTGGCCCAAGATGTTAGAGGGATGTGAGAGAAATGAGTCACTTCAATTAATTTTTTCTGTGACTTTTTTTTAAAGATTTAACTCAAATCCTACCTGCTGTAGGAAGCCTTTCTGGGTCTCCCCCACTGTCAATGCCTTCTTTCTAAGGTTGCCACCCATTTACACTACATATATTCTTGTACATATCTAGTTGCTGGCTGTCTGCATGTCATCTCACTCATTAGCATGTGAATTCTTTGAAGGCAGGAACTGCTTTTATCTCTCACTCAGCACAGTGCTTGGCACATAGAGAAAAATTCTTAATGAGTGTCTGTTGACTGGCTGAATTAACAAAACATTTTTCAAAAGTGTCAACTTTTTTATGATCACGTATCAGTACAGCTGTGCAGTTGTCTCTGATGAAAAGTGATTTCAGCTTCAGAAACGGGGAAGCTTTTCAGCATTGCTCTATCCAGGTTCCTGCTCAACCACAGATTATAGTGGTGAAGATAAGGATCGGAAGACCTTCAGATAGGGCTCCAGGCTTTCCTGTCTGTCAGGAGAAGCAGCACACTTCAGACTGATGCCCAGGTTTCCTACCCTTTTCCTTACTACCTGGTCTTTTGGCAATGGAGGTGGCTTGTTCCATCATACTACGTGACTCAGTCCTGTAACCTTGAGACTATGGAGTGATGGCTAAAACAACCGAATTATTTTTTCACTCTGAGGTTAATGGTTCCCTCACCTAGAGTCAGCTAATATGTATGGCAAAGCTGGAAACAGAGTCCATGTGTGTCCCAAATCCCAAGGCAATGCTTTGGTCATTAGGCCATGCTGCCTTTTCCTGTGGAATGGACAGGATTCTGAGCTTCTTCTCTCACCACTTTGTTCTCTTAACTTTAGGCGTGGGTATCTGGTTATGTGATTGGCTTATCTGTTCTCTGCAAAAGTGAGGTGCGGAGTATGTTAGAGCTGCAGGGAATCTTCGAGATTATCCAACTCAATCCCATTATTTTACAGGTGAGGGAACTGAGGCCCAGAAAAATGGCTTATCTAAGATCCCATGGCAAGCCACATCAGTGTCATGACTAGAACCCGGGTCTTCTGACTCTTAGTCTAGTGTTTTCTCCTGCATACTATCTGTAGTGAGTCCCAGATTTGGAGTCTGGAGAGACTTGATTTGGAATCCCACTTCTTTGACACCACATGGGCAAGTTCCTTCTCTGAACCTGTTTTCTAGCATCTGTAGAATGGGAATAATAGCATCTTTAGTGCCTTCCTCATGGGTCGTTGTTAGGCTCAAATGACATAATGTATGACCGGTGATTTGCAAACCATAAAGTGCCATGTAAATGACAATTATTATTAGTGCTCCTATTTGACTAGATCCCAATTAGGGTATACCATGAATCCCATGAAGTAGTGGACTTATTTAAATTCACACTACATATTTCCATTGGGCTGGAACCAATCACAATATTTTACATAAAGTGATAGTTTCCAATAATGCAAATTCAAAGAATTTGAATACTTCACCACTTCCCAGGCTTGATCATTCTTACTAAAAGGGAACCAGCTCTCAGACAGATGGGTGGTCTCATTGATTTATTATATCCAGTGATGCCAACCATAACCAATTTGTTGTCATCATTATTTATTTCTGTTACTGTTATTGGTGATGGTTTTGCCTCCAGTATTTTAACAAAGCAGAAACTTGCTACAGATTGAGTATTCTACTCTGTGAATATCTGATGTGTGGCATTTTTTTTCTGTGTTAAAAAAAATGTGGAGAGAAGGGAAACGGCATTCTAGCATAAAGATAAATGGCAGTTCTTAGAAAAGATTTGCTATCTTACCAGGTAGAGGTCTGCCTCTCTCATTAGTGGTTATACTTTTTTTTTTCTTTGAAGAACTCTGAGTCACAGCTCCGGAGCTCAAGTTATTCGACTGACCCTCTTCTAACTGGGCCATGTTAGCTGCTGAGCCTCGGTTTTCGTATGACCTGCTTTTATCATCTTTAAACATGATATGCTAAGTGGAACAGACACGTGTTAAGCTAATGGTAAAGAATGTCCATTGCCTATTCATAGCTCTCTAAGTAACATAGCTTTTGACCCTTGAGCAGACTCTGAAAATTACCTGAAACTCTCCTAGCAACAGGAAGATAGTCAGTGCCTCAGTTAATGGCAAGTAGGTGGCATAGTACATAGGACACTGGGCTTGAAGTCAGGAAGATCTGAATTTGAATCTTCCCTGCAATACTTTCTCTGTGTCATGGACAAGTTAGTTAACATTGCTGAACCTCAATTTCCTCATTTGAAAAATGGGGATAATAATAGCACTTATCTCATATGGTCGTGGTGAGAAGCAAACAAGACAATATATGTAAAGCTATATAAATATTATTAGTATTATTATTATTGGTAGTAGTGGGTCAATAGCCTTGCCTGAGCACCCCGTGTTATATGAGATGGGGAGTTACAAAGGATATTGAATTTATACTCCCTATCTTTGAAGATCTGGGTAGACTTGGGAGTTTGAGGCATGGTACCAACATTAAGAGATATAGTAAGAAGTTTCTTATTCTCTACCCAACAAAACAATAGATTGAAAATAGTGGATAAAAATAATTGAAGTCTAAAGATACATACAGAATAAATTACAGCTGTATGAAAAAAATCACCTACCAATTATTCTTTTGTTCACAGATATTTATGTGAGCCACAACATTAGATGCAACAGAGAGAACTTAACTTTAAAACTCAACTTCAACATTCGTCTCTCTCCTGCAAAAGGCCTGGGCTCTGGGCTCTGGGCTCACATGAATATGGATTCATTGCAGGGTTGAGGAGGGGAGTTGCAGGGAGAGTAAAGCTTTCTCTCTCTCACTGGCTCATTGCCCTTACCCTAGATTAACACATTGTATGTGAATTGTATGTGAGGAAGAGTTGCACAAGGTCTTCAGCTTCACTCTTTCTTCCAGAGTCATCAAAGTTCAGTGACAAGAAAAAAGTCAGGATGACTGGTGATAGCCCAGGATGCAGATGACGTTGGCATCTTCAGTGTCTGACCTATATTTGCCTCTTTCGTATACACTGGAGCAAATTGTTCTCATCTACCTATGCCACTGAGGGAAGTCTTCACATCCTTGGGGTAGACATTCCCCTAACTCACCAACAAGTCTGAGTCCTGTCAGTTACCCTCAACCTGGTTTAGCCCATCTGCGTAGATGGGTTTATTGGGGTGTGGCTGCTGCACATGCTGCCCCTTCTTTAGGCCATAGATGAGAATTGGGTGAAGGAAGACACCAAAGGTGAGTGAGTAACCCTGAAAAGCACTCAGCAAGCCCTTAAACCAGAGGTCCGGGTTCTCTCCCTTTAATACCCCATACATCCTGTGAGGGAAACCATAGTGAACATATCAATCATTTGCAAAAAGCTCTGTTAGGCAGACCATAATTCATAGGGTTTAGATCTAGAATGTGTCTTAGAGATATTCTAGTCTAAGGGGAAGACCTGTTCTAGATGAGAAAGCCGAGTATCAAAGAAATGTTCACTGTGCCGTCTTGGGCATCCTCGTTTATTAGTGAATAGCAGAAGCAGTACTGGAACCTGGGTTCTTTGACTCCAGATACAGGACTCTTTCCACTAAATGACATTGTCTCTCCCTCCATTTATAAATGAAGAATAAAAAGTTGCAACTCTTCTAACAACCCTAACTAAGTTGGGGCACAGACTGGAAAATGGATTGCAAAATATCTGAAATGATAGTTTTCTATCTGGTAAAGTATCAAATAGCTCAGCTCTTACTACCCCATGAAATCGCTTCCATCTGGAAGGCATTTTGGCAGAGTATGGTGGAATGTTCTCATCTGTTAAAGTCACATGATTAAACTTTCCCTGCTTGATACTGAAAAATCAGAATAATTCGTTCATTTATTCATTTGACAAAAATTTACTGAATGTCTTTTATGCACAAATCGCCGATGCTAGGTGTTCGTGGGGATGCAAAGCATAACGTGTGTTATCCTTTGTGGAGCGAGAAGGCCACTGTGACTTCCTCTGAAAGTCAGGACACAATAGCAAAGGAAACCTGTATACAAGAGGAATTAGCAGATTTTAATTTTCCCACAAATTCCTTAAGCTGTAACAGTCACAAGACTCATAAAGGCAACCTTTATATGTACTCAACAGATTAGATTCAGTGTCTCAAAAACAGCATACTAAAAAACTTAGTGACACAATTAAAAAAAGAAAATCAAGTTTTGTAGGCTGCTGGTTTCAGCCTGAAAAAAAGTAGGTCATGAGGGTGACTAAGGATTTATCAAGGCATTTAAGAATTTTCTTTCAGCTGAAACCCTGCTTATCCCTTGATTTTGACAGTCCTGGCACACGCTATAGTTAAAGGGGAAAAAAAAAAGCACCAAACTCCTGATCCACCTGTCTCTATGTTTCAGGATTTATTTGAAAGTCTGAAGCTTCAGTTTGCAAGGTCACTAGGGCCCCACTGTCCAGCCTGCTCACAAACACTTATGTCCCTATGGAGATCTTCCAGGAAGAAAAGATGTCTAAAAATTCTGTTTGGATTCTGAGTGCCTGTAAACACACACTGACTGAGCTGGGGATGGAACACAATGGATGCATTGGGCACTGTTGAGCTCTAAAGTACCATGAAGAGTGTTTGGAAGTTGAAATTAACTTTTTATTGGCATGACACGGCTGTGGGCTGTTTTATCTTGTCAGCAACAAATTTCTGGTTTTTTCTCTCTCCGTTTTGCAGGCCTCTCACTGGTTTACCTCCAGCAATTGCTGCCATTCTAAGAGGCACTGTCCTTCCTACTACTTGTCAGCTCTTTCTAGTGCTATTGCCACTTTATGTGCCTTTTTTTTTGGATGCTTTTAAAAAAAAAGAAGCATGGAATTTGATAGACCTGTCATTTTCTAATATGACTTGGCCAGCTTTGATGCAGTATCACAGTGGTGGCCTGGAAAGCCTGGGTAAAGTGGAAATGGGATCTCATATCTTCAATGTCATAGATTCCCATCCGTGTCAAGAATGTGGGTTAAAAATATCTGTTTAACTCCTTTGATTTCCGTGGCTGCCCACTTGACTTGTTGCATTAGAATTCTACCAAAAGGCTATCTTGGATGGCCAGGATCTCTCCCAAAGTGAGATAATGTTCACCCTGTGGTATGGACTATCTTTTCTGGCTTTTGGAGAAATGGGGAATAAGTTTCACTTTTGTCCCTCCACTCCACCAGTCATCCATAGGTCTTGGCAATAAATAGGTTAAGCGTTTGTGTACAAAGCTGGGTGACTTGGAAAAACTTAGAAAGAGCAAATATCTACTCTGTCCTGCCACTTTGGTTCTTAAAGTCTCTTATTAACAATGTAACTCAACTAAAAGGTTGTCCTTAAGAATCATTAGCAAATCAGTGTCAGGAAAATCCAGGCACACTAGCTACCCAGAGTCACACAGCTAAGAAACGAGTTGAAATTAACTTTCTATTGGCATGACACGGCTGTGGGCTGTTTTATCTTGTCAGTAGTGAATTTCTGGTGACCCTGGGCCTGACCAAAAAGAAAAAAAAAGCCAGGCAGTCAGTCAATAAACATTTACTTGTGCCTAACATGGTCTAGGAACTGTGCTAAGTGCTGAGGATATAAAGAAAGGCAAAAGGCAAGTCTGTGTACTATTAATAAAAGGAATTTTCTTCAGTGTCCTTCTCGCAGGAATGAAAGGGATGGGCTAGCTGACTAACATGGACCTTTCCAACCCATATGTTAGTCAATTGATTATTTTACAATTTCTGTTAGTTAATGGTAGAAACAGCTTGGTTTAGTAATGCAGTACTGAACTTGGAGTCTGGAAGCCCTGGGTTGCAATCCTACTATAACTTTAATTATAACACATTATATAACATATAACACATTACTTGTGTTACCTTGGGGAAGTCACTTAATCTCTATGTGCCTCAAGCCACTTCCTAAGACTTTTCTACTAAGGTTCCAATCTGTTTTAGTAGAAAGAGATCATATTCTATCTGGAGTTCTCTACACTGAAGAAATCACTGTTGCATTCACACTTACCAGTTAGGGATGGTACATTTCATTCCTGGAAGACACCATGGGATTTTTGAACAATATCTTTTTAAATGAGAAAGGAAACAAATGAAAAGGAGATCTGATGTTATGAACTGTATTCAATTGGCATTGTGATGCAGAGTAAAGAAGACTGGATTTAGGGGCAGAGGAATTGGGTTCAAAATCTAGCTTTACTATTTACTACTTGTGTGATTTGGGGCAGTTTACTTAACTGTTTTGGGTTTCCATTTCTTTATATGTAGATGGAGGGAGTTGGAGTAAAACCCCTTGAAGAAGCTTCTAGCTCTGAATGTGTAATCCATGGACCTGTAATCTCCTTGATGGGAGCACTCCCTCTAAAGATGCAGATTGTAACTATCAATTACCTGAAGTATTCAGACGTCTGGAACTTCCAGTAATTTGCACTATTTGGGAAGGAGCAGTGTTGGAAATTTTCTCAAGTTTCTAAGCCAAGGTTAATGATGTGAGAAATCCTTCCCGAAAGGATAAGAAATCACTTGGATTATAAGCGCTTAAAGTCCTTTCTCTCAGAGCTTGCACAAAATATACCAAAAGACCCAGAAAAGAAACAAAAAAACCCCAAAAGCCAAACACAAAACAGAAAAAAAGTACTGGAATCCAGTTACAGGTGTGAAAAGGAATTTTAATCATCTGTATTTAGAATTTAATCATCACTTCATTAAGTTTCCCCAACTCCATTAAATATTCTTGTCATCTTAAGAACAATGGCTCAGTCTTCCTTAACAGTCAAGACAGCATGCCGACTTTCTCTCTCCAGTAGGAATCTGAGAGGAATATACATCAGACAGGTTAAATGAAACCATAATCTAATTACCTAAGGAAAATATACTCCATTTATTCAAATTACTGCTCTGTTTGGCAGACAAACTGAGAATATGATAAAAAATTGACATTAGACACTTCAACTCTTTTCTTTCCGATGGAAATTCCTGAAAAGTATTGATTTGGTGAAATTGTAATGTTCAAAAAAAAAAGAAGTTCAGATTTAGTAAGTATAACTGGGAGACATGTTCCAGCAACCATGGTGAATTAGATGGAAGGAATTTGATAGTGAAAAATGGATCTCTTTAGCAGATATAAGAGGTAAAGACTTTTAGCTGACAACTTTGATGTTCTATGCATAACCTTATACAGTGGAGTATAGATAATGCAGAACTATTGGTTTCCCCAGGGGAGTCGAAACCCCCCGGTGGTTCTTCATGTTTTCTGTTTTCACCTCTGCCTCTTAGAAGCCCTAGCTTCCTTCAAGGCTCAGCACTGGTGCAGCCTCCTCAAAGCCTTTCCAGTTATTATTCTCTCGTTCTTCAAAATGCCATGTGGTTACAAGTCTGAGTAAGTGTGGTCCTGTGTGGTTGGGAAATGTAAAATATAAACAATAGAATCCAGAATGTAAGAAAAAAACAAAAGCACTGTAGAATGTCTACTCCTTAGGTGCCCAGTTTCACTTTTGTCTCCAGTGCCTACCTAATATAGCACTTTGGACAAAGTGGGTGCTTAATTAGTGTGTAGTGAATTCAATTGAACTTAGTTGAACTGAATTAGAATTAGAGTCTTTGATAAATATTATGGAAATAATGATGCATTTGGGTTTTGGTTCTGTTTGTACCGTATTTAGCAAGTTGGCTGGCTTTCTTTCTTTCCCCTAACTGCTTTCAGGAAGGTTCATTAAAGGAAAAGTGTGAAATTAAGAATAATGTAGTGGTGGTTTAAGGACATTATATTCAACTCAAAGGTCAAGTATTCAAAACTGAGAGTTAGCTCATTTATTAAAGTGCCTAATGACTTCTATTTCTAATGCTCCTCTTGAAACATGTTATATTCCCTACATATCGAGTGTATCACACAGAGTACTGATAAGAAAGTCACATGGAATTTTAATTCTTAAACCAAATGCATTTTATTCATGCTATTGATTTTAAAGTATGTGAATTGATATTTTGAAGACAACTTAGATTTTCACAACAATTTTCCTGTTTGCTCTCCTTAACTGGCACAAAGGAGCTGGGTTTGACTTCCTTCTTTGGCCAAGGTATGCAAAATGACATGTTGATGGGCCACTGAGTGAAGCAAAGAGAGAAATTTAGGGCAAAAGATGAGGAAGTGGCCATCACTGCCATGTGCAATTTGAATTTACTTTGGATGGAGCTACTTGCAGATGCCTAAGGAGTTTTCTTGGTGGACAAAAAGTGGCCAACAAAAGGTGATACAGGGTAAAGAATCAGGAAAAGAAAAGATTTGGGATCCAGCTGGAGACAGGATAACAGATAAAGCATAGGAGTAGACATACCTGGAAAAGGGCTGGTAAGCCAGTGCTCAAGGTGATTCCAGGAGTTGGGAATCAGATGAATCACCTGGAGTGGGATTATCCAATTAGCAAAGGTCAGAGTTCTAACTTGGTAGGTAATTAGAATAAAAGCATATACAAAGAATGAGAATCAGGCAAACATCAACAAGAAAGAAGTAACAATGCCAGGGGACAGAGCAAGACAAGAAGCCCATGTCAATCAATAAATACTTACTAAGCTTCGACTATGTTACCAGGCGCTGTGCTAAATGCTGGGTCCAGGAAACAAAGGAACACAGCAAAGCAATCCAACGCAAATATGTGCCAGTAATAAGGAGAAATAATTTTTAAAAGTTTTGGTTACAAAGTACCTTACATAGATCATCTTATTTGATCCTCACAATAGGCTTATGAAGGAGCTAGGGTGAAATATATTAGGATTCCCATTTTGGATAAAAAGGACCTGAGATTCAGAGAAGTTAAGTGACTTACTTGAAGCTTACACAGCTACCAAATGGTAGAGATAATTCTCCAAATTCAGTGCTTTTCTCCTTGAACTAAGCACTAAGTTTTTCACTCAGTCTTAGGTCATTGCACGGTTTTGAAGGAGACAGAAATCAACACAAAGAGGAACAGCTTACTTAGGTAGAAATAAATATGCGAAAGGCAAGTAGTTTTGACAAACAGTTCCTTGACAAAGGGAAAAATACTTGAGATCTGGATGCCCAGTTCACTTACTTTCTACAAAGCAGATGTCTCTACAAGGTTAGAGATTAGGCATGTTGGGATTTTTGAAGATATTCATCAGTAACATCTGAAATGAAACATATATCAATCAATCAATCATGGAACTATGATTTTGTTCTACACCAATACAACCTATACACCAACTTGTCTATATTACTTAATAGAATGGAAATGAAATAAAAACGTATTTAAAACCAGCTATCAAGTAGCTGATTAACATTGCTCATCATTGATTTACATTCTATTTAATTTTATGTCTTATGTTGGTTGCTGATTTTTCCAGCCATTTTCTTCTTTAAATTGTGTATGTACTTTAGGTAAGGAATTTTCCAGCATCATACTGATTTCTTTGCCCTCACATTCTTGATTTATGCATGAAATTAAGGACTGTATGACCTTAAGAATGCCTTTCCAATTTCTTCCCTCTGCATTCAGTGTTCTGTTTCTGAAACCACTTCCTGGGGCTGTAACATGTCCATGGCTAAGCTATGTCTTTGGATTGTTAGAGCTAACCTTGAAGCAATTCCAAAGTAGCCAACTGAAGCTGAAGAAATGGTGTGAATCCTCTTTCACGGGGTGAAAGTATATCGATGCGGCAAATTGATTATATGTATAGACTTTTTCACTGTATTGATCAGTTTTGCTGATTTTTTTCTCTTCTTTTTCTCTTTTCTTCTTTAAAAATATCATTCATTATATGAGATAAGAAGAGAAGGAGGGGTACTGGAGAAATTCTGGTAATACATAAAATATGTTAATTAAAAAAAAAAAGAAAACCAGAATGAATCAACTAGTTACTTGGTATACATCAGTAGTATCAAACTCAAATAGAAAATGGGGTTACTAAACCATACCTAAAGATTCCTGCTGACTGCATCTTGACTTCATTTTAAGATGTAATAGTAGCTCTGCTTCATTGTATTTTTAGCAATTTTGTTAAAGTATTTCCCAATTACATTTTCATCTGATTCAGGCCACTTTTCCTTGGACTAGCCTCCTACTTCTTTTGTTTATTGCAACTTTGACTTTGAGTTCTTGGTTCTGCTTCTCTCCTTGGATTGCATTAATTTTCCAGCACTAAATATTTTACTATGTAGGCAGACATTTCTCTTTACTCCCACTCCCTCTCAAGACTATGTATTGAAAACTTGGTCTTCAATGATGAGTCACAAAACCCACCATCTGACAGGGAAGTGATAGACTCAAGACGCAAAATGAGACATGCATTTTTGGCTGTGGCCAAAGCCCACATTTGTTTTGCTTAACAATGCATATTTGTCAGAAGGGTTTTGTTTTTCATTTTTCTTTTTTATTTTTGGCAATTTGGGTGAGGGAAGGTTGGAGGGAGAGAAAATAAATGACTGTTAATTTTTTTAAAGTTTTAAAAAGAAGTAAAAAGAACACCTGGTTTTGCTCTCTTTTATTTTTTATTGACACATCTTTCTCCTCAGAGGGACAGTAGGTGGCGCAGTGCATAGAGTGCCAGGCCTGGAGTCAGGAAGACCTGAGTTCAAATGCAACTTCCAACACTTATTAGATGGGTGATCCTGGGCATGTCACTTAATTCTGTTTGCTTAAATTTCTTCTGTAAAATGAACTGGAGAAGGAAATGGAAAACCACTCTAATATCTCTGCCAAGAATAGGGTCACAAAGAGTTGGACATGACTAAACAAATATGCCTCAAAATCTTTATTATCTTTCATTCCTCCAACTGACCATCATGTCCAATCCTATAACCCATCATATTGCATCCAGTGAGATTTCTCTAGAGGACACAATGGAAGACTTCTGGGTACCTGATGAACATGGACCAGGTCAAACAAGATGCCTACCCATATCTCCAAAGACCTAGGCAGCATGACAGAATTTGGGTAATTCAGACTAAAGCCACTTTAACTTGCCAAATGTCCAATATTGAGGCTTATTATTTTAAAATTTCAATTTTAATCTCCATTCTTCAGTCTTTGAGGAAGGTAGTGTTCTTCTCCTTGTCTTCTTGTGTTCTATTTGGAGCTTTTGATTTCATTTCTTCTTACTTCTTTTGATTCTTGCTCTCTGTCTCATTGTCCCTCTCTCATCTATTTGTCATCCATGTGTTTATCTGTATCTAGCTTTCCATATCTATCTATCTATCTATCTATCTATCTATCTATCTATCTATCATCTATCTATCTATCTATCTATCTATCTATCTATCTATCTATCTCCTTTTCTCCTGCTTCCTATAGACTGCAGTCACAGTCAGATGTCTCATATCCTCAATGAAACCTCCATTTGATCTCGACATCCCCTCACTTTACTATCCTATATCATCCCTCTGGATGAAGACTTAAAGATGGTTGAATGTGTTTGCCACTTTCAATTCCTCATCACCAACTTACTTTTCAAAATCTTGCACTCTGTCTTCTAGCTCACCCTTTACTGAAATTGTTCCCTCAAAGGTTATCACTGATATCTAAATCACTAAACTCAATGACCCTTTCTCAGTCAGCATATATACAGGGTTTTCCAAGAGTCTTAGTTTTAAACTATCAAAGCTTAAAAGTGCACTAAGACTTTTGATATGTCGTCTCTCTGTCTCCATCTTCCCCTCCTGTATGTTTCAACATGCATGTATATACATGTAGGCAGATATGTATGCACATATATACATATGTAGCAGGGGATTGTATTGGAGTACTTCCTATAGAGTTGAGCATACATGCTTTGGCTCCATGGAGAGAGACACCTGTAAGCTGGACACCTATGAGCAGAGACTCCTGGCTGGTCCCTTGGTTCCCATAGTGAGGGGAGGGGTGGTAACAAATTGCTTCAAAAAGAAAATTAGTGACTGCACCAGAAAAAGCTGACCTCTCAGTGGCCCATAATGAGCAAGGGGTCATGGATTATGGTCTCCTTTTGGGGAAGCCTCTTTATAGGAACACAACTCTCTTTTGAAGTTTCCGATTGGGAGTTGGGGGAATTTCTTTTCTCTCCTCCTCCTCTCCAGCAGCACTTCTAGTAACTGTATGCACATGGAAACATGGTGACTGTCCAAGTAATAGCTCAGGGCTCAGGTTTTCTGGGCTGTCAGAAAATGGTTAGAGCTTTCAATGTGCAGGATAATCCTGTGTTAGAGGTGAGTCCCCTTCAACAAGTGGCAACATTGGTGGAAGCACTTTCTATTTCCACCTAGAAAACCTCGGATCTCAAACTCACAACGTTGCTGCTAGATCTGGTGATATCCTTCTCTCACAATCTCTGCTTGGTCATCTGTATTAAGGGAAAGACACAAAAAGGAGAAAAGGCGGCATGTGACTTGAGGTCCAGTAACGTGTTCTGGCCCCTTTCATGTACAAACATGCAACACTATCTCCCTGTGTGATTACACCCATTATATCCATATGATCTCTGTGATTTAATCAGACTAGAGAACTGCAGGAAGTATATGATCTTCTACTAATACAGACTGGAAATGGTTCTGCAACTTAGTGTTAGAGACTTGCCTAGGGCAGCTAGAAGTTAAATGGCTTGTGAAGAATCAATGCAGCCATTATGTGTAAAAGATAGGACTTGAACCCTTCCATACTCTGAATTTGGCTCTCTATTCACTAAGCAATTCTTCCTCTCACAAAAGCAGATGCTTTTATTTTTTATACCTCCTAAAATATCCTGTTCATACATCCACATGGATAGATGGATAAATGGATAGATAGATAGAGAGATGGATGGATGGATGGATGGATGGATGGATGGATGGATGGATGGATGGATAGACAGATAAATAGATGGATAGATACAATTATAAAGTCAATGATATGGAGGAGAGCAAAAACTTCAGAAAGACAGCAGGACAGGTCTGAGAAGCAAGAAGATGGAAAGTGTTGCATATAATTGAGGATAATGGGCAAGAAGGGGGAAGGAAATAGAAGTAATCTTGGAGAGCGAAACTGAATTATAGTATTCATTAACTGTTGATTACCAAGAAATTAGAAATTGGATATTCCATTTCTAATACTGTGCCTACTGCAGAGAATGAATCTGAAATCCACTTTTGTTGTTCTTCAATTTCACAAAGTCATTGCTTTTCTATCATCTATATTTCCAGCATTGATTTCCCTTATTTTTCACCCCTTGTGGTCGCAAGGTTTTCGTGTTAGTGCTCAAAAGGTTTTGATTTGGGATTTCTCTAATAGAGAAACTGGAGCAGAAGGGATGTCAGTTATTAATATATCAAGGCAAAGCATGCCGCAAAGACAAAAATGTGTTTTATGATGAAAATAAAAGTGTGGGAATTGTGTTGATACCAACTCTTATTCCTTTATATGAGTAACCTTTACCACCACCAGAGTTTTACGGCTCAGCATTTTCTGATGTAAATATGTTTTTCCTGGTAGTGGTAGAAATAAATGTTGTGTAGCTTAGAGATATGTTTGTCTTTAAAGGCAGTGACCTCCTGAACAGAGGGCTGACTGTAAAGTACAGTGAAAGGGGTAGTCAGAGTAGGAGAAGTGGTATTATTGGTTATTTATGCGCCATTTCTGGGTTACCATTAGGGGCACATGTCTGAATGTGAACATCTATCAGATGAATCCCATTCTCTCTTCAATTCTGGAGCGTCATGCCTACCGTCTAGGGCTAAAGGCAAACTAAAGTAAAGAGAAAATCAATTCCAGCAAATTAAGCCTCTGAGTGTCAGGTGGAACCAATTCCACATTGTTTTGGGCACCAGCCATTAAAAGCAGAGTCTACATTTGATTTGAATCATTATTAATAATTATAATCATAATTAGTAATAGCCTCAGCATGCTGACGTGATCATGTCTTAGTTTTTCGATACAATTTAGAAAGATCTCAAACATGCATTTGCAGAATTTCAGGGGATAGCACACATAGACAATTTTATTTGATGGATTTGGGTATAAAGAACAGAGATACTAGCCTGAGGGGATATTTGGTTAGTTTTGCTTTTATCTGTGTTTCTAAAATGTGTGAGGAGTTAGATACTCTAAATTAGTACACATACAACTCTTTCTGTACCTTTTCCACTTAATGAAAGAAATTCTAGCCAAGAGTATGATGAAGTTTGTCATTTTAGAAAGGCATTTGGGAAGAAAGGAAGGAAGAAAGGAAGGAAGGAGGGAAAGAAGGAAGGCAAAAGGGAAGAAGGACAGAAAGAAGGAAGAAAAGGAAGGTAGAAAGGAGAGAGGAGAGAAGAAAAGAGACAGAAGGAAGGAGAGAAAGGAAGAAAAGAGTAAATAAGGAGGAGGGAAGGAAGGAAGGCAGAAAGGAGGGAAGGAAGAAATGGAAACAGTGGAAGATGGCATGAAGAAAGCAGAGAAGGAAGAAACAACGAATGAAATATGATTGGGTTTGGTGCCCAGACTACCTATCCCTTCACTGAGGCTCAGCACCCTTAACAGTCATGTGATGGTCAAATCTTGTACATTGTCTCCTTCCTACTCCTAATGCTATGCAATAAGACATTGTTGGGGAGATGAAATGAAGGACTTATCCTCCTATTATACTGTGTGCTAAAAGTTGGGAACATGGTGGGCAGGGACTTATGACAAGGATTGTCTTTAATGAATTTTATGCCCTCTTCTTTGATGCTTTATAACTGAGTGTTTTCTGGTCCATTATAAGGCAGTGTAGCTCAAGGGAAATAGCGCCAGCTGTAGAGTAAGAGGCTCTTGACGCATAAATAGAGAGTGGGGGAAAACATGGATAGACAGTTAGCAGTTCATGTGGAAACAATTTGGGGATTTTAGTGGAGTGCAAGCTTAATTTAAGCTGAGTATGATGCGCAGCCAAAAAAAATTAATGGGGTCAAAGGCTATGATAATAGGCTGTGGCTGCTCTCAGAATTAGGGGAGCAACAGCCTATTGATTATAGGATTACAGATTTTGATCTAGAAGGGACTGTTGAGATCATCTAATATAACTTTAAAAATTGTTTTATGTTTAATTTAAGGAACAACACAAGCATTTCCATAACATAGTATAATGAAAGAGGATTGCGCATGAAACTGCAATATGACTTGCTATTCCTTTTAAATAAATAATAAAATTATCATGTAAATTTCTTTTTTTCTTCCCCCCTCCCCTTGCTATAGAGATGGCTACCATTAGATACAATCATGTTAATATATATAAAATAATTTTATATATACTTCTACTTATCAATTATTTCTTTGGATACAGATAGAATCTTCCTTCATATGTCCTTTATGGTTAATTTGGGTATTTATAATAGTCAAAATGACTTAGTTGTTTAAAGTAGTTCTTAAAACAATATCGCTGTTGCTGTATACAACATTCTCTTGGTTCTGCTCACGTAACTCAGTCTACAATTGAAGAAGCTGAGGTGACTTTTCTAAGATTATACAGCAAATAAATCTGTAGCAGAACCAACATTTGAAACTAGGTCTTCTGATTATAGAACCAACACTTTCCTCCCTAAACTATGCAATTTCAGCACATCTGGAAATTTGGTAGCCATACCTTCTTGGGGAATAAAGGACAATCAACTGATCATTACCCCTTTGTCAGTGGTAGCTTAGGACCACAGAGAGATTCAGGGCTGCAAAGGTCCTTAGAGATCATTTTCTCTAACCCTATCATTTTGCAGATGGGGAAACTGAGGTCCCAATGGGTAAAATAACTTGCCCAAAGTCATCCATCATTGTGAACACTGCTCATAGCACTGTACATTGAAATCCTGGGCATTGCACTGAACATGAAAATTGAAACTGCTACTTTTCTGAGTTTGATGGCTAAATGGGAAGGGTTGTGATTAGATATGAGCCCCATTAATTGCTGTTACTTTGGGAAAACTACACATGAACTACTTCCCAAGAAAATAAAAATAAATGTAACAGCAATTTCATCTCTCATTCCAGATGAAATAAAAACTTCCTTAACTTATTAAATGTGTAGGTCACTGAGAGAATTAGGTTCCCCATCAGTGTATTATTTGATCACAGGTTGTACTCAGACACCTCGTTGAAAAAGTTGGATTGCTTATTCAATTTCAGCTTTAAGCAACAACTATAGTTTCCACACAGAATAGCTTTCATTCCAGTAGAATATCTGCTCCTTGTAGCCAGGAACTTTCTCTCTTGAGTATTTATATACTTAGCACCTAGCCCAAAAGATAATACATTGAAGGCACTGAAATTCCTGTTGATTAATTTCATTCTCTTCCTTAATCTCCTTCTCTTCCTCCCCTTTCATTAGGAATTTCTTTAAAAGGCAATACCTAAAGATGAATATTTTACATTAGATTATAAAACAAATGTCTTAACTTATCAGAAAGATGTTATTTTTCTGTTTAAACTTATTTGTGACTGTGCTCAGGAAATTTCACTGAGAAAATTATACATTTCCAGTATCCCTTTCTGCTGACAGGCTTTTAGAAAACTAGATTTCAAATGAAAAGTCTATTATTCTGCAATATACCCTTCCCTCTCCTTCCATCCCGTCCTTATCAGGTATGGATACTCAATCATAGGATTTGTGAGTTGGAGGGAATCTCAGAGGTAGAAGTGTGCTTTTAAACATTTAATGACAGACTCTCTGGAAAGCATGACATACTTCCAAAGTGAATTGGCATTATTAACATTTTCTTCATCACTTTCTCATCTAGACAATAAAAAAAACAAAAAAAAATCAAATTCTGATTTTGTAGCATTTGCCAATTTCTGAGATATAAATGCTCACACTCAATATTAATGATCCCCTCTGTTAAGCAGGTCTAACTGGCTCTAGCAGAGGCCACCTAGCCCAATAGTAACCCAATTGATCACCACTTGAAGATCTCCAGTGAGATGAAACCCACTACCTTCTCATACAGCTTGGTCCCCTTTTGGACAGCTTCAGTTGCTGGGAGTTTATGTTTTACATTAAGGCAACATTTACTAGTTGTTCTTAGCTCAGCCCTCTGGGGCCATTTAGAATAAACCTCTTTTCTACATGAAAGTGCTTCGTGTAACCAAAGAAATTTTTCACAAGCTTCTTTCTTTTTCTTCATTCCTTCCTTCCTTCCCTCCTTCCCTCCTTCCTCCCTCCCTTCCTTCCTTCCTCCCTTCCTTCCTTCCTTCCTCCCTCCCTTCCTCCTTTCCTTCCTTCCTTCCTTCCTTCCTTCCTTCCTTCCTTTCCTTCCTTCCTTCTTCTCTTCCTTCCGTTCTTCTTCCTTCTTCCTTCCTTCCTTCCTTCCTTCCTTCCTTCCTTCCTTCCTTCCTTCCTTCCTTCCTTTTCTTCCTTTCTTCCTTTTAACATTTGCTTTATATCAATAAAGTTGATACAAACTAGATTCCCATATATCATAGGTGTCAACATTCCATTCAAACTAACTACCCAGAAAGTCCTATCAACATGAGTATATGTCCCTTTTAACAAATTGCCCAATTTTAAACATTTTTATACCAAACCATCCAATGAAAAAGAAAAAAATCAGAAAATCATCTAGCTGTCTTAACTGTAAGTCACCAGGTCAGGGCCATCTCCAGTCGTTCTGATCTATATCTTGCCACTGGACCTAGATGGTTCCAGAGGAGAAAGTGAGGCTGGTGACTTTGCACAGCCCTCCCTCACTTAAATCCAATTCACTTGCAAGTCATGTCATCACCTACCTACTGTCATGGTCCTCTCCGAGAACGAAGGACAAAGAACAACCTGTGAGTAGTCTGAGCTGCCTTGCTGGCGATCCAACTGGCCAATTCCAGTTGGGCAATGCAACTAATTCCTTTCTTAGCTTAAAAGGCCAAGGTCTCCCAGGGCATTTGGGACCATCTCTAGACATCCTGATCTATATCTGGCCACTGGATCCAGATGGCTCCAGAGGAGAAAGTGAGGCTGGTGGCTTTGCACAGCCCTCCCTCACTTATACCCAATTCATTTGCAAGGCATGGCATCATCTTCCTAATGTCATGGTCCTCTTGGAGACAGAAGGACAAACAACAACAATGTCACCAGGATCACACAGGCACCTTATGTCAGAGGCAATTCTAGAAGCTAGGTCTTCCTGGTTTCAAGGCTAGCTATTCATCCGTTGTTTGTCACTATCTCTCAATGTTTCCATATCTTGTGACAAAATCCGACCTCCTATAACTTTTACCCAGTGATTTTCATTCTGTCCTTCACAGCAACACAGAATAAGTCTATCCTTTCTTTGATTAGACAGGCATCTTCTCTTCTCCCAGCTCCCTCAACCCAATTTCTTTAACTGTAGCTCATATGACATGGCTTTTATATCTCATTATCCTAGTCACCCTTTTCTAGTAATGTTCCTCCAGTTTGGTTGCTGTTTTTCACCACTTTACTGAAATCGATCTCCCAAAAGTCTCTGATTACCTCCTCCTTCTGAACTATTTTGGCATTCAGCACTTTTGACCACCCCATACTTCTTGATAACCTCCTCTCCTTTGACTTCTGTGGTATTGGTTTGTTCCCAGAATTGAGCTCTAGAATACTCTAAAATAAGAGTTCTTAACCTTGTTTTGTGATGTACCCCTTTGGCAGTTTGATGAAGCCTATGCATCTTTTCTTAGGAAAAAAAAAGTTTTGTAATGACTAAAATAAAATACATAAGATTACAAAGGAAAGCAATTACATCAAAATATTGTTATGAAAATATTTAAAAAACAAGTTCATGGAACCCAGGTTCAGAACCCTTGCTCTAGATTTATTCTGATTGGGGATGGTACAATGGGTCTAAAATTTATCTCATTCTAGATACACACATTTACAATTTTTAAATAATATGTAGCTTTAATTTATCCAGATATTGGTTACATCATAAAAAATTAATAAATAATAAAATGAGATATTGTTTTTGATAATGATGCTATTAAATATTAATAATTAAAATGTTAATAATTTAATTTAAAAGTGTGTCCTGCATACCCCCCAATAGTTGGTTGTTAACCATTTGCCCGCAGACCATTGAATAAATTCTACTTATAATCCAATTCAGTCCACTTAATGGGAAGTTTGTATCACCCTCATACATATACAGATATGCACCGATTAGTCTGGGATAGGAATCAATAAACCCCTCTCCCCAAAGCATCCAAAATATCTACAGAAGGTTATTGAAAACAATTTACTTGACCATAAAGAACCTTTATCCTTCATACATTTTCAACATTCCTATAAATTGTAAAAGAAATTTCATTCACTGTCTATCAGTTTCTTGACAGAAGCATGTTATTATTGTTTCCTTAGGCTCTCAGCTAACACCTGTTTTTCTGATATACTCACCATGTAAATAAACCCCAGAGCAGGAAGCTGAAAAAAATGAGGACTATGAATAAAAGAATAGAGTTTATAAACAATAGTGATATACAGAAGAAGACTCATAGCAAGGGTGTTATCATCTTTTAGGTGTTTTTTGGCAGATGTTTTAATCTGTATCAACACCAAAGTCATGATAGATACAGCGAAAATCAGAAAAATTGTGAAGGCTCGTCTTCAGCCTGATTCTCTAGCCTACTTAGGATCATTGCCCTCTGCACCCATCAATTCAACTCAATCATCATTGCTCAAGCTCCTACCATGTTTAGGGCACTGTGTTAAGTGCTAGTTGTAATCATAAAACTTGACCAAAGTAATTCATTTCTTTCTACATTGATTTATTCATTTGTTAATTCATTCAGCAAGCATCTATTAAGTGCCTTCTTTTGCCAGGCATTGCGCTAAGCACTAGTATTCAAAGACAAAAATGAAACAGTTCTTGATTTTAGAGTGTTTATAGTCTCTGGAGAGAAGATAACATGTACACAGAAAATAAAATAGACAGTGTATATTTCCATGGGAAGGATGCTACCACACTGTGGTGATGGGGACAGCATCAAGATAAACTTTCTATAGGAATTAGCAACTGAGCTTAGCTCTGAAAGCTGCTGAGGATTCTATGAAATCTAGAAGTATGCTTTAGGCCTGAGGGCAGCCTACGTAGAGGCATAAAGACAGAAAACAAACTGTCATGGATAGGGAATGGTGAACTGTTCAGTTTGGTTGCATGAAGGAGAGTATGTTATTATACAAAAAGCCTGAAATCATAGGCTTTAGTAAGATTGTGAAGCAATTTAAAAGCCAAACAGAGATGTTTGTATTTTTACTAGAAGCAAGAACAAATCATGAGGGCTTCACGAGCAGATGAGTAACGTGGTTACACAAATCCTTTGGGAATACCTAGATGCATACAATAGCATGAAAGGCAGAAGAACACACACACACACACACACACACACACACTATATGGCAAAGAGAAATTTAAAAAGTCAATGTCATGAGTATAAAACAGGACAGGCTCAGCTAGTGATCCAGGGTCTTTATTGAACTCTACACTCAATATTAATGAACAGTGGGATATGGCAACCATAAAACCCAAGGCCATGTTGAGAGGCATAGTATTTGGTACTGGAGGGCTGATAGGCCTGCTGTACTGGTCAGACTATATCTGGAGCATCAGTTACAGCTGTGGTTACCATAGTTTAATAAATGTATTCTTCAGCTGAGTAGTATCAGGAGGAAGACATTCAAGTTGGTAAGTTGCCTCAAATTTATCTGTATATGGATGAATTGAAGGAACTAGAGGTATTTGGCATGGAGAAGAGATATAAGGAAGAATAGAATAGATGCCATGAAGTATCTTAAGGGTTTTCATGGAGGAAAGAAGAAATTGAATTGCTTTTCTTGGTCTAAGAGAACTAGGAGTAATAAGGGAAAGTCTCAAAGAGGCAAATGTAGATTTGAGATAAACAGAGTTGTTCACAAGTAGAATGGATTGTTACTGGAGGCAGTGGGCTCAGTTTCACTGGTGCTCTTTGGGCAAAGATTAGATGATCACTTGTTGGGGTCTTGGTAGTGATTCTTATTCAAATATGGGTCTGCTCAGATGACCTCTGACTGAGGTCTCTTTCAGCTCTGAGATTCTGTGATTCTGTATTCCTGGACTCTGAGACATTACAGCTTGGTATTATACTGTACAACACTTTATTTGAAGCATGGCATTATGCCAATGTAACAAAATCCATGACAAAATGTTTCCAATCCTCTGAAGCTAGTCAGTTTATTAAGGGACTGTTTTAGGATAGGATATTAGAATGAAAGGATCTCTTTGACCCTCAAATGTTGTCCTTGCTTGTATCTAGAATGGGAGGGGATAGGATCTATTATTTCACAGAAATAGAGAAAACTCCCCATATCAGTGCAGATGACATCTTTTCTGCAATTTATATTCTCACAGAGTTCCCTGGAATACTGAGAAGTTAGGTGATTTGTTTAGGGTTACACAACTATTATGGGTTTGATATAGGATGAGACAATTCCAGGCTTACCTCTGGCATTAGTTTGTTGTCTTCTAGCCCATGGCTGCCTCTCATCATGCATTCCAGAGCCCCAATTTTTTCTATGAAGTCATTCAAATCTGAACATCTGTCACATGCTGTGATGTTTTTTCTAAAGTTGTCATTTAAAAATAGAGGGTAAGAGCCATTACTACTTTGATTCAAAACACTGTTTTTAATTTTCTGTGGGTATGGAAATCAGATGACCAAGATTCTTATGATTGTCTGAAGAAATGAATGAGGAGTTTTCCACATGCATGGGCTTTAGTGCCTGAACTTTTTAGAGATCATTTTGAGTGTTCAGTCCCTTACCCTTTTCCTTTTTGTCTGACTTCCTTGTTTCCAGTTGATTTCCTGATAGCTGAAGTCGATGAATGGATTATTTCCTGATAGAGCTGCTACTTTATAACTTACAGTTAGGTGGATAGAATATTCTTTTTGCTTAATTCTGTCCTTTGCATGGAAAGAAATGAATCCATTGGTACATCATTGGATCTGTGATCTCATCCATATGTCTACTTTATGCTGTGATGCAGACTGCACTTCCATCATATCCCCTGATCCTTTGAGTCTTTTGTCTCTATCTTTCTGTAAATACTATGCTGGAGAGTCCAGTCAACATGGTGGGGAACTTCTGCCAACGCTTGAAACATTCTGTGGATACCAGCAAAGCATGTGGGCTCTCTATTTACTATTCTTTGCTTATGTACCCTGATTGGTAAGTAGGCTTAGGGACTAGTTTGTGATTTCCTAGGTACAAATTACTCCTCAAATAGGAAATTCCCTTTGCCAATGCAGTACTGTCTCTGTGACTTAAGTCTTAAGAGAGTCACCTGGGGCCAATGAGAAGTTAAATGATTTTTCCAGAGTCATGTAGCCAACTTATTCTGGTCACACATTTCTCTGATGACATATTTTATGCTACTTCTCTTCCACATGTAGCAGAATGAAATGGAGTAAGGAGTGGGACCTACATCTATGGTGAGGTTCCACTTGTGGTAGGGAGGATGCATCCTTATGTATGGCTCAACAGGAGGCAGAGTAGACATCTCTGACCTCCCCCCAGCCCATCCCCACCTCTTCTCCAAGGGAGACTTTCATTCCTGCTAGGGAGGAAGCAGAAGGTTGGAATTGGAGGCCATGACTCTGCTCTTCTCAGAGAGAAGGGGATACTGGGCTAGAAGTATATCTATCTGCTCCCTTAAATATTGTTCATCCACGAGGTAGGATCAGGTTAAACCTAACTTTTGATCTCTTTGTCATTTTGGGGGGAAGGAGGACCCTAAGGTCTATACCCGAAACTTATTCTCTTTTCCACAATGAACATATGGTGAGTAGCAAAGAAGCCCATATATCTAAACTGTAGCAAAATAGAAATCATAGAAAGTATACATAGGGAGAAGGAAACAGCAAATCACTCCAGTATCTTTGCCAAGAAAACTCTAAATGGGTTCACGAGCAGTCAGACATGACTGAAACTACTGGACAACAATTATGAAAACAACAACAACAACAAATATGTAGGTGGATATACCTTAGAAGGAGCTCTCCAATTTGGAGTAAGATAAAAGCTCGATCAAGAGATAAAGGGAGTCCCCAAAGGGGAAACTCTCCAAGTCTCTAGTGCAGCTTTCTGGGAATAGGGACATGACAGTCCCTGAACCCGAAGTCCAGTTGGCCTCTTCCATCCTCTCTCTTTTGACACTACATAGGCAAAAGACTTAAAGTTTGACTGTTCCACAAGAGAACTGACCCTGAAGAGTCCCAAGAGCACACTCCTGCTTGAAGAATCTCCAAAATGGGGACTTGAAGGGTATTGGTGAAGGCTGGAACTCCCTTGCCTCTCACCAATTCTGCCCCACCTCTAATGCAGGCATAGCTTTTATCTCCACCAATAAGGAGAGAGTCCCATACCAATGGACTTTGGGATGGTATTACACAAAATCAGAAGGATCAAAGATACCTGTTTTCCACATAATAATAGGCAGTTGGGACAATACATAGAGTTGCTGCATTTAACAGAGTTACTATCCATAGACACATAATTGAACAGAAGGAGGGTTCCTCCATGGCTCCCTATTACCTCCAGGATTAAATAAAAAATATTGATTGCCTTTCAGAGCCCTTCATAACTTGGCCTCTTCCTACCTTGCCAGTCTTCTCACATTTTACTCCTCTCCACCTACTTTGAGATCCAATGGCCCTGGTCTCCTTTTTGACATTCCATCTCCTGACTCAGTGTTTTCACTGACTGCCCTCCCCCATTCCTGGAATACTGTCCCTCATCATTTTACTGGGTTCCTTCAAATATCTGCTGAAGTCCCATCTTCTTCAAGAAGCCTTTCCCAGTCCTCTTTAATCTTGATACCTTTGCTCTGAGGTTACGTTCAATTTATTACATATAGTATGTATACACATGCAAATGTATATGGATGTATACACAGATTTTGTACATGGTTGTGTACAAGTTGTCTTCCCTGTTAGTATGTGAATTCCTTGAAACAAGAAACTTTTTTTGTCTTTCTTCATGTCTGGCACACAATAGGCTAATTGACTGATTGACTTGATGTGAAGCAAAGGAAACACGGAAGAAATTCTATCAAGGTGACCAGAAACATGCCTGAATTCTCTCTGACCATATTCTTCACTTTCCAAGGATGTTAAAAAAAAACCTTTTAATTTATGAAACTTATGGTCAACTGATCTCTATCACATGTGAAAGTCCATTAGTGCAAAAAAATTGCCAAATGGACTTTCATATATTGATCTTGAAAATATCATTTTGGTTCTTCTCTCACTTTACTAATAGGTGCATGCTATGACTGAGCTGGGAAAGAAAACGAGGCATGAGTGCACATTGGAAATTCCATTTGGAAGGATGAGTCTTCTTAATTCAGTCTCAGTTGCTGACAAGAAGGTTTTCAACATTCTATCCCACCCCAATAAGAGCCAAGCTCAGAGTCTCTGTGTTTCTTAATGAAAGGAGAAAAACCATCAAGCAGATGAAAAACAACAATGCTTGTGAGGCTCGTGAAGTTCCTGCTGACATCCTGAAGTAGGGAGGAGAGAGTTGCCAGACACTATGTCTCCCCACTTCTTTTGGGGCCCCAGACTGAAGAAGAGATTCCAGATGACCTGAGGGAAGCCACAGTCAGAACTTTTTTTTATCAGAGACACAAATCCAACCACAGGGTAGCAATACATTTGATGAACCAGCTGTAATACATGTGCTTTAAATGGTGAGAGCTTTCATAAAACAACAGCGACCAAGAGAAAATGTAATTTCCGTTCTGGAAAGACAATTATTTCATGCTTTGAAAATGGCATTTTGATATAGAGTATTTTTTTTCTTTTGTTCCCTCCCTATGTGAGGACCTTCTGTTTCATCTCATCTAGGAAGTTTTTTGAAGGGTCCTTTCATCCCACCTCCAGATGTCACTATAGAGCAAAGGAAGTTAGCTGATCAATAGTTTGTGATGGACTAAAGTAGAATTTTTTTTTAATGGAAAGATTTGAGATATTTTGCAGCCACATGGTGTAAAACCCCTTCTATAACTTCCAGTCACAAGGAAATTAATGAGAACATTGAATTTTCCCCTCTGCTCTCGGTTCCTGTTATCTCTATTCTGTTGCTCTCTGGTCTCTGTTAGCAAGATGTGCTTTGTAAAGCCTTCCTCCTCCCTCAAGAAAAAGCTTTTAAGACCTTTTTGCCTTAATAAGTCTATCTTGATATGCTGGTAGGTGAGATAGCTCCCATTTTTAAAGGAGAGGGAAATGTGACCAAAGGTAGTAAAATGTAAAACAGGAAGTTAACAGTGGTGCTATAGCTAAAGTCAGGTTGTGTGGCTCATTTTCTAAGTAATACATAACACCTTTTGCTGAAGATAAGCTGAGATTTGAACATGGGACTCAGCCTGATGAAAGCTAGTATAGATTCCTGATTGAGTTCTGTGTTAAATCATTTATATTTCCCCTGATCTTTTCTTTTCTTTTTTCTTTTTCAATTTGTGGGTCAAGGAGGGTGGAGAATATGCTAGAATCCGGATTCAGGTAGGCACGTAGCCTCAGCAATCCTCAATAATCCTCCCCACCTTCTCTTCCCCTCTCTGTTTTGGAGCCAATAGTAACAAAGTTAACCATAGTTAAGGATCGAAAGAATTTAGAAAGTCTAAAGCAGAGGTTTTTAACCTGGGATCTATGACCTCATAAACAAATATTCCAAAATAATTTGTTTTCTTTGTAATTCTATATATTTTATGAAATTTAAAATATTATTCCAAAAAGGGGTCTATAAGCTTCACTAGGTTACCAAAGGGGTCCATGGCACTAAAAAGGTTAATTATTTCTGGGCTAAACCCCTGCTTGAATAAGTCCTCCCATTCCTGAAAAATGCTGTGAGGACTCCAAGTAGCTGACGCTTCCAGCTGGAATAGCCAATAGGATGCTCAAACCCATTTCTACCAAAACTAGTAGTGAGGAGTTGCCATATAGTTGAATTAGCTGTCCAGGAAAACAAAAAGATGAAAAATGGGCTAATGTGGTTTGATTGTCCCAGTCTTAGTGCGTAGATAGGTAGTTTTTTCAACCAAAGTTGGCTTAAATTGCCTTAAATTAATCAATTGAGTCTATGTCAGGGAAGGAAGGTTGTGAAATATCTATTCCGTATTAGTTTTTCTTCATCTCTACAAATATTTATTAATGGCTTCTATAAATAAACCAATCCATGCAGAGACAAAAAGAAAAAAAGTTACTGTTCCAAGGAGATAACATTCCATAGTAGTATATCATAGGACCATAGATTTAGATCAAGATGGGACCTTAGAGGCCATTGACTCCTGTGCCCTCATTTTGCAATGGTTGTGTGAGAGAAAAGGACAGATTTGAGATGTGTGTGTGTGTGTGTGTGTGTGTGTGTGTGTGTGTATGCATGCATACATGTGAGTGAGAAAGGGGGAGAGAGAGAGAGAGAGAGACAGAGTGATGGGGGGAAGAAAGAGGAAGAGAGTAGTGGGAAGAAGGGAGAATGCTATCTTGAGAAGGGGTAGATCAAGAAAGAGTTTTTTATAGAGACCTTAGCATGTTTTAAGGGAAAGGGAGAAGAGTCAATGGATAGGAAGGAAAGAAACAGGTATTTTTCAGGTGCCTACTTTGTTCCAGGAACTGTACTAAGAATTTTATAAATGCTATCTCATTTAATCTTTACAAAAGCACTAGGAGGTTGGTGCCATTATTATCCACATCTTACAGTTGAAGAAATTGAAGAAGATAGATCAAGTGACTTTCCCAGGGTCACAAAATCACCCTGAGTGTTTGAGACCGATTTAAAACCAGGTCTTCCTGACTCCAGGTGCAGCACTTCATCTACTGCACTACCTAGCTGCCTCGTAAAGAAAGAGACTGAAGCTCACAGAGAGGGAAGCACTGATGGGAGGAGGTGGGCCCAGGCTCCTGCAGGAGGCCGGAGGGTATCATTTCAAGGGCAGAAGTAGAACATTTGACTTTGGCAAGGAGAAAAGTCTGATCTTCTCCAGAGACTAGAGCAAAAGGAGAGAATGGGGAATTTGTAGCAGTTCTGAAGAGTAAAGAAATCAGAAGAAGAATTTCCTCTGGGTTTGAAGTACTTCGAAAAGGCTGCTTTTGATTTCTTAGTGATCCACCAGGTTTGAGTGCATAGATCAGGATATCTACATAACTTTTTGATTTATTCAGTTAACTGCTCATTTATACAGATTGTCTTGACAGCAACCAGCTGAGGCTGAAGGTTGCATTTTGAGTGGAAAACTGTGGCTTTGGGTAGTGAGATTCTACACACATGCAGTACTCTGAGCACCTCAGATTGCCTTTCTCTTTGCATTAATTCCCCCTCCTCCTCCCCTTCCTCCTCCTGCCTCTATTCCTCCTCCTCCTTGCATCACATTGTAAGTATCTTTGTCCATGTCCATCCTCCCCCCCATCCCCGTTTAGCCATTACTTCCTTCCAGGTGCTTTGAATTATTTTACCTAAGACATATTAGGTTTGGTTTGTCTGAGTTGAACATTATTTTCTTATTTCCTGCTTATATTTCACAAGATTGGTTCCCAATTCTGAAGCAGTTTCAATTTTATGTAGCGATTGCTTTTCTTTCAGATCATAAGAGAATTAAATAAAAACTGAACCCTAGCTGAGGATGTGTGCCACGCAGTTATTTTCCTGTTTGTTATCACTTAGAACTCAGAATTATTCTTTTTCCTCTTATTTTATTTTGCCCTGAACTGAATCTGAATTAATCAAGTAATCACCAAGCCATGACTGTTTGGGGAGCTTTGTAATTACAGTTCAGAAATTAACAGATACTCGAGTGTGTCCAGATGACATGAGGAAATATATTCTGAAATGTAATAAAACATTGCTTTTGGTTACTAATGTTATCTTAAAGTGTAGATCGTTTCTGTCCAATGTTTCATGAAATCATCTTGGAGATAGTAGTATCTTCTCTCCTATCCTCCAATAATTGCCCATTGCTTTAATTTGAAGCAATAAAGAATGGCATGATTTTGTCACTGGTTTTCTCATCCCTGCTCTGTTGTAAAGTAGGAAGACCTATATGGATAAAGGGCCAGAGGATGGGGCAGCTAGGCAGCACAGTTGATAGAGCACTGGCCCTGGAGTCACGAGGACCTGAGTTCAAATGTGGTCTCAGACACTTGACACTTACTAGCTGTGTGACCCTAGACAAGTCACTTAATACCATTGCCTAGCCAAAAAAAAAAAAAAGTGAAGAGTCAAAGGACTTGAGTTTGAATATTGTCTCATCTCTCTGGGCCTCAGTTTCCTTAATCTAAACAATGAAGAGTTTCACCTAGATGATCTTTCAGATGCTTTCCAGTTCCAAATCTGAGATTGCATGTTACCTGTTTATTTTACAAACAGGTTATTATGTTGTTATTCTGGAAGCAGAATTCATGTGAACGAAGCAGGTTGTAAGATCATAGGATTTTTAAGGTAGAAAGAAACTTAGACATCATATAGTTCAGAATTTCCATTTTATATGTGAGAAAACTAGGACCCCAAGAAGCTCACTGACTTTCCCAAGATTATACATCTTGCCCACGTGATAGAGCTAGCTTGTTATTGAGATAAAGCTTTTATTAAGCAGTTTACTATGTGCCAGGTACTGAGCATCTAGATTTATCACTCCAAATTCAGGATTTTTTGTGCTATGCCCATGGTGGCTCCTGTCAGCTCATCTGGAGGGAAAAGAAGGATGTTTGGTTGCTATTTTTATCAAAACCTATAGGGATAATTGGGCATGATAGCATGTAATCCAAGTGAGTAATCTCTGCTTCTGAGAAGGCTGAGACTCGTGGATTGCTTGAGTTTGGGAGATCAGAGGTACAATAGGGCTAGGGCCAGGAGTCTGTACTAACTCTGGAACTAATATGTAACTCGCTGGAAGCAGAGGGCCTCCAGATCGCCCAAGGATGGGAAGACTGGCCTGGGTCAGAAAAATGGAGCAGGTTAAAACTTCCATGCCAATCAGTGTTAGAATCAGCCCTGTGAGTGGTTTCTGCATGTCCAGCCTAGGTGAGATAAGGTGACCCACCCTCTCTCTCTCTCTCACTCTCTCTTTCCATATATACACATATATATACACACACATACATACACACCTACATACATACACACACATACATATACACACATATATATACACATACATACACACCCACACACACACACCCACCCACCCACCCACACACATATATATACACACACACACCTGGCTGTATACTGACCCCTATCAGGAGGCTACCCAGAACTCTTGTTCTATTCTAACACCGGAGGCTACAAAACATTTCCAAATAGTCATAGATTGTGGGCATGGCTATTTACACCACTTGAATGGTCAGGGAGACACCAACTGCAGCCTTTCAAATAACTGCAGTCTTGCAAGGTGAACCCTTCCATATCTCCCTTAGCACTACTAGGTTTTTCCATCTGCTTTACAGCTGAATTATTCCACATGTGTTTTCTCCTTTAATTAGAATTTGTGATCTTTGGGAATAGGAATTGTCTGGTATTTCTATTTATATCTATAGCACTTAGTATAGTGATCCACACATAGTAAGCACTTAATAAATGATGTTTTTTTTCATTCATTCAGCCTACTGTGAAATCAGTACTTTCTGTAATACAGAGATACCATACTATTTATTGATTTCCATTTATGCAAATCTCATTTAAAAGGAAGTAAACTTTTAAAAATCCCATGCTATCTATGAGTATCTTCTATTATTCTCCAAGGAAATAAAGAGCGTTGATCTCTGAGTTTAATCTCTGTCACTTAATGCTATTAAACATATTTGATTCTACAGTGGTATATGGCATGAGATAGTGTTATCTCTGAGAGTTGAGTTTATCCCACAAAAACTTAAAGCTGGAGAAGTTGAACAATATTTCTGTAGATCTTATTTCTATTAAGTTATGAGGTTTCTGCAGAATTTCTTGAATGCAATGGAATGATAGAAACTCATTGTTATGCACCAGATCAGCCATTTATAGATTATTTCCTATCACAGTAGATAAGTTGGTTTCTGATTATAAGTGTGCACATTTCTCCTTTCTACAAATATTATTCTTTTCCATCATCCCCAGAAAACTCTCAGTGCAATTTCAAATTTAATTAATCATTTTTCTTTCTCATCAGCAGGTCCTGAATGGGTTAGAACCAAATACTTCAATTCTGTCAGATATCTTAACATGACTAAGGCATCCAGTCAAAATTGATAGAAAATAGAAACAATTTTGCTTGAATTATGTAGATAATTGTCTTATTTTTATGTTTTACTTTAAGTCTTCAATGGATATAATATCTCTGTATGGCACGTAATGTCTCTATATGTAGCTGGAGTGAGGGCAAAGAGCAAGAAAAGAGCAGGAGGAGTATGAAGAAGGGAGTGAATTAAACTTGAATAATAGAAACTGGTCCGTTTAACCCATTTCTTAGAATTCTGCATATGACACACATAAATGTATATATGTGTATACTTTTATACATATAATATGTGCATATATCATTGACCTTCATATATGGCCCAAATCGCACGTATATGATATCTATATATTGTATATATCATTATATATATAAAATAAGTCATATAGAGTATATTATATTATTACATGTACTATGTATTAAATGTACATATATCATACATGGATAAGATATGTTAAATATAGCTACAGTGCTTCTTAAACTGTGGGTTGTAACCCCATATGGAGTTGTGTAACTGAATGTGGGGGGTCACAAAAAATTTGGCAACCGTAAAAGGTTTCTGAATGCACGATGACCAAAAATTAATCCAAAGTCAAGTACATAATAAATCTGATATATTTCTGGCAGCACTTGCCCTGTTGCATTGTGAAACTTCACTGCAGCCTTGGTTCTGAACATACAACTTGCACACTTTGCACGGTGCATGCTGTCACACCACGCAACGCCAATGAACACTTCCAGAAACACCTCAGCTCAGATTTGAGACTATTGCATGTTATGAATTACAGTGTTTTTACTGTACATACAAAATCATTAAATGAACTTTGGCTTGGGATTAGGACAGAATTTCCAACAATTTCTGAAATGGCCCTAAACATACTTCTGCCATTTTGTGCTACATATTTATGCGAAGTGACATTCTCAGTATTGACAATTATAATATCAAAATACCAATCAACTCTGAAAAACATTGAAGATGTTCTATGTCCTGCAGTATCAAATATTCTGCCAAGATTTAATTCTTTACGTAAAAAAACCCAAGCACATCCATCTCATTGTATGTAAATTTGCTTTTATTTTTAATAAATGGTAAAACTATATGTATACTAAAGAATTGTTTAAAATTTTTTTTTGTAATTTATCAATAAATATTTATTTTGTATACCTGTTTTATATATCTATATATATACCCAGAGTCTCATAAAAATTTCTTGGGTGAAAAGGAGTCACAAGTGGAAAAAGTTTAAGAAGCCTTGGTCTATATGATAGACTATATTATACATAATATAGTATATGTTATTCTATACACACATATATTTATATATTACATATGGATATGATATATGGATATTCTTGAGTTTGTTGCAATAAGTACAGTGTCTTTGAAAACCAGCAGCAACAGAAGTGCCATTTATAGGAAATCACTCCTCTACTTGTACTATACGTGGGGCATATTGTTTTTCTGACTGATGACCCAAAGCACTGCTGAATAAAATAAACCTCTGAGGTAGCATTTAACGTAGCATATGTGATACATTTAGAAAGAATTGGCCTTGAATCCAGAAAGACCTGGGTTTAATTCCTGCTTTTGATGCATCCTGGCTGTGTGTACCTGGGTAAAGTAATTCACCGCCTAGGCCAAAAGTGTAAAACTCAGGGTAGGGGGCTACAAAACTGTAGAACTACATTAAAATATAATTGGGAAATGCTTAACAAAATAAATAAAAATATAACACAATAAAGGAATATTAATTTGTAGTTTTCTAAGTCAATATGTAGCAGCTAGATGGTGAAGTGGACAGAGTGCTGGGCCTGGACTAATGAAGACCTGAGGTCAAATCCTGCCTTAGACACTTACTTGCTGTGTGACCTTGGGCAAGTCACTTAAACCTCTGTTTGCCTTAATCCACTTGAGAAAGAAATAATGAACTACTATGGTGTCTTTCCCAAGAAAACTCCATATGGGGTCATAAAGAGTGGGATACAACTGAGCAACTGAACATGTAAGTATATGGTTTGCAGGGATTCATTTATATTTAAGTTTTACACGATTGCTCTAGGCAATTCACTAAGACGATAAGTTGCATGGAACCTATCAACTTGTGTGAATACAGCAAGATTTCTCAGCTGCTTGTAATTTCTATACCAGAGGAATCATAGGTCTCATCCCTATCCATTATGGGAGATATCTTATTTGGTGGGAGCCTTTAAGTGTACATTTTGCTCTACTGAGTCAAATGACTTTTTCAAATCAGCAAGCAATAGACATAGAGAGAGCTAATATTTGCTATACTTCTTAGCTTATTGTGAGACTGAAAAAAATGGCCTGCTCTTAGAAAATTACCTGCAATAGCCTGCTTGTTTCCTTCTGTATGCTCTCCACGAATGATCTCTGGTCCCATATGTTCCTTATGTGAGTGTTCTTTCATAGTTTTCCTAGGTGCTCTTCCAACTGATGAAGTCTGAATTTGTGGGAATGTATGCCCCAGTTTTATTGGGGGGATGTTCCATTTCAACTTTTCTTACCATGTTTTCTTTTAAAAATGTATCTTCTGATGACTAGTAGAAAAAAACACACCGTTGGGGATTCATAAACTATGGTTTTGAGTGAAGGTTGACCAACAGAGTACCTTGTACTCTCTACAGCTTTTCTGGGGCCTTATGGAATAGATGGCATTCCCTGAGAGCTCCATGTAATCCAGTCCCATAAAGATTTTATGATTTCTACCCATCTGGGTGGTATTTGCATGTACAAATTTTAAAAATAACCCTTGCTTTCAAAGAGATTACTTTCCATAATGTACTATAACTAAGCTCATAGTCTGCACTGGTGCTACTCTTCGCCAGGTCCCTGCTTAGCAAAAAGATCAAGTGCTAATTGGCTGGAGTTTGTTTCTGTACTCTTTAAGTCTCTTTATTGCAGTGACAAGTTTACACATGCTAAATTTCTCCAAAAATGGCAATAGAGTAGTTAATGTCTGAATTTTATCCATTTCACATTTTGGGGTGTGTGTGGGCAGCCTTTTAAAACAGATTGAGTTGGAGCTGCTACAATTGCATGAACTTTCTTCTCATTTTTACTCTTTCTGAGTTTTATAAACTGATATATTATGAAGACTGAGAGGTACATTAGAGATTGTTTAGTTCAGACTCTTCATTTAAGGTTGAAGAAGATGAGGGGTAAAAAGACTTGTCAAAAGTCAGTGACAGAAAGGTCATGATACCTCTGAGTGTGCAGGTCAGAGGACTTGAACCCAGGTCTCTTAAAGCTTAGCCCTTTTCCTCCCATACAATGTTCTTCAAATCTGGCATTGATTTTGGCCTTTGCTCTAACCAGTCAATAGTCTGACTGTATATTGAAAGCTGATTCTGCAATGACTTCCAGGTCAGCGACCCATTGTTACTTGTTTTTTAAGATACAGTCAATTTCATGTTTCTTTATGTACTGAGATACTCATCATGTTCGCCCCCTTCCAATTTCTGTTGATGAAAAGATTTATATGAATATTTATGAGTCTTTTGAGTAATTAACACATTTTTGCCCTTTTTAATTTTTTAAAATTTGAGTCATTTATTCCAACATAGTTATGCCTTATTATCTATTTCACAGTGAAACCAAAGAATATTAAGGAGTGTGCTACCTTAGCCTGGAGAAACTTATCAAGTTCTTGACAGAATCTATCTGATTCTTCATCCTCTATAAAAGATGCTGTATCCATTGAGCTTCCCTTTTCCACTTTCTCTTCTTTGTAATGACTAAAGAACTCCAGGCCTCACATAACATCGGTCCTCACATTTAGCTATAGCAAAATTAAACTGAAAAAGAAGCAGATTCCCCATGGGATCCTTGCTTCAGTTTCCTTTATTTTGTATATATTTTATATTTCCCCATCTGTTTGCATGGCACACTCTAACCCATCAGAAAATAAGCCCCTTGAGGGCAGGGAATGTTTATACAGTCACGTATATACACACACATACACACATACACACATATACATATATATTTATGTATACATATACACACATCCATATACATACACACATACATACACATATACATATATATTTATGTATACATATACACACACATCCATATACATACACATGCATACACATATACATATATATTTATGTACACATATACACACACATCCATATACATACACACATACATACACATATACATATATATTTATGTATACATATACACACACATCCATATACATACACACATACATACACATATACATATATATTTATGTATACATATACACACACATCCATATACATCCATCCATAAATATATATATATATATATATATATATATATATGTATATAAATAAAATTTTGTTTCCTTAGAACTTAACGCAGGATGTAGTAGGTAATGGGTACTGAAGATATGCTTCTTGAACTGAATTCAAGAAGACTAAGTGTCTCATCAAACAAATGTTTCTTCCAGCCTTGGAATCCTCAATGAAACCAACTGCCAACTCCTTCATTAACTGTTCCAAGAAGATTCTATAAGCCATCCTTCCATTTAACCTCAAGTTTTTGATATCATAAAGAGTGAGAATATCCATAAGAGTATGATTAAATTGCTACCATAGTGTATCAACTCAAGAGATCTAAAGTTCATGGGTAGAAGATTCAAAGGATCATACTTCTGTTTATGAGTTTTTCTGTCATTACATGCTATTCTCAGACAGTAGATAATCTGCCACTGGGCCAATATTCAAACTTTTCCTTTTGGTGTCTTAGAAAGAGATAATGTCAGATACATATAACTATACAAATACAAATATCATAGGATTTTAGAATCAGAGATCTAGGGCTAGAAAGACCCTCAAAAGTCATCTAGTGTAATACTTTCATTTTACTGAGGAAGAGACTTGAATTCTGGTCCTTCTGATACAAAATCTAGTGCTCCTTTCACTACAAGATAGCGTGTGTATGTGTGTGTCTTGGTTGTACATATATATGTATATTACTGTAGATATGTATGCATACACATAGATGCATATATATCTACAGTAATATACATTAAATATATACATATTCATATATGTATATATGCATGTATGTTGTTGTTCAGTTGTTTCAATGGTGTCGGACTCTTCATGTCCACTTTGGGGGTTTCTTGGCAAAGATCCTGGAATGGTTTGCCATGTCCTTCTCCAGCTCATTTTATAGATGGGCAACTAAGGCAAATAGGGTTAAGTGACTTGCCCAGGGACACACAGCTAATGTGTGAGGCTGGCTTTGAACTTAGGTTTTCCTGACTTCAGACTAGACACTCTAACCATTGTGCCATCTAGTTGCCTCATATATATGTATATATGTATGGTTATATTACATAATCATATTTATATAGTTATATACAAATCTATGCATCCTTTTTTCTTTCACATTCACCTGCACACACACACACACACATATTCACACACACACCTAAATATGACAGAGTCAAAATCTATCTTTGTCTGGAAGTCCTTCTCCTTTAGGAAAATAAGATTTGAAGATCCAAAGTAAATTTTGAGATGGTATTGTCCTTCAATGAAAATTGCTTCCTGAAAGGTTTGTGAATTTTTGTTCTAATTAATTTCAGATATCACATCTAATTCCACCAATTTATTGAACTCACTACAAGATTCAAAGCTGATATGACAACATGCCCAAATGAAATTACGGAAATCTTCCTTTTTCAGTCCTTCATGCCAGAAGTGAATATCTTACCCTTCAGAAGCTGAGAGCAGTTCAAAAGAAATTAAAATATTTGAGCTAACATTACCTATTCTCCTGGGAACTGCCAGTTAATTCTGAGGACAAAAGCAGAGACTGCCTCATCTTCAAAATGTTTCCTTTAGAATTCTAAATTTGACTCTTCTTTCTCATCTATCATTCTCTTCTTTACCATCCTCATTCTTCCATTCAATTCCTTTCATTTATTCACCAGGTATTTACTGAATACCTACTACATGGGACCTATATCAGTTCAGGTATAATTATAGTTGTTATATTTAAAATCATGTGTCCACAGACCATTTCTTCATTCAATATTTATTAATCCCTTATTGTGAATAATGCTCATTGTTAGGTCCTAAGGACTATACAAAGATAAATAAGGCACAGTCATTTATTTTAAGATAATGTGATTCAGATTATAAAGTATGGAATGATGAGCCAAATCTTTTTTTTTAATATAAATTTATTTATTTTTAGTTTTCAACATTTACCTCCACAATATTTTGAATTCCAAATTTTCACCCCATCTTGGCCCTCCCCTACCTCAATATGGCATGCTTTCTGAATACCCCTTCCCCTAGTCTGCCCTCCCTATCTCCCCCCCTCTTCTCTTATCCCCTTCCCCACAGATTTCTGTGCCTCATTTCCTGTATTTCTTATTTCCCAGTTGCACGGGGAAATTTTTTTTTAAAACGTGTGTTTTTAAAACTTTGGGTTCCAAATTTTCTCCCTTCCTTCCACCCCACCCATCCTCATTGAAAAGGCAAGCAAGTCAATGCAGGCCATACATGTGCAGTTATGCAAAACACTTCCACAGTAGACATGTTGTGAAAAACTAACTCTATTTCCCTTAGTCCTATTTTGCCCCTCCCCATTTATTCTACTCTTTCTTTTGACCCTGTCCCTCCTCAGAAGTACTTCCTTCTGATTACCCCTTTCCCAATCTGCCCTTCTCTCTATCATCCCCTGCTCTCTTGTCCCCTTCCTCCCCTATTTTCCTGTAGGGTAAGACAGATTTCCATACCCAATTGAGTGTGTATGTTATTCCCTCCTTAAGCCAAATCCTATGAGAATAAGATTCCCTCATTTCCTCTCACCTTCCCCTTTTCCCCTCCACTGTAAGAACCTTTTCTTGTCTGTTTTGTGAGATAATGTACCCCATTCTACCTCTCCCTTTCTCCTTCTCCTAGTATAATCCTCTCTCCCCTTTTAATTTTATTCTCCAGATATCACCCTTCATCTTCAACTCACCCTGTGCCATCTATCTATCTATCTATCTATCTATCTATCTATCTATCTATCCATACATACATATAATTTTTCCCCTCCCACTACCCTAATACTGACAAAGGTCTCATGAGTTATAAATATCATCTTTCCATGCAGGAATGTAAACAGTTCAGCCTTAATAAGTCTCTTATGATTTCTCTTTCCTGTTTACCTCTTCATGTTCCACTTGAGTCTTGTATTTGAAAGTCAAATTTTCTATTCAGCTCTGGTCTTTTCATCAAGAATGCTTGAAAGTCCTCTATTTCACTGAATGACCATTTTTTCCCCTGAAGGATTATACTCAGTTTTGCTGAGTAGGTGATTCTTGGTTGTAATCCTATCTCCTTTGCCCTCCAGAATATTATATTCCATGCCCTGCGGTCCTTAATGTAGAAGCTGCTAAATCTTGTGTTATCCTGATTGTGTTTCCACCATACTTGAATTGTTTCTTTCTGGCTGCTTGTAATATTTTCTCCTTGACCTGGGAACTCTGGAATTTGGCTACAATATTCCTAGGAGTTTTCCTTTGGGCATCTCTTTCAGGGGGAGATCGGTGGATTCTTTCAATTTCTATTTTGCCCTCTGGTTCTAAAATATCAGGGCAGTTTTCCTTGATAATTTCTTGAAAGATGATGTCTAGGCTCTTTTTTTGATCATGGCTTTCAGATAGTCCAATAATTTTTAAATTCTCTCTCCTGGATCTATTTTCCAGGTCAGTTGTTTTTCCAATGAGATATTTCACATTGTTTTCTAATTTTTTATTCTTTTGTATTTGTTCTATTGTGTCACTATCTTCCAATTGCTTTATTCTAATTTTTAAGGAAGTATTTTCTTCAGTAAGCTTTTGGACTTCCTTTTCCATTTGGCCAATTTTGCTTTTTAGGGCATTCTTCTCCTCATTGGCTTTTTGGACCTCTTTTGCCATTTGGGTTAGGCTATTTTTTAAGGTGTTATTTTCTTCAGCATTTTTTTGGGTCTCCTTTAGCAGGCTGTTGACTTGTTTTTCATGATTTTCTTGCATCACTTTCATTTCTCTTCCCAGTTTTTCCTCTACTTCTCTTACTTGCTTCTCAAAATCCGTTTTGAGCTCTTCCAAGGCCTGGAACTGATTCATATTTTTCTTGGAGGCTTTGGATGTAGGAGCTTTGACTTTGTTGTTTTCTTGTGGTTGTATGTTTTGATCTTCCTTGCCACCAAAGTAAGATAATACAGTCTGACTCTTTTTGTGAGGTTTGCTCATGATCCCAGCCAACTACTTGAGTTTTAAACTCTGTGTTAAGGTAAAAGTCTGCTTCTAATGTGGAGAATGTACTGTCCCAAGCTTCGGGGGTTTGTATAGCTGTTTTCAGAGATACTTGTAGGGACCTGCAAATTTTCAGTTCTTCCAAGGTGATATGATAAGGGTCGAGGTGTTTGCTCTTTTTTCCTGGCCTGTGCTCTGGTCTTTGAGTGACCGGCCACAAGCAGTCTTTTCTCTCTTGGAACTGTGAAGAGGGTTTCCTTTCCACCACCACTACAAGGTCCACCGCGCCAGCACTCCTTCTCACCCCAGGACCACCACCCAGAACTGTGACCCAGATCCAAGCACAGGCAAAGCAAGACATTCCTGCCTCAGCACCAGCAAAGAGATCTCTGCAGTCCCCGTCTGAACATCCACTTGATTCCCCCTCAGTCTGTGGGCCAGATACTCAGGACACAGCCACCACCTCAGTGCTGAGGCTCTGTGCTCTGGAACAGGCTCTGACCTAGCTCTTCTCTCACCGAAAAAACCAGACTTTTCCAACTGACCTTCTAAGTTTACTTTGGCGTTCCTGGATTGAGGAGTCTGGAAGCCGCCACAGCTGCCTGCGATTCAGTCCTCTGAGTCCTGCTCTGTGGTTCTCTGTGGCTGGCACACCCACACCAAACTGTTCTCCTCTCCCCACCTGGCGCAATATGCCTTTCTGATCAACCATCCAGGTGTCTTGGGCTGGAAATTTGTTTTACTCTGTCTTTTCGTGGGTTCTGCTGCTTTAGAACTTGTTTAGAGCCATTTTTTTGTGGGTATTTGCAGGGTTTTGGGGGAGAGGTCAAACAAGTCACTTCTTTCATGCCGCCATCTTGGCTCCCTAGTACGTCATGATGAGCCAAACCTAACATGATGGATGTAAATATATAAAACACGACAGTTGGGTTTGTTACTTTTCTTTCTCTCTAAACCCATGTCTCTTCTGAACTTCATTATCATTGTCCAGGGCACCAGCAGCCTTCCAATCATCTAGGTTTACAACCTCCGTGCCATCTTTGACTTCTTGTTCTCCTTCACCCAAGATATTTAAATCTGTTGTTAAATTATGATGTTTCTTTCTTTCCACAATGTCTCTTTCATTTATCCCCTTTTCTCTACCCACCCAGCCACACTACCTTCCTGCAGAATGGCAGCATTTCTCTCTCCTGCCCTCCTGTAACACCTCCTAACTAAGCCTCCAACCTTAAGTCTCTCCTCCAATTCATCTTCCACACAGCTGCCAAAGCGATTTCCCCAAGGATCAGGATTGGCCTTACTCCTTCCCTACTGGGTAAACTCCAGCGCTTAGGTCTTTAAGAAAAAAAATATATATAGTATAAGTTTTATAATGTGTGTAATTATTTGCCCCATAATATGTGAATATAATTTAATAAATATGCATATATGGGGACTGTGCCCACTTCTTAAATGGTGGAATACAAGATTTTAAAAGTTCGGAGGCCACTGTCCTGATGGACACACATTCCTGTTTCATCGGTAGGTAAGATTCCTTTCGTCCTAGTAAGTTATATCACATCGCCTCCTTATCCCATTCCCAACAAAGAAAACACCCACACACATGACTTGTAGGTCAAGAATGAAAACCAGAGTCATGGGACAGTACCACCCTCCCTAGCCCCAGTATGTAGATTCTCAATAGCCCTTCCAATGAATTTGCATTCTATGGAATAGTTTTTGGGGTTACTTATTAACTTTATTGCTCAAATATTTCTATCAGGGGACCATACAGGATCTTGTTCCAGGGGTGTGCAGGAGAAGAGACCTGGGGAAACAAAATTCTTAGCTAGTCCATCTTTTCTTTTATAAGATATTTTGATGCCACCTCTGGATTCAATATATAGAATGAGTTGAGACACCATTTCTTCCCCATACTTTCCATCTTCTACCTTTCTCATATTACACAACTCCCTTTCAATGACAAATTCTTCTTTTTGGCATTCTGAACCCTTCACAACATGGTTGCTATTCCGTCTCATCTCTCCAGTAATATTATGCATAACTCCCCTTCATATCCTTGATGGTCAAACTGAACTTTTTGTTGTTTTCCACAAGTGACACTCCATATCCTATTTCCATCCTTTTGTATAGGCTATCCCCTATACCCAGAACTCACTCTTTCCTCACCTCTGCCCCTTAGAATTTCTCCTTTATCTATGCCCAAAGGGCTATAAAACCATGCATAGCCTTCGACCTAGGTCTGTATCCCATAAAAGATAAAAGACAAAAAGTAAAAAGACCTATATGTACAAAAATATTTATAGTAGCTCTTTTCTGTTGGCAAAGAATTGGAAATTGAGGGGAAATCCATCAATTGGGGAATGGCTGAACAAACTGTGGTATGTGATTATGATGGAATACTATTGTGCTATAAGAAATGATGAGCAGGATGCTCTCTGAAAACCCTGGAAAGACTCACTACTAACTTACTGATGCAGAGTGAAATGTATTGTGTACAAAGTTAAGAACAATATTGTAAGATGATCAGCTGTGAATGACTTAGAAGTTCTTAGCAATACAATGATCCAAGACAACTCTGAAGGACTCATGATGAAAAATGCTATCCATCCCCAGAGAAAGAACTAATGATGCCTGAATACACACTAAAACATACCTTTTTTGCTTTCTTAAATTTTTCTTGAGGTGTTGGGGATCTGTCTTCTTTCACAACATGATTATTATGGAAATATTTTGCATGACTACACATGTACAACCTGTGTCAAATTGCTTGCCTTCTCAATGTGGGGGGGAGGGGTTGGGGAGAGAGGAAGGGAGAGAATTTGGAACTCAAAGGATTTTTTTGAAAGTTTTTTTTTCTTTTTAGACAATTGGGGTTAAGTGACTTGCCCAGGGTCACACAACTAGTAAGTGTCAAGTGTTTGGTCTGAGGCCGAATTTGAACTCGGGTCCTCCTGATTTCCGGTCTGGTGTTCTATCCACTGTGCCATCTAGCTGCCCCTGGAACTCAAAGTTTTAAAAAGAATGTTAAAAATTGTTTTACATGAAACTGGGGGAAAATTAAAAAATACTAAATAAATTTTTAAAAAATCCTTATTTCAAAAAACCTTCAGTTCTTTGCCTGTCTTCCCTTCAACTTATAGTGCTTCCCCCTTCAAATTATTTTGTATATATCTTACTCATAGTTGCATGCAATAGTATTTTTTGTAACTAGTAAATTCATAGCTATTTATATGTTAAAAGAATCTTTTTGACCTTATTTTTTATAAAAAATGTTAGTTTACATATATATAGATATATGCATGTATCTATTTACACATATGTGTATATAGAATATGCATTTATAGTTGAACATTTGGGGTTTAGAATAGATGCAATAATATGTCTCTTGGGGAAATTAAACCTTCAACACCCATTATGTGATAATCAGAATGTTTTTTAAATGTTTATTAGCTCTCTATTGCGAGTTAGGGTGAGAGTAGAGCTGTTTGCCTTTGTTTTTATTCACAGTGGCTGATTTTCTGCATTGTCTCTATTTGTCTTCTTTGCTATTACATTTATTGCCACTGTTTTTAGTATTATTGTTAGCTCCATTGCATAATTACTGGTATTTGACTGCCAGCTTTTAGCCTGAAAGAACTGTAATTAGTTTTCATTCACCAGTGGCATTTATGCAGTGTAAGAGTCATTACCAATAGGTATGAAGACTGTAATTCTCTTGCTGGGCTGTAAATTCATGCAAACTTAAGAATCTCTTTCTGTTCTTCAGAGTAATGAAAGAGGCTATGGGCCACAAAATGCAAGAATTTCTGCTGTGTTTTGGAGAAAAGTAAATTATAGGACTTGGAGGAGTGGTATTTATGAGAATTTTAATTATCTTCTGCCCACAGAGAGGGAAATTTGACTGTATTTTCTCTTTAGTTAACTCTGATTCTGAGTTCCAAATCATCTTTAAACAGCTACCATATTGTACTTTTCCCCCTCCATTATTATTCCATTCCTACCATGAGGAGAAGATTTTTTCCATCCTTGAATATTATTCCTATTGAAGGACTTACAAATAAATCTCCAAAGTACTTAATAAAGTGAGACTATTCTTAGATCTCCAAGCCACAAGACATGGATTCTAGTCCTAGTAATGTCATCTTGGATAAGGCTATTCATATCCTGTAGTCAATTTCCTCATCTGGAAAAACAAGATTAATAATAATAATAGATGGCATTTCCATAATGTTTAAGATTTCTGAAATTCTTTAAGGAAATTTCCCCCTGGTATTATAGCTCTGGATTTGGAAGGGACCTTTGAGGTCATCTAGTTTAATTCTTGGCAGATAGGTGGTGCAGTGGATAGAATACTAGGCTTGGAATCAGGAAGACTCATCTTTATGAGTTCAAATCAGGCCTCAGAAGCTTACTAGGTGTGTGATCCTAGGCAAATCACTTAATCCTTTTTGCCTCAGTTTCTTCTTCTGTCAAATGAGCTGGAGAAGGAAATGGCAAACCATTCCTGTATCCCTACTAAGAAAATCCCAAATCAGGTCATGGAGAGTTGGACACAACTGAACAACAATAAAATTTTATCCTATCATTTTATAAATTATGAAACTGAGGTTCTGAGAAGGTAGTGAGTTGCCCAAAGTCACACAAATGGCAAATAAAGAGTAGAGTCCAAATTCAGACCCAAGTCCAATGACTCTAAGTCTAGAACAATAACAATCATGTTAACAATAATAATGAACATTTGTATAGTGCTACTCTGTGAGAGCATTGTGCTAATAAATATGAACCGATAGGAAGAAAGTGGTCCTAGGAACTTAGGTTCTACCAGTATCTTGTTCCCTAGGGAAATCAATGAGTAGTGTGGGGAAAGGAAGAATATTGAAAGATAGTAGACATGGCCAGGAGGGGTGTTAAGAGCATTGGGGAATGAAATTAATACTAGAGCTTAATGGATAGAAAATTTTAACATAAATAATCTCATTGCATCCATTGATAGAAAATGAGGGTCAGTGAAGGTAAATGACTTGTCTAAAATAAAAGAATTGCTGTTTCACAGTCAGGATACCAACCCAAGTCATGTAACTCCAAGTGCAGCTCATTCCCAACGAAGGAAGGAGAAGGACTTGGAGTCACAAAAACCTACGTTTGAATCCTGATTCTAATTTTTTTCTGCTTGCTTAGCGATAGGTCTCCTCTATCATTTTAACTGAGGTTTCTGAACCTTATTTCTTCATCTATGAAATGGAAATAATAAGACCAGGAGGAGTACTTACTTCAAGAGGCAGCTAGGTGGCTAAAGGATAGAGCACTAGGCTTGGAATCAGAAAGACCTGAGTTCAAATCCAGCCTCAGACATTTACTAGCTGTGTGGCCCTGGGCAAGTTACTGAACCTCTGTTTGCCTTAAACCACTGCAGAAGGAAAAGACAAACCAGTCCAATATCTTCATCAGAAAAACTTCATGGATAGGATGGTCCACAGGGTCATGAAGAGCTGGACATGACTGAACAACAAAGTATTTATTTCATAGGAGTGTTGTGAGGGTTGAATGAGATTATGCATATATATATGTATATATATATATATATATATATATATATATTTGTATGCATACACACATTCATACACACACACATATAAAGTGTTTTGTAAAAAGTTTTATATAAATGTCAGTTATTAATATAAATTATCATTGTTATTATTATTATACCATACTGCTTCAACTATGGACAATGCAAATTCTATGGAATAAGTGGAATATTTACAGGCCTAATGATTTTTGGAAGCAATTTACAAGACAAGTAAAATGGGTGTTTTATGCTTATTTTTTAAAAAAATAGTACCTGGTGGAATTACGTTTAACATAAATTAAATTCATCATGAAGTACAAAAGGATGAGCTCTAATCAGACACATTTTTCTTAGTGGTATAGAAAAATGTATTTTGTAATTGGAAGTTCCCAGCAAAAATAAAGTGAATGTAGTTTGCTAACTTTAAGACAATTTTTCATGTTAATGAGCCTCGGAAATCAAGCTTATGAAGCTCCAATTACCAAAAGGGCCTTTGAAACTGTGACATAATACATCATGAGTATATATAATAACTGCTGAAAAGCAGACTATGGTCATAAAATTATCATCAACAACTTGATTTAGTCATGCTACAGAACATCCAGTGATTACAAACACCAAACCCTGTAGCTCCAAAACTTAAATTAGATTCACTACCATTTTGTGCTGCCACTCATTCTATCATTTGAACATTCAATGGTCTGGTAAACATGAAGGTGGGCATTTAAAACTTAACTTTAACCTGCTATGAGAATTCCTCAACTGCTTGTTTGGTTTTAGGCCCCTTCAGGGACTATTAAAAATTTCAGAAACAATTCATCACAATTTTTCAAGCCCTCAAATCCTGAAGAGGGAAAATAGGTTTAGACTGATCATCATCTTCTGGTTCGTGACTTATACAATTTTATATGTTATTCACTTCTCATTGTCTTTAACATATAACTTTCTGTTACATAATTTTAATCTTCATAGCTTTGTTGTTGTTCTGTTTCAGCCATGTCTAACTCTTTGTGACCCCAATTGGAGTTTTCTTGGCAAAGGTACTGGAGTGGTTCGCCATTTCCTTCTCCAGCTCATTTTACACATAAGAAAACTGAGGGAAACAGGGTTAAGTGACTTAGGTTTTTGGAGGGTGGATGAAGGGGGTTCTTAAATGATCAAACAAAGAGATTATTTTAAGTTATCATTCTTTGATCTAAGTACCCACTTCTGTATGGACTGGGATAGATGTTGCCTGCATTTTCTTATTTCTGTTCTTTTATGGGGAATATTATTCATCTAGTTGTTTGTTTTGTATGGATTACTTGATAACTTAATTCAGACTCCATCCCACTAGGAAAACTCTTCCTCTTCATCTCATACCCTGTTGTTTCCTAATTATTCATTGTATGTCTCATTAGAATATATGTTCATTAGAAGTAATAAAATCATAGCAAATTTTGAAGTAGCAATGAGGGTCACCATTGATGCTTTTTCATATAACTACATATTTTTGATTCCCTATCTCCAAGTGACCTCATTCTTATCTAAGCCCCCTCAAGCACTGGTGGGAAGTATATACACAGCCAGAGCCCTTGTGCCTCATCCCATAATATATATGTCTAATCTGGTAGTCCACCTGCTTCATCACGGGCACTTGGTTTACTGCTCCCTCATCCCAGTCTCTCTGTTTTTCAGATATTTCCTGCTCTTCACTCAGATCTCCTGAGTACTTGTACCAGGCAGGATGTGGCACATGACTCTTGTGACTCAGGCTGTTCTTTCTTACTAGTAAAATCTTAGCAAAGGAAAATAGTGGTAGAGTATTGGTGAGCTAGCTACGTGCCAATGATATTCATTCCTCTTTGTCTTCCAAAGTTTTCATCTCTGGTCACAGAAGGAGGGAAGCAACCTTGGTATTAGCACTTCAGAAGCATCTGCAGGAGCTATTATATTTCAAGGCCCCATAATCATATAATGCGATCAATAAAAACTAGCAGACATTTTTGGTGTGTATTTAGTGCAAGCTTTTCCTCTGTTTGTTTTTCTTTTTTCTGGTGCCTTTATTTAAGACCAGTCCTTTGATAAGATTGAGGTTCTCTAAATTATGTCATTACGTGGTAAAAACATAATGAAAAAAAAAGGATGCTTCTATTATGATTGAATCCATTCTTGGAAAGTATCATTAATTTTTCCCTGTGGGAATTCAACAATAGTCTTTTTGATATATTTGAGGGATAACGAATTAGGCGTTTTTGTATGTCCTATTGAATTGAAGGCAGAGACAAATGAATCTATTTTCATTGAAAGGCTTCACCTCATTTTATACTTTGCTTCATTTTCCTAACAACTGGGGTTGAATACAGCTTCCAGAATCCTGGAAGCATTTTTAAAAAATCTTTCTTAAATGTCATGTTTATTAGGGCATTTTTAGGTTTCAGTGTGAGTGCTATTATTCAGTCTCACTCTTCATGACCCCATTTAGAATTTTCTGGCAAAGATACTGGAGTGGTTTGCAGTTTTCTTCTCCAGCTCATTTAACATATGAGGAAATTGAGGTAAGCAGAGGTTAAGTGACTTGCCAGAGCACACAGCTAGTGAATGTCTGAGGCCAGGTTTGAACTCACAAAATCTAAGTACTCCAGGTCCAGTGCTATATGCACAGCACCACCTAAGCTGCTGCTTCAATGTGAATGCATTGGACCTTCTCAGATCTTATGATTACATGATCTGCATAAGCACTAATAGAGAAGGGGTCTCTTCTGCTAGTACTCTTAGCTTATGCTGTAAGCATACTTATGCTCATCTATAATGCTGAGTGATTTCAGCTAGTCTGACTCCAGGGTTGTTGTTACAGTAGTTTTTGCAGCAAAAAAAAAAAAAAGACCACCTTGTGGTCACCTGCTTGAACCTGGAACAATAGTTATGGTTCAATTCAAAACTACAAATTCCCTGAGGTCAGGTACTATTTTTTTTTGTTGTTTTGAGGCACCTTGGATAGTATTTTGCACATAGTAGGATTTTGGAAAGCTTGTTGGATTGGATTTATTTAGTGCCTTCACTGTGCAAGGCATCATTATTCAGGCAACAAGCATCTACAAATGCTGACTATGTAGCAGGCATTGTGCTAAGTTCCAGAGATAAAAAAAAAGACAAAAATAGGGTACCATTCACATGCCAATTGTGGAAATAACATATAAACAATGAAGTACACACTTGATATTCAATGTAAATGGAGCTTATCAGAAAAAAGAGGGCATTAACAGTAGGGGTTGGAATGGTGGTGGAGGCACAGGTAGAGGATTCCAGGTGTGGGAGACAGCTGGGAGAAAGATATGGAGTTAGGAGGTGGAGTGTCATACTTGAAGAACAGTAAAAAGGCCAGGGTTGATGTACCACGACGGGGAATAAAGTGTAAGAAAACTGGAAATACAGGGAGAGACCAGGTGGTGAAGGCTTTTGAAATCCAGAGTAGGATTTTTTTAGTTGCTTGCCGCTGGGAATGCACAGATATTGAAACAGATCTGTTGTCTCATGTATATGGGACATCCAATGAATAAATATTTGCTGAAATAATACTGTGCTCAGAATCAAAGAATCATTTTTGATTTGTAAAGGACCACAATGACTATCTTTTTCATTCCACACCACAGTGTTTTCTATGAGTATCAAAAGGGTATTCTCTTTACTGGTATAGATTATAATTTCTTGGTACCTGCCCATCCTTATCCATGCCCTTATCCTTATCTTCCCATAATATTCTTTATTTCACCTTAACTTCTTAATTTCTTGTTTGTAATGTGGTGCAGTCTACATATACCTCTGTTTACCAAGAGTGAATGGTATACAAGATGATATGAATACAAGATGAAAAATAACCTCATGCCTGCCTCAAGGAGTTTACAATCAAATAGGGGTAGGGAAAGGTAAGATATGCACATGGATAACTGTGATACAATATAGAGGAGGAGGGGTTGGGGTGCTGGGAACACCTTTTACTTTAAAAGTCATTTCTGTCACTGTCCTAGCTTCTGTCCTCTCTCTCAGTACAGGTCAGTTGAGCTGCAGCAGTCATGGTGATCACTATATTCAAACCTGCTTTGGGTCAAGGTGGGTGAGGTGAATATTTAACTCAAATTCATATAAACCCTGATACCAACCTCAATTTATACTCCTTGGGCAATTTTTAAAAATTAAGCACTAATTGCTGAGCTGGGCCTTCTGACCTGATTGGATGAGGTGGGGGGAAATGAGAGACAGGAACAAACCCCTTTTGTATCACTCTAGGAGCTTAGCTGGGCTCTCAGTAATCCTGTTAGAAAGTGGCAAATGTATTTCACCCGCAAAACACCAGTGGAATTTGAATTAGCTCAAAGAGGCCTTGGAAGAGGTGCTTCTGCAAGAGCCCACTAACACCCTGCTAGGTGATTATTACTCCTTTTCCTGGAACACCAAATGTTTTCTCCTCTCCTCCCTCCCTTTCTCTGCAACAGCGTTGGCGAGTTTTATGTAGCTCTTAATGAAGCTGTGTTAATCTATCACACAGTGACAAGGAAACGGTATAGAAAACCCATTTTGTTCATTAATTCAGGTGCAAAGATTAACTAGGAGGAAGAGAGAACAGAAGGATACAAATAATATCAAAATTGCAAATGAGAAGGAATGGAAATACTGGAATTCAATATTTTAATAATAAATTAAGTGGTTAATATGTACATAAGTACTAGGAACTAAGGTTATAAAACAGAATAAGATAATCTCTACTCTTGAAGAATTGACAATTTAATAGAGTAGATATGAAAGTATATAGAGAACTCTAAAACAAATTTGAATTGTTAGAAAATTGGTAGAAAATTAGATTGAGAAGAGGCAAAGCCTGTTGTCAATGAGTATAATGGAAGCAATATCCTCTTCACTTTGAGGCTTCTTATAGACAGAACCAGTAGGTTGCTACAGGGAAGGAGAGAGGAAATGTTTAGGTGAGATTTCTTCATGGTAGCTCAGCGTGGCTCTGATTAACTACATGATCTTGCCTGGATATCTGCTCTCCCCTCTGTCGTATCTTTCCCTAGGGAAGGTGGGGAGACATCAGACTGTATTGTAATGTGCTTGAGGTCTTCATCATAGTGAATACCAAAGGGGGCTGGACAACAGTGACTGTTTTCTGCAGCCAGTGACATATATCCATACAAAAATAGCTTATATTTAAGATACTCTCAGTCACCCAGACCCACCATCTTGGTGTTATATTCAACTAGTATAATTCACCCCACATATCTAATCCACTATTTCTCATAAATGTCTCACTCATAGAGCCATCACCCTTGTTCAAGCCCTCAACTTCTCTTGCCTGGAATATTGCAATAACCTTCTAATATGCCTTCCTGCCTCAAGTCTCTTCCCATTCCAATCTATTCTCTACTTAGCCACCTTTTCCTAAGATGAAGACCCAACCATGTTACCCCCTTTGCTCAATAAATTCCAGTAGTTCCCTATTAATGCCAGGATCAAATATAAATTCTTCTGTTTAGAATTTAGAGCTCTTTGTAACCTGGTCCCTTCCGGCCCTTTTTTTTTAAAAATGCTTTCTTCCTTTCCCTGCACTCGATGACCTAGTAACTGTACTCATTTGCTACTGCTGGTACACTACAGTCCGTCGTCCATTTACAGACTGGTGACATGGTGACATGTCCCCCACACCTGGAACCCTCTGTTGCTTAGTTACCCTGGCTTTCTTTAGTTATCAGCTCAAATCTCACCTCCTGCAGGAAGCTTTTCTTGCCTTCTCTCACCCCCCACTCCAGTTGCTGACTTAACTTCTGAGATTGCCTTCTATCTATTCTCTAGTGTATCTCGTATGGTCCTACTTATTGCCCCCATTAGAATGTCAGTTCTTTGCGGCAAAACCTATTTTTGCCTTTCTATATATCTCTCTCATTTAACATGTTGCCTTGCACATATTATGTGCATAATAAATGCTTCTTGACCAAAAGACTGATTGATTTGAGTGAGTAAAAATGAAAATTCACATTTGTATGGTTTTAGCAGGTTTGTAAAGCATTTTTTCCCAAACCACCCTGCAAGCAGTTCTGTAACCAGGGTTGCCCAACTAGGCAATTGTTCCAGGGCTCTGAAATTTAGAGTGATTCTAGTTAAAGTTAGTAGTTTACTAGTGTTTTTTCACTAACTCTGTTAGTTAACTCCTAAAGACTAAAAATGCAACTGGAACAACAATACAAAGGTACCAAAGATTATCTTCTTTCCCTGAGGGTTTCACTCAAGGTATAACTAGATGAGAGAGAAATCCCATGCACATATTTTTAATGGTAACAATAGCTCTTTCACTGTATCATTAGGAATACTGGACTCTCCAAAGTGACTTGGAAATAAATTAATTCCAGAATGATGGGAAAGAGACATGGATAGATGGAGAGAAAAAAGAAAGCACTTTTCCTTTTGGAACAGGTAAAAATAACAGCTCAACTCCTAGTTAGCAAGAATAAGTGATTATCAGTCTCTGGCCTGGCTCCTTTTGCACTACTTTATCTAGAATTGCCTCCCCAGCAATGGCATTCTTGGCAGCAACAACATGAAATTCTGGAGTTTTTGCCCAAGGTGGATGATCTATCAGCATCCAAAGTATTCCCCACCTCCCACTCCATATTTAAGTAAATTTGTCTGAAAAATGTCATATAAGTTAGCAAGCATTTAAGTGTTTAGTATGTATCAAGCTAAATGCTGAGTGTGCTAAGTGCTGAGGATTCAGGGAAAGGCAAAAAGACCATCCCTGTTCTCAGGAAGCTCACATTCTAATGGGGGAGACAACATGCAAAAACTATTTACGTACAAGATACATACATATGTATGCATATATATGTATTTACATAGACACATATATGTATATATCTATACACATAAATGCACACACATAAATATAATTATATATTTAATATATAGTATAGTATATATTTATTACGTATAGACTATATATGTATATATACATAATACTTGATACACACAAATATATAATTGGAAGGTTATCTCAGAGAGGAGGTACCAGCAGAAGGAAGATAGTGGAACTGGAAAAGACCTCTTGAAGAAGACAGGACTTTGGATGAGTCTGTAAGAACCCAACGTGATAGTATTGAATCTTAAATATTCTAGCATTTCCCTATAACATGGATTAGTCCTACTCTTCCTCCTTCTCCTTTCTTCTTGTGAAAAGGATTTTTTTTTTCCTAAAAGGAGACAAAATGGTGCTAGGACATGACTGATGCCTCTATCAAGCTTCCTGATCACCTAAGGGCATAAAAAGTCCTACCCACATGGTGGTTGAGGCCCTTTTGACTTAGTGGATTTCTGAAGACCATACAAGGTTCCATGTCCCTCAATATATCTTGCACTGATAACCATAGAGGTTTCCATATGGAAACGCACGGGAATTATGTCCAGAGAAGCTAAGTAGCTTTATCTCCCTGTTACATATCCTTGCTATGTTAGAGTAAAGTAAATCTTAAAAACAAAAACCCCCCAAAAAACTTGTTCAGTGACTTATGGATACCTTATTTTGTCCCAATATCGTACCTGAACTAAGAGATTGCTGGTGTCAGAGTCACCTTCAAACACCAGAAAGACCTGGAGGTAGCCCTAAGGAGGAAGAGCATTCCGGGCAAGGGGAGATAATAAGTGAACAGACATGGAGTTGGTATTTAGAGTGTAGTGTGAGATGAATAGCAAAACCATAGATTATATAGATTGGAGTTAAGTATAATCTGGAAATATAGGAAGGGCCAGGTTGTTCAGGGTTATACAAGTCAAATAGAAGATTTTGTATTCGATCCTGGAGATAATAGGGAGTCATTATAATTTGTCAAGTAAAGGAGGTAGCATGGTCAAATCTATATTTTCAGAAAATCTCTTTGGCAGCTGAGTGAAGGGTGAATTGAAATTAGGAGAAACCTAAAGCAGGGAGACCAACCAGAAAGGTATTGCAGAAGTCCATGTGTTGAAGTGATGAGGGTCTGAATCAGAGCAATAATTGTTTGAGTGGAAAGAAGGGAGTATATATAGATTATTCAGCTAGATAATATCATATATACAATATCATATAATATGATACAATATAACATGATATAATACAATAATACAATACAATAATATAATATAATATAACATAGCATAGCATAACATAACATAACTAACATAACATAACATATAATTTAATGTAATGTAATGTAACATAATATAACATAATATAATATCTATATCTTGCCTTGGTAACTTAGATTACCCAGCTAGATAATATCATATCATATTTATCTGTCTAATCTATCTATCTATCTATCTATCTATCTATCTATCTATCTATCAAGAGAAAAGGGTCAAAGATAGACTCTTGAAGGATATCCATAGTTAGGAGGTGTGACCTGGATAAGGATCCGGCAAAGGAGACTGAGAAAGTCTTGGGACAGGTAGGAGAACTGGGAAAGCAAGTAACATCAGGAAAACTTGTAGAGAAGAGAATATTCAGGAAAAGCAGGTGATCAATAGTTGTCAAATAGATCAAGATGGATAAAAACAACATTAGATTTTTCAATTAAGAGATAATCGGTAACTTTGGAGAGAGCAGTTTCAGTTGAATGATGAGGTTGGAAGCCAAGTGGCAGTTTAGAAGTGATTGAGAAGTTTTAGTAATTAGTGAGGAGAGAAAGTAGAGATGTTTAATGTATGGGGCTTCCTCAGGGGGTTTAGCTGAGAAAGGGAGGAAAGATATAGGAGAGCAGTTAGTAGAGATAGTAGGATCATGTGAAGTTTATTTTTATTTTTATTTTTATTTTTTTTTAGGGAAGGGTAGAGAGAGGCATGTTGATAGACAGCAGGGAATGAACCAGTAGATAGGGAGAGACTGAAGATTAAAGTGAGTCTGGGGATAATGGAGGAGAAGATTTGCTGGAGAAGATGGGAGGGAAGTAAGCGTCCAGAGTGGGGTGGGGAACCTCCAACCTTGAGGCCACATATGGTCTTCTAGGTCCTTGTGTGTGGCCTTTTGACCGAGTCCAAGTTTTACAAAACAAATCTTTTTATTAAGGGGATTTGTTCTGTGAAGTGTGGATTCAGTCAAAGGGCTGTACTTGAGGATCTAGAGGGCCACATGTGGCCTTGAGGCTGCAGGCTCCCCAACCCTAGTCCAGAGGTTCGCCTTGGCGAAGGAGAAGGGCCACCTCTTCAGTTTAGTCAAGGTTAAAAAAGGAATTATTGGAGGAAGGTGAACAATGTAAAATGGGGACAATAGAAGAGGGAGCTCTTAGTGAATCACTTCAATTATGTGTGTGTGAGCACGCATACGTGTGCACATGGATGTGAGAAGCATAAGATAAAGTCCTCAGGTGAGAGTATGTGGGCAGGGTATACTGTGGGAGATACTTTGCATGTGGCTTCTCCCAAATTCATTTTGTGTAGCTTGTCTCAGGTTCTTGAACTATTATTATTAGTTACATTTCAGCCTATGAGATAGGTGATACAGATTTTATAATCCATTTTGATAGATGAGGAAAGTGAGGCTTTCAACGGTAGGTGACTTGCTTGGGGTTATACAGCAAGGAAATATAAGGAAGAAGGGAAGAGAGAAAAAGCCTTTATTAAGTGCCTACTATGTGACCGGCACTGTACTAAAAAGGCTTTACAAAGGGTATCTCATTCACACCCAGGTTTCCTGATCCGAGACCAAGTGTTCTCTCTGCTATAACTATGTGTTCTTTCACAGAGCCAAGTATGGCTCTTATTCTGGTGACAGTCATGGGAGACAGAGTGGATCTTGTGGAGAGAGAGATGGGTGAGGAGGCCTCCTCTTCATGCACCCCAAACCTACCTGCCATTTGCAGAGTTCCTGGACAAGAGAGGACCCGAAACGGAGACAGCCCCTGGCTTCTCTATCTGTCTTAACTTTTTTTCCTCTCATCTTTCTTGTTTTCCTCTCTGCTTCTTCAAATGCCTTTCAGTGCTCAAGTCTTTCATACCCAATCTTTCTTTGTTCACCGACGAATGATCCTTTCCTCACCCTCTTGCATCACCTCTTTCTTCTTCTAGGCTTTGTTTTTGCTGCTGGGAAGCTGAGCCTGTCCCTCTGGATAACCCCAGATCAAAAATGCAAAGACCCTAAATCCTTTTTTCTCCTAGAATAATGTGAGAGTCCAAAATGTTTGGGTCTTGAGGCATGGTATTCTACTTTGGGTCTTAGAACAAATAGAGAAGTCTAACATAAAATACAACAAAATAAGATGAACCCACAAACCTTTATAGGGTGTTTCACAATTTTTATACAAACTGTTGCCTAGGGGGAAAACACATTTATTAAGTGTTGTTTATAGAATAGTTATGCTCTTTCCAACATAGTGAATTTTGGGGGGAGTCAAGAGGATCAGAACTCACCAATCTGGATTCTTGAGGTTAGGCTCAGATAATAGCAGTAAGAAGTCCATTAAGCGTGAAGCAAGCAGCCATTTTGTTCCAGCTGGGCAGGATATATACCAAGATGGATGGCATCAACAATAAGCCTGGCATAAGAGGTTCTTTATATACATATTTTAGGGCAACATTCATAAGCTACGCATTTATTCAGAGTAACATCGCATGAAACAAAGAGAAGATGACTTCATAAAACTTAAGTGATGATACAAAAAGAATGGTATGCTTGTTGGAGAAAAATGTATATTATTAATCACAGGAGATAGATAAGAGAGCTATTGTCTGTGTTTAGCTGGTTTTTATGAACTAGGTGGCACCGTGGACAGAGCGCCAAGTCTGAAATCAAAAAGACTTCTCTTCCTGAGTTCAAATCTGGCCTCAGACCCTGACTAGCTCCTTGACCCTGGGCAAGTCACTTACCCTGTTTGCCTCAGCTTCCTCATCTGCAAAATGAGCTGAAGAAGGAAATGGTAAACCACTCCAGCATCTCTGCCAAGAAAATCCCAAATGGAATTACAGAGTCCAACATGACTTAAATGACAAGAAATAGCTAGTTTTACTAAATCAAAGAAATCTATCTGTTGGGCTAGAAAAGGAGGAGAACTTTCCCAGGACTCTAGAACCCTCCAGCTTCTGCAGCGAAGTCTTTTTGTACTGGGGCTAAAAGTAGAAACTGAGGAACACTTGCTGCTGCAGCTAATCTAACTAGTGTTCCTTTACAGCAAAACGGCTGATACAGAAAAATATGGAGTCAGCATGCCTTGCAGTAGGCCTGTTTCGAAGGAGGGAAGGGTTTATATGTCATATAAACATATCAGGAAAGTTCGTGGTGCCGTACCAGGGGTCTTGGTAAGGAAAATGAAAGCAAAGGAGGTGAGGAGGTTCCCTGGAAGCTGCCAACCTCAAGATATTTGTTGAAGTCAGTCTCTGGGATTCTTCTGGGAAAGAGATCCACTTCTCCCACAACAGTATAATTATTAATTAAATGTCTAAATTTGTTGAGTGCTGATAATGAACACATACCAATCCTATTACTCTATTTAAAACTTTTTCCCAGTATCACCATTTGTTTTCTCCTTTCTTCAAGCTCTTTATTTTTCTCCCATCTCTCTCATTCCTCCCTAAGCTGGAGTTCATATGTGCATTTTTGTTCTTTTCTCACTTTTCCTAGTGATCTACTATGAAAGTTTTAATTATTATTGTTATTAGTAATAATAATAATATGGATGTCTTTATCTGTCATCTGGTGAAATTTTGAGTGAAACCCACAGACCAAGAACTATATCATCTGTATGTCTGTATGGTAGCAGCCTCACTCTTCATATTTAATAGCTAAATAACAGCATTAGTAATAATGCAGTAGAAATTCTATTAACCTTAACTACGAACTTTTACATTGAGAGTGATGATTATGCAGATTCACTAGACTGTGTGGGAGTGAAAGTCTGACAAAGATTAAGCAGGCGTTTTAGTGGATGGGGGTGGAGAGACACTTGAACAGAATCTGCAACATGAACATCCAAAAACCAGTAATAACTAAATCCAAGCTAACGAGCATTTATTGAGTACCTACTCAGTGTCAGGCACTGCTCTAGGAATGGGGGCTACAAAGACAAAACAGATGTTGGTTTCAAGGAGATTACTCTACTGGGGAGGTGGTAGTGGGAGGGTGGGTGGGGATTCGGCAGGTAGAAAGATACCATAGCAAGTATCCTCTGTAGCCAGAATTGGGGAGTTCTTTGGGACAATTATTGTTTGGAGAGGTTCCATAGCTTTCTTTGGGAACACAGTCTTAATCTTTAACATTGTACTATCAAAAAGTTTTTTGCCTGATTTAATTTTTCCTTAATACAATTCATCTCCATTTCCCCTTGTTTTTTTCTTGAGGGAAAGAGAGAAAAGACTACTAAGTCAACCCTAGTGCTATGTTGTCCTTGATATTTAAAGACGTCGTTTTTCCTGGCATGGTTATCCAGCCATGAGAGGGGCTATAAAATCTGGTGTGTGCCATGTAAGGATCACTTAAATGAGTAAGAGGAAGCTTAACTTTGAGAAGGGAAGACTTAGGGGTGGGGTAGGGGGGTAGGCTGAGAAAGTTATAATCATATCACTTTGGCTGGTTGGGAGAGTGCAGGAGGAATTGTCCAATGAAGCTAGAAAGGTAGGTGGGCACCAAGTTATGTATGGCACTAAAAGTTAAACAGAAGTTTCAACACTGTTGTAAATAAAGGACTGACAAATACGTCAAGGAGAGATGGTTTTGACATTGTGAAAATGTCCTCCATGAAAGTAAACTGCAATCTTTCTATATGTTAATAGTGAAGTTCTAAGACACTGCCTGAGACTCCGAGGTTAAGTTACTTCCCACGGTCACATAGTTAATAAGTATTAGAGAGGGGTTTCAGCCCTGGTCCTTCTGACTCCAAAGCTAGCATGCTACTCATCATGTCATACTCTTGTACCATACGATATTATACAATAAATGCATTAGAGAAGTGCAAAGCAAAATCACAAAAAGAATGCTATGGAGAGGTTGAAAAGGCAGAATGAACTAGAAGAAGCTCCACTCCAGCTCTTCAGTTGCAAAGCCCAGGGTTCTCACTTAAGCACATTTCACGTGTGTGTGGGGTGGGGGGAGGAGGATAGGGTGTCCATACATCACCATTGCCGTTCCTGTTTGAAATTGTGCAGTTTTGTGCTTCAGCAGGTGGCTTGGACAGAGCCGGTCACAAACACTTAACATTTGCTGATCTAGTGAGCCAGTTTTCAAATTGTTTCTTCTGTTCATTTCCCAAGACTATTTGGTTTTCTCTGTTCAACTTACCAGGTACAGGGCTGGAAAAGATTTTAGAGAGGGTTTAGCCCAGAAGTGTCAACATGTGACCTATGGGCTGCGTGCAACCCATAATACTCCAAAAGAGGGGCCTGAACAAGATGACAACGAAATTTGGAAATGTTTAACAAAATAAATAAAAATACAACATATCGTAGATAATATTACATTTCTTGTTGTTTCAGTCATGTCCAATTCTTCATGATGTCATTTGGGGTTTTTTTGGCAAAGACACTGGGATAGTTTGCTATTTCCTTCTCCAGCTCATTTTGCAGATGAGAAAACTGAGGCAAACAGGGTTAAGTGATTTGCCCAGGGTCACACAGCTAGTAAGTATCTGAGGCTGGATTTGAAGTTAGGTCTTCCTGACTACCAGCACTGCATCACATAGCTGTCTTATCATATTTTAAAAGTTAATATGTGACTCACAGGGATCCTTATGTATGATTTAGTGGTGCCCATTTCTATTCCACTTTGACACCACTGTTCTACCCCAAGCACTTCACTTCATAGGGAGGAAAATCATGGATCCGAGCAAGGCAGTAAGAGAGCTAGGATCTAAATCCATGTCTTCTGATTGTTGTCCATCTAACTTTCCAGCATCCCTTGCTTCTTCTTTCTGTTAACTAAATAGTTCTGTACTTAGCATAATGTTGCTGCTTACTTCACATTAACTACAGTAAAATTAGACTTAAAAAGAGGCAGAGTGGTCTAGCGGGCCAGGTTTGGAGTCAGGAAGAACTGGGTTCAAATTCTACCTTTGATACATACTGTGTTACCATGGACAATTCATTTTACCTCTCAATGCCTCAGCAAACTAAGGCTATACATTATAGAGGAGATGGCACTTGAATCAGGAGAGGGAGTTTCCACAGTAGGAAACTTTGCCCTCATGAGATTACAAGTGTGACCTTGCTCAATTAATTATCTATTTAGATAATTTATTATGAATACTATTTTGATTTTAAATATTTTTATTATATTATTATTAAATATGCATTTGGTAGCATAAATATGGAGTATGTGGTATAATGACTTCAGTTTTCCAAAGACAAAATTTTCGGGATATGGAGATGCATTAACCAGAGCAAAAGAGTGAATTTTTTTTTATAGACTCCCCAATTGCACTCTTTGGGAAGTATAATAGGAATAGGTCTCTATTAAGAATAGATCTCTGCAGCTTGGTAGGCTCTTACTTCTGTGACCTATCCCCTTGAAGGTCTTATTATCCTGACATTTTCTCTCTAGGCTTCAGGTTTCTGGACAAATTAAGGTAACAGAGATTAGCCGTTCATCTAAATTCCTTTTGAGTTCTCTCTAGCATTAAGCTCCAGTGAAGGATGGGTGGCACTCCATTGAAGAACCCTGTTCTCAGTAGGAAAAAGAAGAACTCACACATCTGACACTCAGAGCCTTTCTAGTTGGAAATCCAAGGAGGCAGACATAAGCACATTGGTGTAGAAGCCTGGTATGCTGCGTCATCACCTGTTGCTTTGCCTCACCCTCTGGGTAAGAACAAGATGGCTCTGCCCACTCAGGTCAAGACCTTGACCAACATCCAGCTCCCTTCAGCTTGGTTGATCTTGTTAGAACTGAATGGTCATGTTAATGTTTGGGTCTGAGGCCAAACCTCTTAGAGCTGTTTAAAATTTCTAAGGATATTATCAGAGAGGATTTAGCTTGTCATCTCCCCTCAGAATCCTTTCTATTGGATCAGCCCAATTGGAAAGAGATCAAGAGAGAATTAGAACTGGAAATCAAGATTAAAAGCAAAACACGTGCTACTAATACACACACACACACACACACACACACACACACACACACACACACACTAAAACTCTTACCAGTGCCCTTAAAAAAAAGAAAGCAATTTATCTTGAAATGAAAATGAGAAGGTAAGTTACTTGAAAATTACAGCTTACTGAAAAACCTTTGAAAGATTAAGGCATAATACTGGCTGGGGAGAGGCACACATCACTAGACATGGTGTTTACTTTCAATGACGGTGGATTGGGAAGCAGACAGCCTCTTTCTGAAGTTCCTCAGTGCCCCCATGGTGTCATGGGTTAGGTCCCTGCAGTGAAATATCACATCAGGAAGACTAAGCCTGAGGATGACAAAGCTTCTAAGATCTTGGTCGAGAAAGTGCAGCAGCTGATCTGACATGATAAAGACTCTAGTTTTTCTTACACACAAGGAACTGAAAGCTGCATCTGGAAAGTGCAAAGCTTTCCTTTTTCAGCTTAATTATTGACTGCCAAAGGCTATGCTATCCCTAGTGCTCAGGCTTCAGTGAACCACACTGCACAGTGGTCCTGTCAAACCTGGGCAAATGTTTCTACTAATTGGTGTCCTGCCCTGCTACTGCCATGCTGAGTTCAGCATGGAGCCTACCTACCCTTCACAAGACACAGGCTTAGGGCAGATGAAAGTCTGGATTGCTTATTGAACACAGATGAAGAGCTCCTAGATGCTCAGAGGCAGTCAACACAGGTGTTTTTGCAGTACAGATAATATATCTTAACAAAAACTGATTGTCATTTTTAAATTTCAAGGAACCTGGAATTAAGATGACTGGGACACCCCCCAGCAGCCTTTGGTCCTTTGACTCAATCATCATCTCATGATTGCTGTTGCTGGTCAAGAAAGTAGCCAGAAGGTAGTGGCATCTAAGAATTGACTTGGCCATTCTTCATTGACTATGATTCCTGATTTCTCATGTTTGAAATGTAACCCTTTTGGATATAAACCTGAGCAAGTTACTTAATCCCCTGTATTAAGCTTCCATACCTGAAAAACAAAGTAGTTGAATTAGATGATTTCTGAAGTCCCTTCCTGCTCCAACATTTGGTATATTACAATGGAAAGAACACTTACCAGACATTGTTCAAATCCTACCTCTGATGTTTGCTAACTACCTATATGACCTTGGACAAGTCAATTAGCTTCCATGAGTTTTGATCTTGGGTTCTCCATCTGTAAAACAGGGAGGGATGAGTGAGTGGGTGAGAATAGCTGCCTTCTGAGGTCTTTTTCAGGTCAAGAGTCTTTGTATTAGTAAGCTAATCTCGTTTTGATTCATGGAAGTCCATGTTCTCCACCATTTTAATATTTTGGTTGTTTTTTTTTTTAAAGGAAAAGAATGTAAATTGAAGTATAGGGAGGCATCCCTCTAGGTCAGGAATTCTGAACTTTTATAGAAAATTATTTCAGTAATCTGGTGCAGATCGCAACTTAACTATACTTTTTTACTCTATATGATTTTTGGGTGAGCATTTCAATAAATCTTTCACAATAGATCTTCCCAGTGTGCCAAAGATCTTTCTCTAGGTCTTTAAATATTTTGTAGATACCAAGTGTATCATTCAGGCTGTCAATCTATTACCTCTACCTGTAACAACACAACTCTGGTGTTCACTAGTCACACACACACACAAAATTATATCAGAATCCCTTTTTGGAGAACTGAGATAGAGGAAAGTCAAATTGTTCTATTGTTGCCTTCATAGTGATCTGGAAGCTCTTTGACTTGTCCCTATACCATTCTTGCTTGCTCCTACAGAGTGTTTGATTTTCAATCTGTTGGGAGCTGAAAAAACTGCACCATGAGGCTCAGAATAGAAAGTATCTTTTTCTTTTGTTGGTGTTTCTGTTGGTGGGTAAGACTGTCTCATTTCCTAGAGTGCTGTTTGACTAGTGATGAAAGGAAGGACATGATCAGGAGAGCCCTTGTTAGAGATTATTCCAAAAGGTAGGGCTTTGCTTCCAAAACACCTGGAGAAAATCAAGGTTTCCAAGGAAATTATAGATTTCTTTGAATAGGATTAACTTCTTGGAATATAATTCTGTTATGTTGTACTGTTCAGAATTTCAGGGGACTGCAAGGAAGGGGCAGAATCATATGAGCACAGTAAATGGATTTTGGACAAAAGTGTGATGGAGTTAATTCAATTCACCAAACGGTAATTAAGGTGCCTGCTTTGTGCCAATATGTCAGAGGAAATAAAAAGTTGAGCTTAGGTGCAGATCCTTATCCACAGATAACTTTTAGTCTAACAGATTACTGCACATACACAGATACTTATAATGAAAATGAATAGACACATGGGCAGATAGACAAATAGGTTGATATTTATTTAGTTCTCATGAAGTAGGCACTGCAGGGCAGCTAGGTGGCACAGTGGATAAAGCAATGGCCCTGAAGTCAGGAGGACCTGAGTTCAAATCCAGCCTCAGACCAAACACTTGACACGTATTAGCTATGTGACTCTGGGCAAGTCACTTAACTCTAATTGCCTAAAAAACCAAACCAAACCATAAAGAAGTAGGCACTGTGCTAAGGGCTGAGTACACAAATGCAAGCCAGCAAGGAGATTACATTCTAATGAAGAAAGAATGCATAAAATGGAGCTAGGAGGAGGTTGGAGGACTCTGAGGCCATGTGGCAAGATTAAAAAAAAAAAGTGGACCTATCAGACTCAAAAGACCCAGAGTCCAACATGGAGGAGGAGATGGCTAGAGTAGCCTGAGGAGGGGTGTTCTGTGAAGGCCTGGGTTCTGGCGAGATAAGGCACGACCAAGCGAAGCCAAGATATCCATGGAGAATTAGACATCATAGACATACAGCAACGTGCACGTAAGCAGTGTTTGCATGTGGCAGGGGGAGACAGGGTTTGTTACCATTATCAAGGAGGAAAACAGGCTTGTAGAGTCAAAGAATATTGGCAAAGGGAGTTCAGCTGAGCACAGAGGCTGTGTGTGTGGAGTAATGTGCAGGAAGCGCTCACCTAGAGCCACCGACATCTGTGAACTTGCGGATCATCTATCGGTTTTTTCAAATATGCCTTCTGTCTCCGGTATCCTCTGAAAAACCTTATGGTGTTTGACTAGATAGGTGAGTTACCATCAGAGCTGAGAACCTGGGAATTAATTCAATTCAATTTAGGAAGCATTTATCAATACTTGCTGTGTATTTGGCACTGGAGACACAAAACCATGAATGAAACAGTCCTTACCCTCAAGGAACTTCTGTTTTACTCAGGGAAGAAACAGAAGAAACAGAGATAAATATAGATATAGACACAGAGATATACATCTCAGTCTTTATATCTGTCTACATATAGCTATATAAATCATTGGCATGTATTTATATAGATAGATATAGTTATAGATGTGTAGGTATAGACATCTATTTATCTATATAGACAACTTTCTGATTCTAAGTAATAGTTCTAGAGTTAGAATATGACCTCAGAGGCTATTTCATCCATGCTCATTTTACAGGTTAGGAAACTGAGGCCCAGGAACATTATGTGACTTGCCCAAGATTATATAAGCATCAGAATCTGCATTCGAACCCAGATCCCTCAACTCTACAGCAAGTACTCTTTCTACTTTATCTAATGAGCTGCTGATAACATTTCTGTAAAAGGAATTTCTGCACCAGGAATTCCTAGCACCAATGAAATTATTAGTCTAAAATTCCTTCCTCAATCTCTCCCCATTCACCACAAAGATGTGATTAGTTAGGCCAAAGGGATAGAAAGGAATGTTGCAGTAGGAGAGTTAAGGTTTGGAGTCAAAAATTAGCATATTCCTGGGATGGCGAGAAGAATGACCTGGATATAGCAAAGGTTTTGTGAGAAAAACAGTTGGCCAAATCCTGTCCACCTAGGGTGGATATAGGTATGTCGGCTGTAAGTATTGATATCTATGTATCTGTATCTATACCTACAGATGTATATAACTATATATCTGTCTATATAGATTTATGTAGATGAAACATATCTATGTATGTAAGATAGTATTGTACGTATTATATGTAAGTATGTAAGATCTATGTAAGGGCAGGTGGGTGGCACAATGGTTAGGGTATTAGGCCTGAACTCATCTTCATGAGTTCAAATCCAGCCTCAGACACTTTCTAGCTATGTGATCCTAGGCAAATCACTTAACCTGTTTGCCTCAGTTCTTCATCTATAAAATGAGGTGGAGTAGGAAATGGAAAACTGCTCTAGTATCTTTGCCAAGAAAACCTCAAATGGGGTCACAAAGAGTTGTACATGACTGAAAAATGACTGAACAGCTGAACAATAGATTTATATAGATTTGTATCTATAGCTACATATACACTTATGTATACACACACGCATACATATACATAAATGCATACACACACACACACACACACATATAAATATAACATAAATGTTGAGTGGAACACAATGACCACTGGGGATCAGACAATGTTTCATGTGGCACTTGAGCTGCACTTGAAAGGGAATTATGATGGCTGTGGTACTTGGTAAAGCTGAAGTATTACTGTAGGTCATTCATGGAGGTAGAGATATACAGCTGCCACTCTGACCACATCCATGTGGATTCCCTGACAGCCTACTATATATTCCAATACCTCATTCTTCTACTTCTCGAATTTTCAATTTTCCAATCAGCTAGTGCTAGTATAGATGCTGGACAACAACATGATTCAGTTGGGCATGCTGGATGTAATATTGGGAATAGAAGAATATATCACTAAGGCAAATCAGTCTCAGTGAAAATGCCACAGAACCTTGAATTCATGAAACTCTGAGAGATAGGACATATTACAAAACCCCAAATACCACAAACTTAATTTCATAAAGGCCATATTGGGTCTAGAAGACTCAGTTGGCTGCTGTGGCATGACCTGACTATCCCTAGTATGGAACTTGAGAAAAGTTATTTTCTGCTCCCATTGTCACTCAGTGAATTGTCATTCATGTCCCCTACTTAGTGCCTCTAGTCATGTGCACGCTGATATCCAGAGGTGCAATTAAGTAAATTTCACACCCCTCCCCTCCCACAACAAGATGGTCAACTGGTCCATCAGGATAAATGTCAAAGCTAGGGGCCACCAAGTCTAGATGGTATTGGCAATCAGGGCTCTAGGGTTGTGGCAAAGGCACATTTTCCTGCTTTTATTTTTTAAAAATTATTTTACTTCATCAAATATTTCCCATTATAGGTAAAAACATTTCTAACAATCATTTTTTAAAATTTGAGATAATTTACCCCATTCTACCTCTCTCTTTCTCCTTCTAGTATAATCTTCTCACCCCTTAATTTTATTCTCCAGATATGACCCCTTCATCTTCAACTCACCCTGTGCCCTCTGTCTGTCTATCTATCTATTTATCTATCTATCTATCTATCTATCTATCTATCTATCTATCTATCTATCTATCATCTATCTATCTATCTATCTATCTATCTATCTATCTATCTATCTATCCATACATATAATTTCCCCCTCCAACTGTTTTAATACTGACAAAGGTCTCATGAGTTACAAATACCATCTTTCCATGCAGGAATGTAAAAAGCTCAACCATCATAAGTCCCTTATGATTTCTCTTTCCTGTTTACTTCTTCATGTTTTTCTTGAGTCTTATATTTGAAAATCAGATTTTCTATTCAGCTCTGGTCTTTTCATCAAGAATGCTTGAAAGTCCTCTATTTCACTGAATGACCGTTTTTTCCCCTGAAGGATTATACTCATTTTTGCTGGGTAGGTGATTCTTGGTTGTAATCCTATCTCCTTTTCCCTCCGGAATATTATATTCCATGCCCTGCAGTCCTTTAATGTAGAAGCTGCTAAATCTTGTGTTATCCTGATTGTGTTTCCACAATACTTGAATTGTTTCTTTCTGGCTGCTTGCAATATTTTCTCCTTGACCTGGGAACTCTGGAATTTGGCTACAATATTCCTAGTTTTCCTTTGGGGATTTCTTTCAGGAGGTGATCAGTGGATTTTTTCAATTTCTATTTTGCCCTCTAGTTCTGTAATATCAGGGCAGTTTTCCTTGATAATTTCTTGAAAGATGATGTCTAGGCTCTTTTTCTGATCATGGCTTTCAGATAGTCCAATAATTTTTAAAATCTCTCTCCTGGATCTATTTTCCAAGTCAGTTGTTTTTCCAATGAAATATTTCACATTGTCTTCTATTTTTTCCTTCTTTTTCCTTTGTTTTGTTGCTTCTTGATGTCTCTTGGAGTCTTAGCTTCTGCTTGCTCAATAATAATTTTTAAGAAATCTTTTTTTTCCAGTGAGCTTTTTTTTTAATCTCCTTTACCATTTGGCCAATTCTGCTTTTTTAGGAGTCATTTTCAGTGAATTCTTGTACCTCTTTTTCCATTTGACTAATTCTATTTTTTAAGATATTATTTTCTTCAGTAATTTTTACCAAACTAATTGTTTTTTTTCCTTTGCTTTCATTTCTGTACCTTTTTTTTTTATCTCTACCCTCATTATTTGAATTTAAAAACCATTTTTAGCTCTTCTAGGAGTTCTTGGTGGGCTTGTGTTCAATTGCTTATGTCTGTTTTGACTTCACATCTTCTGAGTTTGTGTCTTGATCTTCTCTGTCATCATAGTTGATTTTTTTTGTCAGATTCTTTATTGTTGTTGTTATTTGCTCATTTTCCCATCCTTTCTCTTGATTTGGAACTTTATGTTAATGTTGGTCTCTGTTCCTGGAATAGGGGGTGGGGCACTGTCTCAGGCTTCAAGTTTTTTTGCACTACTCTTTACAGGGCCAATTCTGGGGTTTGGAAGTTTTTCTTGCTTTCATGATGTGCAATCTGGGGAGAGATATGGTCCCTCCTCTCTTGGTTTGCACTCTGATCCTTACCTAGGAAGGGCCTTTGTTCCCTTGGAGTTGTAATCACTGCTACTCCTTTGTAGGTCTCCTGTTCCCTTGGGACCAGGGATGATACTTTCTCTCAGGGGCCCTGATTCTTTGGGGCCATAAGTGAAATTGTCCCTCAGTGCTTCCACTCCCTTTTGACTGACAGTTCTTCTCTCTGCACTTGAACTATGATCTAGAAGTGGGTATAGGCAATGAAGTTGCCAACAGCATCTGGTTCTGCATTCAGTGCTAGCACAGGAATACCCTGTAAACTTTCTAAGCAGGTCCCCTTACTGTCTCTGGCTTAAGACCTCCTGAAACTTCTGCTGCTTCTGTCAACTCCCCCTAGTCCCAAGTTTTAAGTATTCCCTCCATGTGGATCTGGCCCAGCCTCCTCTGCCTCCCTACCATGTCACAATTCTCTCTTTCCAATCTCCTATTTTGTCTTGGGAGTAAACAATGTCTTGCTCTGGCTTTGTGTTGGCTCCACAATTCCAGGATTTAATTAAAGGCATTATTTTAAAGTTGTTTGGAGGGGAATGTTGAGAGGGCTCAGCTGAGTGCTCCTCTGCTTCTTCATCTTGGCCTGCTTTTCTTTTTAATCAGTAGGACTTTGGCAGGAAACACAAAGTGCTGAATGAATTAACTATTTTAGCGATGTCCCAAGAATTCCCACAGGAACATTTTCTTTGGCCTGGTCAATAAGAAAATCTAGCCAACTGGGATTGTAGCTGCTGGAACTAGATTGATCATGAATCAAAAGACCTATGTGGGAATAACCTTTTGGCATAACTGTATTAAATTATATCCTAGTCATCCTGATCTTGGGTAGGAAGCTTGAATGAGGAATTGGGCTCGATGCTAGTTTATGCGTTGTATACGTATTCTAGGTAATGGACCTGTAGCAGGAATAGGGAGGTTCTCTGTTCTAACTCTCCCATGGTAACTGGATTTTGCAGCACCAGCCAACTGATAAATAGGATATAGGCTGAGTACCTTGTTATGGCTCCCAGTAGGATTTGGAGGAGACTGTTTTTTGGGGTCACCGTTCAAGACTAAAACAGATGTACTTTTTGGGTTTCAACTATAACTGGTAAGAGATTATGTCAACAGTCCCTTGCTCAATCTGGACCAGAACCAGGATCATAAAAATTAGAATCCTCTAATTCACTATAGCTAGTATGTATAATATCTAGGCACCTGCCAGCTCAATCTTGCCCTGTGGGGCAGGGTATAGACAAGGCATGGCAAAGCAAGGCAACAAGAATTTATTAAGCACCTTTCAGTTGGTAAGTGCTGTGATAAGACACTGTGGTAAGTGCTAAAGATATAAATGCAAACAAAAGGACACTGTCTGCCCTTAAGGACATTTGATAATTATACAGCATTTCAAGGTTTGCAAAGCTCTCTATCTGTGTCTGTCTTCTGTTTGTATATCATCTATCTATCTATCTATCTATCTATCTATCTATCTATCTATCTATCATCTATCTATGTTTCTATCTATCTACTTATCTGTCTGTGTATCTATCTATAGATCTATGTTTCTATCTATCTACTTATTCGTCTCTCTCTCTATGTATATATATATACTTATCTATCTACTTAGAACCTCTGTCTATCTGTCTATCTATAACAGCTATCTATCTATCTATCTATCTATCTATCTATCTATCTATCTATCTATCTATCTATCTATCTATCTAACTATCTATCTATCTATCTATCTACTTAGAACATCTATCTGTCTAACTATCTCTCTATCTATCTATTTATCTATTTTCTATCTATCTACTTATCTTTCTACTTGGAACATCTATCTGTCTGTCTGACTATCTATCTATTGATTGATTTAAGTTACATACTCACAACACCCTGGTGACAATAGATATCATTCTTATCCCTGTTTTAGAGATGGGGGAACAGAGAATCTAAGAAGTTAAGTGACTAGCCCAAGGGTACAGAAGCTATCACCAGAGGTAGAATTTGAGTACAGCCCCTCTTGATTCCAAGTACAGCTCTCTATCCACTATCAGAAGTGTCAAACATGTGGTCTATGGGACATACTCTTGAGTATGGCTGAACTAGATTAAAATGTAGCTGGGAAATAGTCAACAAAATTTTAAAAATACAATAAAACATAGATAATATTACATTTTAAAGCTAAATGTGCTCTGCAGAGATACTTATGAATGGTTTAGTGACCATGGTTTCCATCTGATTTTGATACTGCTGGCCTATACTGCATAGCCAAACCCACCCATACTAATTTATTAATGATGAGTGTGGTTAAGTCCCCCAGGATGGCTTTATCAGGGCAAGAATATTTCATGTCACATTCTGATTTAGGATTTAGAAGGATCTAAAATATTTGACTTTGATATGTTTGTCATTGATCTAGGTTCTAAAGTGTTTTTCAAAAATCTCACAGAGCTACTGAAGAAACCTGTTGACCTCATCTGGTAGACTGGTGATTTTCAATGAAATAGAAGGTCACCCAACAGTCTGTCTGTTCCACTAAGTCGGATGTCAGACATGCTATGTAGGTGTCCAGAGGGTATCGCTGTGAGAAAAAGATTCAGAAACAATATGCATGGAACCAGGAGTCAGGGGAGGTCCTTTGCCCATCCAGTGTATGAGTATTTAAGACTCCAGGTGCTGCTGAGTGACTATGCCTATTGCGTAACCTAAAAGTTGGCTTTACTTCAGTAATCATGTCACACAAGGTGTTCAGTTCTCAGACGCAATGAGCTCAAACAAGTTGAACAATCTCTGTGTTTCCATAGCCTTACAGATTTAGAGCTAGAGGTAGCTAGGTGGCAGCACAGTGGATAAAGAGTTGGACCTGGAGTTAGGAAGATCTGAGTTCAAATCCTTCCTTAAACATTTACTAGCTATGTGACCCTGGGCAAGTCATTTTCACTCCATATACCTCAGTTTCCTCAATTGTAAAATGAGGATAATAATAGCACCCATTTCCCAGGGTATTTGTATGGATCCAATGAGATTATATTTATAAAGCATTTAACACAGTACCTGGCACATAGTAGATACTCAATAAATACTTATTTCTTTGTTTGTTTCTAGAAAACCCAGAAGAAACTAAGGAAAAAGAAGATTTTAGATAAGATATAACCAAGTATTTTGCATATGATGAAACTGGGGAATTGAGAGGTTAAATGACTTGCTCAGTGTCACAAAGCTAGTAAGCAACATCCAAGGCAAAATCCAAACCTGGTCCTCCAGGCATCAAGTCCATCTGTGTGTCCATTACATTACGTTTCCTCTTAAAGACTAAAAGCTATCAGCCAGAGTGTGTAAGTAGCAGCTGGGCCATGGGGATTTAGTCAGGGTCATGAAAAAATCACGCTTTCTAACTTTTGGCTTCATGAAACTCTCTTGATAAGAACTTTGCAGGATTTCGTTGTCTTTGTGTTAACATGGCACAATAACTAATTACTTTGTAAGCATGTACCTTGTCAAGTGGTATTTACTCTTCTTCCTTTGACACGGAAAAACAAAACAAAACAAAACAACTCATTTGTATCCTCTCAGGGATAGCTATTAAAGAACTAGACAGTTTTCTCCACCAAAATCTTTGGCAGCATCGAATGGCTCAACATTAGAAATGGATATGGTTTTATGGAGGGAAATGGCACAAAAGAAAATGAGTTAACATTTGTTTTATACTGCATCCTAAAGACCACTGGGTCTTTGTGTCACCTGACTTGATCCTATATGTGATGTCTCCTCTAATTAGAATGTTCAGTCTTTGAGAGCAGGGATTATCTAGCTTTTCTATTTTCTACCCTTTGCACAAATGCTTGACACATAATAAGCACTTAGCAAATGGCTTTTAATTCAACCATTCGTATAACTGTAAGAAAAAGATCCTGTCCTTTTTTTCTTAGGTATGTTTTTCTTGATTTGGTGGGGGCCATCTTTACTACCAAGATCTAAGGAAAAAAGACTTGGGTTTGTATTTGGAGAAACTGTTCTGATTTGCTGAGTAGACCTCCAACCTAATTTGGCTCTTTCCTACGTTACATAATTCATTCTGGGTGAACTAACATCTTGTCACATATTGTCCTAAGGCAACAGCCAAGGGAGTGAGAAACCACCCACTGGGGCACATGAGGTTGATGCCCAAGAAGACAACAGCAACTCTCTGTTCCAGTTCACTCTGAGTGTTCCCACAGTCCTGAGAACAAACAGTAAAGTCCACAGGGGGAAGAGAGTGAGGGGCTGTGCTACCCAAGCAAAATGAAGAGAAGAAAAGGGAATGGGTTTTCTTCCAGATGAATTTACAGGGCATAAACAAAATCACCCTCGTTTTTGTTGCCTTGGTTTAAGACACAAGAACAGTTGGAGAGGAGAAAAGAAAAATGAAAGCCTTGGTCTGATAAACTTTTCTGTGTAGCACTAGCTTCAATAGCTTCTCCCATAGAATATTAACATCAATGTAATTTAATGCAGTGTGATACAATTAATATAAACAAAACTTGTATCTTTAAGAAACAATAGAAACTTCTGTTAAATATATTTTTGGGTTAGATTTTTGTTTATTTCTGTTCCTGATTTTTTATTTTTTTTGCATGAATAACTTATGTTTACTCTCCTTCTGCCAATGCAAACTAGCACCTCATCTATCACCAGTAATATATATGTAGTCATATCCATTTTTTATTAATCTTGTGACAATGTTTCTCTAGCCCTGTGATTATGCTTCTCTCACCCCTTTTTGGACCCAAATCTGTAATTTCATGGATATGAGAATTCTCCGTTGTAGAAATTTCCTTTACTGATGAAAAATGGGAAATGCTCTGTTTTTGAAATTTTCCTAGGATACTGAAGAGTGAAATGACTTGCCTGTGGTCACACGGGTCAAAGGCAAGACAAGAGCCCAAGTCTTCTTGATCTAAACCTATGTTGTCTTTTAATTTTGTGTCATGTGGGAGAAAAAAAGGGCAAATCAGCATGTGTTCCATCAGTGGTGGGCTGTGTTGGTTTCCAAGATGAGAGTTTGGGAATTAGAAACAAGTTGGATTTGTCCTTTTTTTTTTCTTTTAGTGATGAAAAACAAAGTCAAAGAATTCTAAAATATTCATCATTGACTTGAGTATGGCCAGTCAGTCCTACCTCCTCATGAAGGGAGCCATTTCAATGGAAATGTCCATTTCAGTGGTTTAGAATGGGCCCTTTTGATTCAATAAAAATTTAATAATCGTCTGTTATATACAAGGTACAACAGGTACAAAGATATGTGGAAAATGGATTCTGAGCTCTAGGAGCTTATGTTCTAGTTGTTCTGTGTGTGTGTGTGTGTGTGTGTGTGTGTGTGTATGTGTGTGTGTGTGTTGGAGGGAAGGCTATCCCTCGAGAACAGATAAGAACATACCATAAAATGTGAGGAAGATGGAGAAAATTCTAACAATTTGCTGGGGCATACAGGCTGCAGGATATTTGCAGGGAAGGTGTTGGTACCAATAAATAACAAATGAATAAGAATACTGAGACAGGCATCCATTTTTAGCATTTTCAAAAATTTCCGTGAGATGGTTCTGAACTTGGTTCTTTGGAAATGCAGAGATCAATATTCCTGTCTTTGTATTCAATTCAACAAACTTTGTTATTAAGTGCCCATTGGGTACCAGGCGCTGTAATTAGTCCTCCAGAAATGAAGGCACAAATGAAATAGTTTCTGGCCTCAAGGACATTACATTCTACTTGGGAGAATAGCGTGTACACAGATTTATAAAGGGGTGAGTAGTTATGAAGCCTACAGAGAATATACCCAGCAACTCAGACAAACTTATCTGAAATATGGTGACTCCTTATTCTTTCACACTAACAGGAAGGCTGGGAGGTAAGTAGGGAAGCTGTTTCCCGAGAGAACTTAAGCAGATAGTAAGGTAGCAGTGGGGGTTGTAGGGACAGGGCCTGGAGTCAGGAAGACTCATCTTCCTGGGTTCAAATCCAACCTCAGGCACTTTACTAGCTTTATGGCCCTGGGCAAGTCACTTAACCCTGTTTGTTTCAGTTTCTTCATCTGTAAAATGAGCTGGAGAAGGAAATGGCAAAGTACAGAATGATTTTTGCCCAGAAAACCCCACATGGGGTCATGAAGAGTCAGACACAACTGAAATGACTGAATGAGAAAGTAGCGGTGATAATAGCAGCACAAAGGGTGACATTCTCCTTTCTTACCTCTATCTCTTGCAATCTCTAGTACCCTTTGAGGTTCAGCCTCCTCTTATTTCCTATGGGAAGACTTATCAAATTCTGCTAGTTGTTAGAACTTCCTTGCTACCACTGGTTTATTCTGTATCTATACTGAATGTATGTAGATATTTTTTCCTCCCAGAAGAATATAAGCTCCTTGAGGGAAGGCCTTGTTTCATTGCTATCTTTGCATTCCCAGTGGCTAGCACAGTACCTGGCACACAAAGGTGCCTAATCAATGCTTGTTAAATTGTTAAGTTGAATGTAAGCACCCAACCAGCCAGAACTCTCCATCTCGTAATTGCCTCTGTGTGTGTGGAGCCTATTGTCAATATGTACATAGAGGTGATGGTGATTTAAAATTTCCTTTTATTTGCTTTTTCCTAGCAGGAAAATATGGCATGATACTAATGAGAGCTAATAAAAGCTAATATTTGTATAGCAGTTTCAAGCTTGCAAGGTGATTTGCCTTCATTGTCCCATTTGATCTTTACAACAATCTCGTGAAGTAGATCCCATTAATACCTTCATTTTCCAGATGAGAAAATGTAATCTGAGAGATTAAATGACTTGCTGAGCAAGTGAATGTCTAAGGCAGAATTCAAACTCAAGTCTTACTGACTTCAAATCTAGTACCCTATCCACTGTCACCCGTCACGGTGACCTGAAGCAATATTTCTCATTAAGGCAGATGGGAGAGTGATATGGACTACAATTTTAGCCCTACCCAGAAAGGCTATGATGTACAGCTTAAGGAATGTTGCTCCGAAGTGCTAAAGACATACACACACACACACACACACACACACACACGTACATGCACACATACATGTGTATAAGTATAAACACATGTACATACATACATGTGCATGTGTACATACATAGCTCACATATATATCATTGTATGTGTACCTAAATAAATATACATACATATATATATATATATATATATATATATATATATATTATATATTCTTTAGTTTAATATGACCATGTAAGGGATCCATGAACTTATTATCAAGAACTATGTAATACAGAGTAATTAGAGTGTTAAACCAAGTATCATGAAGACCTGGTTCAGATCTGGCTTCTGACACTTGCTACCTATGTAAGCCTCGACCAGTCATCTAAACAAGACTCAGTTTCCTTATTTGTAAAATTGACATAAAAATAATACCCAGAAGGCTATCATGAGGATTGAATGAGGCAATGCATGGAAAGTGCTTTGAAAATTTTTAAATTGCTACGTAAATGCCACTTATTATTATTAATGAACTTGAATTCCCCTTCCTTGGCCGTCTTTTTGTGCTCTGTTGAAAGTCCTCCCTCCCTCTTCTGCTGCAACTGCAGGAAAGTATAATGTAGAAGGACAAAGGGAAAAAGTAAATATTCAATAAACTCAATAATACATCATTGAACCACAGAGTTAAGTTGAATGGACTTTAACAAGGAGAGAGTGCCTCATCTTCCAAGTGTACTATTCTTTTCTTGCATTTTTTTTTTATTAATGTAGACTATGTTAAAAGAAGCATGGCATAGAAGATTGAGTGCTGAACTTGGATGCTTCAAATCCCAGATACTTACTTATCTGTACTGCTAGGTCCCAATTACTATGAACAATTAATCCCCTTAAATGGTTGCATTCTTTGAATTCACACTGAGTATTTCCATTGAGTTGGAACCAATGACCAGATTTTACATAATTATAACTAAAAATAGTATGAATTTGAATGCATTTGATCACTTTAGGGGATTCATTATTTGCACTAATTAGGGCCTAGCTGCCTGGGCAAATCATTAACCACTCTGAGTCTCAGGTTGCTCATCTGTAAAATGGGGACAAAAGTACCTATTTTATCTAAATAGATACGGGGGGTTATTGTGAGACTGCACATAAAAGCACTTTTCAGATTTGAAAGACTGTAACTGTTAGTTATCACCATTTTGGTTGCATAGGTTAAGAAGGAGCTATTTGTTTAATTTGAATGTGGCCTACCAAAGTCTCTGTTGTCTTCTTGCTTAAATCCTTTATTAGGTTACACTTTATTGGCAGAGGAAGCATTATATAGGAGATAACATTGGAATTAGAGTCAGGAAAACCTGGCTGAAAATCTTCCTCTGATCCTTACTGTTTGTACGACTAGTAAGCCTCAGGCCCTCTCTCTAAGCCTCAGGGATCTCTCTAAGACTTCTTTATATAGTAGAAGGGTCACAGCCATGGATTTTTGACATATTAGTATATATCAGTCCCTACTCAATTTGTGATTCCATGAAGATCTACGCACCTGACTCAAGTCCCAAAGCAACCTAGAAAAATCATTGGTAGCTTTTTTTTTCCTTATTCAGGAACTTCTGTCCCCTATATTAGTTCTCTATTTGAAACAATCCTGATGTCAGCTTATGAGCACTCCAATTACTATACTATTGCCAGGGTTCCTGTATTCACAATAACTCGATCTCAAAAAAATGTTGAAAATATTTAAATTTTATTATCCATTTTTTCCTTTCTAGTAAGGCCCTTGGCACACCTAGCAAAGGTAACAAGTAGCAACATGAACTTATTTCCTGGGAAGTGGAGTTTGTCCTTGAGTCCTAGGTGGAAAGAGGAAAAATACAGACCAACCTAGAAAATATTTCTTGAACCATGTTGGCAATGAGTCCTTTGCTATACCGTGATAACACACAGGGGCTTATATTCTGTGAAGGTTTAGAAGTGACGGTCATATAAACCCAAACCAAAGGAAAGGTTCCATATATTCATTAGGAGGACAAATATATTGGTCATCCATCAGCCTTTTCAGCCACATCATTAATACAGTCACTCATCAGATGTTAGTGTTACCAGCACAGCTTAGAAATAATGTCTTCCAAATCCTTCAGTTTGCAGTTGAGTTAATGGATGCCCAGAGAGGGGAAGAAACTTCTTTAAGTTCACACAGTACGTTATTGACAGATCTGGAGTAGAACTAATGTCAAAAAGCAGAGGCCCTGTACTTGAAACTCTTGAGATGAAAACTCCTCTTTCAGTGCCCTAGAGACCGATGTGCTACTTTTGAGATGCAGGAAGAAGCAGTGTTTAAACATCCTACCCTGTCCTTTAAGAAGCAGTTTAGCTGGTTTACAACAGGTGCGACATCATGAATTACATGGATACGTCCCATTCAGATGTTTCACCATCCGAATCCATGAACCCACAGAGCGCTGTCACACCCATTAAGGTTAACTTTTGTTTGAAAGTATTTAGACACCATTGCGGCCTATTGGACAGAACCCAATATCAGGAACAACACAGAGATTAAATGCCATTCTTTAATCAAATCACATCAAACCAGTCGGTGGTAAAATAGTGTTTTTCCCCAAACACTTATTACAGATAACATTTTGGTTGTTAAATTTATGAAGTGTGAAGTTATATAACTTTTTTTTTTCAAAACCCAAGGCTACATTTCCGGATACACATCTACCTCTGAACATAAATTCACCAGCAGAAGCACTAATAAGGTCATTGAGAAAATAAATTACATAAATTGTATTTAGCTGCTCTGAACATTTACTTAGAGTGTCCATGTAGGGGGCATGGGTTAGCAATTATGAAAAATGTTAGCCTGACTAATTAGCACCCTGTGTTGACAAAAATGTCAGCAGGAAAGGAGATAGTAGGGCTTTATTGACTGGCATTTAGCATTCTTTGGAACACTGAAAATGTGGCTCTGTAATATTTGTATCTTCCTTACTAGCCAATACCCACCATGAAAGTATTCCTTTCCTATATATCTTGTCCAATAGTATGTTTACATATGTAAATGTTTTAGACAACATGGTTCATTAGAAAAAGTACTGAGTCTAGGGTCAGAGGAGCTGTGTCCAAATCTCAGCTTTCTTTCTCACTACCTGCATGACTTTAGAATGCACAATCATTTGACAAGTGGTATGGCCTTGGGTGCCCCCATAAGAATGGTGTAGATACCTAAGTATCTCTGTGCTACGGGATTCTGTGCCTTAAACCTCCTGACTGTGGCAAATCATGAGACTACCCAGCTCATTAGCAATCTCTTAGATTTCTAGGACTGGTCCAGAGCACAAGAAGTTCATTTTAGGTTTCCTGAATACATCTGATCAGCTTCCTTCCCAAGGAGTGCCCTGGGGTTCTGTAATCCCTCCCTAAGGTGTAGGGTATGAATCAAGGGCTCAGCATTCTGAACTCATGATTTAGACACTTTTTGCCTCCTCCTTGGTGAAGTACCATTATTTTAGTATCAATACATCAACCAACCATGGAATTATCTAGATCAGTAATGTTAAATACTCTTCCCGCAGGGGCATCGTGGCCCACAACATTCCTAAGTACTGCCTGAACCAGATTAAAATGTAATTGGAAAATATTTAACAGAATAAATAGAAATACAACAGAACATGGATAATGTTAATATGTTTTTTTCTAAGTCAATACACAACGCATAGGGATTCTTATGTATGCTTTAATGTACCTGTTTCTATTTGAGTTTAGACCACTGCCCTAGACATTTCAGAAGGTGAAAGACAGAAGACAGAGATGACCAGAAATGTGATGGCAAATATTTAACCCCTTGCTTTATGGGGATGAAAAAAGAAAGAATGTGTATATAACACACTTTTATGTTGTATATGTATTGTTATCTTTTTCTCCATACCTTTCTTCAGTCTGGACAATCAACAAAATGATGAAGAAAGCCCATTTTATGACATTTGCTGTTTTCCAAGGTGGAAATACTTCCACTGAAAATTTAACAACCGGCTCTCAAGAGCCCATAGGAGCTGCTCAGTGCATCCCTGGATAGAACTATGTAACATTATGCAGGATTAACTTAATATTGTATGGAACTCTTTCTAAATGGTCACCGATGATCACCTTCCTGACAAATCAGTGGCACTTTCCCTGTCTGCCTCCTCCTTGAACTCTTTGCTGTGATTGACTTTCTTGACCATGCCATGTTTCCTGAGAGTCTCTCATCACTTGCTCTCTGTGACCCTGCACCATAATGGTTTGTCTTCCTCCTTTCTGACCTTCTTTGCCTCCCGTCTTGGCTTTTCTTCTTGCCTCTGCATGAGGATATTTCCCAAGGTTCTGTTCGCAGCACTCTTCTCTCTCTAAATGTTCTCCCTCCATCATCTCATTTCCCAGAAGAGCCCAACTATCACCCCCGTGCAGCTGATCCTGAACTCTGGTGTCTCCAATCCTAGCCTGCCAAAATCTATTTTGACATTTCTAAAGGTGAATTATTTCTAGCTGAATGGCTCCCTGACATACTAAACTCAACTTATTTATTATACTGTTATGGAAATGCTTGTTTTATTCCACAAATTAAAAATTAAAATAAAAAAAATAACAAGGATCTAGGTTCAAATACTGGCTCTATTATTCACTACCTATATGATCCCTTGACTTCATCTTCCTCATCTGGGAAATGACTAGATGGTTACAAAGTTCTTTCTGGCGCTAAGTATAACATACTCTGAGCCTCCTTAAACTAGCTCCATCTTCCTGACTTTCCTACATCTGCTAGTGGCATTTTCATTCTTCCGGTTAGCCAGGCTCAAAACCTCTTCCTCCTTGTCCTTCACCTCCTGTCAGTTGCTAAGCCTTATGACTCTTTTCTTCACCATGTCCAATATCCTTATCTTCCTTTCCATTTCTGTAGCCATTCTGTACCTAGTTTATGCTCTCATTCTTTCCTATTTGCATTGTTGTAATAACTACTTCATAGTCCTCTCATCTCCAGTTTATACTTTCATGAGGCTGCTAGATGATTTTTTTTTTTGTTTTTGGTTGGACATGTGATTTTATCAGGGTGGGGAGCTCTGAGTAAGAAACTTCTTCTACCATTCTAGGTCAGAACTTTCTCTGCAACTTAGATTCTTTTTTTTTTTTTGAGAGGCAGCTGGGGTTAGGCGACTTGCCTGGGGTCACACAGTTAGTAAGTGTCAAGTGTCTGGTCTGAGATCGTATTTGAACTCAGGTCTTCCTGACTCCAGTGCTGCCTCCTGCAACTTACATTCTTAGAGAATTGTCTAGGTCAATGAGAAGTAAAGTGACTTTTCCAGAGTCCCATCAGGACTTGAATCCAGATCCAGATTCCAAAGGTAGCTGTCTATGTCATGCTGCTAGATTTATCTTTCAAAACTACCTCTTTGATGGTACCACGTATCTGCTCTAAAAATTTCACTGGCTCCCCATTGCCCATTAAATAGTTTAAACTGGAATTTAAAGGCTTTTACAATTTGTCCCCAGCTATGTAATCAAAAAACACAGAATTTCAGACTTGGAAGAGACCTCAAAGGGCTTCCAACCCAACTAATCACTGTATAAGTCAGGTCTTTTGACTCCTGGGTTCAACATGTCTCTTTTATATTTCTTTAGTGCTTGATAGATAGTAAGTGCTTAATATATTTTATTTTATTTGTTCTTATCCATTCATATGTCTGTGTCTATATGTACTGTCATTCCTAAAGACTTTAACAGTTAAGAACCCCAAAACAACAACAACCCTATCTTGAAAGGCAAAATTCAATTCAAGGAAAAGTAAGCCAATCTAACTTTCTTTACATGTGGTTTGTGCATGTGAGCACACACATATATATATTCATGTGTTAGTTTTACAAGCTTTAGTCATTATAATGTTTGTAGTGCTCACAGAAAAGAATAGACATTGTTATCATCCCTTAAAAGCTTACATACCAGCTTCTAGGACTTCTCATTTGTCCATCTTCTAACTGCTACACTCTTTTAAAAATCAATGTTCCACGTAGAAATTAAAATTCATGGATCTTTGCAATGTGTCATCAAAGGACTGTTTCTTTTCTCTAGTCAAATTGGTTCAGTCATTCTCCCCCAAATACACCTTATGCTTTCTATTATCTTTGTTTTTTATTCCCTCTCTCGTGCTTTTCCCACCCTTGTAATGCTCTTATCTCCACCAATTATCACTTATACTTCAAAACCCAATAACGTTGCTAAGTAAGTCTATATTCAAAAGTGACAAAAGAGAGAGGAAAAGGTCCTTTATATACAAAAATATTTATAGCAGCTCTTTTTTTGCGGTGGCAAAGAAATGGAAACTAAGGGAATGCTCCCCAATTGAGGAATGGATGAATAAGTTGTAGTACATGAATGTGATGGAGTTCTATTGTGCTACAAGAAATCAGGAAATAAATGATTTCAAAAAGACATAGAAAGATTTATATGAATTTATGTACAGTACAGTAAGCAGACCCAGAAGAATAATTTATACTTAACATCAATATTACAAAAATGAATAAATTTTGAAGAATTTTTTTAAACTGATGAAAAATGACATGAGCAGAACCGGAACAATTTATACAATAACAATAGTGTAAAAACAAACCATTTTGCAATCTGTAAGGACTATGATGAAACCAATGACAACCCATGATTTCAGGGAACCAATAATGAATCCTGCTATCCATTACAGAAAAAAGATGGATTAAGAGTGCAGAATGAAACATAGATATTTTTGTATCCAGTCATTGAGGGAATTTGTTGTTCTTGACTATGCTTATTTGTTACAAGAAATTAGTTTTTCTTTTTTTTTTTCCCAATGGGATGGGGAGTCAGAGGGAGAGAAAAGAGATTTCTCTTAATGGAAAAGAGAGAGAGAGAGAGAGAGAGAGAGAGAGAGAGAGAGAGAGAGAGAGAGAGAGAGAGGGAGAGAGAGGTGAATGGGTGCTACATTGGAATGTTGCATGTACTTTGACATGAAGTCATTGTATTATTAGTTTACTTAACTCTTATGAAGAGATAGTAATCTATGTTTGTAATGTAAAAACAAAGCACATTAATAAAACTTAAAAACAACAACAACTCAAATCTTATTTTCTCCATTAGAGTGTCATCCTGAATATTTCAGGCTGACATTTTTGTTTTATCTTTCCTGAACTCTCGGGGTTCTTAATGCTTCTCATCCCTTTCTATTTAGAAACTGATCATGGAACATCTCTTCTACTATTTGCATGAATGGGTATTTGAATATTGTATTGCTTGTTATTCACTTTGGAGGATATCTGCAACCTCTCTGTATGCTCCCAGATGGCAGAAGCTGAATTTTCTTTGTATCTCTCTCTTCCTTGGATTTGGAATCAGAAAATTTGGGTTTAAATCTCAGGTCTGCTACTTATTATCTGTGTGATATTAAGACACTTAACCTCCCTGGGCCTCAGTTTCCTCATTTGTAAAATGAAGGGCTTAGACTAGAGGGCCTCTAAAAGTCCCTTTGAACTCTAAATCTTTGATCCTATGATCCTATCAAAGGACCTTGAAGATAGTAGACAGGAGGAATATTTGCTCATTTGAAGGAAAAGAAAAATCTTAGACAACAGCCATCCTTTCAGAATTTTTTTGTGACATTTTCCCAGTCAAATAGATCAGTGGATTTTTCTTAGCTCTGATTTAAGTTGATACTGCACTCAAATATTTGAAAGGTTGATTAAATAGTGGACTTATATACAGTCAAACCTGTGCATCACACTGACTTTTCCTAACCTGTTAGCCCAGTTGTGGCCTTCTCCTTAGCCATTTCTACAGCTATTTTATATATAATAGATCCCCAAAGGCCTGTTGGTAAAAAGTAAGTCTACTGCGGTCTCACGAGAGGTGGAACATGTCCTTCAGAACAATGTCATTGGAATACGAATTCTGGCTCACGAGCTTTTTTCTTTTCTTTTCTTTTCTTTCTTTTATTTTTAAACCAGTCTCCAGGCAAACTTGGGCATGTTAAAGCATTGAACTAAAAATAAAATACTAATGATCTATGGATCTCAATTGCAGTTACAATGACATTTCATTTCATGTTTCTCTAGCATGCTTTTCAAACTTGAGCTGCTGAATTTTAGCCGTAATTGATTTGCAATGCCTGATGTTGCTCTTCTATGGAGATCTACTTTGTCAGTTTTTGTAACAAATTAAGCATGTACTTAGCGGAATGGGATGTATAATAGCAGCAAGAATGGATGCCTAGTCCCTATCATAATCGCAGAAGCCCACACCTGGAAGGGACGTTAGCAATTATATAATCTAGTCCTCTCATTTTGTAGAGAAAGAACATATAACCTCAGAGAGATAAAGAGACTTACTGAGGTCAAAAAGTCAGTTAGTGGAAGAAGTCAGGATCAGAATCCATTAACTTCTGCTTAAAATATCCTGTACTTTTTCACAGTCTTAGCCAAAACTGACATGGAAAGGCTAATAATAATGATGATGAAAATTATCACTTTTACAGTACATTAAGGTTTACAAAACACTTCAGATTCATTATCTTATTTGGACCTTACAACAAGCCTCCAGGGTAGGTGCTATTGTTATCCCCATTTCACAGATAAGGAAACATGTTCAGATAGTTTAAGTAATTTGCCCATAAACATACAGTGAGTGAAAATCATGCTGTGTTTTCAGGGCCATTTGGATGACCTCAATGTCCTTTCAATCCCTCTCCTCCTCCGCTAGCTGTCACCACGCTCCTTCTCAGCACAAAGAAGCTTTCTCTCCCTTGGGGCACCTCACGTGCCAATAACATCATACTTCTTTTGCAAAGGGACAAACTTCCTAATATACTTATTATAGCATAGATGACTCTGGGAAGGGAATGCACTTCATCTCTAATCAGTCATGGGTGTAGAAAGGATGAAGACTAGACACTTTAAACCATAAAGTAGAATGACCAAGTTAAATTAAATTGTAACTTTATGGAAAGTATGAATATATTAATTTACAACTAGTTTGCTACATACAGAATAATGAGGTTTCCCAAGGAAAAGCCAAGCCTTCCTGGGAACTAAGGATGCATTCATTTAGAGTTTTACTGAATAATCTAATTACAGTAGCAAGGATAGTAAGGTGGACAAGTGATAAGTCCTCATTGATAATTCCATAGCAAATGAAAAGGGCCTTTTCCAAACAGAAATTGCCATTTCCAATGTTAATTAAGTACTTAACAGGAAATTTGCTTCTGGCCCCAGTGGCCTCATCTAGTGTCAGGCAAAGGGAATTCATAGATAATCTTATTCATTTGGGAATTTTATTAGTGGCAATATTCCCTTGCTGATAATTAAGATACTATATAACTCCACTTAGGCAATGTGCACATGGGAAAGTGTGTGTGTATAGAGGAAAAACAGGAGGACATTTTTTAGGGATACAATACAGTTCCAATGAAATCATGTGCTCATCAATAGGGGTACTTCTTCAAATGACTCAAATAGGAACGCATTCACAGCTGAGTATCTTGTGTCCTTGTCATGTACACTCTTCTATGTCCTCCAATATATAATTCACCACAAGAGGAGCCTATGCACCACGCTGAGGACTTTCCTCTTATTCTCCTGACATTATATAGATACCAATGGCACACATAGTCTGTCCATCGATTATCCCTTGCTCTCAATATGGGACTTTTTTCTAGTTATTCATAATATTCTTTAAACCACTACTCCTATTGAGTACCTCATTTGTAATGTGTTAGAGTCTATTCATGCCTATTGGATCCTCTTCCTTGCCCTTTATTTGATATTTAACTTCAGTTATTTGGAGACTCTTATATTTCATGATTTGCAGCCATACATCATCACCCAAAGAATATTGGTGTCAAAAAAATGGGACTTTGCTCCGACAGAAAGCTTAAAGTAAAAGACTCATATAGTCACCAAAAAGCAATCCATCCCATTCTCCACTTCTTGTTCAATTCTGGTTCATGCTCATTTTCTGTTTGCAGTGTTTGTCCAAGATTCACATATCACTGGATGAGCTATATGGGTAGTGTGCTGTATTGTGTTAAGACAAAATACAACACACATTGACTAAGGCCTAGTTTGTGCAAAACATTGTTTGGAGACACCAAATCACTTCTGGTGATATGCAGGTTTTTTTCCTTCTTAATCATATTCTTCTATTTTCTTTATTGAAAACATCACATTATATTTATGGAATTATATTGTATTCACAGTCATGTGCCAATTTTATAAGTTCATAGTCTTATAACAGTCTAACCTTCTTCTGGTAACTCACACTTTAAGAGAGGTAGCCCCAGTGTTATACCTACTTCAATATTTGGGCAGATCCATGATCTTATAAATGTGGGTACTCTTTCCATGAATACTGAATGCACTTTATCTGTGCCTTTTCATACTGTAATTCTTGTCCACATCTTTTTATAAATCCTCTACAGAAAATATATTTAATACACTAAAGGCTTCCTTTCTGGGAGTCTTTAAAATAGATATATTAGATATATTAAATATATTTAAATATTGTATATTTATGATATATAATATATAATGTGAATATAATGCTATTATGTAACACTTGGGATGTCCATGTATTATTTCTCACTCTTACCCATGGTCAATCAACTGTCTTTGTTGGTTATACTTATTCTACTTTTCACATTCAAGTCATCCTTGGTAATATGAATGCCTTTATAGTATCGTGGAAAGAGTGCTGGACTTGGCAGCTCCAAAGAGTCCTAGGTTCCCATCCAAGTTCCGATTCTTACTTGGTTTCTGATACTGGAAAAATCACTTTACCTCTCTGCATCTCTGTTTCATCATCTGTAAAATGGAAGTAATTATGACTGTAGTACCTACTTCACATGGTTATTGTGAGGAAGGTGCCTTACAAATATTGTAGCACTGTATAAATGTGACATTCTCTGTTGTTCTAGAACACAGAACTAGTATCAGTGGCTAAATGTTACAAGGATGCAGATTTTGGCACAATATAGGCGAAAATTTTTTTTAAGAATTAGTGGTACTAAAATGTCATGAATGTTAAAGTTAAAAGGATCTTAGAGATCCAGCTGATATAAATCTCTTACTTTCTTCTAAAGAAAATGCCACAGAAAGGAAGTGACTTGACACAGAAAGAAAATGGAGGAGATTGGGATTAGAGTCTAGGTCTTCTGACACTTACTCCATTATTCTTTCCACTATAGCGTATCGCCTCTTGGTGTCAAACAAAAACAACAGCAACAGCAGCATCTGCAACATCATTCAACGCCAACATCACCGACAACTGATAGTCATCTGTCAAAGATTTTGTAGACGTGACCTGGTCTACATGGGATGAGAGTTGGACTTGGACATGAACTCCAAGAGCCTTCTCAATTCTCTGATCCCTGTGTGGGTCTAGTGGGCTTACATGATGTCACTGACCAGTGCTTAGATGTTTACAGCTTCATGAAGCCTCTTTTGAAGGGGCCACGTGTGTCATTGGTACCTTTGTTTGTCTATTGCTTGATAGCTTAATGCTAAGATTGAAGGTGAGATGGGGCCAGTATGGCAGAAGGAGCACTGCACTTGCAGTTAAAGGACCTATGTTCAAAGTTCATCTTTGCTACTTACTATCTTGGGGTCTTCTAAGGACTGGTTGAAGAAACTGAGAGTGTTAATCCTGGAGAAGAAAACACTTGTAAGATTGGTGCATAAAAGCTTTTTTCAAGTATTTAAGGGGCTGTGGTGAGGAAGAAGGTTCAGAATCATTCTGTTTTGCTCCACAGGACAGAGAAAATTGAGGTTTGAGGTAAGGAAACTTTTCCTAACCATTAGAACTATCCCAAAATGGAATGGATTATGTTGGGAAGTGGTGAGTTTCCCTTCACTGAAGGTCTTCGAGTAAGTGCCTGAGTGACCTCTTGTTGGGGATGTTATAGGGAGATCCTTGTTCAGGTATGAGGTGATACTAGAAGGCTGCTGAGGTCCCATCTACTTCTGAGATTCTGTGAACCTGAGCAAACCCTTTCTCATCTAAGCTTCAAGTTCTTCATTTGTAATGTAATAGGGTTGATCCACCTGCCTCCTAAGATATATTCCTGCTGAAACATTCTTCAATTCTTTTTCTACCCCTACTGGCAATGACCAAGGGCCCTTTTTCTCTTTGCAATTCATGGTAACTATGAGTATCTTCCAGGACAATTGGCACTGACCACGAATAATGGGAAGCCCTTCAGCAAGGAGCACAAGTAACATTAGTTCATCCTGGTCAGCCTTAGTGGTATCCACATGGTGTGAGTTCAAGGTGAGAACAAGAAGTACAGGGCACTGAGAATGGATATAGGCAACATCTCTTAAGGATCAGAATACTGTGCCCACAAAACCAGCATTATCTCTGTAGTCTACAATACATCCAACAAAGAACTGGTCTGAACCAAAACACTGGTGGACAACTGCATCCTACTCATGGACAGCACCTGCTACCTCCAGTAAGTCGAGTCCCACCACAACCTGCTTCTGGCCAGAAGAAGGGAACAAAACTGACTTCTAAAAATGCTATCCACATCCAAAGAAAGAACTATGGAATTTGAATGAAGATTGAAGCATACCGTTTGCTATTTTTTTCTTCTGTTTTGCTTTGCTTTGGTTTCTCTTTCTTGTGGTTCCTCCTATTGGTTCTAATTCTTCCTTACAACATCACTAATGTGAAAATATGTTTAATAGGAATATATATATATATGCACACACACACACACACACATACACACACACATATATATATATATATATATATATATATATATATATATATATATAGCCTATATCAGATTGCATGCCATCTTGGGGAGGGAGGGAAGGAGGAAGGGGGAGAAAAATTTTAAACTGAATGCAGCTAGGTGGTGCAGTGGATAGAAAACTGGCCCTGAAGTCAGGAGTACCTGAGTTCAAATGTGGCCTCAAATCAAACATTCGACATTTACTAGCCATGTGACCTTGGGCAAGTCACTTAACCCCAATTACCTAAAAATTCAAAAATAAATAAATAAATAAATTTAAAACTCAAAAGCTTAGGGAAATGATTGCTGATAAATCAAAAGAAAAGAAAAAAAAACCTGACTTCCAAGAAGGAAAAAAATAAGAAATGGATCAAAGCAGATCTACTAGAAATACAAGGAATGGAAAAAGGCTACCTAGATCAATTTGATTCTGGAGGAGCAGTTTCAGAAAGGCAAACTGTATGCGTTGCCTGGAGCTCAAGGCCTGTGGCTCTCTTCAAGAAGGTGTAGAACTGAAGGAAAATCAAGGCCAATAAAGTCAAATAAACCCTAATCTTAAGGTCCACTGATAGAGTAAATCCCAATATTATTTTTAAAAAATTAAAATAAAGTGCTCTTTTCACAGATAACACTTAGTAAGTGCTGGAAGATTAAACACAGACACAAAAGATATGCTGATACAACTAAATAGCCTTACAAATATGCTGTTTTAAAAGGCACATGAGCTGAAGAGAGAAAATAAAAAGACTTCAGACACCCTATTTGTTTGAGGACATATAAGCATTGCTTAAAAACAACGATCTTGCCATTTTGTGGGTGATATTGAAAGAGGAAAGTGATGGTGTGCGTTAAGACTTGTCACACTGCAAGGATTTCACGTCCCACTTTTTGTTTGGAGATTAAAGCATGTTAGACAAACTCTAGATGTTAAAAATTACTCCTCTGAGACAGGAAGCTAGCACCATTTTACAGGGGTGAAATTGAGCTACACATAATGGTCAAAGTACTGTCTGGAAATGTTAGAGAAACCCGCGTTCTGTCAGAAAGGTGGTGGGAGACAGTTGCAGAATGAGGTGTGTATGATCAGCCATGGTCAATGTGTTCTCTGTTTTGCTTAACTTTGACACAAAGGATTATTCTACTGGGAAGAGAGGCAGTCATTGGACAATGGTAATGATGGGAATAGGGTGGAAGAGCATCTATTAAACATTTCTCTGGATGATGTAAAATCACCAATGCCAGTTTTTCTGAAAAGTCTAATTACTAAGAGACCAGAGAAAAGAAACAAATAGTTTTTTCCCCTTCTGGGGGCTCATTGGGCCCCCAAATTAGAGCTTTTTTATTTAACCTATAGATTCTAAGTATGACCAAAATATGGTAAAAGGAGGCATATGCAAAGCACATTGCTACAAGAAGAAATATGGAGGTGTCATGACATGGAAAAAAATGCTGGATTTATCATCAAAGGCACCTCAATTCAAACCCTAGCTTGTTGATGCTATATGAAGGTAACTATTTAATCTTTGCATAATGAGAGTTGGATTAGATAGCCTTCAAGGCTGTTTCCAGTCTTCTAGCTATAATACTAGGCTTCGCTCAAGATTATACAACTGGTAAGTGATAAAAATAGGATTCAAATACAAGTCTTTGATTGCTGTACATATAATATTATATTAATTTTCCCCTTAATTGAGAGAATTGTAATTGATGTTAAACAAATAATTACTGTCATTTCCCATTAACCCTCATAGAATCCGCAGTTGGAACAAAAAGAAACAGTTAAGCAAAATAAGGTACATATCTATCGTGTCTAGCTAAGTATGAAGTTTCAACCCCATAGTCAACAACTCACTCTCTTTTTGGGTGAGTTGTGGAGTATGAATGGATGGAATTTTGTTCTATCAACAGATCTTGAAATCAAAATTGGTTATTACCTCAAGAAGAATTCTGATATATTTCTGTGTTGCTTACCTTTACATTATTTACTTCTAGCATTAGACAATGACGATCTTCTCTATACACATTCTAAGTGGTGAACACTATCTTAAAAGTAAAGTGAAATATGACATCTATCTATATAGAATAAAAGCAGTTATGAAATTCAAGAGACTTTAGAATATAAGCTCCTTGAAGGTAGACCTTGTTTCATTTCCCCCACTTCCACCCCAACCCCCAACACTTAGCCCAGTGCCCAGCATATGATAGATGCTGAATAAATGTGTATTGAATAGGATAGCACTGAATTAGAGATCATTAATTCTAACCTATTTTTGGCCTTGGAAAGTAGGACCAGCTTTTTAAAAAATCATTTTACAGTTAAGATAAAGAATTTATTTCACTTATTGGGGCAGTGGATACAGTGCCAGGCCTGGAGTCAGGAAATTCTAAGTTCACATTTGGTCTCAGACACTTACTAGTTTTGTGATCCTGGGCAAGTCACTTAACCACTGTTTGTCTCACTTTCCTCATCTGTAAAATGAGAATAATAATAGCAACTACCTCCCAGGGTTGTTGTAAGGATCATATGAGATAATAATTGCAAAGCACTTAGCACAGTACCTAATTACAGCTATTACTATTATTATTATTATCTCAGGTTGTCTGCAGAATAAGTAATTAAAGAAATGATCTCGTGGTTTGATGGTACTACTGATACTTCTCTTTTAGATTATCAGCTCCTTGAAGGCAGGGACCATCTTTGGCCTCTTTTCATGTCTCCAGAGCTTAGCACGGTTCCTGGTGCATAGCAGGTGCTTAAAAATATTGATTGATTGATTAAAAAGAAAGCTTTACTTTCTGTCTTGGTTTCAAAGACATAAATGGCATTTGGGCATTGGGATAGTTAAGGGACATTGGCCTCACACCAGGACACTGTGAAGTTGCTGTGAGCTATTTGGTGGCTTCCTATTATAAATAATTTTTCTTGCTCTCTAGATGCTAAAGATGTACAGCAGGAGTAGTGTCAATACGGTCAGTACCCTCCAAATTCCCACTCTTTAGAAGAAAGCAATTCAGTTAAAGCTCTGCTTGAGTTGTAACCTAGTCTTCTTATTTTTTGAGTTCTCTGGTAATGGTGACTCTTTAAATAATGAGAATGTGGCTTCAAACTTTTTTTTTAATCCTCCTAAAGAATATAGTAATGTACTGGGCACATAGCAATTGTTTCAAAATACTTGTTGGCTTAACTTACTTACAATTAAAAAGAGACATTTTCCAAGAAGGCTATTGCTAGGGAGCAGGCATGAAGGCTGAATAGTGCTAAACACCAGAAAAGAGTAGTTAGGTGTTTGGGATGATATACTTTTGGTACCATAATTACCTTTACTCTATTTCATGGCATTTATCCTTTGTTGTTTTCTTGATATTGCAATGTTTTCTATTTTAAGTGAATTATTCTGCTTTTATTATTAAATGAGGAATAATTTATTCTTAGTGGTAGATCTAAGCAAGGAGAGTTTTCAGTTCTTAATTTGAGGCTATGAACTTTTTTGTTTAAATTTTTAAATTTATTTTTTTTCCAATTACATGTAAAAAGAACTTTAACGTTTGGTTTTTAAAAAATTTTTGCATTCTCCTATCCCTTCCTTGAGAAGGCAAGTAATTTGATATAGATTATACCTGTGAGACATGCAAATCATATTTTCATATAAGCCACATTGTGAAAGAAAACAAAGAACAAAAACACAAAAAAGGACCAAGAAAAATAAAATAAAAAAGTATACTTCAATCTCCATTCACACTCTGTCAGTTCTTTCTCTGGAGGTAGATAGCATTTTTTTTATCATAAGTCCTTTGGAATTGTCTTGGATCATTGTATAATATTGCTGTTACTATGTACAATGTTCTATCTTCTTTGGCTCACTTCACTTTTGAACAGTTCATATAAATCTCTCCAGGTTTCTCTTAAGTCTGCCTGCTCATCATTTCTTATGGCATATAGTATTCCATTACAATCGCATACCACAACTTGCTCAGCCATTCCCCAATTGAGGCATCCTCTTAATTTCCAATTCTTTGCCACCACATGAAGAAGTGCTATGGATATTTTTGTACATATAGGTCTTTACCTTTAAAAAAAAAACTCTTTGGGATACAGATCTAAGAGTGGTATTTTTGGGTCAAAGGGAAACATAGTTTTATAGCCCTTTGGGCATGATACCAAATTGCCCTCCAAAATGGTTGGATTAAGGGGCAGCTAGGTAGCACAGTGGATAGAGCACCAGCCCTGGAGTCAGAAGGACCTGAGTTCAAATCCGGCCTTAGACACATAACACTTACTAGCTGTGTGACCCTGGGCAAGTCACTTAACCCCCATTGCCCAACCAAAAAAAAAAACCCTAAAAACAAAATAGTTGGATCAGTTCACAATTCCATCAACAATCCATTAATGTGCCAACTTTTCCACATACCCTCCAACATTTCTCATTTCCCTTTTTTGTCAAATCAGTTAATCTGTAGGTATAGGTGGTATTTCAGAGTTCTTTTGATTTGCATTTCTCTGATCAGTACTGATTTAGAACATTTTTTTCATATGACTATAAATAGCTTTGATTTCTTCTTCTGAAAACTGCCTTCTCATATCCTTTGAATATTTATTAATGAAGAATGACTCTTATTCTTATAATTTTCATTTGGTTCTCTATATATTTGAGAAATGGGGCCTTGATCTATTCTTGTAATGCAGCTCTTCTGGGCTGCATTGGTTTTATTTGTGCAGAAATCTTTTAATTTGATGTAATCAAAATTTTCCATTTTACATCCCTTAATGCTTTTTATCTTTTGTTTGGTCATAAATTCTCCACTTATCCACAAGTTTGATAGGTAAAATATACCATACTCCCTAATTGGCTTATAATATCACCCTTTATGTCTAAATCATGTACCCATTTTGAGCTTATCTTGGTATGTGTTGTGAGGTGTTGGTCTACATGTAGTTTCTGTCAAACTGCTTTCCAGTTGTCCCAACAATTTTTGCCAAATATTGAGTTCTTGCCCCCAAAGTTTGGATCTTTGCATTTATCAAACACTGATTACTATGGTCATTTACTACTATGTACTGTGTGCCTAATCCACTGATCCACTACTCTCTTCCTCAGCCAGTACCAGATTGTTTTGATGATTATTGCTTTGTAATAGATGTGAGATCTCAGGGACAGCTAGGTGGTACAGTGGATAGAGCACTGGTCCTGGAGTTGGGAGACCTGAGTTGAAATCCAGCTTCAGACACATAACACTCACTAGCTGTGTGACTCTGGGCAAGTCACTTAACCCCAATTGCTTCACCAAAAAAAAAAAAATACAGTTTGAGAGCTAGTACGACTAGGCTACTTTCCTTTGCAGTTTTTCATTGATTCCTTTGATATTCTTTTAATTAATTAATTAATTAATTAATTAATTAATTTTTAGTTTTCAATGTTCACTTCCATAAAATTTTGAGTTCTAAATTTTCTTCCCCTCCCTCCCCACCTCCCTTTCCAAGATGGCATGCAATCTGATATAAACTCTACATATACATTCATATTAAACATATTTTCACATTAGTCATGTTGTAAAGAAGAATTAGAACCAATGGGAGGAACCATGAAAAAGAAGAAACAACAACAACAAAAAAAGGAAGCAAATACTATGCTTTGATCCGCATTCAGACTCCATAGTTCTTTCCCTGGATGTAGATAGCATTTTCCATCATGAGTTTTTTGGAGTTGTCTTAGATCCTTGCACTGCTGAGAACAGCTAAGTCTATCAAAGTTAGTCATCATACAATTTTTCTGTACAATGTTCTCCTGGTTCAGCTCACTTCACTTAGCATCAGTTCATGTAAGTCTTTCCAAGTTTTTCTGAAATTTGCCCACTCATCATTTCTTATAGAACAGTAGTATTCCATTATATTCATATACCACAACTTGTTCAGCTATTCCCCCCTTGATAGGCATCTCCTCAATGTCCAATTCTTGGCTGCCATAAAAAGAATTGCTATAAATAATTTTGTACATGTGGGCCCTTTTCTCATTTTTATGATCTATTTGAGATACAGAAGTAGTATTGCTGGGTCAAAGGGTATACACATTTTTATAGTCCTTTGAGTATAGTTCCAAATTGTTCTCCAGAATGGTTGTATCAGTGGTGAAGTTCACAATTTCACCAACAATGTATTAGTTTTCCAATTTCCCCACATCTTCTTCAACATTTATCATTGTCCTGTTTTGTAATGTTAGCCAATTGGATTGGTGTAATGTCATAATTCAGAGTTGTTTTGATTTGCATTTTTCTAATCAATAACAATTTAAAGCATTTTTTCATATGACTGTAGATAACTTTAATGTCTTCATCTGAAGACTTCCTATTCATATCCTTTGACCATTTATCAATTAGGGAATGACTTGTATCCTTATAGAAGAATACACCTTGCATAAGACTCAGTTCTCTATACATATTTTAGAAATAAAGCCTTTATCAGAGACATTTTTTGTAAAAATTGTTTCTCAGCTTTCTGCTTCCCTTCTAATCTTGGTTGCATTGGGTTTGTTCATGCAGAAACTTTTCAATTTAATGTAGTCAAAGTTATCCATTTTGCATTTCATAATGTTCTCTATCTCTTGTTTGGTCATAAATTCTTCCATTTTCCATAAATCTGACAGGTAAACTATTCCTGCTCTCCTAATTTGCTTATAGTATCAGCTTTTATATCTAAATTGTATATCCATTTTGACTTTATCTTGGTATATGGTATAAGATATTGGTCTATGACTAGTTTCTGCCGTACCATTTTCCAGTTTTCCCAGCAGTTTTTGTTAAATAGTGAGTTCTTATCCCAGAAGCTAGAGTTTTGGGGTTTATCAAACAGTAGATTACTATAGTGATTGAGTACCATGTCTTGTGTACCTAATCTATTCCACTGATCTACCACTCTATTTCCTAGCCAGTACCAAGTAGTTTTGATGATTGATGCTTTATAATACAATTTAAGATCTGGCATGGGTAGGCCACTTTCCTTTGCTTTTCTTTTAATTAATTCCTTTGATATTCTTGACCTTTAGTTCTTCTAGAAGAATTTTGTTATAATGTTTGTCTAGCTCTATAAAATAATTCTAGTTTGATTGGTATGACACCGAATAAGCAAATAATTTTAGGTAGAAACATCATTTTTTATTATATGGCTCAGCTTACCCATGAGCAATCAATATTTCTCTAATTGTTCAGACCTGACTTTATTTGTGTGAAAAGTGTTTTGTAGTTGTGTTCATACAGTTCTTGTTTTTGTCTTGGCAGGTAGACTCCCAAGTGTTTTACATTGTCTACAGTTATTTTAAATTGAATTTCTCCTTTTATCTCTTCCTGCTGGACTTTATTGGTAATGCATAGCAATGCTGATAATTTATGTGGGTTTATTTTATCAACTGCAATTTTGCTGAAGTTGTTGATTGCTTAAACTAATTTTTAGTTAATTCTCTAGGGTTGTCTAAGTATGCCACCATATCATCTACAAAGAGTGATAGTTTTTTTCATTGCCTATTTTTAGTTTTTCAATTTCTTTTTCTTCTCTTATTACTATGGCCAGCATTTCAGTATGATATCAACTAATGATGGTGATAATGGGCATCCTTGGTTTGCTCCTGATCTTATTGGAAAGGCTTCTAGCTTATCCCCATTACAGATAATGGTTGCTATAACCCAGAGCCATGTATAGGCAATGTAAAGGGATCATGCTCCCAGTGCAAGCAAAGGGTCCCCGTTATCTCCTTCTAACCAGCTGTTGGATCCTTCAACCATATGTGAACTGAGAACTCCTGCTCCTGCAGCTGCTACTGCAGCTGCCTCCAAGTTTGGCTGCTAGTTAGCTGGTATGTAGAGTGTTCTCTAGGCCTGACTACCACCCTGGTTAGACAGACCTGTTCTGCAGATCTCCTAAGTTGTTTTGGACTGGAAAATATTATTTGAGTTATTGTTTTGAAATTGTTTGGAAGAGAATTTGAGAAAGCTCCTGTGAATCATTGCCTTTACTTTGCCATCTTGCCCCCATAAGCTTTTAAAAATGATTTTGATAGTTGTATCTCAACATAATTGATTTCCTTGTTAAAGTATGTATCTTATTTTATGCATCAAAAACATTATTCTGAGAAAAGGTCTATAAGTTTCACCAGACTTCCAAAGGGTTTCATGACACAATAAAAATTAAGAATCCCTGTTCTAGTGGATGTCAGTGAGTCAATAATAGAGTGAACCTCAAATGTGAGTAAATTTTCAGGGTGTAACAGGAAGACTGTTGGGGAGATTAAACTCATAATCCCTACCATCACCTGCTATATATGTTAAAAGGAAAACTTTTTTTTAAATCTTTAAAATATTTGGTCTTTTTACTATAAAAAATAGCCAAAACAGTAAAGAAGCAGATTGAACCTTGCCTGATGTGTAATTCATCAGTGTACACTGACTTATGGGCTCCAGCCCCAAGACTCATTTTTCCGTTAATGGGTCAGTGCCTTTATAACCTACTCTCTCAGTGGGTACAAGAGAGCTGCAGTTTTTTGACGTACATAAATGAGAGTTGGTGTGAAAATAAATGGAAAATGCTTCAAAATCCTTGGAGAAAGGTATTATGTAAATGCACATTATTATGTTCATAAATAATAATAATTTATTTTCTAAGGCATAATGCCAGTGCAAAAGTCATTTGTGTTGTCAGGCATTTGCTAGTTTATGTGGGATTCAACAAATGTAATGTTCCATTAGACATAATAGATACTTAAATGGATTTTTTTTATAAATTCACCTTAAGGTTTAATAACAGATGGATTGTTTTAAAAAAAAACATCAGACAGAAATAATAACATTTTTTCTTATATACATGTTGCCCACCAGACTTGCTATATGAATGTACGTAGAAAATCACAAACTACTGGAAAATTGGACTATCATTTAAGTTATATAGCACAGTCTCAATAATATTCTATATTCTGGTCATGAGTTTTCACAGGCTTCAAGATTTCTTTCCTTTTTTTTAACCACTTTGTCCCTTAGTAATCAGTTCTCAAGAAAGAAAAGATACCCAAATGAATTTAAATTCACACCCACACACATACACACACATGCATGAGCACGTATGTGTGTGTGTGTATGTGTGTGCATGTATTTCCACTTAAACTCCATAATGAAAACAAAAGGGGTAGTAACCTTGGTTGGGAAATATTTAAAATTTGGCTAGAAGAGAGCTTAGGAATTATCTAGTATAACTCTCTAATTTGTCAAAAAAGGAAACTGAGTCCATGAGGTTAAATGACTTGCCCTGGGTTACTTAGATTAAATAGCTGATTCTCAACTTGAACCCAGGTCCTCTGGCTCCAAATTCATCAACATTGTGCCACTTAATATTTGCCAGAACATAACCATAAGTACAATAATGACATTAAATTGTTTGAATGGCTAGGCCCCAAAAAGAATTATTAATGATTTGATGACAGCTTGGAAGCTTTTCTAAAATGGAGAGCCCCAGGGATCTGTTCTCAGCCTATGTCAACATTTTTATTGATGTGTTGGATAAATGAATAAATGTCAACCTTATCAAATTTGCAGATGACACAAAGGGAGCAGGCTGAGTTCACACACAGGAGCCAGGAGCCAAAAAGATACTGAGAGGCTGGTACTCTGGGCTAAAGTTAGTACAACATGTAAGGTTAAGAAATGGACTGGTCATTTTATCAATATAAGAAAAGCCTAGAGGATAAAACTCTGTCTACCTTTGTAGATCTACAACTTCTCTGGGAATTAGAGTCTTAAAAAGTTTTCTAGAGCTCTGAGATGTTAGGTGACTTGTCCAGGGTCACATATTCAGTACTTACTAGAAGTAAGACTTGAAGCCACATTTTCCTGGCTAAGGGGCTGACTTTCTTGTCACTGCGCTATGTTGCCTTTTATACTAAGAAAACCCAACATAATTATTGGAGATCAAATTTACTACATTTTTAGAACCTGGAAGGCATATCATTTGATTTTGTGAACCAGAGTGGCTAACATAGGGCAACTAGGATGGTGAAGGGCCTCAAGTATATGTCATATCATAAGTGGAATGAAATGAGAATGCTTAGCCTGAAAAAGAGAAGACTCAGTAGGGAATGAAGTAACTGTTTCCAGGTATTCAAAGGACTGCCATATTGGAAAAAAATGAATTAGGCTTGTTTTTCTTGGCCCCAGAGAGCAGGAGCAACACACTTGATAACAGAAAAAAAAAAGCCAACTTTCTAGTAATTAGAGTGATTCAGAAGTGAAATGGGCTTTCTCAGGAGGAAGTGGGTTCCCCGTCTTTAGAAACCTTCAAGGAAAGCTTGGATAACTCTTCACAGGGCATGATGTTGAGTGGATTCCTGTTCAGGCATGGTTTGGACTAGGTGGCCTTTGAGATCTCTTTGAACTCTGAGCTTCAGTAATTCTATTACTACTTTTGGTGTATGACCTTTCACCCAGGGCTGAATCTAGCTAACTATACTATCGCCTATCCCTTCTATCTTCCTCTTATTGACAAGAATAACATGATGCTTTGTCATATCCTTTGCAAAAATGTGAAAACTTTATCTATAGCATTTCCTTGACCTTTCAGTCTAGTAACTTTGTGGGGAAAAAAAAGAAAATTAAGTCAGTCTAAGTGTGACTTCTTGATAAAATCACTTTGGCTTCTATGATAATCACTTCCCTTTTCATTAATATTTATTAGTCATCCCTGTAATTAGTTCTAGATTTTGCCAGGAGACAAAGTCAAGTTTATTGGCCATTATTTTTCAGGCTCCATTTTCCTCCTTTTTGGAAAATCAAAATCATATTTTCCCTTCTTCAATCCTCTTTTGGAGATCTGGGTGGCCTTAGACCTCTGAAAGTCCCATTGTTAAAGAAAGTCTCATCACTTCTCCCAGAACCAACACCCCAGGCTCCTTATACCCTTGATGGCAAATGGAACATTACATCACTTTCTTCCCATGGCAACAACAAATGTTTTCTTTCTCTCTTTTTTTAAAAATTTTATCAATTTATTTTGATTTATCAACAATCACTTTCATATGCTTTTGAGTTTAAAATTTTTCTCCCCCTTCCTCCCCACCACCCTCCCCAAGACAGCTCACAATCTGATATAGGCTATACATTTACATTCCTATTAAACATATTTTCACATTAGTGAAGTTGTAAGTAAAAATTAAAACCAATAGGAGGAACCATCAGAAAGAGGAAACAAAATTCAACAGAAGAGAAAAAAAATAGCTATTCAACTTTCACAGTTATGATTACTATCTGTGTCTTTTTCTCCATCTTTTTTTCCCGTTTATGCTTTTCTTTCTTCCACCCTCACTAGTGTTTTGCTTTTGACAACTGCCTCCTTCAGTCTCTCCTCCCTTCTATTATTCCTTTCCCTTTTCTTCCCCTTTGCCCTTACTGCTTCTTCCCTCCCTACTATCCCCCACCCTTTTCTTTCCCCTTTTCCCTCCTACTGCCTGCAGGGCAAGTTAGATTTCTATACCTAACTGATTATATTATTCCCTTCTTGAGCCAAATCTTATGAGAGTAAGGTTTAAACAATGCTCGTCCCCCCCCTTCTTTCCCTCTGCTGTAATAGGATTTTCCGTCTTTTCCTGTAATGTAATTTACCCTTGTCTGCCTCCACCTTTCTCAGTACATTTTCTAAGATCAGATTAATCCACTACTTGGATCCATTTAACCCACTTGCTTAGGTTTCTTTTTTTCTTTTTTCTTTTTTTTTTAGGCAATTGGGATTAAGTGACTTGCCCAGGGTCACACAGCTAGTAAGTGTCAAGTGCTTGGTCCGAGGCCCGGATTTGAACTCAGGTACTCCTGACTTCAGGGCCGGTGCTCTATCCACTGCGCCACTTAGCTGCCCCAAGATTTCTTTTTTTATCATTACATCAAAGTCAACTAATATCCACACCCTTTATGTATGCTCCTTTAACATGGTGTAATAACAATACAGTTCTCAAGAATTGCAAGTGTTATCTTCCCTTGTAGGGATGTAAACAGTTCACCCTTATTAACAAGATTTTGTATCTTTCTGTCCCATTTACCTTTTTATGTCTTTCTTGAATCTTGCACTTGAAGATCAAATTTTTTGTTGAGCTCTGGTCTTTTTATCAGGAAGTTTTGGAAGTCCCCTATTTCGTTGAATATACATCTCCTCCCTTGAAAAATCATGCTCATTTTTGCAGGGTAGTTGGTCCTTGGCTGCAATCCAAGCTCCTTTGCCTTACAGAATATCATGTTCCACGCCCTGTGGTCTTTTAATGTAGAAGCTGCAAGGTCCTGTGCAATCCTGACTGTGGTTCCATGATATTTAAATTGTTTCTTTCTGGCTGCTTGCAGCACCTTCTCTTTCATCTGGTAATTTTGAAATTATGCTATTATATTCCTTGGCATTGTCAATTTAGGATCTCTTTCAGGTGGTGAGCGGTGGATTCTTTCTATGGTTATTTTCCCTTCTGGTTCTAGGACTTCTGGGCAGTTTTCCTTTATGATTTCCTGAAAGATACTGTCCAGCCTTTTTTTTTTCATCATGATTTTCAGGTAGTCCAGTGATTTTTAAATTGTCTCCCCTGGATTGATTTTCCAGGTCTGTTGTTTTACCGATGAGGTATTTTAAGTTTTCAGCTATTTTTTCATTTTTTTTTGTTTCTGTTTGACTGATTCTTGCTCTCTCATAGAGTCTTTAGTTTCCATTTGTCCAATTCTAGTTTTTAACAGATTGTTTTCTTCTGTTAGTTTTTGTACTTCCTTCTTCACTTGGCCAATTGTATTTTTGAGGGATTTGTTTTCTTCAGTGTACTTTTTTTCCAATTGGCCAATTGTATTGTTTAAGGACTCTTCTACCTCTCTCCTTAGACTTTTAAAATCTTTCTTGAGCTCTTCTAAGAAGGCGTTTTGGGTTTCAGACCAGTTCATATTCCCTTTTGATGTTGCAGATATGGGTTTGTTGACAATGTTGTCCTCTTTAGAATTTCTGTCTTCATCTTCACTCTTCTCATAATATGAATCTATGGTATGTTTCTTTTTAGTCATGGTTTCTTTATTACCTGGCCTGTAAAGAGATTGAGCTCTCCTGCTGGGGAACAGAGGGCACTGATTGAAGCTTCTTGTGTTGGGAGCCTAGGTCTTGGTCACTGGCTTTATGTGCTGGGGCCTCTTATGTTGGCAATTGGAGGCTGCAGGGTTTTGGCAGCTTACCTTCCTTGTTTCTGCTAATGCACTGGGAGATTCCTTTGTGGCTGAGTGCCAAGGCACCTGGTGGTTTTCTGAGCGGCTTTCCACCATTTACCCTGCCCTCACTGAGGCACTCGGATGTCCAGGTGTTGGTGTTTGCCTGCTCTACCACCTGGGCTTCAGGATCTCCTCTTGGTTGACAGTTGGAGGCTGTAGGGCTCTGACAGCTTACCTCACATTGGGCTGGAATCAGCAAGGCTGGAACTTTCAGGCAATTCTAGGTTGCCTGTTTTTCCTTTCCTTTAGCTTTCTTCAGCACCTTTCAGATGAATGCTGTAGGGTGCTTATCTGCCTGGGGTCCTTTGTAGTGCTGCTTCCCTTATTTCTGCTGAGGCACTGGGAGACCCATTTGCTGGGCTGCTGCACTGCTCTTTCCTGTCTTTCTTCTAGTTCAGCTGTTCCAGGTTTTTTTTTTTCTGTGGTGATATTTTCTGGGTTTTCAGAGGTTGATAGGGGAAGGTGAGAGTGACTACCTTTTTACTCCTCCATCTTGGCTCCTGGGAGTGGAAGCTTCCTTCTCTGTTGAAACCCTATTCTTCCTGTGGAATCTCACACTGATTTAGGTGAGAAGGACACCTCCAGCTCTCCACTCATTTGCAGAGCTCAGGATATTGATGGAATACCTATCAAACTAAAATACTTCTCCCAGATCAGAAAAAATCTATGACCATTTCTCTGGAATATCTTTGATATGGACTCATTGGTATCCTTCTTTTCCAGATAACACTTTTCCAGGTAACTTTTAGAACACTATCATTAAATTTTTATTTAACTTTTTTAAACTTTTATTTAATTTTGATGGATTCATAAGATCATAGATTTAGAGCTGTGAGGGATCTTACAGTTCCAACACCCTCTTTTTTGTAAATGAGAAAACTGGGGCTTAGAGTAGTTAAGTGACTTGTCAAAGCCACACAGTAAACGGGTTAGTGGGCCTTCAAATCCATGTTCTCTCATTATACATCCAGTAGTCATTTTACTGCACCATTCTACTACCACAATGTCACCAGTGTGAGAACTCCCTTTACTGATAAATATTGAAAGTGCTCCATATTTTTTCAGCCTATGTGATTCTAGTTAGTCCACTTCTTTCCACAAATCCCCATGAAGAATCCATTCATTGTGCTTGCTGAAGGCCTTTCTCTGATTCTTTTGATGTGTCTGGGGAACCAATGTGGTGTGAACCTTTCCATGGGATGTCTTTTAGACCTCCTCTTTCTAATCATGCATGCTCTTAGTGTTGGCAACAAGTGCATGGCATGGGATGTAGTATTAAAAGAACTAAGTTCAAATCTTATCTCTTCTATTTACTACCAGAATGTCCTCAATTTCCCCATCTACATTGGATCAGATGATTTCGAACATCTCATCCAGCTTGAAATTCGATGAGTTTTCAACTTCTATTCCAGTTCTTGAGCTCAAATCATCAAAGTTAGACCCCCCATGAATTTTTCCATTGCCCTTTGGGTTACTTATAACTTCTTTTAAGACACTAGTACTCCATGGTCCATATCCATAGAGCATTGACTGTTACATGAGTATTAATTGAACAGACTGGGCACGTTTAGCCTGGAGAAGAGAAGAATGAGAAGAGGGGGTGAAGAGAAAGATAAATAGGATGACTGTTTAATAATTGAAGGGCTGTCACATGGAAGAGGAATTTGCCTTGTTCCGTTTTACCTCAGAGGGTAGAACCAGGAGCAATGGGGGTAGGTGGGGAATTTCAAAGAGACAAATTTTGGTCTGATGTCAAGTAAAATTTCCTAATAATTAGATTTTCCAAAACTGCAATTAGCTGCCTCAAGAGATGGCAAGTCCCCTTCCTTAAATGAACACCTTTCAGATATGTCACTGCCAGGCATCTTTTGGGGACTAGGCTGACAGTGAAGGCCCTTCCAATTTCCAATTTGGTGATTACATGATTTTGACTGATAGAATATTAGTGTTTAATTAAATAGACTTTTGAGGCAACAAACATTCTCTAATCACAAAATCTCAGACTTGCAGGGAACTTCTGTGGGTATGTACCCCAAGCCAGGTTTGAATGAGACCCAACAAGTAGCCAACAAATTATACCTTTAAGAACTACCGTGAAAGAGAACCCAGTATCTCTTTGAGGCAAGGTACTCTCCTCCTGGATAGTTCTGTTGCTTAGCAAGGTTTTCCTTAAATCAAGTCTAAACTTTTTGTTTTTTTCAATTTACACCCGGTGTACCATGTTATGACTGCCAAGGCCAAATAGAGAAAGTCCAATCCCTCTCTCATAATCTCATCATGATCATAATTCACATTTACATGGCACCTTAAGGCCTTCAAATCATATTCCTCATGCCAGCCTTGTGACACAGACAGTTTAAAGGTTGTTATACCAATTTTGTACAGAGGAAGAAACTGAGAGTCCAAGATGTCAAGAACTGCCCATGATCATACATCTAGTAAGGGTCTGAAGCCACCACTCTTTCCAATATACCACCTTGTGTTTCATGGGAGAAAAGAGAAAATTGTCATTCTTTTATAGAGTATGCATAACTTGAGAAGGAAGAAGAAAGTAGTTTTCCATTTCTTCGGTGTGCCCCATAAAGTCCATCACGGTAGGCACTTTGCAAACATATTAAACAAGGATTGGGTACTTAAAACCTTTTGTATAAATAATTACCCGTGGTGATTGTGCAAGGCCTGGGAAGCAGACACGTAAGACAAGACAATGGAGGTGTTTTGGGTTGGGTCAGCACACTCATATTGACTCTGCCTCTAGCTCTTGGCTTGGTTGCTTAAGCTCTCTGGACCTCAGTATCCTCAACTATAAAATGAAGAGGCTCAACTAAGTGATCTCTAAGGCCCTTTTTAAAAAATTCTCTTAAAATTCTATGATTCTACAAAAACATTCTAAGATTCTATGACTCTTCCCAGAGGAATTGAGACAGTTTTGAAGTGTGCATTAGCAAATCTTTCAGCAGTGAAGAAAGGCCATTCATGCAAGCCATTTATTCATTCTAGATCCATTTTGATGTACTCCATGCCTTATAGGCTTCCTCCCCCCCTACCACTTTGGACTAAATAATCCAGTGCACTTGAAGATACTTGTCATTTTTGAATAGCCTCGGTCCCTATTGCTCTTAAAAGATATGAAGCACTTTGCTTCGTTTTGATTTTTTTCCCAAACAAGTCCTGATGCCAGTTGAATAGTGATTTCAGGGAATTGGCTTCATACAGTCAGTTCAATTTTGAGCAGTCTCTCTGTTGGAATCATACTGCTGCCATCACATATGACATGAATGAACTCCACTTGGAAGCCACCTCAGTCATGAGGGCCAAGATGGAACTGATGCAGACACTGTCCCTCTCCACCCTAGAATTGTAAGAGTCACATTGATTGGAGCTTATTATTATAGCTATGAAATATATGATTGGCTCATAATTGATAGACCATTTAGAGAGAGAAAACTTTGCAACAATGGGCTGGGGAGGGGGCCAGATTTGAAATGCCAGCCCTGTGCTAGGAAAAGTTATTCTTTCCCATGGGACTCCCAGAGCTATCCCATACCCTCATGTGAACGGGGCACAACACAATACAGAGGACAAGGCAAACTATAGATGTTTATGAGTAATTAGATTCTATCAATTGGGTGCAGTCTGCAATAGAATAAAAGAACATGCCTAGAAATGGAGGCCACTTGTACTCAAGTAAGGCAGGAGAAGGGGATTGGGACTTTCTCCATATTTCTCATGAGGCCCAGATAGCTTAAGCAACATAACCAAGAGTTAGTGGCAGAATCAATATGAGTATGCTGACTCCATAAAAAACACCTCAGTTGTCTTATCTTATGTGTCTGCTTCCCAGGCCTTGCACAATCACCGCTGATAATTCATTTATACAAAAGGTTTTAAGTACTTAATGCTTGCTTAATATGCTTGCAAAATGTCTGCCATGATGGACTCTCTGAGATACACCAAAGAAATGGAAAACTGCCTTCTTCTTTGACCTCAGGTTGTGCACATTTTATAAAAGGATAACAATTTTTTCTTTTCTTAATGGATAGTCCAGGTACTCCACTGGTCGAGTTCATCAGTCAACAATCAACAAGAATTTACTAAGTTCTTGCTGTGTTCCAAGAACTGTGCCAAGTGTTAGGGAGTCAAAGATGATCCCTGCCTTCAATGAAGTCACATTCATGTCTAATCCTTATTCCTTTACAAGCTACTCTCCATACCTCCTCTACCATGTCCCAGATCTTTATCCTGAAAGCCCACTACAGCTCTGGAATTCACATAGTGAAAGTGTTCTCTGTCCAAGAAGTCTCACTCTGATTTGCTGGGTCCTCCCAGAACCTCTGTTCATGGAGGACTCCAGCTCAGCCATGTCTCATTCCTCTCTAGGATGTATGTAACTTCCTCTAACCTGCCCACCCTCCTGCACTCCACCTTTGTCCCTCTCCTCTCCCAGCTTTTCAGCTTCCTTTTCTGTGTTTTTATCCTCCTAAATTAGAATATAAACTCTGAAGCAGGAACTGTCTTTCTTTCTGCTTGTATTTGTGTTCCCAGCACTTAGCACATCACCTGGTACATAGTGAACACTTATTGAACCTGTTTGTTGAAGGTTGATTGGCAGTCTGGTGGAGATTGACCTAATTACAGACACAGCATGTAACAACTGAAAGCATACAACACAGATACAGAGTAGATGGTAATCTCAGAGAGAAGAGGGGAAGAGCAACAGCCACAATGGCAATATTTCTGGTCACAGTCCTCTAGGAAGAAAATGTCAGTGCATAACTTGTATCACCTCCTCATGCCTCTTCATATATATGGTAGTCATCTAACTCCTTTTTTCCAGTATCATTCCCAGGAATTCTTAGTAATTGCCACTGATGAAACTCCTTACACCAAAGGTTGTGATTTGTCCTTCAAAGAGGACCATGACATCAGGGAGATGATGACATGACTTGCAATTGACTTTGATTTGAGTAAGAAAAGGCTGTACAAAGTCATTAGCCTCACTTTCTCCTCTACAGCCACCTGGGTTCAGTGGCCAGATATCAGTTAGGAAGACTGGAGATAGCCCAGGATGCAGTGGGAGACGTTGGCCCTTTTAAGCTAAGGTCTTTTCAAGTTCTTACTTTGAATGAGGCAACACCCATTCAGTGAATAGGTCTCTTTAAGAAGTGAGTCAAGGGATGGCCCCTTTAAAAGAAAAAAATCAAACTGGGTGGGGAATACCCTCAGGGTTGCTGGCCAAAAGAGAAACAGTTACTATTTACATTCCCTCTTAGCCAAGAACCCCCAAAAAATAACCATTAAGAGATGCTTGGGCAGGGACCTATTGTTGTCCAATCCATAAGAACCACAGTGAATTGAGTTTAAGGCTTTGTCTTCCAGAAAAAAAATCTAGCTAGCAAACCCCAAGCTAACTAGGTAGCTTTAGGCCATCCAAATTTACCTTCCTTTAGGCAGAACACCCTCTGGACAGGAGAGGAGAGGAAAGGAGAAGAGAGGAGAAGAGGGGAGAGAAGTGGGAGGGTAGGGAAGGAGAGGAATGGATGAGCTGAGTTGCCCAACTGGAGCTGGCCAGCTGGCTCCCCATTCAGGCAGCTGGGAGTTATTCACCGGTGGTAGTTTGTCCTTCATTCTTGAAGAGCTCCATGACGTCAGGGAGATGATGATGTGACTTGCAACTGACTTTGGTTGGTGAGTCCATAAAAATGTCAGGAGGCAGAGCCCTCTTAATGGCAGGCTACATTTGTGAATACGCCTTGCACTCAAACTTAGAATGGTTTGAAAAGTAAAGCAAACCCTCACCCAACCAGCAAAGACCTGCACACAAATAACTTTGCCTCACAAAAACACTTTTGCCTTGGTGACTCACATTTGACTCAAGCTTACTAGGCTGAGTGAGCATCTCACTTTCTACTGAAAATTTAAATTCACAACTGTTTCCTCCTCAGTTACTTTGCTCAACTTGTAATTCAAAGTCAGAATAGTAATTGGAGCATTACTAGAGTGACACTAGCCCAATGTTACTTTCTCAGTTTCCCCTGAGTCTGCTTTGAAATCTTATTGGGCTTTCCTTAGATGTAGGTAGAGAATACAGTGAGATGGCCTGTTGTTTTGTCTGAAACTAAGACAGAAGGCAAAATGATATTCAGAAGATCATAGGCTTAGAGCTGGGATTCATCTCAGAGGTCATCTAGTGTAAACCATTATTTTATAGACAATGTAACTGAGGCATAGAGAGTTTAAATGATTGGCTGAAGGTCACCCAAGGAGTGAGTACCAGAGTCAGGATTTAGCTCAGTTCTTTGATTCCCAATGATATTTCTTTTGTACCCTCAACCTACAGGAAGAGAAGTTTCCATCTAGTCTGGCTCTTTGTTAATACTACTCTTTTCAAAGAAATCATGATAAGCTAACCCATGGTACATGCCACTTTGTGTCACAATAAGGAGACCAAACCCCTAAAGTACCGATGAATTTTCATGTGTTTGGCATTTATAATAAAAGCTAGCATTTATAGCACACTTTCATATTTGTAAAGTACAGTATAAATGTTATCTCATTTTATCTTCACAATAATCTTGAGATTGATTTGTTATTATTGTCATATACAGATGAGGAAACTGAGGCAGACAAAAGTTAAGTGACTTGCCCAAGGTCACACATCTAGTAACTTTTTGAGGCCTGATTTGAACTCAGATCTTCATGACTCCAGCAATTCCATCTACTGCCCTATCTAGTTGCCTTATATCACGCTCATAGTGAAAGGAAAGGCTGAGGTGGAGTGGGGATGGAGGGCAGATTCAGTGATTCTCTTTCTGGAATAAGGAAGTTTAAAAATATCATTCCTGAATCATAATGCCCAATATTTTTCTGTGTTTTGGGGACTTAGGAAGGTTTATTTTTTGCAAGAATCAGCAGATCAGTAATATTTAAAGTGATAGGACTATTGCAGCAGTCCCCTGGGGATATGTTATAGAGGACCTCTGGGGTTCACCATAGACTCCATAGCTATATTTCTAAGAGTCCTGGGACTTTCCAATCATCCGTAGTCAAACTTCTTTTATGCGTTTTCTCCCCCAACTAGAGTGTGAGCTCCTTGAGAGCAGGGACTATCTCACTTTTAAAAATTTGAATCCCTAAAGCTTAGATTTTAATAATGTATTTCCATTCATTTGGTCATTGATTTATTCATTCGTTCCTATGGAGGCACTGCTGTCAGACTGCATACTCTACTTAGCCTGCTTGAAATTGCATATTCTAGACAAAGGGGGTGTGACTGGGGCTTTGTCACCTTCACAATAAGACTGCTCACTAAGGTAGCCAAAGGTCATACGTTTTTAGTAATGAAGGGGCAGTTTTTTGCTTAAGTCCCTCTGATTAGTCTCCTATCTCTAATGCTACAGGCAGGGAGACAGTAGAGGATGGCAGGCAAATGCCTTGAGTGCACAAAGGACAAGGAAGCCTCTTGTATGGTACGTGGAAGTTTCCAGAAAAAGTCAGGATGAAAAAAAGTTGACCAGGAAGACAGGGTGAGTCCAGAGCTTCTATAGGAAAGGGTATGCCAAAAAAAACCAAACAAACAAACAAAGAAAAACAAAAACAGAGAAAAGGTTTTTTTTGACCATTCTACAAAAGTACCAAATTAGTTGACATGAATTAGATTTAATTTCACCTGTAAGAGTACAGAATGAACTTTGTGGTTACTGTGGGGAGAGGGGGAGATGCAAGTTTTCAGTATTTTCTACTGTTTGTTACATCTGCCATTCATTGTAATTTAATTTAAGATGTCCCAAAGTTGTGAATGTGTCTATAGTTTTATTTTCTGTCCAAAAATTTCTTGGGGAAGATTTTAAGGCAAGCCACAGATTTTCCATTGTGGACTTTGCTCATGGTCCAAGACCTTAGAAAAGGAATTGCTCTTCACAATAAAGGCCACCTATGCTGAGTGCTGACAATAGTTGGCAGTCCCTGAATGGAACATGGTGTGAGAGTTTATAAGGAGAGGTCAAGGGTGCAGGTGGAAGTTGTTCCATAAATATTCCAAGTCAGCTGTGCTGCAGAACCAGCTTGAGTATGAAACTCTTGACCCTGTGCCTTCTTCCAAACTAATCTGCAGGACTCTGCTTTGATATTTTAATCACTTTGTTCTTTGCTCTTTATATTTTCCCTGGAAAATGGGGTAATGCTAGTGGATCTCTATAGAATGATATTGTTTTTACTCAGGATCTCAATGCTACTTTTCATTTTTAGGAACCATAGGCTTGAGATCCAAAAAGGAACATTAAGAACTCCTTTAATATATTTGTTCTGGCCAGTATTTCATAGATAAAGGTCTATTATTCCATCTTTTTTTCCATTTCTACTGAAGACAGAATAAATGGAGTAGGCTATAAGTTATAATATGAGAGATCTGAGAGGGATAGAGAGCAAGAGGAATTACCAGTGGATGGACCTCACGCTAGCTTGGTATGCACATGATGTCAAGGATGCTAGAGAAAAAATGCCAGCATGTTGGGTGGATTCCTGTGGATGAGTTATGGAAAGACACAGACAAGAGTCCCTCATAATGAAAAGGAGAGCAGAGCAACTTGGGCATTTTGTGCATTTGGAATAGCCATTTGATGAATGTCTTACCAGGGAAGTAGATGGATGAGTGTGGTCTTTAAACCTGACCCAACTTTGTTGGTACTGATGTGAGAATGGAAGGGAATAAACATGTATTAAGCCTCACTATGTTCCAAGCACTGTGTAAATGCTTTACAAATATTTCTTTTGATAGAAATGCAGTATACTATTAGGCACCTCACCAAACACTGGTATTTCTCCATCTTTTCTGTACCAAACAATATCCTTCCTCCTTTTTTAGTTATTTTACATATAATATGCACACACATGTATGTATGTATCCATATGCAATCTATATATCTAAATATGTACACATATATCATCTATACATAAAGTCACATGTAGAAATATATATAAGTATATATCAAATATATAAAACTTTTTCTTTTATGACCAAGCCTAATTAATTATTAACATATATCCTCATGTTTGCATAAGGAAATACCCTTTGCAAGAGCTCCTAAGCCTTTTTTTTCCCTTCCTCTTTGCTGTACTTGGTGGGTTATCTTCCTTTCTCTTTTTCTCATGCCCTTTGACTCAGTTAAAATTCAAACCAGAGGGGCAGCTAGGTGGCTCAGTGGATAGAGAACTGGCCCTGAAGTCAGGGAGACCTGAGTTCAAATCCGGCCTCAGACCAAACACTTGACACTTACTAGCTGTGTGACCCTGGGCAAGTCACTTAACCCCAATTGCCTAAAATAAATAAATAAATGAATGAATGAATGAATGAATGAATGAATGAACAAATAAATAAATAAGATAAAATTCAAACCAGAGCCACCCTCCATACTGTGGTCATATGGTCCAAATCCTTTAAATCAGTAAGAGTCCCAGCCAATCAGTGAATATAACTCACCTATATGATCCTTAGGATGAAGCTTCTCTACAAACAGAGACATTTAGTATATCCTGCTTATCTTTTGTCTGTGTATGATCTTTGTGCCCAAGTCCCAAGGTCTTAATTCTTTCTCAATGCTAAAACACTCTGTGTGGCTGGTGGTGGCCAAGGTTTTATTCAGATTTGAAATATTCTCCAATTTATTATTGTTCTCCAATTTAAATGTTCTCCATTTTGCACTTTTGGTTTATTCTTGCTTTGGTCTATACTACTTACTGTGGCTTTTTTGCCATTTTTAACTTGGCCACTGAAATAGTATCTTTCAATTTCATTGCACAACACATGATGGTAAATCTTATCAATAAGAAGAACCTCCCCTCTTCTAATGGTAGTATTTCCCTAAGACATAGAAGCCTTGAAAAAACAAGTTGCAACATAAACATCTTTCCAGAACTATGGTTCTGGGGCAACCAAAGTTTTACTACAGATGACCCAAATTTAGTGGACACTTACAGCACTGGTAGTCCCTTAGCAACAACAACTAGAAACAACCAAACTTTTGATCTAGTTAGGAAGAGTAGTTAATAAAAACAGGAAGCTACCAGAAGATGCTACCTTTATCTGCTTACCAAAATCCAAACGAGTTTTTCCAGGCCTTCTCCCATCTTGCTTCTTCCCCTGCTAGGCATGGGAGTCTCACTAGCAGGAGGGTCCCTTAGTCTCTCAGGGTGTCTATCTTTCTACTATGTTGTGGTGTCCCAGGGACTCTACCACCATGTAAGGCATTGTATATTGAGAACCGAGGTTTCTCCCTGTGCTAACCTCCCAGATTCAAAGTTTTCCAAGGTCTGAGTTTTTTCCACCCCTCTTAACTCCCTATCTTGCTTACCTGTGTTTGCCCAAGGTTCCAGAAACACTAATTATGATTCTGTATCTGTTTGTTAAGGACACGAGACTTGAAAAATGACTATGAGTATTCTCAATGCCTTAGGCATGGTAAGCACTTAATAAATATTAGTTAATTTATTGATTAAATCTATCCCATGAAATGGGTCCATAAGCAAGATGACTTCTATGGCTTTGTAAAGTTTTACTTTCCTCAAAGAAGAAATAAAGACCAAAGGTCTGCACTGGAAAATGCAGAAGTACGAAGTGATGGCAACTAAGGGAGTGAAAGATGTTTTGTTTTCAAGTAAATCAAAGTTATGGTATTCAACCCCATGTTGAGAAACAAGTACTGGAACTGAGCTGCTGAGAATGCCTGCTTTCTCCCCCACCAGGTCAATAGACATTTGAAGTATTCAAAATACCGGAAGATCAGCAGCAGCTTTAAAATGTGTTTGTTTTGTCAAAAATTCAGCATGTTATGCTTTTCCTGTTGGGAACACAGATCCTCACCATCATTGTTCTGCCCTACTTTCTCCCCTCTCTGATTCTTCCCCAATTCTTCTGCATCATTTTATCCCAGCTTGGGAACATTTTCTTATTTTTCAGAGTACACTTATGCAGAGACCAACAAAGGTGTCATGAAATTTTCATTTGGCTGTCCCAAGGGATCAGGGACACTGAGTAACAGTATTGTTTCTGGTCCCAAAGTGGCAGGGGCCCTGAGGAGCAAAATCAATTCAATCCCAAGAGATCCTGGGCCCCTCCTAGGCAAAGACTAGAGTATAGACCAGGAAAACAGTGACCACACTTCTCCTTATATTACACCATCTTTGAAGTACCTAAAACTTCCAGCCCCCCAGAATTAGCAATGGAAAAAAAAATGCAAAAAAGTCTAAAGCTTAAGACTGTGTCTTCCTCTCTCCCTTCCCCTCCTCCCCACCCTAGACACAAGGAACAGAGCCAATATTAACTTAGAGTTCAAAATCAAGATATAGGGTTAAAAGTGAACAAACAACAACAAAAGAAACTGACCATAACAATCTACTATGGTGACAGGGAAGATCAAGACATAAATTCAGAAAAAGACAAAGTCAAAAGTGATAAAAACAAAGTCTTATATAAAAATGTGAATTGGACACAAGCTCAACAAAAATTCCTAGAATAGTTAAAATATGATTTTCAAATTCAAGTAAGAGTGGTAGAGAAAAAATTAGGTAAAGAAATGAAAAGAAAGGGAAAAGAATTAACAGCTTGGAAGAGGCACAAAAATACTGAAGAAAGTAATGCCTTAGAAAGCAGAATTGGTCAAATGGGAAAAAAGGCATAAAAATTCACTCATGAAAATTACTCAGTAAGTAGTAAGAGTGGACAAATGGAAAAGGAAGTGAAAAAACTCACTGAAGAAGATAATTCTTTAAAAATTAAAGTTGGGTGACAGCTAGGTGGTGCAGTGGAGTCAGGAGGACCTGAGTTCAAATCCGGTCTCAGAGACTTGACACTTACTAGATGTGTGACCCTGGGCAAGTCACTTAACCCCAATTGCCTCACCAAAAGAAAAAAAAATGAAGTTGGGCAAGTGGAAGCTAATGATTCTATGAGACAGCAAGAAACAATAAAACAAAGTCAAAAGAATTTTTAAAAATAGAAGAAAATGTGAAATAGCTCATTGTAAAAGGAACTGATTTGGAAAATAGATTCAGAAGATATAATTTAAGAATTATTGGACTACCTGAAAGCTATAATCAAAGAAAAACCCTAGGTATCATATTTCTAGAAATTATGAAGGAAACTGTCCTGATACCCTAGAACCAGAGGATAAACTAGAAATGGAAAGAATCTACAGATTACCATCTAAAAGAGTTCCAAAGATGAAAACTCCTAGGAATATTATAGCCAGAACTCCAGATTTCCTGGGTCAAAGTTAAAATACTTCAAGCAACGACCAATGAAGATGAAGTTAAGCCACTTATTATGAGTTGTTTTGCCCAATTATGACAGTAAAACCAACAATCTAACTGGAATAGATGAATATTTACAGACATATAAACCAACCAGATTAATAGAAGAGGGAAAAGACAATTCTATCTAAGTTAATTTACTTATTCAGTGCCATTCATACTAATCAAACTACCAAAGAATTATTTTATAGATTAAAAAAATCCTAACAAAGTTCATCTGGAAGATGAAAAGGTTAAGAATATTCAGGGGATCAATAAAAAAAAATCTTTCAATAGGTAGCTTAAAAGTTCCGTATTTCAAGCTATATTACAAAGGGGCAATCATCAAAACAATTCTCATATTGGCTAAGAAATAGAGCGGTGGATCAGTGGAACAGATTAGATCCATAATATGATAATAAATGATCATGGTAATCTAATATTTGATAAACCCAAAGATGTAAGCTTTTGGAGTAAGAACTCAACATTTGACGAAAACCTGGGAAAACCAGAATGCCATTTTGCAAAAACCAGGCATAGACCAATAGCTCACATTATATATTAAGACAAGGTCAAAAGTGCCATTCTCCAATTGATAAATGGTCAAAAGACAATGAATAAGCAGTTTTTCGGGAGCAGAAAACAAAGCTAGCAATAGTCACGTGAAAAATTGCTCTAAATTACTACTGATTAGAGAAATTCAAATTAATTCAAATTAATTCAAAAAACAACTCTGAGAAAACATCTCATACCTATCAGATTGGCTAACATGACAGAAAATGAAAATGACAAAAGCTGGAGGGGATGTGGAAAAAATGGGACATGAATGTACTGCTGGTGGAATTGTGAACTAGTTCAACCATTCTGGAGAACAATTTGGAACAATGCCCAAAGAGCTATAAAACTGTGCATATCCTTTGACTTAGCAACATCACTACTATGTTTATATTCTAAAGAGAGCAAAGAAAAGGGAAAAAAACTGATTTGTAAATATGTGTAAATATATTTACATATGTAATATATATAATATGTAATATATGTACTCTCTCTACATATGTGTGTGTGTGTGTGTGTGTGTGTGTGTGTGTGTGTATAGTATATCTGTCTATCTATCTATCAACTCTTTTTATGGTATCAGAGAATTGGAAATCAAGGAGATGCCTATCAATTGGGGAATGACTGAGCAAGCTGTGGTGTATGATTGTGATGGAATAGTATTATACTATAAGAAATGATGAGCAGGATGGTTTCAGAAAAACCTGGGAAGGCTTATATGAACTGTTGCAAAGTGAAGTGAGCAGAACCAGAAGAACACTGTATGCAATAATAGCAGTACTGTAAGGACGGTCAACTGTGAAGGATTTCGCTACTCTAATCAAGATAATGATCCAAGCCAATTCCAAAGGACCCATGATAAAAAATGCTGTCAACCACCAAAGAAAAAAATGATGAACTCTGAATGCAGATCAAAGCATACTTTTTAAAACTTTCTTTATATTTCTTGCTTTATTTTTTGTCTATGTTTCCTTTTGCAATATGGCTAATACTGAAATATATTTTGCATGACTTCATATGTATAATGTAGATCAAATTGCTTGCTTTATCAAGGAGGAGGGAGTGGTGGGAGGGAAGGAGAAAATTTGAAACTCATTTTAAAAATAATTATTAAGAATTTTCACATGTAATTGGGAAATATTTAATGAAATAAATAAAATATATTAAAATGTTTTTTAAACCTTTTAACTGTCCTTGAGTTTTATAACTATCTTTGAATGTAAGTTTAGTTAACTGATCTGAATAGACCATCTCTCCAATGGGGCTGTGAGACCTTGAGAAGAATGTTTAGAATGCACATTTACCTGAAATTAAAGAAAACACTATTGTAGTATTAAAGGTGGTCAAAGGCTGTTGTTCTGATGCTGTCAAATGACAATTAGTTAGTTTGTCCTACCTGATGTTTGTCTCTAGCCATGGCTGTTCAAGCAATCCATTCTGTGGATCTGATCCATTAAAAATCTATAAAGTGAGATGTGCTGTACATGCACTGAAAACCCTCATGTCTATTTTTATGATTTTAACCTTACTTAACATTAATGTGGTATGAAAAGAGAGCATGCACAAGTTCTATTAACTTGGCCAGTGTTCCCTCTCTACATTCACCCTCCACAGGATATGGGAACTAGAGACAAGCTTAGCTTTGTTTACCATGATTTAGATAAACTAGATCAGACAGGATCTGGTCTTAGAGCTTTGCTTATTGTTACTCCAAAGCTGTACATGAGCTTTTCTCACTGCTATTAAATGGAAATTCATAATACCACAACCACTATCTTTCTTCCCTTATTTTAAGTGTTTTTTGCACTCAGGTAGGTTTCACATGCACCACACCTTGTCTCATTTTCCAGCAATCTTCTCATTTCCTGATGACTCTAAATACTTCCTACAGAGCTGCAAATCAATTGTTCCCCTCCTCAGCTGATGGAGAAAAAAAGAGAATGAAATCTTCCCATGAAAATAGCAACATCTGTGCCTTTCTCTCCCTGTCCTACACTTGCAATATCCTAAGTTCTCAACAGAATTTGTTCAACCATACAATACACATGGTTCAGAGAATAGCAGTAAATATAAAATTTGTTTTGTAAGGTCCCACAACACTGTGAGCCCCATTAAGTGCGCATTATTATCCCCATTTTACAGATTAGGAAGCTCAGGTCCAAGAAGGGGAAATGATTTAGCTACAATCAAACAGCATATAAGTGTCTGGGCTGAGATTCAAATCTACATCCCCTGACTCCAGGCTTCTATATTTTTTCCATTGTACTCTACCACCTCCTGATAGTGACCCAGCCACAGATATTAATGCCCGTTTAAAATACTGAATATGAAAAAAAGCAACCACCAGAAGATCATTAAATTCATCCCATTCATTGTCAGGCTTAATTAGGATAGTTTTTAGTTTAGTAAAAGTAAAATGAATTGCTGATTCAGTCGCAGAATCCCAATACCCCAGGTGAGCATATATGTAATATATCTCCACCAGAGTTTGAGCCCTGGCAAAAGCTTCAAGAACGATAAATTCCTATAGTTAGACTCTGCCTTTTAGAAGTTGTCTCCTTCCCCCACCCTCCTCCTCTTTCTGCCTAAAAGATAGATAAGAAAAAATTTTCTCATTTACCTGAACTCAGATTTACCTTGTCAGGGGTTAGAAGGTCTTCCCAACAAGAAACTTAATTAGTGTTGTGTGAAATCTGTCACTAATAGCCACATAACCCTGAGGAAGTCTCTTCATGACTCTGGACTTCAATTCCACCTTATGCAAGATGAGAGGGTTGGACCACAGAAATCCTCCTGCCTGGAAATTCTATAATTTTATTTGTGCCAGCCAAATATTGAATGGTAGGGAAATTATTCAGTGAGCATCATTTATTTACTTTTTTCCCCCTTAATACTATTTTATTTTTTTCCAGTTACATGTAAAGTTAGTTTTCAACATTCATTTTCATAAAATTTTGAGTTCCAAATTTTTTCTCCCTTCCTCACTTTCCTCTCCCCTCCCTAAGACAGCAAGCAATCTGATATAGGTTATACATGTACAATCATGTTAAACAGATTTCCACATTAGTCATGTTGTGAAAGAAGAATCAGAACAAAAGGGGGGAAACCACAAGAAAAAAAAACAATTAAAAAAAATCAAAAAGCGAAAATGGTGTACCTTGATCTGCATTCAGACTCCATAGTTCTTTCTCTGGGTGTGGTTAGCATTTTCCACCCCAAATCTTTTGGAATTGTCTTGAATCATGGTATTGCTGAGAAGAGCTAAGCCTATCACAGTTAATCATTGCACAATGTTGCTATGGTTGCTATTGTACAATGTCTCCTTGTTCTGCTCACTTCACTCAAATCACTTCATGTAAGTCTTTCCTGGCTTTTCTTATATCTGCCTCAATGAGTATCATTTATAACCTGAGTGTGGAATTAAATTACACATAACTCTAATTAAGGTATAATATCATAATTGTGTCCTTTAAGCATTACAAGATTGGACTTCTATCTTTTTTTCTCTTTAATTCTTCTTTCTTTTCCTTCCTTCCCTCCCTCCTTCCTTCCTTTCTTCCTCATTTTCCTTCTCTCTCTCTCTCTTTCTTTCTTTCTTTCTTTCTTTCTTTCTTTCTTTCTTTCTTTCTTTCTTTCTTTCTTTCTTTTCTCTTTCTTTCTTTCTCTCTTTCTTTCTTTCTCTTTCTCTTTTCTTTCTTTCTTTCTTTCTTTCTTTTTTTCTTTCTTTCTTTCTTCTTTCTTTCTTTCTTTTTTCTCTTTTTCTCTCTTCTTCTCTCTCCTCTCTCTCTCTCTTTTTCTTTCTTTCTTTCTTTCTTTCTTTCTTTCTTTCTTTCTTTCTTTCTTTCTTTCTCTTTCTTCTTCCTTCTCTCCCTCCCTCCCTTCCTTCTTTTTTTCCTCTCTTGTGTATGTAACTAGTATATGGGCAGCATGCATATTTTGTTTTTGTGAACCGAATTTCATACTTTATCTGCCATCGTAAGGATTTAGCATTTCTGGTCTTAGACAATGAATTCATTTTCCAAGCACTTATATTACCTTAGGAAATGGTCTATGTAATGACCAAATAAGTAATTTGACCTCCCATTCAGTTCCCAGATACTTGGCCCCTTTCTCAGTATTATTTCTCTCGGTTTTACACAAAGCTATAAGCGCAGCTTCTGTACTTTAATGCAAGGGATAGAACTGAACTTCATCACCACATCAGAGGAGGCTAATTCACTCAGTTTGGCTTCTTCCTGTGGTTGAATGCATTATTTTTAGGATGCTCTCTACTATACTCCTAAAACCTCAGTGCGGACCTAGATAGCAAACATTGGCTGAGCACCTATTATTGCCAAAGGGACTGTGTTAGGCTCTGGAGAAGGCAAGACAAACATGAAATAACTCCTGCCTTCTACAAGTCTGTGTTCTCTTGGGGAAAAACCTGCACAAGGAAATAGATGCAAAGTATCTGCGAAGTAATTTCAAGAGGGAGACAATATTAATAACTGGGAGGGGGGGATCAGGAAAGGCCTTGTATAGGGGGTGGCTCCTGGGCTGGGCTTTGAGGAAAGCTTAGGGTTCTGAGGGGCAGGTGGTAGAAGGTGTGCTTCCCAGACATGAACTTCTGAAAAAGCTACAGCTTCCCTTTCAAAACCTCTTGGGGATAAAAAAATCCACAGCACCTAGCTACTACTACCTAAAATAACCCCCTTAAGTAGTATTTATTAAAGGTTGACCCTGTACTATTCAAATTAGGGAATGAGAGGTTGCTTTTTTTTTTCTTGAAGAATTTAAAATTTATTACGGAAGACACAGGCAGGGTTGGACTGCTTGAGAGGTTATTCAGATATTTTTCCAGAGGCCAGAAGCTCTTCTGCACTTTTTGCATTTTGAAGATAATTGAATGGCAGAGGTGGAGGGAAGAGGGGGTGTGTGTAGGCCAATGAGTTCTGCTTACTGGTTTGGCACTGCAGAGATTAGCCAAGCAACCATGGATACCTAAGAGCTAAGTTAAGAATGACCAAGCATAGGCTCACAGGATCAGTACCTCAGAATTTGGGGGTAGGGGAGAGGAATCTTAGAGGTCATCCAATATGATCCTCTCTTTTTACAGGCAACATTATACATATTTGAAACATAATTTGAAAGCATCTATGAGCTATTAATTCCCAGAAAGTCACATTTACCTTAATTCAACATTTTCAAACCTTGGTCAAGGTTTGCCTTAAAAAAAAAATGGGGCAGTTATTTCATTGGTCCAGTTTGTTCATCCTAATTGATACTATATGCCACTCACATGACAGAAAAGGACTGAGCTGAGCATGGCATCCATACAGAGAGAAAGTGAGGCTTCAGAGCCTGACTGACAGACAACAGCTTTGCAGCCAGTCATCCTTAAAGAAAAACACATTTTCTGTTAATGCCTCTAAGTGTTCTGCTAATAGGAATTTCCAGGCTTTGGATTATGATGGGTAATATCGACCTATTAATCTGTTGCCAGAGGGAAGCTAGGAGGATGGTGATCTGTCTTCAGTACTCTGACCTTCACTCCTCTTCTGCTGGGTACAATTGGGCACAAGCAGCCAAAATCAAATGATGAACCAAAATGGGCATTGCCTGCTCTTTTAAGAAGGAACCCTTAGTAGAGGATGCATGGTTTAGTTTAGGTCAGTTTGAAAAGGTGCTGCCCTGATCTAGCAATAGTTTTCCAATAATTTATTTGTAAATCAGTTGTCTGGAATGAGTTTTCTATAAAATAAAATAATATGGTTTGGGTTCTCCAGAAAATCCAACTAGAAATACAGGTTATGTCCTTCCCTAACAGAATAGTGCTCAGAATTGTTATGAAATTCTATTTTGAGGTACATGAGGATGACTCACATCTGTATATTCCAATTAAGAAGTTCCCTGTGGTCCCTTATGCTGTGTGTCTTTTAAGTGGATCCATGAGGGGAGCAAGGAGGGAATAAGCATTTACCTAGCACGTACTATGTACTAGGCACTGTGCTAACTGCCTTACAAATACTGTCTCATTTGATCTTCACAACAACCCTGTGGGTTGGTAGGTGGGGTAGGTGCTGTTATAATCCCCATTTTAGTTGAAGCAAACTGAGGCAAACAGAGGTCAAGAGACTTTCCCATGGTCATATAGCTAGTAAGTGACTGAAGCCGCACTTGAACACAGGCCTTACTGACAGTACTAGTTGCCTCTATGCATCCTGAGCTACATTAATGAATAATTAATATGTACCTTATATGTTCACCAATTCATTCACAGACATTTATTAAACATTTATTGTATGTAGAATATGATACTGGAGAAGATACAGAGTCAGTCTGGTAAGGAGCAAAACACCAGTAAAAATAATATTAGCAAAATATATAGAGAACTGAGTCAAATTTATAAGAATACAAATCATTCATTCCACAATTGATAAATGGTCAAAGGATATGAAGAGGCAGTTTTCAGAGGAAGAAATTAAAACTATTCATAGTCATATGAAAAAGTGCTCTAAATCAATATTGATTAGAGAAATGCAAATCAAAATGACTCTGAGGTACCACATCACACCTATCAGATTGGCCAACATGACAAAACAGGAAAATGATAAATGCTGGAGATGTGGGAAAATTGGAACACTAATGCATTGTTGGTGGAGTTATGAACTGATCCAACCAATCTGGGGAGCAACTTGAAACTATGCCCAAAGGGCTATAAAAATGTGTATTCCCTTTGACCCAGCAATACCACTTCTAGGTCTGTATCCCAAAGAGATCATAAAAATTGGAAAAGGATCCACATGTACAAAAATATTTATAGCAGCTCTTTTTGTGGTGGCAAAGAATTGGAAATTAAGAGGATGCCCATCAATTGGGGAATGGCTGAACAAGTAGTGGTATGTGAATGTAATGGAATACTATTGTGCTATGAGAAATGATGAGGAGCAGCAGAACCCACAAAAAGACAGAGTGAAACAATTTTCCAGCCCAAAACAACCTGGATGATTGATTAGAAAGGTGTATCACACCGGGCTGGGAGCGCAGCAGCAGCAGTGCGTGGGCGCAGGCCGCAGCAAACCTGGAGCAGGCCTCAGAGGACTGAATCGCGGCAGCTGTGGAGGTTTCCAGACTCCTCAATCCACCAATGCCAAAGACAATTTAGAAAGTCAGTGGGAAAAGTCTGTTTCTGTTGGTGGTCAGAGAGGAAGGTGGGGTTTCCTCCATTCCCCAAGAGTGTGGCCCTGGGGGGGCAGCTGCTTCCGAGCTTTGGCCCCCACAGACTGAGGGGGAATCCAGTGGCTGATCAGAGAGGGACTGCAGGGATCTCTTTGCCAGTGCTGAGGCAGGAATCTCTTGCTTTGCCTGTGTGGATCTGGGTCACAGTTCTGGGCGGCAGTGCTGGGGTGAGGAGGAGCCTGGTGGTGGAGCTTGTAGTGGCTGTGGAGAGGAACCCTCCTCACAGTTACAGGACAGAAAGGAATACTTGTGGTCACAGGCCAGGAAAGGAGTAAACACCTCACCCTTATCATACCACTTGGAAGAACTGAAAATTTACAGGTCCCTACAAGTATCTCTGAAAACAGCTACACAAACCCTGAAGCTTGGGACAGTACACTCTCCACATTGGAAGCAGACTCTTACCTTAACAAAGAGTTTAAAACTCAAGTAATTGGCTGGGATCATGAGCAAGCAGGCAAAAAGAGTCAGACTATATTATCTTACTTTGGTGAAAAGAAGATCAAAATATACAACCAGAAGAAGACAACAAAGTCAAAGCTCCTACATCCAAAGCCTCCAAGAAAAATGAATCAGTCCAGGCCTTGGAAGAGCTCAAAAGGGATTTTGAGAAGCAAGTAAGGGAAGTAGAGGAAAAACTGGGAAGAGAAATGAGAGTGATGCAAGAAAATCATGAAAAAAAGTCAACAGCTTGCTAAAGGAGACCCAAAAAATACTGAAGAAAATAACACCTTAAAAAGCCTAACCCAAATGGCAAAAGAGGTCCAAAAAGCCAATGAGGAGAAAAATGCCCTAAAAAGAAAATTGGCCAAATGGAAAAGGAAGTCCAAAAGATTACTGAAGAAAATACTTCCTTAAAAATTAGAATAGAGCAATTGGAAGATAGTGACTTTATGAGAAATCAAGACACTGTAAAAAAATCCAAAAGAATGAAAAATTAGAAAACAATGTGAAATATCTCATTGGAAAAACAACTGACCTGGAAAATAGATCCAGGAGAGAGAATTTAAAAATTATTGGACTATCTGAAAGCCATGATCAAAAAAAGCCTAGACATCATCTTTCAAGAAATTATCAAGGAAAACTGCCCTGATATATTAGAACCAGAGGGCAAAATAGAAATTGAAAGAATCCACAGATCTCCTCCTGAAAGAGATCCCCAAAGGAAAACTCCTAGGAATATTGTAGCCAAATTCCAGAGTTCCCAGGTCAAGGAGAAAATATTACAAGCTGCCAGAAGGAAACAATTCAAGTACTGTGGAAACACAATCAGGATAACACAAGATTTAGCAGCTTCTACATTAAAGGACTGCAGGGCATGGAATATAATATTCCGGAGGGCAAAGGAGATAGGATTACAACCAAGAATCACCTACCCAGCAAAACTGAGTATAATCCTTCAGGGGAAAAATGGTCATTCAGTGAAGTAGAGGACTTTCAAGCATTCCTGATGAAAAGACCAGAGCTAAACAGAAAATTTGACTTTCAAATACAGGACTCAGTGGAACATGAAGAGGTAAACAGGAAAGAGAAATCATAAGAGACTTATTAAGATTGAACTGTTTACATTCCTGCATGGAAAGATGATATTTGTAACTCATGAGAACTTTGTCAGTATTAGGGTAGTTGAAGGAAAAAAATTGTATGTATGTATATATAGATAGATAGAGGGCACAGGGTGAGTTGAAGATTAAGGGGTCATATCTGGAGAATAAAATTAAGGGATGAGAGAGATATACTCGGAGAAGAAAGGGAGAGGTAGAATGGGTAAATTATCTCACAAAAAAAACAGAAAAGTCTCTCACAGTGGAGGGGAAACAGGGAAGGTGAGAGGGAATGAGGGAATCTTATTCTCATAGGATTTGGCTTAAGGAGGGAATAACATACACATTCAATTGGGTATGGAAATCTGTCTTACCCTACAGGAAAATAGGGGGAGAAGGGGACAAGAGAGCAGGGGGGTGATAGAGAGGAGGGCATTGGGAAAGAGGAGGTAATCAGAAGTAAATACTTCTGAGGAGGGACAGGGTCAAAAGAAAGAATAGAATAAGTGGAGGGCAGGATAGGATTAGTTTTTCACAACATGTCTACTAAGGAAATGTTTTGCATAACTGCACATGTACAACCTATATTGAGTTGCTTGCCTTTTCAATGAGGGTGGGTGGGGAGGGAGGAAGGGAGAAAATTTGGAACTCAAAGTTTTAAAAACACATGTTTAAAAAAAATGTTTTCACATGCAACTGGGAAATAAGCAATACAGGAAATGGGGGTACAGAAGTCTATCCTGCTCTACAGGAAAATAGAAGGGGAAGGGGATAAGAGAAGGCAGACCAGGGGAAGAGGTATTCAGAATGCATGCCATCTTGGAGGGGGGAAGGGGTGAGAAATTTGTAACTCAAAAACTTGTGGAAGTGAATATTGAAAACTAAAAATAAATAAATTTATATTAGAAAGTAAAAAAAAAAAGAAATGATGAGTAGGCTGACTTCAGAAAAACCTGGAGAGACTTATATGAACTGATGCTGAGTGAAATGAGCAGAATCAGGAGAACATTGTACTCAATAACAGCCACATTGTGCAATGACTGACTTTGATAGACTTGGCTCTTCTCTGCAATGCAAGGATCTTAGACAACTCCAAAAGACTCACGATGGAAAATGCTATCCACTCCAGAGAAAGAACTATGGAATCTGAATGCATATGGAAGCATACTACTAGCTCTCCTTTTCTTTTGTTGTTTTGTTTTATTGTTTCATTCTTGTGGTCCCTCCCATCAGTTCTAATTCTTCTTTACATCATGACTAATGGGAAAATATGCTTCATATGAATGCATAAGAAGAGCCTATAAAAAAAAATAAGTAGAGCTTATATCAGATTGCATGCAGTCTTGGGGAGGGGTGAGGAGAGGGAGGAGGAGAAAATGTAAAACTCAAAATCTTATGGAAATGAATGTTGAAAACTAAAAATAAATAAATAAATAATTTACAGAAATAGTATTAGAACTTACACGGTAAGTATATTATAGAGGTACAAATAAAGTATTATCAGGTACGAGAAGGGGAAGTTTCCAAAGGTGACAGTATGAGAATCAGAGAACTCTTCATAGTTATACCCCAGAAAGTGAAAATATACGCAAGACACCTAGAGACAAGCTAGATATGAAATTAAAGGCCAGTGTTTGATTCTTGGATGGGTACATGTTCATGCACATGTGTGTGTGGGTAAACATGAATAAATATGCAGAAAACAGAGACTGTGATGAGTATCATTCATAGAGTCCTGTGTGAGGCTCTCCATGACTAAATTCAGAGCTCCTCATTTAAGGAGCCAATAGAATAGACCACATCTTTTTTGTTATCTAGCCACAGGAAATGGCAGCAACATCCATAGAAGAAGCTAGCAATGTAGTCCATGCCATTTATGTCTACCAATAAATTTTGAGATGTTTATTTAATACAAATCGAGTCATTGTTACTACTCTAACAAGGACTCAAATGTGGGTTGCGAATTTTATTGAAGTCTCTATGTTTTTAATAGAATACTCATCTTTGAAAAAATTATTAACTCTGCAAAAGAACCGAAGAGTTTCTGTAGTCAGGAGAAAGACAATTACAGCCCCAAACTCAGCAATTTTATTCCGAAAGAAAAATACCCTGAGCTCTGCTGGTTGAAAATAACTTGTTGTCCAGCCCTCTGCCGCAGAACTCCGTCAATTACACAGCTGTGGTAGATTATAGCTTAATTCCTCAGACAGAATATAGACTTTGCTATCCAAATAGACTTGACACAGAGGCTGCCCGGTGGGGCATTTATGGGCTCATAGTCTAGTCTGGTATTAAGAAATGCCTAATCTTGCTTTAGTCTCATGGGCTGTGCAGCAAGTAATTCTCTGGGGAGGATGGGGGAAGAACCACCCTCAACCCTTCTCCACACCCTTCTCCATCCCATGCCAATGGTATCTGTGAGCACATACTAGATATCTTTCCAGTTTTGTGTTTCTTTGCTTGATCATAGGTGACCAAACAGTGATCCTGAGATGAACACTTCAGTTTTAGAGGCTACCTTGTGAATTTTAGAGATACTGAGTCCTTAGTTGGTGACAAGAGGTATTCTCGTTACATCCACTGTAGCAAGACAACCAGTGGTGAGCCCAACTCTTCTGTTAAAGGCATGGACCTGAAGGGAATTGTTTGGACAGTGCAGAGCCAAAGTGAAATGTAAAATTCCTCCTCATTTAGTCCTACAATTGCCTCATGTTTAGATGTTTAAGTCTCAGCCTCATGGAAGAAGATAATAGTAATTATGATATTCCATACTATTTTAAGTCTTTGTCAGTGAGTACTGTGAATTTTGGTTGCTTTTGAGAATTTCTTTTATGTAAAGGAAATAAGTAGCTGTCCTGTACCTGAAAATACCTGAAGAAAAAAATGCTGCACAGACTATCCCTACATCATTAAAAACTCGATTATGTTAATTACAATTAATATGTAGAAGACTAACCTTGTATAGGTCTGAAAAACACCTTCAGATAGTTAAAGAGGCTCTGCCATGTGCTTGGTACAATCAGCAAAATATGATCAACAAATGTAAGCATCTCAAAAAAAATTGTCATCTGTAGGGAATTCCTCTTTCATTTGGATTTTGCAGATAGCATCCTCTTTAACAATAGCAAAAATATTTAATAAGCATACATATATATGCCTATTTAATACTGGATCTTTCATAAACCAAGCATTTACTATCATATTTTATAATAAATAATGCCATTATTCATTATATTCAGACTGATCTCTGCATGCTCACATCATACCTGGATTATTGCAATAGCCTGCTGGTATGTCTGCCTGCCTCAAATCTTTCCCAATTCTAATCCAGCCTCTAGTCATCCACTAAAATTATTTTCCTAAATCTCAGGTCTGAGCACGTCAAACTTCTATTCAATAAACTCCAATAGCTTCTTATTGTCTCCAGAATCAAATACAAAATCCTTTGTTTGACATTCAAAGTCCTTCATAACCTAGCCACCTCCTACTTTCCAGTCTTCTTACACCTCTGTCCCACACACACTCTTTGATCCAGTAACACTGGACTTTTGGTTATTTCATGATGCTCCAGCTGTTGGCTCTGGGCATTTTCTCTGGCTGTCCGCCAGGCCTGAAACGCTCTTCCTCCTTCTCTCTAGCTATTAACCTCTCTTGCTTCCTTTGAGTTCCAACCAAAATTTTACCTTCTACAGGAAGCCTTCCCTACACCCTCTTAGTTCCATAGTTTTCCCTCTGTTAGTTATTTCCTATTTATCCTGTACATAGCTTGCTTTGTTCTGATGACAGAAAATAAAGAGGAATTAATAAGCCTCTTGATGAGGAGGGTAAAAAAGCTAGTTTGAAGCTTAACATCAAAAAAACTAAGGTCTTGGCAACTGGTTCCATCATTTTTTGGCAATTGTAGGGAAAAGAAATAGAAGCAGTGTCAGATTTTATGTTCTTGGGCTCAAAGATCACTGCAGATGGTGACTGCAGCCTTGAAATTAAAAGAGTTTGATCCTTGAAAGGAAAGTTATGGCAAGTCTGGACAGCATACTAAAAAACAGAGATATCATCTTACTGACAAAGTTCTGTATAGTCAAAGCTATGGTTTTTCCAGTAGCAATGTATGGCTGTAAGAGTTGGACCATATATAAGAAAAGCTGAGTGCCGTAAAATCCACACTTTAATTTTTTTAATTTTTAAAATTTGTTTGACCTTAATAGTATTTCATTTTATTTTCAAATTACATGTAGAGATAGTTTTCAACATTGATTTTTGTGAAATTTTGAGTTTCAAATTTTTCTTACTCCCTCTCTCTTTCCCTGCCCAAGACAGCAAGCAACCTGATATAGATTATATATGTACAATCATGTTAAACATATTTCCACATCAGTCATGTTGTGAAAGAAGAATCAGAACAAAAGGGAAAAACCACAAGAAAGAAAAAGCAAAAAATAACAAAAAAAGTGGAAACAGTATGCTTCAATCTGCGGGCAGACTTCCTAGTTCTTTCTCTGGATGTGCTTAGCATTTTCTATCACAAGTCTTTTGGAATTGTCTTGGAAAATCCACACTTTTAAATTATGGTGCTGGAGAAGACTTTTGAGAGTCCCTCAGACAGCAAGGAGATCAAATAAGTCAATACTTAAAGAAATTAATTCAGGCTATTCACTGGAAGGTCAAATGCTAAAATACTTTGGTGACATAATGAGAAGACAGGGCTCATTGAAGAAAGACACTGTTGTTGGAAAGACAGATGGCAAAAGGAGGAGACAGCAGAGGATGCGATGGATAGCGTCATGGAAACAATAAACATGAATCTGGTCAGATTTTGAGAGACAGTGGAGAAGGGCCTGGTGTGCTATAGTCCATGGGATCACAAAAAGTGTGATAGCAACATCAAAGCTTGCTTTGTGTATATTTGTTTATACGTTTTCTCCCTGTTTAGATTCCAAGCTCCCTGAGGGTAGGGACTGTCTTTTGTCTCTTTTTGTATCTCCAATGCAATGTCTGGCACACAGTAGGCACTTAATAAATGTTTACTGATTGATTACTCTGAAGGTTAAATCTAAGGATTATGGAGATCAGCAGGGATCATGAAACTTTTAGTCTTCCTAACTCAGGAGGAGATAAGATCTACTGAAGAACGGGAGGAAAAGGGTACCCTTACATTCTAGGGCAGATCCCCAGCATCTACAAGTGCCACAATTTTTAGTAAGGTCCCAGGCATTTGCTCTGCTCAAAGAGTAGCCAGTTTGAGAATTGTCTAGATAAACTCTTACATGTAATTATATGATGTATTATTATTTAATATTATTTAAACTATTTTTGTTCGTTTTTGTTTCTCCAGTGCCTATGGATTTGTAAATAGTAAGTACTCAATGAATGCTTTTTTTAAGTGGATAGTGATAATTAGAGGATTATGGAACAAATTTATCATTATATTTGCATATATAAAGGAATTTTAATATGATTTTTAACATATGTATCTTCCTAAAAGGAGCTTATATGACTATAGTTTGCTTTCCTCACATTTTACTTTACTGTTCTTTTTGAAATAAAAAAAACACATAAGATATTGGATTTTTGAACCTTTTTATTGTTGTTCAGCAATTTCCCTTGTGTCCGATTCTTTGTGACCTCATTTGGGGTTTTCTTGCCAAAGAAAATGGAGGAATTTGCAATTTTCTTCCTGGCTTCATTTTACGGATGAGGAAACTGAGGGAAACAGGATTAAATGACTTGTCCAGGATTACACAGTTAGAAAGTGTCTGAGGCCAGATTTGAACTCAGATCTTCCTGACTCCAGGCCCAGTGCTCTATCCACTGTGCCATCTAGCTGCCCCTTGATACCTACTAGTCAACCATAAATAAATGGTCTACTAGAAATAAATCATCTATGGAAGCCTGACTATAACTTTCTTATGTTTTTATTAAGTACACACTTTCTGAAGTTTTTATCGAGGGTACATTTGATATGTATGCAAAGCAACCTCATAAAGATTTTATAACTATGAGAAAACAGGCAAAGGGGTTAGTACTTTAGGTGATACCCTCTCTCTAGCCATCTTTGTTTCTTTGTCTCTGTTTTTCTTTCTCTCTCTCTCTCTCTCTTTCTTTCTTAGGCATCTAGAAGTTGATTGAGCACTAAGCTTGAGCTCAAATCTGCCTTCAAGCTCTTGCTAGCTGTGTGGACTTCAGTAAGTCACTTAACTTGATCATCTCAGTTTCTTCAACTGTAAAATGAGGATGATAATAGAACCTAGATCAAAGGGTTGGTATGAGAATCAAAGGAGATAATATTTGTATAAACACTTAGTACAGTGCCTGGCACATATAGGAGCTATATAAATGATATCTAATTTTGAGACAGCTAGTGGGGCAGTGGTAGAGAACTGGGCCAGGAGTCTGGAAGATCTGAGTTCAAATCTGCCCTCAGACACTTCCTAGCTATGTGATCCTGGACAAATCACTTAATCTCCATTTGCCTCAGTTTCCTCAGCTGTAAAATGGTAATAATAATAATACCATTTTATTTATCCTGCACATAGGATCACAGGGTGGTTGTGAGGGTCAAATAAGAAAATATTTGTAAGAGCATTTAGCACAGTGTCTGGCACATAGTAGGTGTTTGTTCCCTTCCTTCCCCTCTTGCCGTCCTTGTCTTTGGGCTTCTCTCTGTCTTGCTGTCTCATTACTGCCCACGATGTTATCTTTTTTCTTTCTTTCTTTCGACATCTTCACCTCTTTGAGATATCTCGAAAATCATTCCCTGAGTGATTTAAAACTATTTTTACTTTAGCATGGATTTATTCTATCTACATTTAGTCAAGTCCAACTGATTGCCTTAACTTCATTTTCTTGAATACAATTTCCACTTTCTCACAGTATGTCAGGTGTTGGATTCCCAAGGTGGTAGATCCATTGACATTGAGGATGAGACTAGATCACTGTAGAAGTTCAGGTAGATCTATTATATTTTGAATCTGCTTATTGTCCTCTTTCCAATTTTGTCTGCAAATGCTCTTGGAGGGTCTCATGTCAACCTTTTCCTAAGTTTAGCTTTCCTTCCACTGTTTTTCACTGTTTTTTTTTTTGTTAGTTTTGCTCATAATTTTGTTATTCTTCTCTGAATTGTTCAGCAACTAGGCATATACTCTACATCATTTCTGGCCTAGGGCTCCCACATCTTTCCATTTGGCAAGAATATTAAATGTTTGTTGGATAAAAAGTTTTCTGGTCTCATATGTCCTCCATGTTTTCATGATTGTTTTATATTAGTTAAACATTCTCACATAATCAAAACATATTTGTTCAATTTTATATAATTCCCAATTTTCAGTTAATGTTTCTTTTCAACAGGCCATATTAGAACTATTACATCTGTATTCAGTGCCATCTTGTCATAGTCTTTCTTCTGATTTGGTGTTGACTTCGATCTTTGCTCTAAATGACTCAGTGATCTGATTAAATGTAGACAACTGGTTCTGAAATGACTTCTGCATTGGTAAAATGCTTTTTTTGGTTATTGTGGTGGTCTTCAGAACTTGCTGTATCTAGCTCCTTCCAATTGTCTAAGAAAGTATACATGAGACTTTTTTTTGTGTAATCTACAATCCTTTGGCCTCTTTCACTTTCGTGTCCCCCCTATCCCGCAACCATATTTTCCAATGTAGTTTCACTGATTTTTCCTGTGCCCAATTTTTACATTGATGACACTGAACTTCAAATTTCACGTTGATTTGGTTTGTGGGATTTTGTCAAGTTCTTTATAGAAGTTCTGTCCTTTATTATTTGCAAAAGATGGTGACACATAAGCTTCAACTACGGGGAGATCAACATAAAAATCAAATAGCCATTTGGGAGTGAATACAGGGTCATATGAAACCAACTGAGAGGTAGTTTGGTGCAGTGGATGGAGTATGGAATGGTGAGTTGGGAAGATTTGGGTTCAAATCCCACATCTGACACTTACTATGTGACCATGGGCAAGTCTCATTAATCTCTCTAAGGCTCTGACAAGGTCCTAAAACTATATGGTATAAGTAGGCAATCAAATCAGCAATTACTGCCGTGGAGACACACATAATACTCCTAATGAGAAGTAAGAATCTAAGTGCAAAATTTGGCCATAAATAAACCTCCTTTCCTCCTCCTCTTCTATATGCAAGAATTTCTCTGGATTCATCTTAAGGCTTTTTAGTTGACATTACTCACATTAATTAAGTTGATGCATTTCTATCTAGGGTGGGCCTGAAGATAACCATCATCATATCAAATGATGAATAGAAGTTTTAAATTATAGAGTAGATTAAAGGATACAACTGTCCATAGAATAGTAACACATCTGAACTTTCAGGCCTCATTTTGATGAGATGGGAACATTAGATTCTCAAAGGCATACCAAATTAGACTACATTTAAGATAAGTTCTAATAAGTTGTACCAAGCTGGAAAAGCTTCAGATAGGGGTTGCAGTGGGCTGTGTTTCTGTCACTTGAAGACTAATCTAGCTAAGGCTGACCATAAAGTACTGAAATTTTGGGGCAAAGCAATTTATAAAGACTATTTACCAAATCAAAGACGTTGTAGTAGTCCACTAGAAAAAAAAATCATACTAATAAAAATCAGTGACCTTTTAACTATTGAAACATTATCACTTTAACATTTTGAATTAAATTAGATTTAAGCATCACATTTTTCTATAAATAAGAAATGGATATGAACTAGCATTTGCATGATACATACTGAACATTAATTAATTCATCAGAAAAAATAAATATTACATCTTGAAGCAATGTAAATTCTAGAGTTAAAATATTAACTACATGAGAAATTTTTGAGCTGGATAGATATAAGATTATCAGAGAAAAAAACTGCATCAGGAAGTACTTTCTTTCAGGTTTTGATTAGAGAAATGTGAGGGATTGAAATCAGAGGATTGAAGGTCATGGACTTAGAAGTGGAAAGGACTTTAAAGCTCATGTTATTCAACTCATTCATTTGCAGATGAGGAAATCCTGGCCATGAGAGATTAAAGACACTTTGTTATCATTAAGAGCACAGATTTACAGATTAAAGAATGTATAGAGTTGCATCCCTCTCGTTTTATAGATGGAGAAACAGAGCAAAAGAGGTAATATAGTATGATAGGGAGAAATAATGGATTATTCCAAATGTTGTCTACAAATTCTGACTACAATGCCTTTAATCAAGACAGATTTCAGAATTGTAAGAGACCTTAGAGATATGGGCATAATGTCAAGCCAAACGTGGGGCATTTTGTCTCAGACTCTTTTAATTAAGTGGAAAGAATGACAATGGGATGCGGAAGAGAGGGACTAAGTTGGTAGAAGAGCTTTGAAGAAGAGAGACATTCTTTATTCTTCCTCAAGAGGCATGCTTGATGTTTCCAGACTCTCTCTGAGACCAATTAGAGAGGGAGAGAGACAGAGAAAGACAGAGACACAGAGACAGAGACATATATTAACAGAGAGACACAGAGACAGAAAGATTTTGCAAGCTGCAGTTATAAAGAGAAATTTAGCTCTCCAACAAGCCCTTGACTTCCATATTGCCTCCCTAAAGGCTTTAGGGAAACTCTCCCTTGGCTGAGATTAAGGCCTCTCTCTGGGTTGAGTTGAGACCTCATCTTACTCTCATCTAAAGAGCCCATTTGCTCTCCATTGTCTAGTATATTCTAATCTGTTTTACTTCTTCAACTTCTATTTGTTGTTTGCTTCTATGACTGGATTTACTAGATATTTACTCTTTATGATGGTCTTTTTTTTGTAGCCAATGTTTGGTGGAAAGGATTTAAATCTGAGGGTGTAAATTTTGCATAACCTTCCCACTTTAAGGAATAGTGGCCAGAATAGTGGCTATGTGAACCTATGTACCCCTATACTAGAAATATATATTGGAGTAGTTAGCTTGGTACCTGTTTCTCAGAGATTAGAGAATAGATCAGCCAACCTCATGGCCCTTTCTGTTCCCTACAAGGCAGAAATCACAATTTATCTTGGAGAAACTAAGTACAGAGTACGGAGATAACTTGTCCATACTAGTGAACTACCTTTCTATACATTTAGACATTTCATGTGGACATACATATCCTAACTGGGCAACACATTTAGTCCAATCCCAACATTCTACAGATGAGAAAATTGGCCCAGTGACTTACCTGGGTAGTAGACAGCAAAGCCAGACTTTGAATTCAGATAGTCTGTTACTAAATCTAGCACCATGTCCATTATATCAATTTGGATCGGTCCTTAGTATGGGTCTTTTTTATGACTAGCTTTCCATCAGAGTACAAAGATGAATCCAGGTCTTCTGAACTTGTATTTTAGAGGAAATAGATCATTATTGTCAATTTGTCAGAGAACAAAGCAAAAGATTCAGCAGTTTATGGAATTAATTCTGTTAGTATAAGTGGGAAAATGGATAATTTAGGCAACAATAAAACTGTACTCAACTACTTATTTCAAGAAAGTGTGTGTGTGTGTGTGTGTGTGTGTGTGTGTACACATATGTGTTTGTATGTTTGTATTTCTTGGCCAGAAGTGGTACAGTAAGCAAGTGGCAATAATGTTGGGGATGCTATATGAGTTTTCCTAAACTACTCAGTTATATGTAGATTCTTATTACCTCATTGCAGAGCAAATCACATCCTCTCTCCAGGCTTCATTGTACTGATAAGTAAAATAAGAGGGATGATATGGATTGGTGGTATCAAATTCAAATAGAAACAGGGCCACTAAACCAACCATAAGGATCCCTGATATGTATTTTGACTTAGAAAACCACATATCAGCATTGTCTATGTTGTATTGTATTTTTATAGATTTTGTGAAATATTTGCCAGTAACATTTGAATCTGATGTCACTTCATGTAGGAGTCTTGCCCTGCATGTGGTGTTTGACAGCCCTATGCTAGATAACCTTGAAGGTCCCTTCCAGCTCAAAATACTATGATCTTATTCTCTCACACTTAATGTCTAACACAGTGTCTGGCATGTCTTCTGACTCTTGGCTGCTCCTGTTAACCTCGTATTGTTAGGTAAAACCTTATAAAACTATGAGTATGATGATGGGGCTACAGATGATTAATTTTTCATTCTGTTCTAGCCAGATCTGAAGTGGAATGAACTCTTTTTTGACTTAGTCCTGGACAGGTGCATGTTCTCTATATACATTCCTGACACCAGCATTGATTATATTTTTAGTTCTTCTTTCTTAAAAGTCAGTAAGAAGTTAAAATCTAATGGGCTTATTCATTTTGATAGATTTTTTTCCTTGGAGGGAGAGGAAGTTATTGTCAATAAAAGCTAAGATAATTTTAAAATAGAAATTTTATTTTCGGCTATGTCACTTAGTACCTATAAGATCTTAGGTAAATCATATGCCCTCTCTGGACCTTAGTTTTTCTCATCTGTAAAATTCTAGCATTATAAATAGTTGTGCTATTTATCATCTTAAAAAATCAATAACTTAGATAAATGAATAGAAAAATACTTCTATGAATCAAGAAAAATACTTCTATGAATCAAGGCAACTAATACAAATCTAAGATAGCTACCACATTAAATGATAGATCCAAGATCCAAAAAGACTAGAAGTTGGTCTATATTTAACAGGTTAAAATTTAATGGAGAGCAGCATCAACTATTAAATTTTTGATTTTCCAAAATACAAGATGGAAGAGACATAGCTAAATATCACATAGTCTGAAGTAGATATGGGAGTTCCTTTCAGTTCCTATATTTAGGGCTCATAAACTTATTATGGCATAATGTAGTGTCTTTGTCGTTGTTGAGTCATTTCAGTCGTGTCTGACTTTTTGTGACTCCATTAGGGGTTTTCTTGGCAAAGATACTGGAGTGGTTTGCCATTTCCTTCTCCAGCTCATTTTACACATGAGGAACTGAGACAAACAGGGGTAAACAACTTGCCTAGGGTCACACAATTAATGTCTGAGGTAAAGAGGAATCTTTCTGACTTTGGGTCTGGCTCTCTAGCCACTGTACCACCTAGCTGCTCCATTCCTATTTACCAACAGATTATAAATTCATCATTAGCCAAAGGGACTAATTAGTAAACAACCCTCTCTGATCCCCCTCAATCCTTTCACTTAATGTGTCCTGTAATACAATCCAAAGCAGACATGTTCCCACCTCAGCAGAGGTTAGCTTTGTTTACAGGAGCTAAGCCAGTTAGCTCATAGACACATCAACCAGTTTGGGATCATTATCATATCTATTCCATCAAAAAAAGGATTCTATAAAACTCGTTCACAACAAGTAGTTCTTTTCCCCTTTAACAACAGGAGTAAACCTGTTTTCATGCGTGAGAAGTTCAACTCTTTGTGAGGCTATGAAAATTAAGTTTATTAGACAGCAAGTGTGGAAGATAGCTTGGAAACTCACTCTGGAAGATACCATGACTATTAATAGACTGGGTAGACACAGTTCCAGTGGGTAGTGGGTAATTCTTTCTATAAATTACCAATAGCTAGTTTTCTCTCCCTGATTATTTAACATCAAGAAGTGAGTTTGACAGTTTTTTTTTTCCTGCAGCACATAAAAATTGTTTTACATAAGGTGTAAAAAATGAAGAAGGTATATTGCCTCCTTTACCTTATCGGCACCCTCAGTTGAATCACCTTCAGGCTTAGATCCAACTCCACCTTGTCGGGTCTATTTTGACCCTTTAGGAGAAGAAATATAGGGAACTAAGGATCTGCAGGTTCTGGTAACTGACTAACATGTTCATATTATAGCTGTGATGGTGCATGCTACTCAAGCATTTGAGCTCTTGTCTGGTGACAGTCTCTAACCACAGCAGTGAGCATTCCCTGAAGAACAGATGAGTTTCAATGACCAATTATTACTCACTAGGTAACATGAAACATGCTTCCTTTCCCTTGGTAAAGAGATGATGAATTACAGATAAAAAATGAGGCCTAGACTTTCAGACATGGTCAACGTCAGCCTATTTGCTTAGCCACCCTTACTTGTTACGAGAGGGTTCAATTGGGCGATGACAATGATGTACAAAAAAAGAAAAAAAAAAGAAAGAACAACATTTAAGTGAGAAATGTGATGGTTTCACATGGTAATATCAGGCACGCAAAAGAGTGCCAATTCCTTACTTATAATTTAACTCTTGTCATTGCAGACACAAATGCACAAGACATATATATCCAAGCAATCACATAAGACATGTCTTCCTAGCTGCCTTCCCTGGATGACAAGTATTCTAGTGGAGGACAGACAGAAAGAAACATGCAGCAGACAGGTATCCTTAGAAGCCAGGGCATCATGGCCAAGCTGTCTCAGGGAACTGAAAATCGTACCATGCTCCTCCTATCTCCCTTATATTCATTCATTCTTCATTGACAAAATTAGAAGGGCCATTTTAAGGGAAATAGAATTTATTGTTGTCTCTTATCATTTGCATACACCTGATTAATGCAAGCCCTGCTGGAGTAGAAGTACTGCTGTACAATCCAGCACTGCAGCTGACCTTGCTTTCCTCTCTGTCCCCAAAGGTTGAGGCTTTCCCTGCTAACCCAACACCTTTAATAGCCATTTTTTCAGCAAAATACATTTCCTGCCCATAGACTCACAGAAGCTCAGAGTTCGTAAAGACCTTACAGAACATGTGGTCCAACATACTATACTTGAACAACAACGACAAAAAACAACAACAAAAAACAAACAAAACAAAACAAAACAAAAGAAACCTCTCTATAATATCTCTAAGAAGTAGTGATCTAGGCTGTTCTTAAAGATTCCCAGCAAAGGGCAACCTTTCATGTTCCAAGGCAGCCTATAGCACCTTTGTGTAGTTCTAATTGCTAGAAAGTTTTATTTTTCTTACCTTCCCTAAATCTACCCATCTTCACCTTCCATCCATTACTCCGAGTTTTAACCTCTATGGCCAAGCAGAACATGCCTAATCTTTCTGTCACATGTCAGTCCTTCAGCTATCTGAAGACACCTGTCTTGTCTTTTTCAGTTTAATTTCCTCTTCTCCCAGTTTCTTAAACCCATCTTCTACGATAACATCTAGAAATCCTTCACCATCCTTGTTGCTCCCTTACGAGCCTTTCAGCTAATCAAAATCTTTTCTAAAATGTGACACCTAGAACTGACCAAAAGGCTCAGCATGAAGTCTGCTTAGGGTGGGGTTGGCTTACCTTCTATCTAGTGCAGCTTTAGGTAGCATTCACTTTTTGAGCTCTGATATTACTTATTCTATGTACTCATATCAGGGTTTTAGTCCACTAACACTCTTCTGTTTCAGACTATGTGCCATTTAGACACATCTCCTCCATCTTGTGTTTATCACATTGACTTTTTAGTTTACGTTTCTAACCCCAATTGCCTCGTTAAAAAAAAAAAACAGTATACGGGAGGTAGAAGTGGTAGACAATGTTGGGATTGTTTCACAGATAAGCAAATACAAGGTAATTTCTAATGGGCTAATAAGCCCATTAAATTTTACCTTGTTAGCTATAGCCTGTTGAGATATTTTTGAATTCTGGTTTTGCCATTTAATGTGGTAGCTGCCCTTCTAGAGTTGCATCAGTTGCCTTGATTCATGCAAGTATGTTTTCTATCCACTTATCAAAATTATTGATTAAAACATATGAGAAACAGCACAGAATTAAGTAGTTCCCTTAAACACTCCCTGGGAGGCCTCCTTCCAAACTGACAACAGCCCATTAGTGACTCATTTTTTTTAGCCCAGTCATTGAACTATTTCCAAATCTACCCAATGGGAACATTGTCTAGCCCACATCTCCCCATTTTGTCTGCAAAGTTATTTGTTAAATAGCAAAACCTAAGTTTTATCTATAGATAAATCTCTGCCTATTTGTTTAGTTACCCTTTCAAAAAAGGCCATGAGATTTGTCTAGTATAACCTATTCTTTATTCAATTTAATCATTCAATCAATCAATTCAGAATTACATATTATGTACAAGGCACCTTGCTAGGTGTTGGGAATGTACAGACAAAACAGTCCCTAATCCAAACATTCCCTGCCATTTTAGGCTGAAAGGATGTGGGAGGAGGGCAGCTAGGTGGTGCAGTGGATAGAACAATGGCCCTGAAGTTAGGAGGACTTGAGTTTGAATCTAGCCTCATTCACTTGACACTTACTAGCTGTGTGAGCATGGGCAAATTGCTTGACCCCAATTGCCTCACCAAAAAAAAAGAAAAAAAGTATATGGGAGGTAGGAGTGGTAGACAATATAAGGATATTTTTACAGATAAGCAAATACAAGGTAATTAGAGGGAAAGTTAGCCGTTTGTGATTGTAGCTTCCTTATCAATATGTTTATTAATTACCTTGTTGATAATATGTGCTTGAATTTTGCCAGGAATCAGAGTTAAACTCATTGGTTCTTAATGTACAGACTCTTCAATTAAAATATATGTGTGTATGTATATGTATATGTATATATATATGTATATGTATATATGTATGTATGTATGTATGTATGTATGTATGTATGTATATGTATTAGACAATTAGACATTTGCTTTTCTCTGAAACTGTGGTAGCTCTCCAAATGTTTGTCTTTCAAAGCCAACTGATAGTGGCTCAGCAATGACATGTACCAGCTCTTACAGTGCCCTAGAATATCATTTGTCTAGGCCTGTGACAATTCAAGGGCAACTTGATGCTCTTTTACTATCTTGATATTTCTATGGGATTTCAACTCCTTTCTAATCATTTTGTTTACTAACTTTTCAAGTCCAAATGTTGTTGTCCTTGGCACAGAAAAAAAAGAAAACTAGAGAACTGAGCAGACCTGTCTTCCTTCCATTATCATTGCCCAATTCTTTCTGTGTTGTGGTACTATCCTTTATTTGATCCTTCTCTTTGCCTCTGAAATGCTAATTTTAAAAATCCTTTTTTTTTTGTCCCTAGTATTGCTCCTCAAACTTGGTTCATCTAGAGCTTTAGTGTTTTTGATGCTATCCCCCACAAAACCATGCTCCCATTTTGGATTCATCTTTAATTACTTGCCCTTGTTCCCAACTCTTGTAAGGTTTTTTTTTTTTAAATCTAAGTTGGTTGGTGAATTCCTTATGATTCACATTAGTCTCTTTAGACATCTCTCCTTTTCCTCTGAACTGGAACTGCTTCTTCTTTGAATCTTCAGAACTTGGTTCCTAAGAATTTTCTCTTCCTCCTCAACCAACTTCCCTATACAGTTTTAGGCCGTTGTTTCCTCGGTATCCTTTCTCTGAACCCTTTCAGATGCATTCTTCCATATTCCTTGGGTACATGTAAGATGTTAACTTGCTTTTCTCTTCTTTCCTATTACACATTCTTAGATGAAGTTATTACTTCCTCAGAAGATTTCCATCCTTTCTACTTCCACAATTAATTTCTTCTACTTGGTTAGAATGGGATCCGGAATAGTAGCTCCCCTTTTATTTCTTCCTCCACCGTTTAAATAATTAAATTGTCTTTAAGGCAAACCAATAAATGATTAAGCAATTCAATTTTTTTTGGAAGGAAAAGTCCAGCATTTCCGAAGAGATGAATTCCCCTATCTCTTCTATAACATTCCACTGTGACAGATTTGTGATCTCTGTCCTAAATTCCTCATGTATTTCTCCTTTCTGTTCAAATTCTCTGGAATACTGTCTCATGACAATATTTCTTCAAATATTTCTGTTGAACTTCACTCAAAGGACCTCTGCCTTGCTGCTCATCTTCTGTCTCTTGGCGTGCTTCACATGATTTTATCTTCTTGATATATAGTGTTACTAGCCATATCCCCCTCCCCCAATTTTATCTATCCCTTCTCTTGAGTCAAACATACCTTTTGTGAGCTTCTGACAGTCATGGGTTCATTCCAAGTTTCAACAATACCTATAATGGCAATTTTCTTTCCTTGAATAAGATTCTCTAGCTCAGCTTGCTTGTTACCTATTCTTTGTGAATCTGTGAATATCTGAGGACATTAGTGTCACTGTTGCTTCCTGTCTTATATTTCATCAGCTCTGCATTTCTCGACATCTATTCTGTTATTCTACTTCCTACACTGCAGCTACTATCTGTTGAATATAACTTGATAAAATACAGATAGACAATACCTTTTTCCTTTTTTGGTTTAAAGCTCTTTTGATTAGATTTGTGAGACTCTGAGTCACTACACTGTTACCATCCCAGGTAATGTGCACTTCATTCCTGTCCAAGAGACACGTCAAGAAATCTGAATGCTACTCTCAGTTACCATCATTTAACCAGATGCTTGCTTCCTAAATCTGACTCTCATTTCTGAATCCTTAGGCTTTGATGAGAAGTAGTGATGAAAATACTACTGATCTCCCTTATGCTTTGTTACCCGTGATTCAATTTTTAGGAATGTTTTTTAAATTCTTCCTTCTGTACCCAAAAGAATCACCAGAAGGAGGCAGTAGTTATTCATTTGGACAAGTTTGAGGAATTTCTTTGTCATTTCTTGGTTAAATCTCTTAAGAGACCTCTCTAAAGTTATCAAGTATATAAATAAGCTTTTTTCTTTCTCCTTAGTAGATCAACAGGAAGGAAAGAAAGAAGGAAGACAGGAAGGAGGGAAGCATGGGAGGGAGGAAACAACTATTTATTAAGTGTGTACTGTTTGCTAGGCACTATGCTAAATACTTTATAAACATCACATTTGATCCTCATAACAACTGTTGAGGAAACTGAGGCAGATGGAGGTTTAGTGACTTGCTCAGGGTCACATAGCTAGTACGTATTTGAAGCTGAATTTGAAATTAGGTCTTCCTGACTCCAGCCCCAGAACACCATCCACTACACCACTAGAGCTGCTCCATTAGCAAAGACTTCTATTTCCATCTTCTTCTCTGACCCTTACTAGAAGATCTGTCGTCTGACAACAGTATGGATCCATAGCAGTTGTTTTCTCCTCTTCAGTAAGAGCTTTCTACACATTTGTCAGCTCCAAGCATGCAATTAATTAATTAATTAATTTAGCAAACATTTATTAATGGTCATAGTGCAGAGCCAGGCACTATGCTGGGCACCGCCAAAAACAAGAACATCCCATCTGTCAAAGAGCTTACAGTTATTAGGAAATCCAAATTCCAATGGGGATCATAGAAAAACAAATATAACAGTAAATGCAAAATAATTACAGGAAGTGGATGGGAGAGGATACTAAACAAATTAAGAGGAGAGTGATAAGGATAGGCAGCTAGATGTCTCAGCGGATAGAGCTCTGGGCCTGGAGTCAGGAAGATTTGAATTCAAATCCAGCCTCAGATATTTAATTAGCTATGTGACTCTGGGTGAGTCACTTAACCTTGCTTTCCTCAGTTTCCTCATCCGTAAAATAAGATGGAGAAGGAAATGGCCAACTACTTTGGTATCTTTGCCAGGAACATCCACCCCTAATAAAAGTAGGGTCATGAAGAGTCGGACATGACTGAAAAATGCATAAAAAATGTCAAGATAAGTTTAGGCTTCCTATATGAGGTAGTTTATTAGCTGAGCCTTGAAGGAGTCACAGAGATGGGAGATAGAATGAGATATAATAAACAGAACAACAAGTAGGCCAGTTTGGTTGGGATATTAGTACATGAAACCTTAGGAAGGTAGGTTAGAACTAGATTGTGAAGGATTTTAATGCCAAACATGGGAATTTACATTTTATCTTAGAGGCAATTGGGAGCCATCATAACCCCTTGAGCAGGGGAATAACGTGGATAGACTTGCACTTTAGAAATATCAGTTTGGCAGCTTTGTGGAAGATTACTTGGAGAGGGGAGAAATAGAGGCAGGTTGACCAATTAAGCAAATATTGTTATGGTCTAAACTAGCAAACACCTAAACTAGAATAGTGGTTGTGGGAATGGTGATGAGGGAATTGGATGTGAAACGTTGTGATGGTTGAAACAATGAAATTTCACACAATTAGGTACACAGGGTGAGCAAGAAGCAATAGTCGAAGATAATTCTGAGGTAGTGATGCTGGGAGACTGGAGGGATGGTGGTGCCATCAATAGAAATAAGAAAGTTAGGGAGACAGGAAAGTTTGAAGGGAAAGAATGAGTGCTATGTTAAACATGTTGAGTTTAACATGCCTATGGGACATCCAGTTGAAGATGTATAGAAGAAAGATGGTGACATGGGACTGGAGCTCAGAAGAGAGACTCTATGTGGGCATATAGATCTGGGAATTATCTACATAGAGATGATAGTTGTGGCCATGGGAGCTAATGAGAACATAAGAGAAGGAGTTTAGAGAGGGAAAAGAAGGCCTAGGTAGGGCAGAACTCAGGGACACACATATTGGATTGGAAAAAAAAACCCTATGATTAAGATGGAGAGAGAAGATAGGAGGAAAAACAAAAAAGTATGCAATCAAAGTCCAAGAAGGAGTCTTCAGGTCAATAATGTCAAATGCTACAGAGTTCAAAAAGGATGAGGACTGGGAAGAGGTCAGAACATTTGGCAATCAACAGATCATTGGTCACCTTGGAGTTGAAAATGGAAGTGATGTTGGAAGCTAAATGGCAAGGGACTGACATGGGAGCAAGAGAACAAATAATGGAAGCAACAGGTGTGGACAGATTTTTCTCAGTTTAGCTATGCAGGAGAGGGGAAACGCAGGGCAGTAGCTCAAAGCACTGGTAGGGGCAAGTGAAAAGTTTTTAAAGGAGGAAGTCTTGGCCACGTTTGTAGGAAACCAGGAAGAAGTTAGTAGATAGGGGTATACTGAAAATTAGAAAGAGAGGTTGAATCCAGGGGTGAACAGGGGTAGAAGATCAAGGGTCAAAGGACAGGAATTGGCCTTGGTGAGAAGGGTCACCTCTTCAGAGACTCAGAGGAAAAGAATGGGGGATAACGTCAAGGGGTTTTGAGATATAGAACAGGGAAAAAGAGGGATTTTATGATACATGGCCTCCAATTTCTCGGTATTTTCTTACTTTAAGCCAAGATCCTTTGTTGAGAGGTTAGAGAAAGGAAGTGTTACAGGAGGCTTGAGAAGTTAAGAAAAGGTTCAGAACACCCACTATGGAGAAATTGATAAAGGGCCATTTAGGAAAGCATTTTACCCCTCATTCTTCTTATACCTCAGCCTCTTTATTTTCTACACTGAAACCCTTCTTCTATTTTTTTTTAAAAGAAACACTCCATTCTCTCTAATAATGTAGAGTGGAAGTTCTTACCTTTTCTTCTAGGGGGAACACAAGCCTATACTTTTAAGTGTAGATACCGATTATTTGGCTGTGGCAGAAAAAGAAATACCTCACTCTCTATGAAAGTCATCACAAAATTTTCCCTTCCCTCCACACTTTCTTAAAAAGTGGGATCTTTGGATCACTGTTTGTCCTTGCTTGGAGTGCTTGGAGACAACTGTCCCAGAGGGCTGCTACCTAGCCAAGGGTTCCTGTTAGTGTCTTTTACACTGGAGCTGTTTAATAGATGTTTGTTGGATTGAATTGTGTTGGTAACCATTCCCCCACTCCTGCTTTGGTAATCTTGTTTGGGACCTCAATTTCATCCCTGTATTTCTCTCACTATTCCTGCTAATGATCTCTGGCCCTGACCCTAACATAGCCCTCCACTGTAGGGTCTCTAATACTTGCATCAATATCTCTCTAATACCAACCAACTGCCTATTTAGATCTTTACCCATTGCTTGTAGCCTGACACTATGTCAACCAGGATACCCACACGGTGTCAGTCTACTCTGACAGTAGCTGCCTACTTGCTTGTGCTTCTTTCATTTGTATGATACCGAAGCCCTGTGATACACTTCATGTCTATGCCTGGCCGCCAGCCAGTGCCCTCATCAGCTGCCATCTGTGGACCTCCATGATTCTGCATGCTCAAGGGGTAGGAGTGCCTCTCTGTTCTCTGTTCATTTCTACCTGACCCATCCTGCTTTTCCTCTCCCCCAGGGCTAGACCTGACAAGATGTCTTCCTAAAACAGCAGTATCCTTGCTGCCATTTCTCTCTCAACCTTAATTAATGTTCCTTTCCCTATGACTGCTGCAGGCATAGCTGCCATTTATCATGCTTGTATTGTTTTGTACCTATTGTGGCATTGCCAACTTTTTCTAGGTGGGTAGGAAAGAGAGAAACAAATGAATCCTTCCTCTTAGCACATCCTCCAGGGAAACCAAGTTGGGAGAATGTGCTCTGTGAGACAAGGGTTTATAAATTGATAAATGCAAGGTTTTTGATTTTTTTTTGTTAATTAAGTTGTAATATAGTTTGTATGATGATGAGGAATCAGAGATGTCATACAAAGGGGATTTTGTTTAGCAAAGGTGTGTCTTTGAGGCAATAGGGGGGAGTTTTGTGAAGAAAGCTTCTTATTTGCTGTTGCTAATGGAATCTGTTGATGTTTCTTTCTTGTGGTGCCAGGAACACTCCCCTCTGAGCACTGATGTGCATAAAGGCTATGCCATCCCCTCCCACACTGAGATGGCCATTATCTTCTCTGTGAGCACTATCACATCCCATTTATTGCAACTGCAAATGGTAAAAAAGGGAGGTCTACACTTCTCATGATCATTAGTTTAAAAGAAGTGGTGTGGGATCTCAGCAGTGAGCCTGTTCCATCATCAACAGACAAACAGCAAGTTTAGCAAGAACAGGTGTCTCCATTTCCTTTTAGAGCCCATGACCCTGTTCTGAGTGGCCACATAGGAGAATGCCTCTAGGAACATTCCTTGGGAAGTTAGGAAGACTTGGCACTAAATAGCAGTGTGGCATAGTAAAGAGAGTGGTGGATTTGCAATCAAATGACCCATATTCAAATCCTGGCTCTGCTCCTTATTACAGTTGGAAAGTCATGTAAAGCCTTTGGCCCTCTGTGTTATCTGTAAGATAGGGAGGGTACTGGGATTGGATAAGACCACTTTTAAGGCCCCAGATTTGTTTGAAATCTATTCATTCCCACCTCTTGGAGCCATTTATAATAATAGCAGCCACCATCTATTTAACTTCTTAAAGTTTACAGAACATTTTATATACATTATTTTATTTGAATGTCACAATAACCCTATGAGGTAAATGTTATATGTATTATTATTCCATTTTCAAGATGAGGAAAATGAGGTTCAGGTAAGTTGTGACTTGTCCAAGGCAGGATTGTAACCTAGGTCTTCCTGATGTGAAGTCCAGAACTCTATCCATTCTGCCGTGCCATTATCTCAAAGAGACCTTAGAAGTCTTCCAGTCTAACCCTTTCCATTTGCAGATGAGGCAACAGAGGCCCAGGGAGGGTAAGTAACTTTCCTAAGGTCACACAGGTAGTAAGAGACAGAGTGAGGATTTTAACCTAGGACCTTAGTCCAAAGACAGTGCTCTTTTCACTGTACCATGCTATCTCCCAAGGAACTGACCAAGGGGTTCCACCAGTTAGAAACAATCCTAATTCTCACTGATAAGAGGAAGATGAAGAAGAAGAAGAAGAAGAAGAAGAAGAAGAAGAAGAAGAAGAAGAAGAAGGAGAAGAAGAAGAAGAAGGAGAAGAAGGAGAAGAAGGAGAAGAAGAAGAAGAAGAAGAAGAAGAAGAAGAAGAAGAAGAAGAAGAAGAAGAAGAAGAAGAAGAAGAAGAAGAAGAAGAAGAATGGGGGCAGCTAGGTGGCACAGTGGGTAGAGCACCGGCCCTGGATTCAGGAGGATCTGTGTTCAAATCAGACACATAACACTAGCTGTGTGATCCTGGGCAAGTCACTTAACCCCATTGCCTACTTCCCCCCCCCAAAAAAAAAGGAAAAGAAACAGCAAACCATTAATTACTGTTAGGAAATGGTCACAAGTAAATCAGGTATTATCCCAAATGGCTTGTATATTAAAAAAAAAAGTTCGCTTTACTATCCCCTCATGGAATTGTCAGACAACAGCTGGATGGGAATCCTGGTCTTTTCCCATCCCCTGCTTCTGGAAATTAATAGTAATTAACCTGAAATATTCAGAGATTTAAGGAAGCCAGTTGGGTCTGGAAAGTGTGGTTTTGGCACCAGAAGACTTGGGTTTGAATCCTGGTTCTTTCATTTACTACCTGTGTGATCTTAGGCAAATTATTTAACCTTCCTGGCCTCTCCTGTAAAATGAAAAATGAGCTCTGAAGTTCCTTCCCACTATACATCTAGTATCTTATGAATCTAGGACTTCCTGATAGATTTCAGCTACTACCACCCATTGGTTGTTGGTGAAAGCCACAGGTTAAATTATTTCTGCTTTGTTGAGGTCTCTAGCCTTTCAAAGGTTCAGGGACCTCAGTAGGTTAGACCTGTTCCTCTGAACCACCCCAATACTTATTAAGCATCCAGACCCTTAAAAACCCCACCGCTTAAAGCCCCCAAGAGAAGCTGCTTGTACATTTTTTGGGGGGCAGACAATGGGGTTAAGTGACTTGCCCAGGGTCACACAGCTAGTTAATGTCAAAGGTGGGATTTGAACTCAGGTCCTCCTACTCCAAGGCTTTATCCACTGTGCCACCTAGCTGCCCCATTGTGCACTTGTTTCTATACTAACATCACTTATGATGAGCCTTAGTATTTCAAGATAAGTGATTCTCCCCAACTTCCATTAGAATGTGAACTCTTTGAGGACAAGGATACTTTTTGTCTTTCTTTGTATTGTTGTCTAGTTGTTTCAGACCCGTCAAACTTTTTGTGACCCCATTTGGGGTTTTCCTGGCCAAGATACAGGAGTGGTTTGCCATTTCCTTCTCTAGTTCATTTTACAGATGAGGAAGCTGAGGCAAACAGTGTTCTGGGACTTGCCCAGAGTCACACAGTAAATGTCTGAGGCTGGATTTGAATTTAGGAAGATGAGTCTTCCTGACCCTAGAACCAGGGCTCTGTCCAGTGCACCACCTAGATGACCCATGTCCTCAGTACCACAATTCCTTGGCACATAGTAAGCATTTAACATAAGCTTATTGACTGACTGACTGGACATCTTGACCATTCCCAATGCTTGGAGCAGAAGATTTTTATCTTTGTCCCTCACTAGGAACGTTAATTCACCTTTCTACAAACAGGTTCTACGCTTGTAAAGCTAGAGCAATAAACATCTTCCCTGTCTACCTCTGAGGGTTGTGGTGAGATTCCAATAAAATCATGTATCTCAATGCCCTTTGGAAATTGTAAAGTGCTATAGCAGAAGCAGGTATTTGGGTGATTATTAAGGAGGTAATTGACACAGTAATAAACAACAACAAACAATAGCCTTCTTTTGCTACAGCCTGTTTCTTCCCCAGGGACCGTAGTTTTCTTCTCCGTTATTGTTTCTGCTGCACAGAATTAAGATGAAATCCTGTTCTGAGTTGCAGGGACATGGGGATGGTGGAAGAGATGCTGGACAGCTAGCCAGACTTCTTTTCCTTCTTTAGGAGAAGTTTTTCTGGAAAGCAATTCGTTTTGCCTTCAAGATCCCTCCTTCTCCCCACAGTGGGATATGTTCTTTTGCTGCTCAGCATTTCCCCTTCCTAATTTCTGTTTCTTTTTTAATTAGGATTCTCTGCCTTTCTTTCACTCCTCAGAACTCAGACAGGCAAAAGCAGGAACTTGCTGGCCTCCTGCCTGTCACCATGATGATCAGTAACACCAGCTCTGGTGAAAAAAAATCCAGTTCTCTTGAACGTTAAGAAAAGAACCACAAGATCCCAAATCTAGCCCCAACTAACTGTGAAATGATGAAAAATGGAATCTGGATATTGCTTTCTGACTAAAATGGGCCATTTAAATGGCATTTACAAATCTCAACCCCTCCCCTCCCCCGCCCCAAATAGCCCAGGCTTCTGCTTATTGTGTAGCTAAAAACAAATGTTTACAGAGTGAAAATGAATCATTGGAAGGAAGAGGAGATCAACAGAGCTTCATTAAGGCCCCTAGTAGAGATGGCTGTTGGTTGACCCCAGTGGGAGAGTCTTTCTGTGCCTGGCCTTCTGCCCTCTGACGAACTTTTTGGAAAACTGATTATTCTTTGCTCAGCAGATTCATAGGAGTGTGAAGTTGAAAGGAAGAAAATACCCTCAGGATGAAAAGCTTCTACATACAATCCCCTTTTGGAGTTTCTTTGGGGGAATTAAAAACCCTCTGGATCACTCCAGAGGCATCTAAAAGAATCAGCTAAATTGAGCTAAGCTAAGGGACCAGAATCGATCCCCTATACAACAGCATCTTTGGGTCCATCCAGCCATCCCCAATATAGGGCACTCATCCCTAAGGTAGTATATTGAGGAGATTGGCATAGAAGTGGTGAACTAATGGCGCTATGGAGGATCCTGTGAGTTGGAGGGTTTGGGGCGGCTAGACGAGCTTTTCTCATGTCTTCCTACAAAAAAGTAGATACTATCTTTTCTTAAATTGCTGTTGATCTGGTGTCCTGTACTGATGACCTTGAGGAATGAAAGATGGCAGAAAAATGTTCCGTCTTCAATGGGCTTTCATTTTCACAGCATAAAGAGCCACCTTGCTGGGCCCAAATTATGGCATTCAAGCTGCACATGACTCCATGCATTCATTAAAGGGACTGTTCAAAGAATCCAGGCAGGACTGGGGAACCTCTATGGCTATGAGGTTGTGCACACATGGTATTGACTTAAATCTCTCGAATCTCTAATGATACCTGGGGCTGCTTCCTGACTTACAAAAGCACATTTCTTTCCATGCCCACGGCACTTTTAAAAAATTATACATGAGCCTTATTGTAAGGATTTTAGGACACTGCAGGGCTGGGAGAGGGAAGACTGGTTCAATAGGTGCCCTTTACAGTGTAGAAGAGAAAGCAGCTAGAGAGGACAATTGATTGGGGTTCTGTGGGGGTAATTAAATGTCCAGAAAGCAGGCACAGTGTTGCATTCTGGTGAAGGGTGATGAATGTAGAAGCTAGTCTAGGTCCTGGGAGAGCAGAGTGTTGCTAGAAAGTTGTGTGTGAGCCAGTGAGTGTATGGTAGCAGAAGCAATACATTACTGGTGGGTGAAGATGGAGTGAGTGTAAAGGAAAGGGTAGGAGATAAATACCTTGGATCTCTTTCTTTTATGCTATCACTGAGGGATATAGAGCAGGGGGCAATATTCATGGGTGCTTGCCTTAGCTGGGGCTCATAGCTTGGCTGCTCTATTCCTCCTCCTTCAGCATATTACATTAAGCAAGTATCTACTATTAATTTAATTAATACATTATATTAATTAATTAGAGGTGCAGTGGATAGAGCACCTGACCCGAGTCAGGAGGACCTGAGTTCAAATCCAGCCTCAGACACTGTGTGCCCTTGAATAAATCATTTAATCCTGTTTGCCTCAGGTAAGTGCTATTATTACCCCCACTTTACAAATGTGTATACTATTGTTGAGAGATGTTAAGTAACTTGCCCAGGGTCACACAATTAGTAAGTAAGAGGAAGGGATTTGAACTCAGCTCTTCCTGTCTCCAAGTTCAACACCTTAGCCACTCACATCATTTGAGCTTGTTTCAGAGTTCCTGGGTCTAAGAGTAGTGTGGGAAGAGGCAAAAGGCAACCTTATCCCTATAATAATACAGATTCATATTTACAAAGAAATTTTTAGTTCACAAAGCTTTCTTCACAATAGCCCCATGCAAAATACAGTGCAAATCTCGTTATTTCTACTTCATAGATGAATGAATAATTCAGTTCAAGATCACAAAAGGTCCCCTCAACCAGTGCCATGTATAGCATGGATGAGAACACACCTCCTGACTTCATCTCCAGAACCTTCTACAAAACCATGCTGTTTCTGGACATTCTTGTCCTGATGATAGTGTATTAGTTGGAACATAGTAGGTACTTAATAAGTGCTTGTTAACTGACTGATTGATCCATGTTTTACAAAGAGAACTTTGGCAGAAGCTTTAGATCTATGGTCAAGTCAGATATGTGCTTTCATTTTTTTCCCTTTTTTCAAATTGGTCTAAAAACACAGTTCTTAGGTGGAGGGCTTGACTAGAGAGTGAAAACACTGAACAAACAGAAAAGCTATTAATTTGTCAGTCTGGGGTGGGAAAGGCGTGGTTCGTTTGCTAAGGAATGCACTCTTTTCTTTCTCTGATAGAGATTGACAGACAATGACTTCTCAGGAGAACATTATGATATGTTAACAGGGGCTAATAATTAGCTTCAGGTTTGTAGCTGGCCTGTGCCTACTCCTCTTAGCAAGCCAGCGTCTGCAGGCTGGAAGAACAGGTGGTAAATTGCATCTACTGCCATGTAGAAACATATATTTAAAAGGAACTGAGCTCTATAATCATCTAGGGGTCTACTCAGTTACTTGAATGATGCCCAAGGCACGTCTCAATGCTGTGTTCTAGCAAGAGGGAGACTATTTTACAATCTCCTGGGGCATCTTAAGCTGTTTCCAATATTCCATGATGTCCCTTCTTCGCTGGGGTTGTGGGGGTGGAGAATGTGTGCCCCCAGCCTGTCTTTATCCTAACCCTATAAAAATGGAATTCGTCAGTTATAGGTTCAAATATCCCTTCCTGGCAGCTTTGCTTTGAAATTATGGGATGGAGTTGAGGGAAGGGGGAGAAAAGAGGGGTCCCCAGATCTCTGAAGTGCTCTGGTTGCCTCAGAAGAAAGATGTTAATAAATATAGGGTATAATCATATCCATCATTATTTTTTGTACCTTCTATATGAGGACTCACCTGCTTCCTGAAAGCCTCTAGATTTCCTGTAAGAAACATAATCCACAGAGCGGAATGTAATCATTTGAGTGGTAAGGACACTTTACCCCCACAAAAGAAAAGCATCCTATTTCATGTCAGGAATTCTCCCTAGCAATCCCATTCTCAAGTGCAGATGTGTTCAGTGACACCTCAGAACTCTCCAAGTTTAGAGCATGTTGCTATCATGGTACCATCCATATAAGGCCAAATTCTATATCCAACAGTACTGTTTGACCTTGAATAAGTCACTGAACTTTTGATTCTTAGTTTCCCCATCTGTAAAATGGCAATGATGCAAGGCTTGTTGTGAGGATCAAATGGGATTATATATACATACATACATACATACATACATACATACATGCATATGTACACATAGTAGATACATATGGTTTTGCAAATCTTAAAACACTGTAAATATTAGCTATTATATATATATATATATATTATATAATATTATTATAATTCTTATGGCATCTGCCTAACAGCACTGTTATGAGCTTTAAATCAGAAAGGTAGGTTAAGTTCTTTTTAAGAGTTAATTTAGGGGCAGCTAGGTGGCACAGTGGATAGAGCGCTGGCACTGGATTCAGGAGGACCTGAGTTCAAATGTGGCCTCAGATACATGACACTCACTAGCTATGTGACCCTGGCCAAGTCACTTACCCCATTGCCTAGCCAAAAAAAAAAAAGAAATAAGAGTTAATTTAAGGCTCTCTAGAAATACAAGCTACTGGGTTTTTATCTTGTCCTTGGACTAGGAAGATAATGAAAGGAGAGAAGTAGAGGACTACCGGTACTGAATGGTGCACATGCTCAGTTATAACCACTTGGTGTTGACTGGAATGACTATTATTCTTTGTCATGAAAGTGGACTCAGGGTCTTTATGTCCAGAAATGACCACAATGTTAAAATTAAAAACATTAATAAAACTTATTTTGAAAATCAGTCAAAAACACCAGCAATAATAATTTCATTTGGCTTTAGTTTTCTTTTTCAGGGACAATTAGCTGAATGGAATTCTTTATTCTGAGATAAAGTTAGCTCTTATCCAACAACAATTTGACTAACCAAAAAAAAAGCTTGAATAAAGTTGTTTGAAGGACAACTTTTAATCATTAGTGCTCATTTTTATATGAAGTCTTCTGGGATATTTCCATAGTCATAAAATGAATATACGTAAGGTAAAAATGAACTTCGGCTCTGGAATCAGAGAAATCTACAAAAGTAATTTTGAAAGTAGGAACTATTTAATTCTTTGTATTTGTATCCAAAGTGCCTATGGCAATGCCTGATACATAGTAGGTACTTAATAAATGTGTATTGATTGATTGACCTGATGCTTACTATGAGACTTTGGTCAGGTCACTTAACTTCCCTGGGCTTCAGTTTCCTCATCTGTAAAATGGAGTTGGACCAGATGACCTCTAAAATCTTTTCCAGCTCTAGAACTATGACAGTGCTTTTACTGTTTTGATCCTCAACTTTCGTTGTGCTCTAAATGTTTTATGAATGTGTGCTCAGAGTTCTCTCCTTTTATCCCTCTAGGTCTTTGATGTTAAAATTGAAATAACAGGCTGGGTCCCACCATAATCTGCCAATCCAAACAAAATGAGGAGAGATCAAATAAATGACAAGCAAGTAGGAGGCACGCCCGTTGTTTATCACATCACCTCATGTTCTTGTCTTCTATTGATTTTCTTCTCTCCCCCTTGACTTGATATATTGGTGACTTACAGTGAAGGGGGAGAGCCCGAGTCACCTGCTTCAGAGACAGTTTGAGAAGGGATTTGCTGTCGAGACCATGTTGTTATGATGAAGTTTTTGCAGCTGTCAGCCATCAAGCACAAAATGGGAGGGGACCAGAGCTAGTTCGTGGGTAATAAGTAAGAAAAGATCTCTCCGTAGCAGAGCCACAGCTAGCAATTTTTGCACCTGGGACAGCAGTGCACAACCCTGCTTGGGGCAAGCAGCAGGAAGAGTGTCCTTGAGTCCTTGAAGTACTGCTGTGTAGCAGGGAGACAAAAAACAAAAACAAAAATAAATAAATAAATAAAAGACAGGGCTTGTGAGGAGGAGGCTGGGCTGGAAATATACTTACCTGAGTTGAGGCCACAGAGGATCATCTGGGAAGAGAGGGAGGCTGCCGGTAGCTTTCTAGTCAGATTACTTACTATTAACTGATGTCTGATCTTAGTTAAGCGAGCATCCTCTGACCATGAGCAAGTCATTTAATCTCTCAGTGACTCAGTTTCTTCAACTGTAAAATGGGAATAATAAAAGCACTCAAATGAGATGGTATATGTAAAGCACTTGGCAAACCTTGAAGTGCTCTATAAATGCTAGCTATGATTATTATTCATTTTCAATGACTACCATCCCTCATCCACCTCACCCCACTCCTGGAATGTTTTCCCTTCTTACCTCTGTTTCCTAGCTTCCCAGTTTCTTAGTCTTTTTCAGGTCTTAGCTCTTGCAAGAAGCGTGACCTGGTGTCCCTTAATGTTAGTGCCTCCCCTCTGAGATGACTTCCCCTACATCCTACATGTATATCTTGTTTGTACATAATTGTTTGCATATTTTCTCTTCCTTTACAGTGTGAGCTCACTGAAGGCAGGGACTGCTTCTTTCCCTCTCTTTGTTATCTTCAGCACTTGCACAGTGCCCGGCACATAATTGCTGCTGTTTGTCCTTTGTTCTTGAAGAGGACTAAGACATCAGAAAGGTGATGCCACGACCTGCAAGTGAATTGGATTTAAGTGAGGGAGGGCTGTGCAAAGTCACCAGTCTCACTCTCTCCTCCTGAGCCATCTGGGTCCACTGGCCAGATATAGATCAGGACAACTGGGGATGGCCCCACCTGGCACATAATAAGTGCTTTTTGATTGGCTATTTTTATTACTATTACATATCTACTATGTATAAGGCACTATGCTAGGTGCTTGGTATACAAAGGCACGGGGAAGACAAAGAGGGTTGTAAGAGGGTCAGTACTGGTGTCCAGTAGGAGTAGGTACGTGAGCTGAATCTTCAAAGAATTTGATAATTAGAGGAAGCAGAAGGAATTAGAAGAGGGAGTGAAGTGCAGGCAACCCAGTGCCATGTTTATCTGAACCCATCAAAAAATGGGAAGCAAATAATAAAAGTGATAAAAGTAATAATAATAATAATAATAACTTTCAAAATGTATAAACTTTATGCAAGAAATCAAATACACGTGTCATGTCAGCAAGCCTAAAGGATGAACCAATGTATCAGTACTTGCATTCAATGACAAAAAGCAATTACTTTATCTACCTAGACAGGAATCCACAGAATATTAACTATAAAAGAATAACAACAGAATAGTGACTTGTTCTAGGATGATTTTTATTTGAATTCCACTGAAAAAAGTTTAGAAGAATGTGATGATGATGATGATAATGATGGTGATGATATGATAATTGACATGTATATACTACTTTAAGTTTTGCCAAGCTCTTTACATATATTATTTCATTACTTTGCTTCCTCCCTGCTCCCAGTTTCCAATTCCCTTAGGTGAATTTAAGCGGCTCCTCAGAGTCCATAGCCAGGCCTGTCTTCAAAACCATTCTCAATTGGCTGGACCTGCCTAGTCTTGCGTTCTGATGACACAAGTACCAGGATCATGTTCCACACTATGATGACCCATCTGGGAAGCACTTTGGTGGAGGAGGTCAATTAAAAGCTTTATGAAAAGCTTCTCTCACAAATTAGAGAGGAAAATTCAAGAGGTGGGAAGGAGCCAATAAGGTGAAAGGGAGAGCGCGCCAGTAGAAAAAGGATTCAGAAATGGAGGTATAGGGGGGTACCAAATGGAGACAGTCAATGCTTGTAATTTATAGTTTTAGGAAGCTGCCTGGGTATACTGAGAAGTTAAATGATTTACTCTTGGTGGTGATCCCTATTTTTCCAAAGCATTTCCTCCTTAATGGCTTCTTCTATCTTCAATTCCTGCCTTCTTCTTCCTATTTTCTTTTTGTTTATTCTACTTTTAATTAGATTGGGTTTCACATCCTCATCCTGGAGGAAGCCTGATAGGAGATAGAAAACCAAGGGCCGGAATACAAAAGCCACAACCAGAAAAAACAAAACAAAACAAAACCAAAACCAGTTAACCTAACTGTTGACCTTAAGAGATATCATCAAGAAGGATATGAACAGCAGTTTTCAGATGAAGAAATTAAAGCTATCTATAGTTATATGAAAAATGCTCTAAATAACTATTGATTAGAGAAATGCCAATTAAAACAACTTTGAGGTGCCACATCATACCTATCAGATTGGCTAATATGACAGAAAAGGAAAATGATAAATGTTGGAGAAGATGCGTGAAAATTTGAACACTAGTGCATTGTTGGTATAGTTGTGAAATGATCCAACCATTTTGGACTATTTGAAGTATTTGGACAACTATTTTGAACTACACCCAATGGACCATAAAACTGTGCATACCCTTTGATCCAGGATTATCACTACTTAGTCTATATCCCAAAGAGATCATAAGAAAGGGAAACAGACACACATGTACAAAAATATTGATAGCAGCTCTTTTTGTGGTGGCAAAGAATTGGAAATTAAGGGAATGCCCATCAATTGGGGAATGGCTGAACTAGTTGTGGTATATGAATGTAATACTATTGTTCCATAAGAAATGATGAGCAGGTGAATTTCAGAAAAACCTGGAAAGACTTGTATGAGTTGATGTTGAGTGAAGTAAGCAGAACCAGCAGAACAATGTACACAGTAACAGCAGCATTGTGTGATGATTAACTATGATAGACTTAGCTCTTCTCAGCAATACAATAATCTAAGACAATCCCAAAAGACTCGTGATGGAAAATGCTATCCACATCCAGAGAAAGAACTGTGGATTCTGAATGCAGATAGAAGCATACTATTTTCACTTTTTTTTTTGTATTTTTTTTATTTTCTTGTGGTTTTTCCTTTTTGTTCTGATTCCTTCTTTTACAGCATAACTAATGTGGAAATATGTTTAACATGATTGCACATGTATAACCTATATCAGACTGCTTGCTATCATGGGGAGGAGGGAGGAAAGGAAGGAAGGGAGAAAAATTTGGAGTTCAAAGTCTTAGAAAAGTAAAAGTTGAAAACTATCTTTACATGTAATGGGAAAAATACTGCTAAGTGCAAAAAAAATGTTACAATAAAAAAAGAGATACCACTAAGGTCACATCCAAAAAGATTCACATCGAAGAGTCTTAAAACAAGAGGGTAATCAAATTAGATGTGATATGCTAAACTGTCTTCCTTGAACTTGGGAGTTGTTGCCTTTGTTACAACAGTAACTAACATTTATATGGTGCTGGAAGATTTCTGAAGGAATTCATGTAAAAATGTCTCATTTTATCCTTAACAGAGACTCAAGAGATAGGTATTACAGATATACCATTATATTAGTTTTATAGTTGAATAAACTAAGGCTCAAAAATATCACGTGACTTGGTTATGGTAATACCCGATAGTGTCAGCGGCAGATCCAATGCAGGTCTCCATTTGTACTGTAGATTAATGGTGTTCATAATAATTCATGTACTTCAATACACCAAGGGATCCATGATGGCATCACTGTGGAGACTCCCTTATTGGTTAAGACTACAATCCATACATAGTTTCCCATCCTCTGTCATATTTGTTCATATGATCTCTTAAATCCTCCATAGGCTATCCACCCAGGGTCCTGATGGGTCTTTTCTGTATTTCCTGACTTTATCTGAGTATCACCACTGCTCATCTGTTATCCTCCGTTCTCACTTCATGATGGGTCCATCTCCTTTACCAGTCAAACAGCTCAGCGATTATTTTAAAATATCTTTTCATGCTCCTGGCACTCCTACCCCCGCTTTGAAGACAAAGTCCAAGAGTATTCCCCAGATGTATGTAAGAGTTGCCCAACATCACTCGCTAACATGCTGTCAATCAGATAACACAGTACCCAGGACAAAACAAGTCCACACTTTGTCAAGGAGACATCATCAATACCAAAACAAATTCCTTATCACCAGAACTCATAATCCAAGTGTGGTCTTAAGTAATTTTATACAAGCAAACATTTCTTATACTCTCTTTTTCCTTAAAAACAAAACAAAGTTTAAAGACTCAAGAAAAGGGCTATTTTACACCTTACCAAGGAATGAAGAGTTGGCTTTGCCTAGAGAGTTTCACACCTTGTTCAGTAGAGAAGTTAACCTTATGTATTTGTTAATTTCCTTCCTTTTTCAGGCAAAACTAATATTTAAGTGTGAGATAATTTTTTAAAAAGTCTTGCTAATCTCTCCCTTTCCTACCCAGTCTGCCTTCATCTTCTCTTTCTCAATTTAATTTGCAGCCCTCCTCAAACTTTGGGTTTGAGATGGAGCAACAAAGTGAAATGAGCAATTCCCTGGAAAGCCAGTGGAAGCAATGCTTCAGAGGCCTTGTTAACTTCTCCTTTCACTCTTCCTACCTCTCCACTCTTCTCCAAGGCCTCACTCAGAGCCCCCAGGAGAAGGGAAATTAACAAGCTTCCTGAAGCTGAACCATTACACATTTTCAAGGGAATTTGTTAATTTCACTTTGCTGCTCCATTTGGAGCAGCTGGAGGTGTTGGGTGATGGAAGGAGGAGGGGAATCTTGGTTCTGGAATACTCTTATTTTTCTATGAGGCATCTGGAGTCCCTACCTTTCCAGAACTGGCTAACTGCTCTGCTCTGTGCAGTCTATAATCTTGCTAAACTGGATTAGTTCTTGTCCCCTAAACATACCTCATGGTCGCTTGACTCCAACTCTTTGCTCTTACCCTGTGCCTGAAATGCCTTCCCTTCTCTGTCCTTGTCCAGTGAATTTCTAGCCATTCTTTAAGGTGATCCTCCATGATTTGGGGGCAAGAGTAATTAATTTGGAAGCAGGAGATTCTTAGATTCAAATCTTTCTTCCAACACTAGCTGTATGACCATGGACAAGTAGTCTAATTCTTTGGGCCTCGGTTTCCTCATCTGTAAAATGAGGATAGTATCCCTGTATTCTCTTGAAAAAGTTGTTGTGAGATACAAATGAATCATGCAGGCGAAGTTATTGCCTTGTTGAATGGATGCTTGTGTTTTCTTTGATGCTATTTGGAACCATTACTTCAATTCTTTTTGCTCATTGATATTTTGTGAACAGATTTCACTGAGTGTTTCTATCCCAGGCTTTAATAGTAGTCAGGGACTCAGAGGGGTTTTCACAAAAGAAACAGATGGATCCATGTTGCACAAAGAAATAGGTCTTTTAATATGGATTGCTTAAACTCACACAAAGAAAGTCTCAAGGCCTAAAATGAAACTCCAGGTGGGGGGGAGTGTGGGAGAACAAGGGCAACAAAATAAAGATATAATTTATATATAATATAAAATGCTTTTCTGAGACCTGGGCTACAACGGTCATTGAACAAAGGAGGAAGAGAATCAGTGATGGTCTTTTGGACAGGATGTCCCTAGACTTTACATACTCAGTTCTGATAAGCTCCTGAATAATCTTGATACTCTTCCCAGTAAGTCTGGAATGGGATACCAGATTGATAGGCACCTTCACACACTGGGGACACTGAAAGTCCTGAGTATTATAGGAAGGAGGTAGGTTTTCCCTCAGAGACATCTGACTAGGTTTTCACCTCTGATGTCCCAGGCAAGTTATGAACAGGAAGGTCCACTGAGTTAAATAGAACATACAGGCATGGAAAGGGTAGTAAGAGAGGAGCATACCAATGCTGGAATACCTGAAATGAGATTAATTACCCCAAATTAACCTATTAAGTCTCAGAAAGGCTTATAGGTCTTTTGGTTTTTACAACTCCACACTTCTGATCTTTTTCCCAAGTTGGTAAAATGCATTTGTAACTCATTAATGGACACAAGCCGCTTAGGATAGCCCAGAATTCAGTGAACATGATTTGGTATTCCATAGATTCCTGAAATAAGAGGAAGAAACTTTGTTCAGGGTCCAAGGGTTCAGTGCCATGTTATTTCCTAGTTATTCCCATCCTACTTCTTTACCCAAGTTGAATTTGCATAAGCCAGGTTGAGAGTCTTCTGAAGTCCTCCCAATTTTCTCTATCTTCAATTCCCTTAAATACTTCCTTAACATTAGCAAACTTTCCGACTCACTAACCATTCCTTCTCCCAGGTTAATAAATTCATTGAACATTATCAGCTCTAAAATTGGACTCTGGGGCCACCCTACCATTAACCTCTTTCTATTCTGAGCATCAGTCATGTATTTCTGTTCTCTGCCTTCTTCCTTTCAAGCAGGTTTTAATGATGCGACTTTTTACCTTTTGCCCTATGGTTACTAAATTTCCCCAGTCTCATCCCCACGCGGATGTTTTATGAAAAACCAGTATAGAATCCCAAATGGATGGCTTCTCTCATCCTCTATATGATCCTTCAATTAGATCCAGGGTAATGAGAGAAAACTCTAGATGGGCCTGCAAAAGTTAATGCATGAAAATATCTTACCGCTTCAAGTTGCTCCTTCTCATTTTATCCACAGGCTCTCCTTGTGGCCGTAGGCAGATGCTTATTGTGGTTATAGATTTATGCCCATCTCAAGGCTTATCAACTGCTCAGGAGCACTGTTGTTTTCTGTATATATTAACCACATATTTTCTCTGAAACCACCACCAACAATAACAAAACCCTTTAGCTTTTTTTTTTTTTAATTTTCAACAAAGCTTCTGACAAGTGAGTCTATTCTCATTATCTTAACATCTATCTTGCCTTGTAAAATTCCTGCAGGTTTATGATGCATCCCTGTATTCCTCACTACCTCCTCTTGTTCTTCCCCATAAAGCTGCCACTTAGGCTAAAACAAGCTTGATCGCATTGTCTGATCACTCCAATTCATTACCAAGAACCGTGGCTGCAGACACTGGGGCTGTCCTGCTGCGGCAATTCATCCCAGCCTGTGTTAGAGGGCATTAGTACCAGAGTTTAGGAGATGGGCTGCATGTGTAACACAGGCACAAAAATTACCATTCGTCTCTCAAGAATGAGAGCCATTTTAGAGACTTAATGTTATGGTCTTCATCTTTATTTGTGTAGGTTCTTTTTGGTATTCTCAAATAAGGCCACTGTCTTCAGCCACCCACCGTACTCTTTATGCTCAGTAAATGGACAATAATAGGAATGAAAAGCAGTGGCTCACTTTTAGTGTGAACCTACAATCCAGAAACCTCGGTGACCTTCTTTCAAAGCTGTTTTAAATAAATGATGTATATCATAGATACCAAGAGAGGCATGAAACAGTGAGGTGATATTTGATGCTGATGGGAAGCAGTCTTCCTAGAAATTCAATGCTCTGTCACCTCTAATGATCTTTGGCTCTCCCTCTGATGGAGTGTCGTCTGTTTAATGGCCAAATGCTTGAAGCAGTGCCATTGGGCCCTTTATGAAGATGAGATCGTAGCTGCCACGCTAAGAGAAGAAACTTTTCAAATCCAGGAGGAAAGGGGGAATGGTCGTATAAACAGTAGGGAGGAATTATGTGAGAATTACTAAATACAGTGCAAAGGGTGCTGGATGTCACTATTTCAGTGTCCATGTGGCTGAGGGAGATAAGCCAAAGGAGTCCTTCTCAGACAATGTTAGCCTTCCGTGGCCCTCATTCCTGTTGCCATGATCCAGAATGAGAGGACCTTGAGCAGTCTCTGAGGGAGGATTTTCTCGTTGTTGTGTTGTTTCAGTCATGTCTGACTCATTTGGGGCTTTGTCTTTGGCAAAGGTAATGGAGTAATTTGCCATTTCCTTCTCCAGCTCATTTTACAGATGAGGAAACTGAGGAAAACAAGGTTAAGTGACTTGCCCAGGGTCATACAACGAGTAAGTATCGGAGACTGGATTTGAACTCATGAGAATGAGTCTTCCTGATTCTAAGCCCAGCACTCTATCTGCCACACCACCTAGCTGCCTAAAATGGAGTATTGGTGGTTTTACGTACTGTTTAGTAGGTGTCCTGGCACTAAGGAACTGAGATAATGTTTATCTTAAACCAAATTTCAATTTTGTTCATTGTTGAAGAGACCTATATAGCATTGAAAGCTATCCCCAAGCACATGGAGGTACCTCCCATCCTTTCCTCTAGTCGTCACTAGTAAAATGATAACAGCTACTCTTAACAACATTACAGGATTTGCAAAGTGTTTTACACATATTATTTCATTTAATTCTCACAGTAGCCCATTGAGGGAAGTAGTCTATTACCCCCATTTTACAGGTGATGAGGGAACAGACCCAGACAAGGTAAAGGAATTGTCAGAGGTCACATGACTGGTAGCTGTCTGAGGCAGGATTCAAACTCAAGTTTTCCTTGTACCAATTTCACTGCTCTAACTATTAAGTAGCCACATGGCTGCCTCTATGAGCTAAATGGACTTTTGGAAGAAGTGAAATTCCTCCCCAGGGGCATACTTCCTTCCCACTCCCCACATCACCATTGTAATGCCTCATCTCCATTGGTTTTCTGTGCCCCCAAACCGGTTCCAGGTCCCACTGCAGTGGTTCTCCTCTTTCATAGTGCCTTTCCTCCCCATATCCTGTGCTGGTAGAGGTCATACTCTGCATGGCACAAACCAGCTCCTCTCCCAGTAAAATAGCATTTGTTGAATTATTCTCTGGGCTCCCATGGCACCCCAGCCCAACTTTTATGCCTCTGGTGAAATAATTCCTGGTCATTGTTCAGCTTTCTTCTGCCCACCACCTATAGTGACAGCTAGGTGTCACAGACAGATAGAGCTCCAGGTCTGGAATCAGGAAGACCTGAGTTAAAATCTGACCTCACACGCTTACTAACCCAAGCAAGTCATTTAAGCTGTATTTGCCTCAGTTTCTTTACCTATAAAATAAGGATGATAATAGTGCCTACCTCCCAGGGTTGTTGTGAGGATCCGATAAGAGAACCGTTATCAAGCACTTAGCACAGTGTACAGTGCTATATAAAGTTTAACTATTATTAACAATTATTACTCATAATGAAACTCCCAATTCATATATGACCTTTTATTTTTCCCAATTAGGCATCTATATTTAACCACTATCCTGTGTAGGAAATGCTTCTTTGGGAAGATCTTGCTTTTTTTTTTTTTTTTAGGCAATTGGGGTTAAGTGACTTACCCAGAGTCACACAGCTAGTAAGTGTCAAGCTTTTGGTCTGAGGTCAGATTTGAACTCAGGTCCTCCTGACTTCAGGGCCAGCGCTGTACCCACTGTTCCACCTAGCTGCCCCTTGGGGAGATCTTAAAACATCTTATCCTTTTTTATTTTACCTAGAAAATGGTTTCATTTCTTATTACTCTTTGTCCCACCGAATATCTGATTAGGCTCAGCTCCCTGCATTATGACCTTTCTAGTCCAACTCATTTGCAAGAGTGGACTTTTCACTTCCTTACAAAATAGTGTGGGGGTTCAGGATGTAATACAGTATACATTGTGAATCAAGGTTTCTATAGCCAATATTTTTCCTTAATTGTGTTTATCACCAAATACAATTAAGTTTGGAAGTGTGTTTTTTATAAGAAATAACTATAATGTAAAGACAACAATTAAATATACTAGGTTTTTTTTTTTTTCAAGATAGTTCTCTTGGCCAATTAGGGAACACTGTGTATAAGATTCTTAAGAAGAAATTTCTGTAAATAGGAAGTTCTCAGACAATGTTAGTATTGCTCTCGAATTCTTTGTTCTTTGGTCTGTTTCTCAAGAAAGACCTCGCTTTCCCCCAAGACCCACACTGGTCTGTGATTCCAAACCTTCTATAAATACTAGCTATGTGCCTCAAGAGAGGTCTTTTGATGTTATGGATACTTACTTATTTCAGAATCAAGAATTTCTGCTTCTGACATATAATACCTTATGACCCTGGGCCAGACAATGAATGTCTCAGTGCTCTAAATAGCTTTCCAAGATGTTAAGTTGTAAAGAAAGTGTCGACTTGCATTAGTGGAGGGTAATTCATCACCTGGGAGTTCCCATACTGATGACATACTAGGCCCAGTCCCCTGTCCCTATTCCTATGTGACTCAAAGCTCCTTTATCCCATACTAACACAGAGAACCTGTGGAAATATTTGCCAGGGATTCTTGTCCTAGGCCTCTAAACTTTGAAGAAATTCTGCTTGGTGAAAGTATCTTGGAGAAAAATTCTTGGAGGCAATGTGGGCCCAATGAACTAGCCTCTGATCCCTGTGTGTGGAGGTGTGTTTTCTGCAAGGTAAGAGGTCTGGAGCTTTTCCGGGGATATTGAGAAGATTTAAGACCTTTGTGAAAATTCTAAGAAGACTTTATTAAACTAAATAAAATTAAGCTAAAATAACCCTTTTCAAGCTTTCTTGGGACCCATCAGCAACTGAAGATGAGTGGAATTCAAATTCATCAAGGGAGAGAAGTAATGTCATTTTTTCCTTTGTATTCTTAATGTCTAGCCCAGTGTCTTATACAGAGCAGACAGCTTAATAAATGTTTGTTGAATGAATGAATACATGAATCAATGCATGGTACCTCCCTTCCCTTTCCCCACTGTGGCTTTCCAGGATTGGGAGTCACATAGAGGAGACATGAATTTATCTAACCACTTAATTGGCCTACCCAGCTCTGGCTACTCTCTATGGGAAGCAGGATCCCCACAGGGATCCAGTGTTCAGCAAAACCTAATAATCCACTCTCAGAAACACAGGACTTCATATTTATCAAGGTATATTTGATCCCCTTCCAATCTCCATGACTATCAAGCATTGCTCCCTTCCCACTACTCCCCTCAAGCAAGAGTTAGAGGCATCCTGCCTCTATTATGATTTACCCTCATTATAATGTGACTGGCGTACACTGTCATTGTCCTGTACTTTCCCAGTCCAAGCTTTGAACACAGATTCCTTAGGCTCTATAAACATGGGCAGATAGAAATGAACAAATGTTCAATTTAAAACTATAGAGGGTCTTGTGACTGGATCCTGCTCTCTTGTTGATCTGACACCTTTCACTAATCCAAACAAATTAATACCCTAAATACCATAATAGAAGGGGCCTCCTAGGTTGCCTCTGCATTTATTAGCATACCCACTGGTTTTAGCAAAGTGTTTCTTTCCTTTCCACACACACAACAATATTCTGGGCCCCTTGTAGCATATTTATGAAATGATACTTTATGACACTTATGACACTTTATGACATTTATGAAACAATACTTTATCACTGAGTTTTAAAATCAGTCTTTTACTGTTTAAAAATGCTCTATGTCAAATGAAACAGGGCCTTTTCTATAGTAGGATGGTCCATCTGTGGCTAAACAGTTGTATGGGCCAACCTGAAGTACAAATTGAAGGTGATAATTGCTGTATTGAAATTCTATAAAACTTATTTGTCACCTAAGATTGCCGGAGAAATTGTGTGTTATCCTGTCAGCACATTAATTAAAGCAGCCTAGGGTAGCTCTTCTAATTGTTTAAAGCCAATGAATCCTATATAGTTTGCACCTTCACTTGCAAGTGTACTAAGAATGAAAGGAAAATGGTGCCCATGGCACTCTTCTGTGCTCTGTGTCTCATGCTCTGCCCTATTCTGCTTTAGTCTCTGATCACACTGAATGAATGGCTGATGTTGATTTCAGACTTATGCCTTTCTGGTCATTCTCCAAAGGAACTGAATAAATGACAATGCCTTTAGTTTAATTGTGACCTTTTCTTCTTAAATATTATGTGTTCTAAACATAATACTACAATGGCACCACCAATTAAACTTGTTTTTACAACTATTTTACATTAAAACAAAATAGTTTCACTATATAACTTTTTAGTTACTTCCTGGAGATCTCCATTAAGGTTCTTTGTTTTTTCATTTCCAGTCACTTTTTGACTTCTTCAGTCCATTTAGTTATTGGTGCTTTCTGTCACTCTACTAATACTTTTTATATATTTTCTACTTTCTTATCTGTGTACAGCTGTAACATGCGCAGTGGCCACACCCTCACAGAACCATCTTGGCAGATAGGCTAAGCCAAGTTGAGGGTAACCAATAGGCCTCAGACCTGTCAGTGAGTTGGGAGGATGTCTACCCATGTCTACCCCTAGCAGAATGGGGGAATGAGAACAGTTTGTTGCGATGACCATGAAGGCAGCTGAAACAGGTGCTACTTAGCTCTTAGAGCTTTGTTAGACATTGAAGATGCCAAGGTCATCCATTGCATATTGGGACACTTTCAGATAACCATGATTTTTGTCTTGCCACTAGATTTCAAGGATCCTAGAAAAGAATATGAGGCTGATAACTTTGTGCAACTCTACCTTACTTAAGTCCAATTTGTGGAAGAACTAAGATATTACACCGTGATAGCATTCATCTTCTTTCAAAATGAAGAATCAACACCTTGTATTCCCCCTATATCCCAGCCCTAAGTAGAATATAAGGCTCCTGAAGGCAGAAATCATTTTTCCCTTTGTCTTTGTATCCCTTGTGACTAATATAGTGCCTGGTATTATGACAAGTGAAGTGACTGAGGAAATAAAGGTTTGATCTTCTGAGCATATTGATTTACTAAGCAGTGCTTGCCAATTACTCAACAAATCCAGGAACAGATCCCTTCCAAACCTTAGGGCTGGACATCAAATAAAAAGGGAGACAACATTTTACACATTAAAAATAATTAATCAAATGAGACCAATTAATTAAAAGAAAACAATAAAACATTAGCTAATCTGATTTCTAATTAGATGAAAGATTAGGGACTTTGTAAGTTGGAAGGGTGAATGTGCACAGGTACAATTTCCTGAATTCAGAAAAAGAAGTATCCTACTCTCCCTAAGTGTCTGTAAACAATCAAAGGAACATGGAAACAATAACTGATAGATCAAGTATGAGGCCACTTTTCAGATGTCATGTGGGTTGCTTGAGATGTGTAACTGTGAGAAAACTCCTTGTGTCAATCTTTGGATCTGACTGGGTTTCTGGTCAGCATAACCCAGGTCCTTAGTTAAAGGTCTCTAAACAATAAGTAGAGGTGGTCCAGCTTTCTAGCCACACAGGACTAGGTTCAAACAATATGATACAGTTTTCCCCAATTCCCACAATTGAATAATGTTTTCTCATGACAGAAATTGGATTAGCCCCTAACTGAATAGGCGGGGAACTGAGCTGGCTCCAGAAATGAGTCACAAGATGGAGTCAGTATAGTTCATTCAATTATCACAAGTAACCACTTGCTGTCCTAATCCCCTCAATTTCATCATTATACAGTAGACATTTAATAAATGCTTATAGAATGACTGATTGAAGATCTTAGTTCTTACTTTTTCCTTCTAGTTCTGCTTTTTTTCTTCATTTTTTCCCGTCATTTCAAAAACGTCTTTCCATATTTCTCTATATTCCTCATACTTTATTATCTTAATTATATTATGTGCCACAATTTATTTAATCATTCTCTCTGTCCCTTTACTGTTGGGGAAGAGTCCATTTTTTTTCTAGCTACAAATTTTTCTAAAACATTTTTAAAAGTACAGAGTTGTTTATACTGCCAGGGCACATTCCTGAAAGGGGATTATTGGGACAAAAGGTAAGAATAGTTTTTGTACTGTAACTGAAAATGCCAAGGTTTTTTTTTTTCTTGGTAAGGCAGTGGGGTAAAGTGACTTGCCCAGGGTCACACAGCTGCCAAGTTGTTTTGAAAAGGATTCTAGTAGCTTGCAATTCTATTAGCAATGAGTGAATATATATTTCTCCACACCCAAGCAGTGAGTTTCCCTGCCTTTAATTATTTTGGTACCTGTTTAAGTGGTATGGGGTGATGCCTCAAAGTTCTTTCAATTTGTAATTTTTAAATTATTAGTGAGGTTGAATATTTTTTCAAGTGATTATTAATAACGTGAAGGTTTTTCCTTTAAAAATTATCTATTCATATCCTTATAAGGGCTTTGCTAATTTTGTTTGGAACTCTAACCATTAGGGACATAATGAGATTGTAGACCTGGAAATGGTGTTCTGGGGTGTTTCTCAGATACCCCAAAGTTTGCCTATGATTAGAAGCATGTTTATCACAACCCATTGCCCTAAAGGGAAGGACTTGTTTTCTTTGCAACCTTTTATTTCCTTAAGAACACTCTCTATTCGAGTCTTATGAAATTGTGTAATGAGTTGCCATGAGAAGTTGTGTAATCTTCTCTAGATATTTTTAGGAAAATGTTAGGTATCTTTCTAAGACCATTGCTGTGTCTGGAGAAGGAGACAGGTCACAGGTCACAGGACCTCTTCTGGTTATATCTAGCCCCTGTGATTCCATTACTCATAGCTTTATTTTTGGGGAAGTTTGTTTTATTTTGCAATGACATATTAAGGCTTATAGTGAGGAGAAAACAATGTTCATGAAATTACTGATTCTATGCAATAAAACAAACCTCTCCATAACCTTGCTTGTTGTTATAGTATGGATATGCAGCATAATATCATAGATTTAGGGCTGGAAGGGACCTCAAGCATCATCTACAGCAAGCCCTTCCTTTTACAGAGGAAGACATTGAGGCAGACTGAGGGGAAGTAACATATTCCCAGTTATATGGCTAGTAAAGGAGATTCAAATCCAGATCTCTGATTCCAAATCCCCCAGGCTTTTCATTCTATTACAGTGACAGCCACTAACTATTGTACTCTCTTCAACAGAAATATATACATATACATATATATTCATTAGAAATAATATATTCATCATATGTATTCATTAGAAATGTATATTCATTAGAATATACATATAAATACATACATGCATGCACACACACACACACACACACACGCACACACACATACACACACACAGAGCTATCCCACAGAACTCTCTCTGGTTCTGAGCCACAGTGGGCTGGCAGACTGGGCAGGCCAAATCAAAAACCTATGATACGTACTACAAAAGAGTAGCTGTAATATGAATTTAAAACATTCCTCTTCCTGTCACATGATGGGCTGGGTTGCTTTTGGTTTGATTATTTTATTCTTGGTTGTGTTTATTTCTACATTCTTGCCATTATACTTTATTCTTATCTTTCCTCTCCTCAGAACTTCTCAAAAGGGAATGAACGATCTTTTAGTAAAATTTAAAGCCTTTTCTTTTCTATCATTTACTTTACTTATCATTGTTCCTGAAGGTCTTTGTATCATCTTCCCTGTGTCTCCCACCATTGCTCTTCTCCTTCCCTCTCTTCCCCAATTTCAGTCTCTTCAAAAAAAGAGAGAGAAGAAGCTCATGTCAAGATAGTAATGGAGTTCTGTGAGGCAGGGAATGAAATAAGTCAAAACTAGCCTAAAATTTCTCAAATCTGGAGCACACATTTCTTTTTCTATTCTTCTTTGTGTTTTTGAACTATGCATTTGTCACTATTCAGTTCCACATTGTTGCGTAAGTAATATTTAGTAAATGTTATGACTATCCCTCTCTTTGCCTTTTATTGGGTAAATATTATGATTATTCTTGCTTCTCTATGCAAGGTACTGTGATAAGTTTTGGGATTAAAAAGAAAGGAAAAAGATAGTTTCTCTTCTCAAGGAGTGCACAGTCTAATAGGGGGGACAACATGAAAATTTTATGTACTAACAAGATATATACAAGATAAGGGGCAGCTAAGTGGTGCAGTGGATAGAGCACCAGCCCTGAAGTCGGGAGTACCTGAGTTCAAATCAGGCCTCAGACCAAACACTTGACACTTACTAGCTGTGTGACCCTGGGTAAGTCACTTAACGCCAATTGCCTTAAAAAACAAACAAACAAGCAAAAAAAGACATATACAAGATAAATTTTGGGGAAATCAACAAACTAACATTAAATGGGATCAGGAAAGGCTTCATGTAGAAGGGGAGATTTTTAGCTAGGACTTGAAAGAAGGCAGGGAAACCAGGAGGCAGAGCTGAAAAGAGAAAATTCCAGGCACAAGAAAAAGCCAGTAAAAACACCAAGAGTTGGGAGATACAATGTCTTATGACAGGAACAGCAAAAAAGCCAGTGACACTAGAACATAGTAATGTAGATTGGAAAAGTAAGAGACCAGGTCCTAAAGGGCTTTGAACAGAGGGTTTTATATTTAATCATGAAGGTGATAGGGAGCCACTGAAGCTTATTGAATGGTGGGGGGAGGAGTTACATGGTGATACCTGTACTTTAGGAAGATCCATTTGATAGCTGAGTGCAGAATGGGCTATAGAGGAGAGAGACTTGAACATCGGTCTATTACAATAGTCCAGACATGAAGTGATGAAGGCTAGCAACAAGGTGATGACAGTGTCAAAGAAGAGGAGAGGGCATATTCAAGCTATCTTATGGAGGTAAAATGGACAGGACCTGGAAACACATTGGATGGGGGGAAGGGATTAGAAAGAGTGGGAAGTTAAGGAGGATATGCAGGTGGCAATCCTGGATAGCTGGGAATAGGACAGTGCCCTCAATAGTAATAGGGGAGTTTGGGAAAGGAGAGTATTTGGGGAGTAAATATAATGTTTTAGCAATGTTAAATTTAAGAAATCTACAGGATGTTCAGGTAGAAGGGTTTAATAGGCAGTTGGAAATGTGAGACAGAAGATTAGAGGAAAGGTTAGGAGAGAACGGAGAGAATCATCAGCTTAGAGATGATAATTGCATCCAGGGGAGCTGATGAGATCACTAAGTGAAATGATATAAAGCATGGATCTGCAAACAATAGCTGGGGGGTCAAATCTGTTCCACCACTTGTTTTTGTATTTATTATTTTGCATTTTTATTGTATTTAAAATATGAAGTGTTTTTTATGTTTTTGAAAGATAGGAAAAATTTGTAAATTTTCATTTTTCATTAAAAAAGTTAATTTAATAGTAAAAACCATTCTTAGTTTTCAGGCCATGTTAACACAGGCAGTAGGCTAGATTTGGCTTTCAGACCGTAGTTTGCTAACCCCCAGTATATAGGAAAAAGAGAAGAAGGTCAAGGATAGAGTCCAAGGGGACATTCACTGTCAGTGGAAATGACCTGGATGAAGATTCAGCAAAGAAAACCAAGATGAAGCAGCCAGATAGTTAGAAAGAAAATGAGGATAGAATAGTGTTACAGAAACCTAGAGAGAAGTCATTATCAAAAATAGGATGATTGACAATGTCATAGGCTGCAGGAGAGGTCAAGATGATGAAGACTAAAGAAAAGACCATTAGACTTGGCAATTAAGAGATTATTGATCATTTTGCAAAGAGAATTTTGGTTGAATGATGAGGTTAGAAGCCAGTCTTCAGAGGGTTAAAAACAGAGTAGAAAGGAAAAGAAGTGTGGTAGAGGGTAGGAGGGAAAGGAGGGAAGGACTTTTTCTTGATGGCCTTCTCCAGGATAGCCAAAAAAATGGAAGAGAGCTATGGGATGAAAGCTAGAGGGGACAGATGGATTAAATAAAGGTTTTTTTTGAGAATAGGAGAGACATGGGCATGTTTATAGGCAGAAGAGAAGTGTTCAGTTGACAGGGAGAGATTGAAGCTAAGTGAGAGAATGGAGATGATAGAGCAATTTTCTGGAGAAGAAAGGATAGAATGGGATAATTTGGGCATAAATAGGGGTTTCCCTTGTCAAGGAGAAGAGCCACCACTTGTGAAACAAGGGTAAAGGAGGAGATTGGCAGAAGGCTTATGGATGATGAGAGAAGAGCAGAAAGGGAGAAGAGGGAGCTCTCAGCAAATGGCTTCCATTTTTATTTCAATTAAATATGAGGCAAAGTTCTCAGTTAAGAGGATGAGCATGTGGGGGAGCCATGAGAGTTTTGAGGAGTCATATAAAGGTTTGGAAAAGCTATTGTGGTGAGGGGGATACTGAGCTAATTAGAGAGGCATAAAATAATTGTATTTCTACTATGAGGATCCAGTTAATATTATGCAACATAAATTTGTAGTAGACCCAGTCAGCATGGTTTCATTATTTTCTCAAGCTTTGCTCACCAGCAGATAAGTAGCAACAAAGGTAGCAGATGGTAGGAGATGTCCAGGACTGAAGTCTAACAGGACAAGCTCAGTAATAGGATAAGGATGCAAGGGACTCAAGAGAAGTGAACTGTGTAAATTGGAACTGGGGACAGGGGTCAAGATCAAGAGAGGAGAACATAGCCAATACAAGCTGTATAGCCTGGGAAAGAACAAAGATGTCGAGGAATAGGAGGTCACAGTGAGGATGAAGTACAGGATTTGGTTGCAAGGCAGAAGTAGAGGTGGGATGACAACATGTCATTAGATAAAGCAATCTCAAAGTTCACAAATATGGAAGTGGTGCCATGGGAGTGATGGCAAGATCAAGGGCATGACTATCTTTGTAGGAGTAGGTCATGTGAAACAAGGAAATAGAGGAACTGTAAAGTTACAGTGTTTGTTGAAATCCCCTTGTGTGAGGGTAAGAGTTGTGGAGAGAAAGACTGTGAGCCTGGAACTGAGCTCAATGAATAGGGAGTGTCTTGGAGGTCAGTAGATAATGGGTGGTAGATATGGATTGCTTGAACTTTAAAAGCAGAAAAGGTTATTTAGTGATGGTGGTAGAGATGGAGCCTAGGAACAGCAGTGAGGAGCAAGGAATAGTCCAACTCCCCCACTTCAACTTGTGCCTCATAGGGAATGAAAGTTCAACCAGTGCTGGAAAGAGAGACAAGGGACACTGTCCTTAGGATCCAGACAGGTCTTAATGAAAGCCAGAAGATTAAAGGAGTTGGGAAGAAAAAGATGTAAAATGAAGGCAAATTTGATACCTATGGAACAGATTGCCAGAGAGTACAATAGAAAGGGTAGGTAGACATAGAGTGGGACGCTAGGGTTGGGCTGAGAGGAATGGGAATAGCAAATCAGGCAATGGAGGACAGAGAATAAGGGATTGTATGATGACATCTAAGAGTTCACTGAATCACTGGGATGGGGAGGGTATGACCAGACAGAGTTTGTTTATCATTGAGGAATGAATTCAGGTAAGTTAACAATATCCCTAGAGGTTTGGCCTCAGAGTAATGTCCTCTCAGGGTCTTAGACAATCCAGGTTAAGGGACAAATGAGGACAACTGGAAAAATGATATTCTCCTTACCTGAAGGCAGGAGACCAGAGAGAGGACCTAGCCTTATGGACTGGCAGGATATTGACTCTTGAACATTAGCAAGGACTAAAGACTGATGAAATGACATTTCTCTACTTCTTCAGGAAGGCAAGAGACTAGGTAAGAGACCTGATATAATGAAATGGTGTTCACCTTCTTTCTGCTGTAGGTAAGAGACTAATTGGGATGCCTGCCACAATGGAATGGCATTTCTCCTCTTCCCTGGGATGGCAGGAGACAAGGCAAGAAACTTAGCCAGATGGAATGGCTAGTCTCTTCTCCAGGGAAACAGGAGGCCAGATAGGACTTCTTGCACAATGGAATGACATTTCTTCCCTTATACAACTAGATAGCTTAGAGTGCCAGATATGGAGTCAGGAAGACCCAAGTTTAAATGCAGTCTCAGACTAGCTGTGTGACTCTGGGCAAGTCATTTTACTCTGCTCAGTTTCCTCAGATGTAAAATGGGGATAATAATAGCACCTACTTAGCAGAGTTGTTTTGAGGAACAAATGAGACAATATTTGTAAAGCACTTAGCACAGTGCCTGGCACATAGTAAGCACTATATATCTATCTATCTATCTATATATCTCCTTCTTTTCTATTTCTCCATTTTCCCAGGAAGGCAGAAGATCTGGCACAAAGGATTTTTCTCCCCTTGCCACAGAAGCAGAAGATTGGTGCTTAATAGAACCGTGACTTTCCTCTTACCTAGGAAGGCAAGATAATAGCCAGGAGATCTGATATGATGGAATGGTGATATTTGCTTTTTGAGTCAATGATATTGTTGTGTCTTATTTTTATTGTAAATGGGAAACACTCCATTCAGGGCTTAGGTAGAGTGGTAGATACTAATTTGACTAATTGACAGTCAAATTGTAGTTAAATTGTGACAGATTCTCAATTCTCCCAAGATTCTATCTGTCCTTGAAGGTAGGTCAAGGTGGTTTGTCAGTGAAGCAGCTACATGACTGCCACTTATTTTCTCAGGATCCTAGGTTCAACCCTAGTGTGTGCATGTGTGTGTGTGTGTCTGTGTGTGTGTAAGGGGGGGAAGACTATAGCTCCTGAGACACCTCCATTTCACTTCCCAATTACACAAAATCAGGGACAATGAGACTCCTAAAAAGTGATATATTTGTTCAACAATAAGGCAAAAAGATATAACAACCAAAGCATTTACTCAAAAAAAAGCAAGAGTAGGAATAATAAAAAATATCATAACCTATCCATTAACATGAGTCACTCTCTCCTATCGATGCACAGTGTTCATGGGAAGAGAATGGATCCACACTTACAGAAATTTAGCAGGAAGGCACATGAATAAGGAAATCATGTAGCAGGGTTAATTTATGACTCTAGATAGCAGACTTTAATGTCCTCTTTCTCTTCTCAAGAATAGTCTACATCATGCATCATCTATTGTTCAAAGCTACTTTTTTGCTATTCTGAAACTGTTGACGCAACATCAAGCTGTTTTCACACACAGCCACTCTTGATAGGGTGTTAAGACAATGTTAAGCTATTTCAGTGACAAGTAGTTCTCTTAAGCCAGAGAAATATCAAGTTCCTAAAATTTGCCCTGGGACTCTAAAGAGGTTCTCCTTTTCAGTCTGTTGATGGTAAGAGAGTCATTTAATCTTTCTTCAGCCAGCCATCTCTTCAAATAGCTGGGGGTTTTGCTTTCTTTAATCAACTTTCAACAAAATGATACTTCTCTAGTGGGCACTGCTTACAGCACAACAACCCATTTTTCACTGTCTTTTTCTCATTCTTGAACCATGCAGGGCATTAAAAGGCCATAAAGGCAAACTCCCCAAGATATTTTCCCTCAGAGTATCAATAGAGCTAGAGTGCAATAATACCCTTTCCCAGGCAATTAGCTATCAGCAAAGCAATACTTCTCTTCCACTCATCCACATCTGCAGTGTGCTCATTAGGTTAGCTCTTGTCAGGTTCCAGATTGACTTCTATAAGCAACTTCTCTTAGTGCCTTCTGTGCCTTCTGTTCCTGACTTCTCTTGTGCTCAGCTTTTTTTTTTGTGCTCTATCTTCATCTGGTCATTTCCTATTGCTCCCCTCCAATGTCTCAAACCAGTCTCAAAATCAGTGTTTACCGAATCTCTACCTTATGATGTGAAACTCAAAAAAATCCACTTTTGTCTCAGGGATGATCTGAGTCATGCAATCTTTATATAGTCACCTTAGAATCCCCAACTAGTTATTTGATATAGCTGTATTCTTCAGAATTCTGAAGTCATTTATAAACGAGCTGACAGAACAAAATGAACTACCCTACATTAATAACATTTTCTCTATTTCCTTAAGTCTGGAAAATCAATGTAACAATAAATTGAGCCCTGATGTCTAGAATTTCCCAGTTTCTGAGATGTAAATACTAACAGTGAACATTTAACAACAATGGTCTCAAAAACTGGTTTGTGCTGGCTCCAGAGCACCTTGGATTAGTGTTTCTTTTGATATTCTTCCCAAGTTTATACTTTCTTCCCAAATCAACCACCATCAGGCTTTTTTTACATACTGACCAACATGACTTTGGATACCTTCCCCAAACTTTTCTGCCTTCTCAACAATGACAGCTTGTTTTTTATGCTACATTAAAGGAAGAAGCAAAGTTTATTTTGGAGGGAATTAATACTTTTTCATTCTTAATGTTCTTCTTTGGTGACTCACAAGTGGAAATACTTTTATAGGAGGATAATATCTCATTTCAACAAAGTGAAGAATAAAAGTAGGAGAATGTAAATGCTAAGACAATTACAGAAAACAGAATAAGGATAAAATGGGAGAGACCTAAGGGATGTGGCTGGATTCAAGAGTTTGCTATAATCACTAATACAGAATGTCTATCTTTAAAAAAAACATGTTGAATCATCATTCTTTTTTCAGCTAAATCTCCATTCAGCAATATAAAAATGAAAGTTAAAAGGCTAATCTGGTGAATGTATTATCCTTTTACAAGTGTGTATTCTTTGGAGTTAATAGGGGCATGTTGGTCATGCCCAGTAGATTCCCATCTGACTCTGCTGCCTTTAATTGTTCAAAGAAGCTACCTTTGGGCAAGACATAGGATGTCAGAATAACATGAAACTTGTTCCTAAGCACCAAGAATGCTCAGAAGGCTGGATTATGGTTGGAATGAGGAGAAGGAAGAGTGGTCATGTGAGCAAGTCTGCAAGGATATCTCTAACCTCAGGATCCTGATGACCTTGTAATAAGCAGGGCAAGTGATTGGATCTGAGAATTCTACACAGATCTTATGTAAGAGGCTAAAATGAAAGAAGACAGAAAGAATGAATCTTTTCTCTGAAACACTAAGTGACCTCTATGCAATTCAAATTTATGACCTCTACATCATCAGAACCATCCATTTATTCATGTAATCACTCCCTGAGTCACTCAATACCTAGTTAGTAAGCACGGAGTAAAGTATGTATGGAGAGGAAGAATACAAATGTAGTCATGACACAGCCCCTGCTGACATATCCTAACTGAAGTAACTGTCCCAGAATTGAAAAGCATACACACACACACACACACACACACACACACACACACATATACATATACATATATACACACACATACACACACACATATATACATATATATATATATATATATATATATATATGTAAATAAAAACACAACAGAATGGGTTCTTGTTGAAAAGAAAAAAGCCAGATATATGACAATCTTTCTCTCTCACACACACACTCTCTCTCTCCCTCCTTCCCTCCTTTCTCTCTCCCTTTCTCATTCCTTCTTCTCTCACTCTTTCCTTTTCTTCTTCTCCCTCCCTTTTTCTCTCTGTTTCCCTCCCTCTCCCACTGTTTGTGTGTTTGTGTGTGTGTGTGTGTCTCTCTCTCTTTTGATTAAAATCTGGTAGGCAGAGGATGTCATTTTTAAACTTTATATTTCCCCCACTGCTAAGCAAAGTGTTCTATACATAGGAAGTGTATGATGAATATTTGCTCAGTGAATGAATGAATGGCTAAGGTATACAACATTCAAGTGAATGATAGAATTCCAGTCCTGTAATTCTTTTCTAGCTATTCACTATCTGCATCATCATCATCATCATCATCATCATCATCATCATCATCATTATCATCATCACAGCTTCCATTTCTATTGAGTTTTGAAGTCTTCAGGAGTTCTTGATATCTCAGTTTGACATTTGGGAAAAGAGAGAATAAGTGAATTTCTAGGAATAGCAGCTAGTAAATGTCTGAGAAAGGATATCAAATGGAACAGGGTCTTCCTGACTCCAAGTCTGATACTCTATCCTCCATGTCAGGGGTTTATTACATGATACCATTGGCATGGTGGCATCTGGTTATGGTCCACAGTCTGAATTGGAGGGTTCAGTAGGTCTTAACCTAGATATTATGGGAGAACTGTAGGCTTCTTTCCCCCCATGATGTGAGGTACAGAAATCAGCTCCATTGGTTGGAGCATCGTATTGATGAGCCAAACAGTACACTTGAATCTGTTTAATTCCTTTACAAATCAGTTCACTTCAAATAACAGAATCAAAATCCTTTCCTGTCCTTAGTCTTCCTGCCCCTCTAAACCTAGACAATCTTCTCACAAATACCTCCTCATTTGCAAGAGGGATCTGTCTTCTAAGAATGTGGCTGCTTCTCTGTGAAACCCAATCACATTTATGTTAAACCTCATCGTTCCTCCAAAATTAGGGTTAATTCCTCTTGGAGATGCACATTAATATGTTCAAGCTCATCTGAGGCCAGCATAAGTCATCTTTTCAAAATGCAATAACCTGTGAACCTTTTGAACCCAAACAGTTAAACAGCTGTGCCAAGAACAAGTTGTTTTGCTCCTGTCTTCGGGGTCAGGTCCATTAGATGCATAATTCATATGATACTCTTCTAAGAACAGGATTATGATTCCTATTTCAAGGATCAGGAGACCACGGGAAGGAGGTGAACTAACTTATCCTAGGTCACAGGAGGGATCAGTGTCAGAACTAGGATTACCATTTGGAAAGCCTCAGAGAGCTTAGACTAAGTTCGTCTCCCTTAGAATTGGTCCACTGAAAGTTCATTCTCCCACCCTCACTCCCACCCCCTCATCAGTCTATGAACATCCAAACAGCTGTGAGCAAATGGGAAAAAAGGCTCCCAAGAAAAACCCTAGAAAATGTCTGGGATGCAGACATATGCTGACAGCAGGTGGGCTTCAAGATTTAAAGTATCTTAACAGGCACTTTCTATTATAAACAGTTACTGCTCAAATACTATAATGCTTCCCATATGGGGATAGTAAAACACTTTGCTAACTTTAATTAGGCCTCACCTTGTGAAACAATCACTCCGACAATTTTAAGATGAGAAAAATGAAGAAAAGAGGTTTTTTTAAAAAGAAAAAACACAAATGACATGGGTTTGGATGGCACTGAGCTCCTTTCTTTTTCTATGTGTTCAAGGGATTTCCTAGCAATCTCCTCTTCCAATTCAATTCAACAGAATTTATTAAGCAACTGCTATGAGCAAGGCACTATCCTAGGACCTGGGGACCCAAAGACAAAATGAAACAAAACAAAATAATCCCTTCTGTCAAGGAGCTTCCAATATATCAGGGGGCAGAAGGTGGTGGGTAGAGGGGAAAGGAAAGAGAGGCAAGGGCAGAAGAAAGGGAGGAGGAGAGATAGAGGAAAGGAGGGAGGAAGAAAACTAATAAGGGGAGGAGGTGAGGGTTCTCCTAGGAGATGGCCCATGAATTGAACTTGGGATTCTAAGAGGCAGAGGTGAGGAGAGTGTGTATTGCAGGTATTAACTGCACTAGAAACAGATGTTGGAGATACAATGCAAAGTTCAGGGAAAAGAGCAAATAGGACAAATTTACAAATTGTGAAGAGCCTGAAGCAGATACACATATACACACACAAAGTATATATATATATATATATATATATATATATATATATATTTATGTGTGTATGTATGTATATGTAAAATATATATGAAAAGGTAAGCTAGAGGCAGACTGTGAAGGTTTTTAAATGACCATCAAAAGAGGTTATCTTTTGCCCTGGAGAAACAGGGAGCCACTGTAATTTCTTGAGCTCAGATCCAATGTCAGTTACTAAGCATTTATTGTTTACCATGTGCCAGGAATTGTTCTAATGTTAAGCTCTGGGAATACAAATATTAGCAAAAAGAAAGACATAGCTTGCCCTCAAGGAGCTTACATTCTCACAGGAGAAGGTAATATAAAAGCAGAGATATGAGGTTGGCAGGGAGTGGAGAGAATAATGTACTTGTGCAAGGCATGGTGGAGAAAGAAGTCTGAAGGCAAGAAAGGGAAGTCAGAAGCAGAGCCCAGAGAGGAATAAAGGAATGAACATGGCTGACTCAGGACTTTCCTCAAAATGGAGGTTCCAAGAAAAATCAACCAATCAGAGGAAGGGGCCATGGGAAAGGGGGGAGGGGAATGATCATCAAGAGTGAGGAAAAAAATACTAACAACTGATGATGACGATGATGATGATGATGATGATGAAAATTAAATACTCCCTGGGCATCATCAACCAAAAATAGATTGACAAAGGAGTAAACAAAAGACTAAATCTTGTATTTGTTTACATAAATAGGAGTGGGTTAAAGTTGCAGTTGAGGACCAATTTATTGCCATTAGAAAGTATAGAAATATAAAGAAGCCCACATTTATCTTTTTGAGGTAGGGAAACCAAATGCAATATATTGCTGCTTGCTATAAAAATTTTGCACCTGCCAAATACCAAATAAGCATGACCTGGTAGCTAGAATCTTTCATCAGAATTTCACTGTTTTTTATGGCTGGAAAGATGACAAATCCCCATATTACAAATATAGACCTCAAAATACTGTAGAGAACTTAGCCAATGGATTGTATTGGAACCAGACCAACCCCATAGAACAAATTATTTCTCACATCCACCTGCACAAAACACTGATTGTAAAAGCTCAAGGAAAACATTTTAATAGATATCATCTTGCCAAATATACGTAATCTCTAAACCACATGGAATAAAAAGCTTTAAAAAGAGAGACCTAGCAGAGGAGGGGAAAACAAAACAAAACAATTGTCTGTGGGTACATGACTAGGTAGAGTACATATCTTTGTTCTGTCTGCTACTTGAGTTCTACTGAGAATTCTTAAAGAGAGACTGCAGAGGATAAGTTTACATCCTGATACTTTTATTCAACTACAAAAAACAGTTATTTTATACAACTGTAACGTAGTCTATAGAGCAAAAGATACAAAAGAATAAAGTAGGGTAGCAAGTTTTCTCAAGAACATTTCTATCTAAACCTCATGAAAAAAATATAAAAAGAATGAGATGATAGTAATAATACCTGCCACTTATTTGGCTTTTTTTTTTAACCGAGTACTTTATGTACATCATCTCACAACCACCCTACGAGACCAATACTGCAGGTATCATTATCCCCACTTTAAAGAGAAGCAATCTTTTGCTCATGGTCACATAGAGTGTAAGTATGGGAAGTATGATCTGCTTATGCCAGAGATGAAAGGTGAGGGCTTTGGAGCAGGTAATCCCTAAGAACCTTTGCTAAGCTAGATTCTTTAATTCTATTGTAGCACCTCTTCTGGACTCACTTGGACACATACCTGAAGGCCAGGTTCCCAGAGGATAACTGAATACTAACTCCTTAGAGTCATTGGAGCAGCTAGGTAGCACAGGGGCAGCTAGGTGATGCAGTGGATAAAGTGTTGGGCCTAGATTCAGGAAGACTCATCTTTGTGAGTTCAAATCTGGCCTTGGACACTTACTAGCTGTTTGGCCCTGGACAAGTCACTTAACCCTATTTGCCTCAGTTTCCTCATCTGTAAAATAAATTGGGAGAGGAAATGGCAAACCACTCTAGTATCTTTGCCAAGAAAACCCCAAATGGGATCACTGAGTTGAACATGACTGGAACAACAACAACAAAACAGTGTTGTAGGGCTAACTCTTTAAAAGCTGGATTTCTATTACTGCAACTCATGAGCCCCAATTGGTGTGCTCCTCGTAATCAATCAATTGGCATTGACTAGTTTTTATAAAAGGAATTTCCTGAGAAGATATTATATATATAAAATATAGTTTCCCACCCAACGCTCCATTGGGAGCACACTTTCCCTTGCAAACACAAGGTCCCTGGGGAGAATGGGCTCAAATTGAAAATATAAAGGCAGTGGGGCACAGGTATAGGGAAGCCTTTTGGCAAAGTGGTACCTTGAAAGTCCTGGACTTTGCTTCCTTTGTGGATCACAGATTTCTCTTTATGTACTCCTAGGATTGTTGCCCTTCTTGAGTCTATAGCCAATGTTTCTCTCTGCCTCAAAGGCTCTCATTTTCTAAAGTTGTCATCATCCTGTCTTTCTAAAACGATCTTCAGGTGCTTCCCCTGTTATTGGCCACTGCTGTCCTGAAAGGCACTGCTACAGTCCCAAGTTGCTAATGGGAAGGTAGAACAAAAAAGGTGGAGAAAATCTTTCTTTTCCCAAAGAAATTTCCTATCGAGGACTTGACTGGCATTCCTCTACCACTAGACTGGCTTGCTGTTTTATGCATTGCCTGATGGGGTATAAGTGATTCTCTTTAATCAATCACAAAATATTACATATGTGACATTATCTGTCTTTATCCAATGAACTAAAGCCCCTGTGAACCTTTCAAACTGATTAAGGACTTACTCATACTTAGTCACTTTTGATTAATTGATTCAATTGAAATGTCTGGAACTTCTGTAATTATTTGGCAGGGGGGCAGACTTTAACCCTTATTCCTATATGTGTGATCTCCATAAAAGTTTCTGAAGTTAGAAATAGTTTAGAAGAAATCCCTATTGATAGTGAATTTTGTTAACATTAGCATACTAACTTGAGTATTCTTAATTTCAGGACTATTTCCTGCTCTCTCCCACCCCCACTGCCCCCAGAGAGTCTAAAGGATAATGTTGTCAAAGGAGAATATGATAGGAGAGGGAGTCCTCCCTTTGCTTTGCTCATGCAAAAGAATGCCAGTGTCCTTCAAGTCTGTTTCAATGCCACAATCTTGACTTACTGAAAAGAAGGGGAGTCCAGGTTGAAAGCCAGTGTTTCTTATGAATCACTGTTATGTCTAGGTGACTGTGAGCAACAATTCAGTCTGTGGGGAAGGTCTGATTCTAGTACATATAGTGGGAGATAATCAGAATCAAAGTGGAAAATAATCAGAAATTAGGCAACAGGATAACATTTTAATGCCTAGGTTGTAGAGAGATGAACGTGCTGCATGGACATGAGGTTCAAATGATGAACCTCTCTTCCAATGACTTTGAATTAAAGAAGCAAATTTCTTGGGGCAGCTAGGTGGCACAGTGGATAGAGCTCTGCCTTGTAGTCCAGGAGGACTTGAGTTCAAATCTAGCTTCAGACACTTGGCACTTACTAGCTGTGTGATCCTGAGCAAGTCATTTAACCTCAATTGCCTCACTAAAAAGCCCCCCCCAAAAAAAGCAAACTTTTTTTGTTATTGATATGTAGGTAATCCAGAGAATCCTAAATTTTCCAGCATTCTTGATACCTTCTGCCAAAATCATCCATCATTGCCCCCCAACAGTATTGTGTATCTGGAAAGAGAAAATGAAAACTGGTTATGACAGATTTGGGGATAGGGAGAGAAAAGAGAAGGAGACAATAGAAGAAGAAAAATAAAGTAAAGAGGACACAAAAGATTACTTACAAATAAAAATTGCTTTAAAAGTACTTCTAGTACCTTGGAGAGCTATTTCCTTTATAAATAATTGAGGTCATGTATATATTTTACAAATTTGCATATATCTCATAATTTGTCCCCTATTATTAAGAATATTTATGTGGAGAAATTATCCTGGAATCTTTAGAGTTCATCTGAACTCAACATTTAAAATCTTGAACTTGTCAGTCATGACATCTCCTGCAGGTAGTTGCTATGGAAATGGTAAATCCATCTTAATAAAGCATACATACTGTTAGTACTTAGAAATTTGCATGAAAATATTTTTTCTTCCTTGAACTGAGTAGTTTTTTTTCTGTTTCGTGGGTCAAAAATTTTAAAAATATTATATACAAATATGCACATATATACATATATATACATGTATGTTTGTGCCCTCTTTATTCTATTTTCTTAAATTGTCAAGCTCACCCTAAAGCTAGTCAGAATGTATCCTAATATAATGAAGACCTGAATTTGAATCCTGCCTTAGACATTTCCTATCTATGCGACTGTAGGCAAGTCACTTAACCTCTTTCTGCCTTAGTTTCCTTATCTGTAAAATAGGGATAATAATATTATCTTCCCTCCAGGGTTATTGTGAGGATCAAATGAGTTAATATATGTACACTGCTTTGCAAACTTTGAAGTGCTACATAAATGTTAACTATCATGAAGAAGAAGAAGAAGAAGAAGAAGAAGAAGAAGAAGAAGAAGAAGAAGAAGAAAGAAGAAGAAGAAGAAGAAGAGGAAGAAGAAGAAGAAAAAGGAGAGGAAGAAGACGAAGGGAGGAGAAGGAAGAGGAGGGGGGGAAGATGATTTTAAAAATATGTCTTTATCTAGAAGGGGGATCTAAATTGGTTTGAAATTTGCTTAAAAATAGGTTTTTGCCCCCAATTGCCTCATATGAAAACAAACAAAGAAATGAAAACAAAATGGATTTTTGTTTTTTATTTATTAATTTTTTTGCTATTGTTTCACTTCAGAACATTAATGTGCTCATCTAGAAATTCAGTAGTATGACAGTTAAATGTAGCAAGGTATAGCACCAAAAATTTTGTAATTAGTTAAAAATGATATTTATAAAGTGATTTAATTTTTTACAAAGTGCCTTATATGTGTTATCTCATTTTATCCTTACAACAAACTTGTGAGATAGGTACTATTAATATCCTGATTATACAGATAAGTAAAATAAGTAAGGTAAAGAGTTTCTGGGGATCACACAAATAGTATCTGAGACAAGATTTAAACTCAAGTCTTCTTGATTTCAAATCCAGTATTCTATCTATTACACCATCTCGTCACCACCTCAGGAGCTTTGACTTAAAATTTTTGCCCTGATGGTTATTAATTATGATTCTGACTGCAAACAAGTTTGTGGTCCTTTCTGTGCCTAGGTTTACAAATTATATTATTTTGAGCAAGTTGGTGATCCTTTCTGTGCCTTGGTTTCCTGATCTGTATAATGGAGATAATATCTACAAAACAAAAAAAAAATCAATACAAATTACTTTAAAAAAAATCTATTCATAACAGCACTTTGGTGGTAGGAAAAATAACAGTAACAAACCAGAAACAAATTGGATGCCCATTGTTTGGGGAATGGCTAAGGTAATTGTGTTCTATGAGTGTAATGGAATATTATAACGTAATAACAGAATCGAAGATTTTCAAAGAAACTTGGGAAGAACTGTATGGACTGATGCAAAAGAAAGCAAGCCAAGTTAAAAGAACAATAAGCACAATGAGCACAGTAATGTAGAGAGAAATGAGACTAATGACATCTAAATGCATGTGATCATAATAGCCAATGCTGATTTCAGAATCCTGATCATAAAATATGTTTTTATTGTTTTAGTAGAGAGGTGGTAGATTATAGGTGAACAGTGCTACATATGCTGTCTGTCATGCTTGCTGTGTTGGATTGTTTGCTTGACTCTCTTTCTTGCATTAGTGGGTGGGAAATAATCATTGGGAATTGACAATGATATTAAAAATCAATGAATAATATTTTAAAAGTAGAAATGCAATTTAGTATAGAAAATACAGTGTGCACTGGGCAGGTGTGGGTATAGTATTGATAAAGGTAAGCCAATAGCAACTATGTGGCAATATTATTGTTATAATTGATAATGTGTGAAGAAACCACCAGAGCAAGAGCTTACTTTTGTCACTTACTACTTGTATGACCTTGGGCAAGTAATTTCACCCATCTGGGCTTCAGTTTAGTCATCTATAAAAAGAGATACTGCATTAGATGGCATCTAAGCCACTAGATTGATTTGGTAAGATAATAGAATCAGTTGCCATGCCCCCAGCCCAAAATGCATATATTCTCTCCCTCCACACCCCTCTCCCCATCTGAACATCAAAGCCCAGGTCACATCTTACCTCCTCCATGAAACCTCCTCTAATCACTCCAGACATCAATGCTATTTGAACACCTGAAATCCTCACAGTTTAGTAGCCGATTCTTTTCCAGAAAACTTTGCCTCCCTATTTAGCAAAGGGAGTGGGTAATATCTTCTTCTTTTGTTTTTCATTTCCCACAGGGTCTAGTAAAGTGTGCATGTTCAATCACTCTGTGTTGCCCTATTGCTTGAGTTAGCAATGCTTGATGAGTTCATGAAGCTCCACAATGTGGACAGGTAATATGGCCAGCAGGCTTCAACACATCCACACATTGATTTATCATTTGGTGACTTCATCAGCGCAAGGTCTGAAAGGTTTTGGGGTTAGGACAAATAGCCTCATCCATAAGATGACTACGATAATATGTTATATGCCTTGGAGGCTGGGGTCAAAACTAGATGATCCCACAAGGTCCCTTGTAGCTCTAAAATCTCTGATTCTAGGATTATTAAAAAGGAAAAGACTGCATCCCCACACTCACAGTAAGAGGAAAAGAAACCTATTAGACTTGATTCTGAGTATAAGACAGGAAATATTGGAGAAGGAGTCTATGAGTAAGCCATTATTTCATAGTGACCTCATTATGATTCAAATACAAATTCTATCTGGAGTGGGAAGACTCCAAAATACATACCTACTCAACTGTAGAAAAGGGAACTGTGATAAAATACGTTAGTCAGGGGAAAAATGAACTGAGCATTATTTTTTAACTGGCAGGAAGTCATGAGCCTATTTCAAACAACCTTTTTTGAAATACAGGAGGGATAAGATGCATATTTAAAAAAATCCTCTAGTCCCACAAAAACTCGGTATGGCTGACAATTCCATTTAATTTAATAGGCATTTCTTATGCATTCACTATGTTTTAAGCATTGTGCCAGAACCTCTGGGGTACAGAGATTGAAAGAGAAACAATCCTTGTCTTCAAGGAATTTACATTCTGGGACATGCATGAAGAAGATAAAACATCTATAGATTAAGTAAAAACAAATTGAATACAACATGAATGCAAAATACTTGGTGGAGGAGAAGGGGAGAGGGAGCAATAATTGGAGAGAGCAGGGAGGCATCTTGTAGGAGATGACACCTAAGCCAAGCCTTGCAATGAACCCAATGAACCTAATCCCCATTAGAAGCAGAGACCTGGGGTATCATTGCAACTCCAGTGGATCAACGAGCCGGGACCTCAGAAAAAGGAATTCCAGAGTTCATAAATGTAGAAATGGAATGCTTGTGGGTGGCAGAAAAGTCAAGGATAAGATCATCCCTGTGAGCAGCTGAGATGGAGTGAAGGAGGAGATCATGGGCATACAATAGATTGTATAGTTAGGATATTTGAGGGAGTATCAACATGTATATTGTAGTAACTTAGGAGGAGGGCAGGAAATGTGGGAGAGAAAAAGTCTGTGAGCAAGGCACTGAACTTATTGAGGAAGGATGGAGAATGTCCAGTAGATAGTGGCTACCACAATACGGACTCAGAAATATAATTTGGATAGTATGAACCTCAAAGATAAGAAGTTGATTGACTGTGGTAGAGGGAGAATCTGGAAATGGCAATGGGGAACAAGAAATATTCCAACTCCCCTTTCATGACCAATGAAGCATGGTTATGAGTGAAAATGAGAAACCAGTACTGGAAAAGGTGACCAGAATTATAGTATCACCAAGGGGAAGGCATTTGTCAGTGTCAGAAAATGAAAGGAGTAAGAAAGGAAAAGTTTTATACTGAAAAGAAGTTTGCTAATTACAGAGAGCATATGCCTGGGATATTGGGAGACAAGCTTGAGGGGATGGGGGTGAGGGAGCATCAGTTGGGGATGGAAAATGGGTTTGTGTATGGACTGGAGGTGGGGGTGGGATTCAGTATCATTGACACGCAGTGAGCGTGAGGGGCTTATCATTGTGAAATGAGTTCAGGCAGAATATCAGTGGGTGGAGAGAGATCCACTGAGGTAAGCAGGTGAGTAGATTATCAAGGACATTCCTCGTGGTTGTGGAGGGTGCTGATGTTTTATCCTGTGAGACTGCAGGAAGGCTGTAGGTAGCATGGGGGAAAGGAGGAGGGATGGAGCCGTGTTAGGAGGGATAAGTTAGAAATATGAGGCTGAAGAAAACAGAAGACTGGCACAGTGAATGGCCCCCACAGAAGTGGAGAAGGCCCTATGGCAAAAACAGAAGCTGGCGGCAGGTGGATCCTTGAGAAATGCCAGGAAGGCCCTGGGATTCAAAGAATGACAGGAGGTGGTGCAGAGAACTGAGAGGAAATCTGAGGGCCCATTAGCACCAGGCACTGGGAAGACCCACAAGCAGTGGCCAGAAGAGTATTTGGAACTAACATAATGGCCAGGAGATTGGTGTAAATCTGCAAGTTTTGGGGGTAAGAGGGAAATTTCAGTAGGTTCTGTTCTCACTAGGCCTCATCCTGAGCATCACATTTAATTTTGGGTGTAATATTTAAGGAGAGATAAACAAGTTGTAGAATTTCCGAAGAATGGTAACCACCAGTCTGGTGTCAGGACTAGAAACCTATATGAGGCTATGTGAGGATCTGAGAGGTGAAGGAACTAGGAAGGAGGGAGAGAAGACTTCCGGGGTTCCTGATATTGTCTTTTAATTGGAGAGAGATCACGTGTGAACAAAGGATTAGAATTCTGTCGAGACACGGTGGTCAAAGAGTAGAATCTGCAGAAAGGTAGATTTTTGTTTGATGGAAGTAAACACTTCTTAACAGTTAGAGCTTAAAGATTAGGGCATGTGAAGGAAGTACTATTTGCCATCCAGAGAGAGAACTCATAAATAGAAATATGTAGAGAATGGTTTTATGTACATATACATATTTGTATCTAATGGTAGCCATCTCTAGGCTGCAGAGGGGGGGAAGAAAAAAAGAAAAAAAAAGAAATTTACATGAAACTTTATTACATATTTAAAAGGAATAACAAGTTGTACACGATAGATTCACAGTTCCATGTGCAATCATCTTTTTTTTAAATTATACTATGTTATGGAAATGGTTGTTTTCCATAAATTAAAAATGAAATAAACGTTTTTTTTTAAATAGAGCTATTCAAAAGTGACATGGGCTGCCTCTAGATATACATGAATATGTTGTTTTCTCTCATTAGAGGTCTTGAAGCAAAGCCTAAATCATCATTTGCTGGGCGGGCTGAAGAGACAATTTCTCAATATAATGAGAAGAATGCAGAACTTGGGGTGAGGAGAGACACAAAATCTAATCTCTGCCCTGACTCTAGCAAGCTGGGTGATCATGTGCATTCCGCTGAGCCCCTCTAAACTCTAGTTTCTATTTCTGTAAAATGGAGATAATGTTCACAGGATTGTTGTGGGGATGATGGGAGCTTTGTATAACCATGCAAAGCATTCCATAAATGCCAAGTGAGGTAGTGTCACATAGGGGAAGGAAGACTGGCTTTGGAGTCAGGAAGACTTTAGTCCAAGTCTTTCTGACATATATTAGCTACAAAGCCATGGACAAGTCATTTAACCTCTTAGTAGCCCAGGGAACTCTGCAAGACTTGCACATTCTATTAGAGGAGGGCATTTCTGTGCTGGGAGTTCTCCATGCCAATGAAATCATAGGTCTTGACACATACCTCAGATGCTGTTGCATAAATATAGGCAGGACAAGGTGGCCTCTGGAGTAATTCTAACTAAAATTTTTCTTCCTTTTGCTTCATAATTTCTCCATGGTTACATATGGAAGAGAGGAAAGGAAGGAAATAAACATTTATTAAGCACCTACTGTGTGCTAGACACTGTGCTCAGTGCTTTACAAAAATTATCCCATTTGATCTTCACAACAACTCTGTGAGATAGGTACTATAATTATCCCCATTTTACATTTAAGGAAACTGAGGCAGACAGAGGTTGTCATTTGCTCAGGGTCACACAGCTAGTAAGTATCAGAGGTCATATTTGAATTCAAGTCTTCATGACTCCAGACCCAGAGTTCTGCCTACTATGCGATCCAGCTGCCTCCAAGGATTTACAAAGTTGTTCACTTCATCCCTTCACCTGCTTATCAAAACCTTAGATTTTCTAAGTCAATCTGGAATACTTAGTCACTATCTTTTAGCCTAAGAATGTCCCAGGTGGCTCAGGGCAGGTAGGAGAGGATCTATTTCACTTGCTTCTGCTCTTCACTGTTGACATTCAGGAGCGTACATCCAGGCAACTTGATACTCTGATGGGAGGTGAACAGAAACAGTATAGATGGAAGTAATCATAGAAAGAGAATTGGATATAACTAGTGCAGTGTTGTCATAGTAGAGAGTAACCCTGAGCACCCTTTTAGCTAAGTGGCTCCCAACATGACTTTTGCAGGGGAAGACGACTCTTCTAACCTATGAAATAGTTTGGGATCTTCTCTTCAAGAAGGGGCCTTCCAGGGAAGTTAATAATAACCTCTGTCTATTTCTACTCTATATTTCACTTCTATTCCATTTGCAAGCTATTAATTATTAAATGTAGTTCATGTTGATAATTACATTGCACCTTATTTATTAATGAGTCTTTATTAAATTTAAACCTAATATCTCCAGAGGCTCTCAGATCTCCTTTTCAGGTCATTGCTCTCCTTCACCTCACAGGACCAATAGCTTCGGCCTCGAATCTTCAAGCTGAAGGTAGAAGGGTCCAGAGGGTGTGATTACCCATGACACACTCCATTACCACTAATGGGAGTCACCCATGCAGCCAACAAGAGAGAAGTGTGCCTGCTGAATCAGTGAATTAATAGACAGTAAATTATTGAGACAGGAAGACAGTCACATACTGCAGAATTTGGCCAGACCCTAATAAAAATGCATTCATTTGTTTTTGACCAAGGCATGTGTCACCCCCAAGCTAGTTCTCGGCAGGGCAGCTTCCACTGGCAAGGCAAAAACGCTTCCCTTTTTCTCTTGGTTACTGAAGATGCCTCTAAGAGATCTTTGACAGTTAAAGTAAACATGAATTTACTCAAAATGGCATTTGTTTTTCTATTTCTTGTTTTGACTTTTGTGTTCATATTTCATTTTGCTCTTATGTCAAACTGAAATCTTTGTCTGCCTGTCTGTCTATCTCTTTTTCTCTGTCTATATCTATATTTCTATCTGTCTGTCTCTCCAATCTCCTTAGTGTTGACAAACTCATTAATTCATTCAGTCAACAAATATGGATGGAGTCTCTACTATGGGACTATAAAGTAGGGGACACATCTTTGCCTTCATGAAACTTAAAATCTACTAAAAACTTTACAGAAAATGTTTGGTTCATATTAAAACCTTATAACAGAGCCCAGCATGGAGTAATGGAAAGAGAATTACATTGACGCAAGAGACTCTGAGTTCAACATTCGACAATCTATTTGTATATGGACAAGTCATTTAACTTCCCAATTTCCCCAGGTAATTCTCCAAATTATAGATGAGTTACTGATCTGCATAGATGTAAGGAGTTCCTCATATTGATGAAATGTCCTAAGTTCTGATAAAAAAGATTCCACAAAACAAGTCATTGTTTTGTGTGCTAGAAAGAAAACTTACACAAATTCCTTATCAGTGATGATGAAGCAAACCTTAAGGCCTTCCATTTACTCTGGATTTTAAAGATGAAGTATCATACTATTATGGTTTTTTTTCAATAGATTTCTTAAAATTCTTTGTATAAAATTCCCATTTTCCAGAGCACTAAGATAAATAATAATTTTTGTTTTTTTTCTTTACTTCGTAAGTCTGTTTGAAATAAACCTATTATGTCTATAGCTGTAAATAACTCTGACCAAATGATTTGACTATTGTTCATTTTCTTCCTCTCCCAATAGAATATATTCTAAGTGACGGAATCATAAAGGCTTAGTGCTCAGGAATCACTAAAGCAGAAGCTGCAATGGACAAATTAGCTTCTGATAGCATCATGGATAGAGGGCTGGGATCAGCCAGAAAGAACTGAGTTTGATTCTTTCCTTATATATTTACTTTCTATGTGACCATGGACAAGTCACTTAATCTCTTTTTCTCGTTAGTGAAAATAGTGACAATAATGTCTATAGTACTTACTTCCCTGGGCTGCGGTGAGGATCAAATGAGGCAAGGTGCTTTGTAAACCTTAAATTGACATACAAATGTCTATTATTAGTTCTGGGTTGGTAACAAGAGTAGTTGTCCTTGAGTAACCCTAAAATGCTGCAAACCACAGACTGAGGGAGCTTTAGGTATTCTTCTGTCTTTCTTATTAACCAACCATCACATTTTTGGAAATGGAAGGCTACCATGCCACACTATTTGGAAATGGTAGTTTGTTATTTAGGGACTTGAAAATAATGCATTCTATCAAAAGATGAATTGTATTAGAATTACATTCTCATTTATGGTTACGTTATTTCTTGATACTTCTCTTACTTCTAAAAACTCATTTTTTTCCTCCTCTAAACACAGATGTCCTCGAATACGAGATTTCTGTGGTAGCTCAATACTTTTACAGAGAAGATAGATAATAGTAGCTTACATTTCTAGAGTGCTTTAGACAGCTCTTTCCTCACATCCATCCTGTGAAGTAGCCAATACACTATAATTTTTTTTTTCCATTTTACATATGAGAGAAATGAGGCTCAGGGGAGACAAAGATTTACTCTCATAGAAGAATAAGATTCACATCTCACACTAGACCAGAAATCTACTGACGTCTAGTTGACTGTCCTTCATTCATTCACTCACACTCATTGATTGAAGTAGCAACTTAGAGTTGATTACACACACACACACATACACACACGTACACACAATGTCTATAATCAATAATATAAAATGATTGTATATCCATTGATTTAGCATATACTACCTGGCTGCAAATTTTGGTTAAAATGTGATACAGTTTTTAAATTACCCTCCTTTGATCTTTGGGACAGTTTGTATATAACTTCTAGGTTCCCTTTTGCAATCTTATTTCCTGCTATTGCCTCTTTATACTGGCTACTTATAAACTTACTATACTGACTAGAAGGTGGGGGCTGACAGGGTAGTCAGACAAGGTATAATTTTAGCATAGTTTCAGTTTCCCCATCTGCAAAATGAGGATGATAATAGTTAACTGTAGGACCTACCTCAGAGGATTATTGTGAGACTCAAATAAGATAATCTATAAAGTAATTTGCAAGGTGAAAAGCCATATAGAAATGTTATTTTTGTTACTGTGTGTTTATTAGTTACCACATAGGTTTTCTGTATTTACAGTGAAAACTAATCCTTAAAAGAAACAAACAACCCACACCCAGAGAAAGAACTATAGAGTCTGAATGCAGATGGAAGCATACTATTTCTTCTTTTCCTTTGTTGTTTTGTTTCATTGCTTCATTTTCATGGTTCCTCCCATGAATTCTAACTGTTCTTTACATCATGAGTAATGGGAAAACACGCTTAACATGAGTGTATATGTAAAGCTTACATCAGATTGCTGGGACAAAGTGGAAGGGGGATTTAAAACTCAAAATCTTATGGAAGTATATGTTGAAAACTAAAAATAAATAAATTAATTATCAAAAAAAAGAAACAAATAAAATCATAAGCTATGGCCTCTTACATAATTTTCTGACGTCTGTCTTTTTTTTTTTTTGCTATAAGATTTTGTGTAAGAAAGATCCAAGAATTGCAGTCAGGGCTTCTTTCCCTTAGCATAAAGTGAAAGTTCAAAAAAGTCCTGCTTGTTTGGGAGCAGGATAATCTGTTCTCATCAGTGAGTCAATGTACCTTGATATTCCCATGATAAAGCTAGAGGGAGGTCTCTAATGGGCTTTGTGTGCTGGGACTTGAATTGTCTTCAGTATGGAACTAAAACTACTGAGAATACTCCACATGACTACAAAAAAGGATTTCTTTCTTTAGGAGTATTAAAATGGAAACTGCATGTGTCCAACTCGATATTCATTCATTCATTCAATTCATTCATTCTTCACTTATTATAGGTCTGAAATGCACACTTGGTTCAGGACCATAACAATCTATGTGTCCTTGGAAATGCTGGTTAACAAAGGCCTTGGAAGAACATTGATCAACTAAATTCATTTTGGAGGCTTCCTTGCTTCCTAAGTTTAAAGGGATTTAAACCATTACCTTTAAAAATCAATCTATCCTTTCCTGCTTGATCACCAATTTAAGGAACATTTTCAAGAGAATTTCAGAACATGGAGTCAATCAGAAAATATTTTTCCCCACCATGAAATAAAGAAGCACCTTGACACCTTAAAAAAAGGTAATGAAATGCTAACTATGTGCTTATGTCTTTCTCTTTCTGAAACACCAAGTGACTTTATTTAAAAGATAATAAAGCTCTTTTCAAATCTTTGGGCTGTTGTGTGGAAAGGCTGTGTGGCTCTGGAAGTCTGGGTTGACTTAAGCCCCTGTGATTGATAAAGAATTTGAGCCTATTGGATTGGGAAAATCTTAGTGGTAGTCAACAGAAAATGATTTTATACATCCTTTTCACATAGTTGGAAAAATCACTAAATTGTCCATATTGAGTGATCCTGCTACTGAGCATATGCACTCTAAGAAGTTCAATAACAGGAAAAAGAATATAAAAGGAAAATCCTAAAATATATTATAGTAGCTTTTTTACCATTTTATAATTTCATAGTAATGAAATTAATGTCTATTGTTGGGGAACAAATTTTGCTATATTAGGAAAATGGAATTTTATCATACTGTAAGAAATGAGAGGTAATGTTTTGAGGTGGGGTAGGAAGCTGGTCCCAATGTCATAAGACTGGGTTCAAATTCTTTCTCTGAAAAATACTAGCTGTGTGACTGCAGGCAAATTATTTAAATTTTGGGGCCCCACAGGCAACTCTCTAATACCATGAACTGCAGAACAGATTCTGATATGCATTGATAGACTCGGCTATCAATGACGGGAACCCCTCTGTGGGAGTTCCCCACATCAATCACGGTTATCACAATAAAATCACAGGTGCAGTGGGGGATGAGGGAGATGGCAAATAGAAAGTGCTTTTATATCAAGACTTAAGTGAGGTAACATCAGAGCAAAAAACAAAACCAAAACAAAAACAAACCAAAAAAAAAAAAGCCCAAACCCCAGAATCAGTACAAGAGCAGACACAGTGACTGCAATGATGTAGGTGAAATCAGAATTAAAAAAAAGTTTAACTGACGGATTATAATGAACAATCTTGTTCCTAGAGAACTGATAAGAAACATCCCAAAGGGAAGAGAGGGACTATGGATGTGGATTGCAGTCTATACTGTGAGGGGTATTTACATTATGGATTGGTTTTACATAAATAATATTTTCTGTGTTGGATGGAAGGATCCAATGTTGAGGGAGAGGTTAAAGAGAAATTACTGACTGTGGGAGAAAATCAAAAGGCAAATCATAAAACTTTAAAAAAATGAATCTCAAATAGTATATGATTCTTTGATTTTATAAGCAGGAATTAAAAAAAGAAACATCATACGGTACATTTTTGCCATATACTCTCTTGGCTTCTTACCTGATGAAGGCTTTTTTTTTGTATTAGAAACTATAGCTGATGCTAGTCATGTTCCTCTGCAGTGGGGACTGAAGACAGGATTTAACTTGGTTACTTTCCACCTTGGGTAGCCAGGTGGCATAATGGATAGAGTACTGGGCCTGCAATTAGGAAGACTCATCTTCACCAGGTCAAATCTGGCCTCAGACATTTACTAGCTGCGTGACCTTAGGCAAGTCAATTTTTTTTTACCTTTTTTTACCTCAGTTTACTCATCTGTAAAATCAGCTAGATAATAAAATGGCAAACCACTCCAGTATCTCGACCAAGAAAACCCCAAATTCAGGTCATGAAGAATCGGATGTGATTAAAAATAATGGCTGAATGACAAAACTTTCCAACCCCTGTGGATTTTTTTCCTTTGAAATGACTTTTATCATTCATTTATCTGAGATTGGTGTTTAACCAAGTCTACTTGCTTGACATAGCAAACACAAGGTGAGTGGGGCAGTATCCTGCTGACCACAAGGGGATTCAATAGAGGAAATGAATCGCAATCACCTTTGAATTATCCAACAGCTCATTAAGTTAATAATACCTATCCCTTGATCCTCAAGTACTCTTCACCTGGACCTTCCCACATCCCTACCATGTTCCTCTTGAGGGTCAAATTTTATACCATCAAAACAAAGAAGAATTTTGTGCCTTTACCTCTATCCAAAGAAAATGTAACTATTTGGCAGAAACCTGAAACCTGAATCAGCTGGGGCTTGGGCTTGGTGTTGTAGAAATACAGAGGCCCTGGAGTCTAGAAACCCAGATGTGAATCCCACTTCCTTACTTTGTGACCTTGGGTGAGTCATTCCATCTTCTGAACCCTAGTTTCTTCCTCCATGACGTGAGGATCCCATGACTTGCCTTAGTTAATCATGCAACAGCTATGGAATTGGATTTCATAAACCTCAGAGAACTTGGAAATGTGAGTTGTCACTTTTGCTTTGGACAAGTAGGTAAGCCCTTAACTTGTTATTTCTAAAAAGGGAAAAATCAGACTTTACTTCACAACTTCCTCAAAACTCATTTCCTTGGTGGCTAGTACATCTGGATCTTCATTTTCTCTGCATTTCCAAGGACCATGGGCTGAGTTATTTTATAATCTGATCTGAAGAAATGAGCTTGATGACTTTTGCCCTGACCCCTAAGTTCTCTTTAAAAGGACTTACAACTTCTCTGTTCCCTCTGCTGAATAAACTGACTCTTCTCCTCAGAATATTCTTGTACCAGGCCAATGATGAATGTTAGAGTGGAACCCCACCCACCCATCCACACTTTAGTATTCCATTCTGCTGATGGAATGTCAAAATTACACGCCAGAAACTGACACCATTATTTTTGAGGTGAGATTGGAAATGGAAGACTCATCCAAGAAAAAGATTATATTTTATTTTTCTTGTTCATTTCCCCCCTTTTGAAAACACATTGGATTCCTTGGCAACATAGTTGTGATCTTAAAAGTTCAAATAAGGACACAATTATAAGCATAGCATTATAAAGTGTTGCTGGGCAAAGCATGGTTTGTCTCACTTACTAAAATATGGTGCTGCAAAATGAGTCCTGGATTGGGAGAGTCAAAGGGCCTGGGTTCTAATCCTGGCTACTTGTTTCCTGTGTGGATTGGACAAGTTACATAACCTTTCTTAACCTCAATTTGAAATAGAAAATGACAACAATTAATGAGCACTTGCAAGTTTGCAAATCAATGTTACATATGTTATCTTAGTTGAGCCTTGCAAAAACCCTAGAAGGCAGGAAGTAGGCACATGCTTCTTTTTGTCTACAGATGAGGAAAGTGAAGGTTTAGGGCAGAGGTGGGGTACCTGTGGCCTTGAGGGCACACATGGCCCTCTAGGTTCTCAAGTGCATTCCTCAGTCAAAGGGCTGCTGTTGAGGACTAAAGGGCCATGTGTGGCCTCAAGGCCACAGGTTCCCCACCCCTGGCTTAGGGAAATCAAGTGACTTGTCCAGAGCCACCCAGCTAGTAAGTATCAGAGGCAGAATCCAAACCCAGATCTTCCTTATACCAGCCATACCATCTAGCTGCCTGCAAAACTCCTGAATGCAGCTTGAAACAGATTAAAATGTAATTGGGAAATATTTAACAAAATAAATAAAAATATAATACAACATAGATAATGTTAATATGTGGTTTTCCCAGTCAATATGAGGAGATCCTTATGGACAGTTTAGTGGCCTCCATTTTTATTTGACATTATTGCATGCTACCAGACTACCTCTCTTAGAAGGTCTCTCTAATTGTCTCTTCTTTCTCTAAAACTTATGATCTGAAGTTGAATGAATGTAGTTCCTGATCTCTTGGAATGGGGCATTTAAAATACTTAGGCAGTCTCAATTCATCTTCTTGAGTAGGAGAGTGACATCATTTGACCTGTGCTTTAAAAATGTCCATCAGGCAGCTGTGTGGGTTAATTGGAGAGGGGAGAGACTATATTGGTGGCATACTTGCATACCCTGAAGTGTCCAGGATTAGAGACTTATCCTCTATTTAGGGCTTCCTGTTTGTGAGAGTGGGGAGTTGGTGAAGAGTAGGGTACACTCCAGATATTTCTCCTCTCTGAGAAGTCCACTTTTTCCTTTTCCTCCTAATTTCTTGTCAGACATTGTCTTCACAGCTGCAAACTTGACACATGGTAATGATGGATCCTTGATTCCCCTGTTTACAAAATGCAATCCCATCCACTCTTTGTAACTCTGGAGGACCTTTCCCATTCAGCCCAGAACTAAACAGGACAACATGTTGAAAGAGTAAATAGTATAATACATGAAGGATTGAATAGGTAGGCTTGGGTTAGCTGATTCAGCCAAGCTGTGTGGCACATTTTCTCCATCACTTTCTTAAATTTAGATAGATAGATAGATAGACAGATAGATAGATAGATGATAGATAAATGGATAGACAGACAGAGATAGATAAAATGAGGGGGAGAGAGAGAGAGAGAGAGAGAGAGAGAGAGAGAGAGAGAGAGAGAGAGAGAGAGAGAGGGCTCTATTTGTGACATTTGCTGATTTTCAAGGTGTAAATACACTGAAAATTTAGCAATAGCTGGCTTTAGCATAGCCCTGTATGTATCCCTAAGGTGAAAATGGAACTCCATGGAATGGTAATGGGTTGCCTTTATAGCAGCCCCAAATTTGTTTGCATTTGACAGGAATCTAAATCACTACCAATCTAGAGGAGTACAGGCCTCTATACTGAGAGTAGGACTAGCCAGAGAGGGAGGAGAGTTTTATAGGTTATTCATGGTGTATCCAAGACTGTTATGTGTTTCTGAATTTTTAGGGGGAAGGGGCATATTTAAGGCTGTACTGTATCCAATACACTTTTTACTTTGGGTGTCTGCATTGGGGCTAGGGGCTGTTTTGACCACATTTCTAGAAGCCTAGATGAGATCTATATAAAGTTATAGTATGAGGTTCCTAGAGAGAAGTCTGGGTGGAGTAACATGAGAAAAAGAGATTTTTTTTTTTGAGAAGCCCAAGGTTATAACTAGTCTGCATGAAGTTAGAGTTTGGAGTACTGGGACATAGGTTATCTGACTATTCAAGTGTACATCAGAGCTCAGTAAGTATTCTATGTGACTCTTAGTAGAACCTGAAGTATTCTGTTCAGTTGTGGGTGCCACAGTTTAAGAAGGATGTTGATAAGCTAAAGAATGTTCAGAGGAGAGCAACTGGAATGGTGAAGGGCCTTGAGTCCATGTCATATGAGTATCAGCTAAAAGAAATGGGGATGTTTAGCCTGGAGAAGAGAAGTTTTAAGGTGGACATGAGTGATGTGCTCAAGTATTTGAAGGGCTGAGCAGTCATGTGGTGAAGGAAGGGAAGGGAGCAAGCATTTTTTAAGTGCCTATAATGTGCCAGGCACTGCTAAATGCCTTATAAATATTATTTAATCCTCATAACAACCTTGAGAGGCAGATGTGATCCCCATTTACAGCTGAGGAAATTGAGGTAGACGGAAGTGAAATGACTTACCCAGGGTGTCTGAGGGTGGATTTGAAGTCAGATTTTTCCTGACTCTATTCATTGCACTACCCAGGGGGAAAAGAGATTAGATTCGTTTCGGCCCCACAAGGTGGCCCAGGAGCAGTGGTTACAAGTTGAAAAGAGGCAGATTTGGATTTGATGTCAGGAAAAGTGTCTAAAATTAGAGTTATCTTAACGTGGAATAAACTGCCTCTAGGGGGTGGGGGCGGTTCTCTGTCTTTGGAAGTCTTCAGGTACAGGCCAGATTCTCACTTGTTAAGTACGTCATAGTGGGAACTCCTGGGTGGTCACTGAGATTCCTTCTGCCTCTCAAATTCTATACATGAATCCACAGCCTCTGATGGTGGGACAGAAATGAGGGTACGCAAGTTGGGCTGCAAGATGTAACAAGTGCTTAAGGTCCTCAGAAAGTCTCCTATGAGCTGATGATGATTTAGATTAGTGCTTCTTAACCTGGGGGTCATAGTCTGTGAACTTTTCTAGAAAATAACTTCATCTTTAATTTTGCTAATCATTCTCTCACATAATATTATGTGCTTCATTTTGTGTGTCTAAAAATATTATTCTGAGAAGTCCATAGGTTTCATTAGACCATGAAAGGGGTCTATGACACTGCAAAGGTTCTGCTTCTTTTATGTTCAGATCGTGATACTCCTTCCACCCAAATCCTGATCCCTGGGAAGATACACAGCCTGTGATTCCCACAACTCTGCCTCTGTTTGGTTATTTACTCTAGCATATCCTCTGACCCGTATGGCCCCTGCCCAGTAGGGATAGCAAGAACCCCTGCCCTGACAACATGTTGAGCCCTCCACTGAACAGTGTGAATCCCTCCAGTGACTGTTAACATGCCTATCTATATGCAACTATTTTCAGTCTTGCCCACATAAATGAAAAAAAAAAACTAAATGACCCAGAGGAGCCAATTGGTCCCTGCTTTCTGTATCCCTTGAACTGCTAATGTTGGTCAGTCGAATCTCCAGCTGCTGCTGGACCTGCTTCTCCTTGCCTATTCAGCCCTTGCTGGGCCAGGATCTGCAGCTGAACCGACAGAACCAGGGCCAGCCAGCTGATTCTCCACCCCAAGCTGTGTTTCCCTTTGGCCCATCCGCTCGTTGGAGTACTAACCTCTTCTAGCTGTCTGGAACTCTGCCCCCTCTTCTCAGTGGCCTTGCCAGAGGCCTTTCTTCCTCTGATTTCAGGTCAGCCCACTTCTGCTGGACATTCATGGAAGCCAGGAATTCTAAGAAGTGGTGATGGGGAAGAGCATTCCAGGTGTGGGGGACAGCCACACCTGTTGAGTGAGAGAGAAGTAGCAAGAAGTAGCAAGAAAGGATGGATCACTGGGCAGTAGGGGCATAGAGAAGAGCAGAGCATAAGAAGACAGGAAATGTAGGAAAAGTTCAGGTTGTAAAGGGTTTACATCCCAAAGAAAGGATTTGATATTTGACTCTGCAGGCAATAGGGAGCCACTGGAGTTTACTGAGAGACAGTGTGACTTTGTGGCTGGTGGTGTTGCTGTGTCCTGAGGGGCTTGGAGACGCCAGCCTCCTAGCAGTCAGGAGCAGAGGATGTGGACAAGAAGTCTTATAGCCCAGGCAGGAAGCCAGAGGTTCAAGATGCCTGAAGATAGAGTTGTCCCAGTGCATCCAGTAATTAAGGGGTTGGTAGAGATGTTGCCTTAGTTTCCTCACCTGTAAAATGTCATTAATAATAGGATCTACCTTAGACAATTGCTGTAAGTATCAAATTATATATATATATATATATATATATATATGTATATATATATATACACACACATACACATAAAGTATACATATACATGCATACATACATATATATGTATGTATATATGTATATGTATGTGTATGTATATGTACACACACACACACACACACACACACACACACATATAGATGTAGCTTTGCAAACCTTAAAGTGTTATACAACTGTTACCTAATATTATACAATAGGCTTCTCCAGGGTAGGAATTGTTGCTGTACTTTGCTTAGACCTCTCAAGTGGAGAATAACCCGCCACCTGCTATGATAGTCTACTCCACTATCCATATCTAATTATTAAAAAGCTGTTCCTTACGTAGAGCCTAAGTCTGACTCTATGTCACTTCCACTCCAATTGCTTCTAGGGGCCAAGCAGATCAAATCAAGTCTATCTTCCAGATAACAGACTTCTAATGCTTGAAAAAAAAAACTATTACATTCCTACTGTGTGCAGAGTATTGTGTGAGGCTGTGAATATTAATAAGGCACATAGTTCTCTTTTAATCAACACAACTCAAAAGGCAAATAAAAGTCACACTATCCTTTATTAGTTTCATAAAATTTACTATTTCTTTCTTACTCTTTCTTTCCTTCTTCCCTGTCAATGTTCTTAGAAATAAAAATAATGATCTTGTGGTGGAAAACTTAGATATTCTGGGTAGTGGGACCAGGCTTGCAGGGATTTGGGGTTACTTGTCCTTACTTGCAAATGGAAAGAAAATATTAATAGGAATATTTAAGGTGGAGTTTGTACTGCATTCACTACTCTTTAGGGATGGGCAGCACTCAGGATGAATCCTAGATTGTATTTGATATAGGAATATATCAGTCAAATTGCAATCCGGTTCCTGGGTGTGTGCAGTTTTAACATAAAACAATGAGTCCTAAAAATAATCCAGCCAACTGCTGGGAAAACATCTGGGAAGTTCTGAGAAGGAGCAACCAGGTGGGGGTGTGGTCATCTATTTATGTGAGCAATTATGTTTCAAGATAATTAGTTATCTAATTGACCATCCATGTGGAGTTGATGTATTTCAGCTTGTAATTAATTTTAATTAATTTAAAAACTTTTAGTAATCTCTATCCTTTTTTTTCCCTTCAAAATTAGCAGACAGTCTTAACTGGTGACTTGGTTTCCTTTTTAGATAGCTAGATAAAAAGAAACTGTTAAGGGAAAATTAAAAATTAAAAGGAAAGCTGGGAAGGTAGACTTTTTCTGAAAACTAGCTGATTAAAAAAAAATTATTCTGCCATTAATTATCCAGTTTCTGTGTTACACAAACTCTTTACTTCTCTATTTACTTGAAATTATACCATTCAATTAACAAACACTGATTAAGTGACTGTCACTAAGCAAAGAGCAAAGATAAAAAAAAGCCATTGTCCTTGCCCTCAAGAAGCTTCCATTTTGGGATCCCGGGAGAACTTGTCGGTAAGCACATGCTACAATGAAAAGTCCAATGACTCCGAATTAGGAGAAGATTGTTCCAAATTCCAACTTTGCCACTATTTTTGTGACCTTGGAAAAGGCACAACCTCCCTAGGTCTCCATTTTTTTTTCAGTCTCTAAAATAAAACAATTGGTCTCTGAGGTTCCTTTCAGTTCCAGGTCGATAAGCCTATGACCATATTTCGGCGTATGCTCCTTTCTTTTTGCCCCTTAACATACACAGTCTCTTTCCCTGCTTCTCTTCCCCTCCCCTAATTCCTTTGCTTGACTTTGCTGTCCCTTTTAACTATTTTTTTTCCTTTTGCGGACAGATTTTCTGATTTGCCACATGATTATAGTGTATTGTGTCATGATTTCCGGTAGCTCCAGAAGTTCCATGATTTCCTCATATTTCTGTCATACTTTGTAGTTGACAAAACACTATCCTATCCATTAGCTCATTGAGGTGAATGGACTGCTACCCCATGTTATAGATGGGGTAGCAGTCTCCATCCAAATGTCAGTGAATAAGTGGCAACACAGTAATGTGGAGTAAGTCATAGGAGAAGTATTTGAAAAGGATGACATTATTAGACTGAGCCCCTGGAAAGCAGGGACTGTTTTTTTTTTTTTATCCCCAGCATTTATTTTTTATTTATTTTATTTTTTATTTTTGTTTCATTTTGTTTTTAGGCAATTGAGGTTAAGTGACTTGCCCAGGGTCACACAGCTAGTAAGTGTCAATGTTTGGTCTGAGGCTGGATTTGAACTCAGGTCCTCCTGACTTCAGGGCTGGTGCTGTATCCACTGCGCCACCTAGCTTCCCCCTATCCTTGGCATTTAGCACATAGTTGTTGTCAGTCACTTCAGTTGTGTCTGACTAGTTGTGGCCCCATTTGGGTTTTTTTTGCCAAAGATACTGGAGTGGCTTGCCATTTCCTTCTCCAGCTCATTTGACACTTGAGGAACTGAGACAAACAAGATCAATGAATTGCCCAAGGTCACACAGCTATGTAGTAGCTGAGGCCACATTTGAACTCAGATCCTCCTGACTCCAGGGCCCATGCTGTATCCACTGCACCACCTAGCTTCCCATAGTAGCTGCCTAATAAATGCCTTGACTTGTTGATATGACTTCAGAGAAATACATGACTAGATTACAAAAAAATAAAAATAAAACAGACAGGACATAGCCAGAGTAAAGGAAAAGTGGTAGACAGACTCTGCTCCATTGGTATCTAAGCAATATCAAGAGGACTAGAGAAAGGCACCCAGCATAACTCCCTCCAGTAGTTATTTGGGAGGATAGGGGCAAGAGTCCCACAGGATTGGCAGGCACAGATGGGTTTTGATCCGAGTCACTGGAGGGAACATCCATATGGTTGAGATCCAACAAAATATCAGTGTACTTTACAAATGTCAACCAAAAGCTCAGAGGTTTAAGTGATTTATGCCATAAGATAGGAAGAGTGATAGTAGTGAGTGCTACGGTGAAAAGAATGCTAGATTGGTTGTCAGAAGACCTAAGATCAAATTCTAGGACTCTTTCTTACTATGTGTATGACCTTGGGGTGAGATACTTCCCTTCCAAGGGCCTCAGTTTCCAGACCTGAAAAATAAAGAGAGTTGAATTGTGTGGCCTCTAAGGTCCTTTCTAGATCTAAATGTATGATGCCGTGGTGGCATGAGGAATGTGAACAAGCCCTGGATTTGTAGGTAGAAGAAAACAGAAACCTAGGACTCTTCTGGGAATTGGGAAGAATTTCTTTCACGATGGTGTGCAAACTTTAGGAAGGCTATTCATTTTCTCTTTGACCTTCTGCAGTTATTGTCAGCCTCATATATCTATTTGTTTATACAATTAGATTTTGTTCTTTCCAGGAGCAAATGTTATAATAACATTTTATGACAATGCTGTAATTGGGGTAAGGCATAATTATTCCACTAGAAACAGCCATTTTCAGGCACCCCAATGCATATTGCTAGATTGACAGTGCAGTGTAATTAATTAAAAACGTTGAAGGTATCATACAGAAGGCAAATATTTTAATCATCTCTCCACTTACTATTAGAATAGTGTGGAGACTAAATCTTAACACATTGTTTCCTGCTGGTGCTTTTAGGGCGGTATGTGGAGGTTGATCAGAAAAGTTTCCTCATTAAGTTCCTGGGAGGGAAGCATTTTTTTAACAGCTTTGATGGTTTTTTCCTATGGAAAGTAGGAAAATATTCACGGGTACATCATTGGGAGGACTGAGGATACCTCAAATTTAAATGTTCATTCATCCATGATTGATTCAGGCTGTTGTAGATTAGAAATATTTCTTTGTGTTTTTGCTCAATCGTTTTCAGTCATATATGACTCTTTGTAACCTCATTGGTTTTCTAGGCAGAGATATTGCAGTGGTTTGCCATTTCCTTCTCCAATTCATTTTAAAAATGAGGAAACCGAGGCAAACACAGCTAAGTGATTTGCCCAGGGTCATACAGCTAGTAAGTGTCTGAGACCAGATTTGAACTTCAGTCTTCCTGACTCCAAGCCTGGCGCTTTATCTACTATGCCACCTAGCTGCCTCTTTTTGTGTTAGCCCTATTGAAAAATGGTGTTCTTGAATGTGTGGAATACTGTTGTGCTATAAGAAATGATGAGCAGGCAGGCTTCAGAAAAACCTGAAAAGACTTGAGCGAACTGATGCTGAGTGGAGTGAGCAGAACCAGGAGAACATTGTACACAGTGACAGCCACAATGTGTGATGACTAACTGATAGACTCATCTCTTCTCAGCAATGCAAGGATCCAAGACAACTCCAGAATGGTCAGATAATTTTACAACTCCGCCAACAATGCATTAGTGTCCCAATTTTCCCACATCTCCAATATTTATCATTTTTCTTTTCTGCCATATTAGCCAATCTGATAGGTGTGATGTGGTACTTCAGAGTTGTTTTGATTTGCATTTCTCTAATCAATAGTGATTTAGAGCATTTTTCATATGACAATAAATAGCTTTAATTTCTTCATCTGAAAACTGCCTGTTCATATCCTTTGACCATTCATCAATTGGGGAATGACTTGTATTCTTATAAATTTGACTCAGTACTCTATATAGAAATGAGGCCTTTATCAGAAACATTGGCAGTTGGAGCAGCTAGGTGGCGCAGTGGATAGAGCACTGGCCCTGAAGTCAGGAGGACCTGTGATCTAGCCTCAGACCAAACACTTGACACTTACTAGCTGTGTGACCCTAGCAAGTCACTTAACCCCAATTGCCTAAAAAAAAATCCAAAACAGAAACACTGGCAATAAAAATTAGTTCCCAGCTTTCTGCTTTCCTTCTGATCTTGGTTGCATTGGCTTTGTGCAAAACTTTTTAAATTTAGTGCAATCAAAATGATCCATTTTGCATTTCCTAATGCTCCCTATCTCTTATTTGGTCAGAAATTCTTTCCTTCTCCATAGATCTGACAGGTAAACTGTTCCTTACTTTCCTAATTTGCTTAGGGAATCACCCTTTATGTCTAAATTGTGTGTCCATTTTGACCTTATCTTGGTAGATGGTATGAGATGTTTGTCAGTGCCTAGTTTCTGCCATACTATTTTCCCGTTTTTCCAGCAGTTTTTGTTAAATAGTGAGTTCTTATCCCAGAAGCTGGAGTCTTCGGATTTATCGAACAGATTACTATAGTCATTTGCTACTGTGTCTTGTGTACCTAATCTATTCCACTGATCCACCACTCTATTTCTTAGCAGTACTAAATAGTTTTGATCATTGCTGCTTTATAACATAGTTTTAGATCTGTCACAGCTAGACCACCTTCCTTTGCACTTTTTTCATTAATTCCCTTGATATTCTTGATCTTTTGTTCTTCCAGATGAATTTTGTTATTATTTTTTTGAGCTCTATAGAATAATTTTTGGTAGTTTGATTGGTATGGCACTGAATGAGTAAATTAGGCTAGATAGAATTGTCATTTTTATTATATTAGTTTGGCCTACCCATGAGCAATTTATATTTTTCCAATTGTTTAGATGTGACTTTATGCGAAAAGTGTTTTCTTATTGTGTTTGTATAGTTCTTGGGTTTGTCTTGGCAAATAGACTCTCAAATATTTTATATTGTCTATAGTTATTTTAAATGGAATTTCTCCTGTCTTTTGCTGCTGGACTTTGTTGATAATGTACAGAACTGCTGATGATTTATGCGGGTTTATTTTATATCCTACGACTTTGCTAAAGTTGTTAATTATTTCAAGAAGTTTTTGGTTAATTCATTAGGATTCTCTAAGTATACCATCATATCATCTGCAAAGAGTGATAGTTTTGTCTCCTCATTGCCTATTCTAATTCCTTCAATTTCTTTTTCTTCTCTTATTGCTAAAATTAAAATTTCTAGTACAATATTAAATAATAGTGGTGACAATGGACATCCTTGTTTCACTCCTGATCCTATTAGGAAGGCTTCTAGCTTATCCTCATTACACACAATGCTTGCTGAAGGTTTTTGATAGATACTACCTATCATTTTAAGGAAAGCTCCATTTATTCCTATGCTCTCTAATGTTTTTAATAGGAATGGGTGCTATATTTTGTCAAAAGCTTTTTCTGCATCTACTGAGACAATCTTATGATTTCTGTTGGTTTTGTTATTGATATGGTCAATAATGCTTATAGTTTTCCTAAAATTGAACCAGCCCTGCATTTCAGGTATGAATCCCCACTAGTCATAGTGTATTCTCCTGGTGATAAATTGCTGTAATCTCTTTGCCAACATTTTATTTAAAATTTTTGCATCAATATTCATTAGGGAAATAAGTCTATAATTTTCTTTCTCTGTTTTGGCTCTTCCTGTTTTAGGTATCATCTCTATATTTGTGTCATAAAAAAATTTTTTGTAGGACTCCACCTATTTTTTTCCCAAATAGTTTATATAGTATTGGCATTAATTGTTCTTTAAATGTTTGTAGAATTCACTTGCAAATACATCTGGCCCTGGAGACTTTTTCTTAGGGAGTTAATTAATGCCTTGTTCAATTTCTTTTTAGTATTTTATTTTCTCTTCTGTTGATCTGGGCAATTTACATTTTTATAAATATTCATCAATTTTACATTGATTTTCAGATTTATTGGTATACAGTTGGGCAAAATAGTACCTAATTATTGCTTTAATTTCCTTTTCATTGGTGGTAAAATTTATCCTTTTCATTTTTGATACTGGTAATTTGGTTTTCTTCTTTCTTTTGTTTAATTAAATGAAACAAAAATTTATCTGTTTTATTTTTTTTCATAAAATGAGCTCTTAACTTTATTTATTGGTTCACTAGTTTTCTTGCTTTCAATTTTATTAATCTCTCTTTTGAGTTTCCGAATTTCTAATTTGGTGTTTAATTGGGGATTTTAATTTGTTTTTATTTTCCCCTAGCTTTTTTAATTGCATGCCCAATTCATTGATCTCCTGTTTCTCTATTCATGTAAGCATTTAGAGATATAAAATTTCCCCTAAGTACTACTTTGTCTGCATCCATAAGTTTTGGCATTTTGTCTCATTATTGTCATTCTCTTAGATGAAATTGATTGCTTCTATGATTTGTTATTTGACGCACTCACTCTTTAGGATTAGAATGTTTAGCTTCCAATTAATTTTTAATCTATCTTTCCATGGCCCTTTATTACATGTAATTTTTATTAAGTCATGACCTGAAAAGGATGCATTTCACATTTCTGCCTTTCTGCATTTGATTATGAGGTTTTTGTGCCTTAATATATGATCAATTTTTGTGTAGTTGCCATGTACCACTGAAAAAAAGGTACACTCCTTTCTATCTCCATGCAATTTTCTCCAAAGGTCTATCATATCTAACTTTTCTTAAATTCTGTTCACTTTCTTAATTTCTCACTTATTTGTTTTGTGATTAGATTTACTAATTCTAGAGGTAGTGGGGAGATTGAGGTCCTGCGCTAGCATAGTTTTGCTGTGTATTTCTTCTTTTAACTCACTTAACTTCTCCTCTAAGAATCTGGATGCTATATCAGTTGATGTATATATGTTTAGAATTGATATTACTTCATTGTCTAGCGTATCTTTTAGCAAGATGTAGTTTCTTTCCTTGTCTCTTTTATTAGATCTATTTTTGCTTTCGCTTTGTTTGAGATCAGGATTGCTACCCCTGCTTTTATTACTTCAACTGAAGCATAATATATTCTGCTCCAGCTTTTCACCTTTACTCTGTGTGTTTCTCTCTGCTTCAAGTGTGTTTCTTGTAAGCAACATATTGTAGGATTCCATTTTTTAATCCACTCTGCTATCCACATTCACAGTTATGATCGCTAACTGTGTATTTCTCTCCATCCTATTTTCCCCGTTTATCTCTCTCTGTCTCTGTCTCTCTCTCTCTCTCTCTGTCTGTCTGTCTCTCTCTCTCTGTCTCTGTCTCTCTGTCTCTCTGTCTCTCCTCTCTCTCTCTCTCTCTCTCTCTCTCTCTCTCTCTCTCTCTCTCCTTTCACCCTGTCTCTCCTCACCAATGTTTTTCTTTTGACTACCACCTCCCTCAATCTGCCTTCCCAGCAGGCCCCCTCTTTTCTTTTCCCCTTACATTCCCCCTTCCCTATAGAGTAAGATAGATTTCTTTACCCAAATGAGCACGTATGTTATTCCTTCTTTAAGCCAAATCCAAGGAAAGTAAGGTTCAAACAATGCTCTCCACCTCCCTTCTTTCCCTCTACTGTAATAGGTCTTTCATGCCTCTTTATGTGATATAATTTACCCCATTCTGTCTCCCCCTTTCCTCTTCTTCCAGTACAATCCTTTTTTCCCACCCTTTAATTTCTTTTTGTCATCACATCAAAGTCAACTTATACCCACACCTTCTGTCTAAGTATACTCCTTCTAACTGCACTAATAGAGATACAGTTCTTAAGAGTTATGAGTATCATCTTCCCATGTAGGGATTCTTGGTTGTAATCCAAGCTCATTTGCCTTCCAGAATATGATATTCCAAGCCCTCTAATCCTTTAATGTAGAAGCTGCTAAGTCCTGTGTATTCCTGACTGTAGCTTCCTGATATTTGAATTATTTCTTTCTGGCTACTTGCAGTATTTTCGCCTTAAACCTGGTAGTTCTGGAATTTGGCTACAATATCCCTTGAGTTTTCATTTTGGTATCTCTTTCAGGAGGTGATCAGTGGATTCTTTAAATGGCTATTTTACTTTCTGATTCTAGGATATCAGGGAAGTTATCCTTGATAATTTCTTGAAAGATGCTGTCTAGGCTCTTTTATTTTATAATTTATTAATTAATTTTTAGTTTTCAACATTCACTTCCATAATATTTTGGGTTTTAAATTTTCACCCTCTCCTACTCCTCTTCCCCCTCCCCAAGACAACATGCAATCTGTTATAAGCTCTACTTATACATTCATATTAAGCATAATTTCCCATTAGTCATGATGTAAAGAACAATTAGAACTAATGGGAGGAAACCAGGCTTTTTTTTGATCATAGCTTTCAGGTAGTCTAATAATTCTTAAATTATCTCTCCTGGATTTGTTTTTCCAATGATATATTTTACATTTTCTTCTATGTTTTCATTCTTTTGATATTGTTTGACTGACTCTTGATGTCTCATAGAGTCATTAGCTTCCACTTGCCCAATCTTAATTCTTAAGGAATTATTTTCTTCAGTTAGCTTTTGTACTTCCTTTTCTATTTGGCCAGGATTTTTTTTTCCATTTGGCCAATTCTATTTTTTAAGGAGTTGTTTTCCTCAATTTTTGTTCTTCCTTTTCTAAGCTGCTGACTCTTTTTTTCATAATTCTCTTGCATAGTTCTCATTTATTTTCACAATTTTTCTTCTACCTCTCTTACCTGATTTTTAAAATCCTTTTTGAGCTCTTCCAAGAGGACTTTTTGGGTTTGAGACCAATTCATATTTCCCTTTAAGGCTTCACATGTAGGTATTTTGACACTGTTGCCCTCTTCTGAGTTTGTATCTTGATCTTCCCTCTCACAATAGTAGCTTCCTATGGTCAGGGCTCTTTTCTATTTTTTGCTCATTTTAAAAAATTGAGATCTGCTTGTGCAAACTTCTTGCGCTGGGGGGCCATGAACCTGGACACCTCTCCTTTTATGCCTTGGGTTCTGGGGCTGGCAATTTGCCTGCTGTGCTGGGGCTGGAAGCCTTACAGCTGGCTTGATGTGCCACTGACTTGCTGACCATGTGGAATTGGTTGCTGATCCATGCTCTGGTTAACAGCCTTCTGCTCACTTGCCTGGCCACCACCTGCACTAAACTATGTTCCCCTTTAACCCAAGTGAGACAAATCTTTCCTGAAGTCCTTCTAAGTTAACTTGGGCTTGAAAGTTGTTTCACTCAGTGTTTTTGTGGATTCTGTTGCTTCAGAATTCTTTTAGAGGCTTGATTTAACATTATTTCTGAGGGAAACTGGGGCTCAACTTCCAGGGTTTTCTCTGTCATCTCGGCTCTTCCTTGAGATGAATCTTTTAAGAAAATGTTACTCTTTAACTGAGATGCAGCACATTATTCTTTCATTTCACCTTCAAGAGACAAAAACTAATTTCTGTTTGCAGAACAAAAAGATGAGGGTTGATGGTGCATTTACAAATATGCCAATGGTATGTTTAAAGATTAAAGGATTATTTCTCCACTTTGAAACCCTTTGAACTAAAAAAAAAAAGGTTTCCTAGTTTGAAGATGTTCAGCTATTTAAAGTGGCAATGAGATTATATATCCTCCCTTTTATTTTTTTCTCAAAAACTTTTTTGTTCTTCTAGCCAATCTATTCAGGAAGAATAAATCCTTTTGCCTTTTAGGCTGTTTATCCCCAGTTGAAAAAAAAAAGTGATTCCAGTTGATATTGAAAATAATAGGTGGATTTCAATCTAGGGTAGTTATTTTCTCTGAGGTACAGTTTATAGGCAAAGAATCATTGCAGACATACTTCTCATAGAGCCAGGCTTTATCTTCCTGCTTGATGGCTAGCTGATGATGCTGCAAGTTCAGCTAGCTAGGGGACATTTCAGTTGGCACTATGGGAGATGTAGGTAATAAACACAGTGGGGCTGTAGAATTCAGAATTCTAGAAGCCAGAAGTTCCCATTTGGTCCTAGAGAAAGGAGTAAAACAAAAACCATATTAACTCTTCAACAATGCCAAGGAATGAATACAGAAGTTCATAAATAAAAAGGCACTATTTAGACAACATCTAGACACAACGTCTGATGGGCTTTAGTTTGTGATTGAATTTGTATAATCAAGTCTGACCCTGTCCCAGATTGAGAGGTGAATTCAGAGGGTGAGTGGCCATGGCTGGAGCACAAAGTAAGAAAAGAATTATATAGCTACTTTTCCATATTAGCAAAATTGTAAACAATGTTATCACATTCAGTCAGTCAATAAGCATTTATTAAGCTCTTACTATGTTCAGTGCATGGTACTACATGCTGGGAATTCAAATATAAAGACAGTCCATACCCTCAAGGAGCTTGCCTTCTAATGTGGAAGACCACACACACACACACACACACACACACACACACACACACACACACACAGAATAGAAGCTGAAAATCTGGGAGTGAGGGGATGATGGTAGACAAAATCCAAAGTGCAGCCTGGAGAAGAATGAGACATGGCTGGCCTGGGTGTCCTCATTCATTGAAGGTTCTGAGAGGGTCCATCTTAATTACAGGATATGAATTCTAGAGCTAGAGTGAGGTTAAGGATGAATTGAAAGGGCAGGAGGTAACAGACAGATTCAAGAATTTAGGAGTCATGGATTATAGTTGTAGAACACTTGTAAGACATGATATGAATGAGGGTATGACCATGACTGTATGTGGCTGTTGGAGAGGTTTCTGAAATGGGAATCAAGATTCTTTAAAGGGACATCAACATGTAAAATGAAGTCCTAAAATATAAGGGCAGGTATAATATTAGGAAGTATAACATTTCATTTGGGTTAGAAAGGAAGACTGAAAGTCAGGTATTGAAATCCTTGGGAAAAGAGAAAGAATTTTTTGGGTGCCTGTAAATAACAATTGCCAAGAACTGTCTAAAGTGATAAACCTGGAGAGATCTGAGTTCAAATTTTATCCCTGACTTGATATGTGGTTACAGGTAAGTCTTCTCAGAAATCTAGACACTTGTCTAAAACTATAAATTGCAGGTGGATTTCCAATCTATATTGACAGAGAGAAATCCTGCATTGATACATCTGTATTATAGTGTTTTGGGTACTGAACTTGGAGTCAGGAAGACCTGGATCCAAATCTAACCTCAGATATTCCCTAGCTCTGTAAACTTGGGCAAGTAATTTAATCCCTCTGTGCCTCAATTTCCTTGTCTGTGATTGGGTTTTTGTTTTATTCCCTTCTCTAGGACCAAATGGGGTATTCTGGCTTCTAGAATTCTGCGGAATTCTACAGATTCTAAGATTTCTTCTAGCTTTGAGTCTATGGTCCTATCATATATGTGTGGATATTATATGGCTTTACAGTTTCATAATGCTTTCATATGCATGGGCTTATTTGATTTACACAATATTCTAAGACTCAGAAGGGTTATTACCTGTCCAAGACTATAAAGCTAGAGATAAGTTCAATCATTTTCAGTCCTGTCCAACTCTTCTTTTCCTTGGCAAATATATTGGAGCAGTTTGCCATTTCCTTCTGCAGCCCATTTTACAGATGAGGAAACTGAGACAAACAGTTAAGTGACTTGCCCAGGCATCTTCCTGCCTCTGGACCTGGATCTCTATCCACTATGCCACCTAGCTACCAGAGCTGAAACTAAATGCTTCCTCTTCTGTGTCCTCTTCCAGTTCATGTTCTAATCTATTAAAGTAAGTTGCTTGTCTAATAACTCCTCTCTTCTGTTTGACTAAATTCACATTAGCAAATATTTCTTAAGTGTAAAGCACTGTTTTAGCACTGGAAGTTCAAAGAAAAACAATCAAAGCAGTCCTTGTCTTCAATGAACTTACATTTTGATACAACAGGCAGAGATTACAAGGAAATTTGCAGATAGGGAGAGCTCCAAAAACTTTGGAGTGGGGTAGAAGATGAGGTGGGGATATATGAGATGAGCCTGAAGGAAACTATGAGGATGGAAAAGTGAATATGGGAGGCATTCCAGGCCCAAGGGATGCCCCATGCAAAGCTCTAGAGGTGGAACAACAAATTTGAGAACCATCTAATACCTCAATTTGACTAGAATACAACTAAGAATGAAGGAGAGGAATAGGAGATAAGGTTGTAAGGGTAGGTTAGAGTCAGATTGTGGAGGGATAGAGATTTTACTATCTGTCCTAGAAGCCACTAAAGAGTTCTTAGTAAGGGAATGATATGACCAGACCTATGGTCATATTTGGTAACTTTGTGGAGGATAGAATAAAGAGAATAAAAACAAGTAGACTTGATTAAGAAGCTATTACAGTATTCAGGTCAGAGGTGATGAGTCCTAGGCACCTTGGGTTCTCAGGGCTTTCATGCCAGGGTGGCTGTCTGCAGTGCCCCACCAGCCATCTTGGCTCAGGTCTGGTGGGGGTCACCTCACACCTGAAACAGGATAAGCAATACAAAGCAGAAATTAATGACCTGCTCCCACCCTATCCCTAGCCTGTTTCTCAGAGCCTGACTCAAAAAGGGAGAGCAAGGGAATGGCCTTCTCTTTCTCACTAGTTTATTTCATGTTATCCATGCTGGGATCAGAAGCTAGGAGAATAGCCAAAAAGATGGTGGAAAGAGAGCCAGCAGCTCAGTCTCACCAATTTTAAAGACACAGAAAGCCAATCAAAAGAGCCTATGCCATCCACACGGTCAAGGATGCAGAAGGCTCCATGTAAGGCTAACTTTTGCTGTTGTTCAGTCTGTCTGCATCTTCATGACCTCATGGACCATAGCTCACCAATACTGGCCAAGAAGTATTCTTCACAAGGATACTGGAGTGGTTTGCCATTTCCTTCTCCAGTGGATTAAGGCAAACAGAAGTTAAATGACTTGCCCTGGGTCACATAGCTAGGAAGTAATTTAGGTTTGATTTGAACTCATATCTTCCTGACTCTGTTCAGCATTCTATCTGCTAAGCCATCTTACACTCAAACAAGTATATATTGTTTCCCCGGATAAAATGGAAGCTTGAAATAAGGAACAGTTTCATTGTTTGTGTCCATGTCTCCAGCATCTAGCACAGTACCTGAACATCGTAGATACTTAATAAATGCTTATTGAATGATTAAGTAATGAAATGTACCCCTCTTCAGGAGAAGCATTTCTGATACAAAAATGCAATGACAGGAGTAGAAAGTTTCCTGTCACTTGCTGCATCTTGGAACTGTAAAAGCAGCATCAAATATTTATTTTGGGGCTTAGTGGAGTCTTGGGAAGGAGTGGTAGTAATGTTCATGATTTATGTTGACATTACACACTATACTCTCCAATTGTTTCCTCCACAATCACACCTATTCTATCACATTTCTGTATGAGGGTGGTGTCCTTTTCAGGCAATTCCATATGGGGACATGGCTAGTTGGCATGCTTCTTGGTGCCTGGTCCTCTTGTTTCTACCTCCAGTGATAAGAGATGAACTGAAAATCATTGAAGAAGAGATCCACAATGCAAAAGTCTTCAAGGCCACATGCTTAAGTGGTAAGAACTTGGAAACCTATATCTGATTGCTTAACATCTCAGGGAGGGAGAAAGGGAGGGAAGGAGAGATAGAATTTGGGACTCAAAACTTTAAATAAAAATGTGAAAAAATTGAGGGGAAAAGAACTTAGAGAAGCTTGTGAATGAGGGATTAGACATTTTCTTTGCTCTTAAAAACACTGCAAGAGGATTCTGTAAGTATATTTTTGACAAGAAGATTGTCTGAAAGACAAGTATACCAATCTTAATACTCACGTGACTATTTAATGCTCTAGATGAAGAACTAAATATAGTTTGGGTACTGACAATTTTGCTGTCTAGGGACTTGAAATAGGATTATTACCTGATTGCATCTTGGAAAATTAAAGGATGTTGACAATGACAGGACCTCAGACTCAACATCTTGTCATTTTATTCCTGATAAAATGCCACATACGTATCTAATAATCACTGTGGTGCAGACCCTCTGAACTTCCATTTTGGCTCAGTCACTCCTAGCTCTGCTACTACCTTTCTATGTGACCTTGGGCAAGTCACCTCCTCCTCTCTAAGCCTGTTTCCCATTCTGGAAAATGAGGATATTGGGTTAGATGATGTCTAGTCTTGTCCATAGATAAGATCCTCTGATCCTGTTCATGACTTTGTGTATGGTTAATTGCTTACATGATTAGTGGTTATGTGACACAGCTCTAAAATAGTAAAAATGGAAAAAGCAAGTAGGTTTGAAGGCTAGAGCCATAGAACCATGGAGAGCAGTATAAAATGCTCATTCAAGGGGCACCAGATTTTAGTGAACTTGATTCAAATTCAAGTCTTTCTGACTCTACACCCACCACTTAGCTGTGTGACCACAAACAAGTTCTGCATTTAACCATTCTGCACCTCAGCTTATACATTTCTGTATAAGGGGTATGATTATGCCCACTCATTGGAGTAAGCTGGCCTCTGAATCAAGGTGACCTAGGTACAAATCCTGCTTCTGACTCCTTCTCTTAATAGTTGAAATTCTAGAGGGAGTTTAGTCTCGGAAGAGCTCTCTACACTAATAAAATAGGGAGCTCTCTAGGAAAAAAATAATGATTATTGAGATTTATTTCATTAATGGTCTTACAATGTGGGAGGATGGGGCAAAACCAGAATGTTTAACTCAAATCCCAAGCACCTCTGTTGTGAAACAATGTTATGGGTAAGGCCCTGTATTGCACAGGAGCCACGTCAAAGCATGCCATCATGAGGGTCATGTGAATGGGGAAATGATGTGAGCAAAGTGGTTTGGATAAAAACAAAACATCTCTGGCACTTATTCCATAGGGCAATTGTGAGGTTTAAATGAGGATACTGTCAGTAAAGAGCCATACATAAGAATGCCACACTTCACTTGTCGAGTGGAAAGAGACCTGGACTTGTAGTCAGAAGACCTGGGAAGACCCAAGCTCTGGGGCCTCTGTGACCTTGGGCAAGGTTCCCCTCTCTGGGCTTGAATTTCCTCAATTGTAAAATATGGGAGTTGGATTAGATAGCCTCAAAAGGCCTTCCCAGAATTAAACTTTTGATCCTATAAACTGCGGGATCTTAAGATCTTCGATCTACAAAAGGAAAGGACCTGAGTTCATCAAAGCCAACTCTTTCATCCTACAGATAAGGAAATGGAGAATCAGAGAGGTCTGCCCTTGTACAGATAATAAGCATCAGGGTAGATCCCCTGGGGAGGATCTGTGAGAGTACATAAATGGAAGTCCAAGAGCACAGGATAGCCAGGTATCATTTTTTTAAATGTTTATTATTTATTTTTAATATTTTTTCCCTCCCTCTCACCCCTCCCCGACCCAGTGAGAAAGCAAACAAAATGATATAAATTAAATACATATGAAATCATGTTCCGTGCTAGTCATATTGCAATAAATACACAAAAAGAAAGTTATTCAACGCTTCAGTTTGCACTCAGAATTAATCAGTTCTGTCTTTGGAGGTGGATAGAATTTTTTCATCATGAGTCCTTTGGAATTGTCTCAGATTGTTGTATTGATCAGGGTAGCCAAGTCTTTCACAATTGATCATCATTACAACATTGCTTTTACTGCATACAATAATCGCCCAGTTCTCCCCACTTCACTTTACATTAGTTCATTTGGTGCTTGCCAAATTTTTTTTCTGAAACCACCTCCTCATAATTTCTCATAGCACAACAGTATTCTGTCACAATTATATGCCGCAACTTGTTTAGCCTTTCATAAAATGATGAGCAGTCTCTTAATTTCCAATTCTTTGCCACCATAAAAAGAACTGCTATATATATTATTATAAACATAGGTCCTTTTCCTTTTTCTTTGATCTCTTTCAGGTATAGACCTAGTAGGGGTATTGTTGGGTCAAAAGATATGCACAGTTTTAAAGCCCTTTAGACATAGTTCCAAATTTTTCTTCAGAATTATTGGATCAGTTCACTATTCCACCAGCAGTTGATCAGTGTACTTATTTCCCCTCATCCCTTCCAACATTTCTCATTTCTGATAGATAGGTGTGAGATGGTACCTCAAAGTTGTTTTAATTTGTATTTCTCTAATAAACAGCAGTTATACCTTTGATTTCTCTTCTGAAAACTCCCTGTTTAAATCCATTCATCAATTGGGGAGAATGGCTTTTATTTTTGTAAATTTGACTCAGTTCTATACTCTCTCTTTCTGTCGGTCTGTTTGAGAAATATTTGCCTTTATCAGAGAAACTTGACGTAAAATTGTTTACATTGCTTCATTGTCTGTGGTACCTTTTAGCATAATGTAGTTTCTCTGATTATCTCTTTTAGTTAGGTCTGCTTTTGCTTTTGCTTTGTCTGGGATCATGATTGCTGCTCCTGCCCTTTATACTTCAGCTGAAGCAAAGTAGATTCTACTTTGGTCCTTTGTTTTAACTCTGTGTGTGTCTTTCTGTTCCAAGTGTGTCTCCTTCAAGCAATATATTGTAGGATTCTGGTTTCTAACCCACTCTGCTATCTGCCTGTGTTTTATGGATGAGCTTATTTCATTCATATTCATAGTTATGATTTCTATCTATTTCCCTCCACCCCATTTTCTCTGTTTCTTCCTCTTTTTTTAATCCTGTCCTTGTTCAAAAGTCTATTTTTCTTCTAACCATTGTCTTTCTTAATCCACCCTCCCTTTTATCATCCCCTGCTCCTTACTCTTCTTCCCTTCCCCTCTTATTTCCATATTGGATAAGTTAAATTTCTAGAAACAGCTGAGGGTATATATACATATTCTTCCCTCTTTGTACCAATTCTGATGAGAGTGAGGTTCAAGCATTGCCCACCACTCCTTCCATTTCCCCCTCCACTGTAAAAGCTCATCCTTGCATGCCTCTTTTATGTGAGAAAGTTTTCCCTATTCTATCTCTTCCTTCTCCTTTTTCCCAGTGTATTCCTCTTTCTTACCCATTCATTTTTTTGAAGATCATTCCCATATAATCTACTCATACCCATGCCTTCTGTCTATGTAAAATCATTTAACTTCCCTAATAATGATAAAGTTCTTAGGAGTTACATATATCATCTTCCCATATAGGAATGCAAATAGTTTCATACTTTATTGCATCCCTTATGATTACCCTTCTATGTTTACTTTTTTATGCTTTCCTTGAATCATCTGTTTGAATGTCAGAAGTTCTATTCAACTCTGGTCTTTTCATCAGGAATGCTCTAAAACCCTCTATTTCATTAAATATTTATTCCCCCCCCACCCTCTAAGGATTTTGATGCGTAGGTTATTTTTGTTTGTAATCCTAGCTCCTTTGCTTTCTGAAATATCATATTCCAAGTTCTCCATTCCTTTAACATGGTAGCTGCTAAATCTTGTGTGATCCTGTTGCTCCATTCTATATTAATGGTTTCTTGCTGGTTGCTTGAAGCATTTTCTCTTTGACTTGGGAGCTCTGGAATTTGGCTATAATATTCCTGGGAGTTTTCATCTTGGGATCTCTTTCAGGAAGTGATTGGTGGATTCTTCCAATTTCTATTTGGATCTAATGTATCAGAGCAATTTTCCTTGATAATTTCTTGAAATATGATGTCTAGGCTCTTTCTTTCAGGTAGTCCAATAATTCTTATGTTATCTCTCCTTGATCTATTTTTCCAGGTCAATTGTTTCTCCAATGAGATATTTCACATTTTCTTCTTCTTTTTTTCATTCTATTGACTTTTTTAATTGTTTCTTGATTAAAAAAAAACAAAGCTCCTCATAATGTCACTCTTTTACAAATAAACTAACAAACAAATAAACAAAGTCCTTCATAACATGTCCTTCTCCCTTGACAGTCTTCTTATACTTTATTCCCCTCCAGGTACTCTGGGAACCAGTGGCACCGGTATCCTTGCTGTTTATCAATTGTGATACTCCACGTCCTGATTCTGTGGGTACATTTTCCCCTGTCTTCCATGCCTGGACTTCTGTCTCCCCTCATGACCATCCATTGCCCTGCACGGTGTCCTTCAAGTCCTAGCTAAAATTTTATCTTATACAGGATGTCTTTCCCAGTCCTCCCTAAAATTAGTGCCTTCCTTTTGTTGATTACATATCTTGTTTGCTGTAGCTCTTTCCATTTTGTCTCCCTCGTTAGACTGTGAATTCCTTAGAACAAGGAATGTCTTTGACTTTTCTTTGTATTCTCAGCACTTAGCATAGTGCTTGCTGCACAGTAGGTGCTTAATAAATGCTTATTGACTGAAGGTAGCAGTGGAGGAAATTTTCACATCAATGAGATCCCAAATTCATTGTAGTATAAACACTGAGTTAAAAATGGGAAAAATAGTTTTTTTTTTAACAAAAATAAAATATAAATACATAATAAAAATAGTATTCTATCATCAATGGTTTCTAATAGATAAAGCACATGTAAACAAAAAGAACATTTAAAACATACTTTACCAAAGGGACTTTTTGCAGAAGGCTAATGTAGATACACTCCTGGTCAGCTTTAATGGAAGCCTGCTGGCTAAAGGGTCAGGTGAAGATCTGCTTAATGACTGCTTTAGTCTTGGTTGCAGCTCTCATTTTCCTTCTTGTTCTTCCTACCTATTGTTAGATCCCCTCAAATAAACCTTCACAAAAGGGGTTTGTCCTGGTTTTTCTTTTTTTCTTCCTAAGTTGCTAATGTAACATCTCTTTCCAGCACTTCTGAGCCAAAGGCACACATATGTGGCTAGTTACTCCATGCCCTTTTGTTCTAGGAGTTTTTCTTCGATGTCAGGGATAACTGCCCTAGAATTTCTATCTGGGAAGAAATAAGAGCGAGCTTGTCTTCATTCTGATCCTTCTATATCCCTGGTAGAGGTCCCTGGCTCTGCTGAAAGACTTTTGCCAGGTGTCAAGCTTGCAGTTCTGTTTATTTGTATTTAGTCCCTTTGAATAAAAGAAATCTGAGCCAGTGGTGGCTGGAGAACATTTTCTTATTTTTTGTAGTTTTGATTAGACACCAGAAGTCTATATTTAATATCTCTAATAGGACTATGGTAAATAGGACTCATATTTTGCTGCTCTTATAGTGTAACACCATCAAAAAAAGTCAGTAACATACAAACTGTGGCTTGGTAAAGGGTTTTTTAATGCTTTTTTTTTTCAACAGATAATATCATTTAGTAGGTTGGTAAAAATTTGAATCCATTTCTAGAATGTCTTCACACACCCCCTGTTGTAAATACATTCTTACACAGCAAACACAAATAGTACACAACCCAATGTCTTGGAGTTTCAGATCAAGGACCCATTTGTTGTTGTTGAACTGTTTTTCAATCCTGTCAGACTCTTTGTGATCCTTTGTGGGCTTGTGGGGGGTTTTTTGTTTGTTTGTTTTAGCACAAATACACGGTTTGTGAAGTGAGCAGAACCAAGAGAACATTGTACACAATAACAGCCATGTTGTGTGATGACTAACATTGATAAACTTAACCTTTCTCAGCAATGCAAGGATCTAAGACATCTCCAGAGGCCTTGTGATGGAAAATGCTATCCACATTCAAAGAAAGAACTATAGAAGTTGAATTGCTATCTTTTTTTTCCCCTCTTCAATTGAGTTTTGTTTCCTCTTTCTGATGGTTCCTCATATTGGTTTTAATTTATACTTACAACATCAGTAATGTGAAAATGTGTTTAATAGGAATGTAAATATATAGCTTATATTAGATTGTTCACTGTCTTGGGGAGGAAGGGGGAGAAAAATTTTAAACTCAAAAGCATATGAAAGCAATTGTTGATAAATCAAAATAAATTAATAAAATAAATTTTAAAAATACAAGGTTTGCCATTTCTTTCTCTAGTTCATTTGTGAGGAAACTGAGGCAAACAGGGTTGAGTGACTTTCCAGGGTCACATGGCTAGTAAGTGTTTGAAGTCATATTTGAATTCAGTAAAATGAGTCTTCCTGACTCTAGGCCAGGTGCTTTTTGCACTGTACCACTTAGCTGGCCCATCAGGGATCTATAGCAACTTGAAAAATAGCTGGAATGTTAAAATTTTGATCATTCAGAGACACAGTCCACTTTTCAGTTAATAACTTTCCTAATTGATCTACCAGACCAGCTCTTAAGCAACTCATAACACACTAGATGATGTGTGACCTTTTATAAGGCTACTACATGATATTGTATGTGTGTTTGTGTGTGTGTGTGTGTGTGTGTGTGTGTACGAGAGAGAGACAGAGAGAGATGCAGAGAGAGAGAGAGTATTTAAGGAAATTATATCTCTTCCTTAGTCTGCCTAAGGCTTCAAACTTAGGGAACCAGTTTTCACAAGGAAAATGACTTGAGAATTTTTGGAAGTGCTTCAAAAATAGTTTCCAATTATGAAAAAAATAAGTTTGTCCCTTAATGGAGGATTTATTTTACTTAAAAAAATCATTCTTTGAAATAAAAATCAATATTGAAGAGTGGAGTGCTTTCTTATGATAAAATTCTAGCAGAATCTAAGTAGCTTGAAGGCGAAACCTTTTTTGCTGTCCTTGAGATCTAGAACTTTAAAGTTTTAAAGTCCTTTACTTATCAGAGTTCAACTGCAGGGTCCTAGACTAGGTTAGGCTAGAGACAGGGATATTTGGGGCAACTATTTGACGTCCCTAACCCCTCCCACTCTGCTACACACTCACTGATCACACGATTATCTCTTTATTAACTCTATTTCCAGGCAATCTATAGGATATGCTATGGGATGCATGCAGATATTTTAAAAGTGCAAGCTCTCTCTCTCTCTCTCTCTCTCTCTCTCTCTCTCTGTTGTTCTCTCTTTCTCTCTCTCTTTTCCCCTCCATCTCTCTAATTAACTTAAGTCCTATGTTTTTTTTCCCAAGGGTGGACTTTCCCTCTCAATCTTGTCCCCTACCAACTCACAGGAGCAGATAAAAATCATTACTAATGATCAGATAACTAATTAATAGCATCAAATAGCATAGATAACATGGATAGTACCAAAGCAATGTTTAACAGGATGCAATACAAATTGCATCCAGATTTGACTATCCCTTTCCTTCTTTCTCTCCTCTTCCTAGCTGGTCTGAGGGAGTGACAAAGAAAAGGGATTAAAATTTAAAATCTGGGTTCTGCTTTCTGGGGAAACAGAGAGAGAAAGGACCTATGGACTATATTTCATTCATTCTCATCAGTCACAGTAGTCCCCACCTTAATTATCTGTTCTCATCTCATGTATGGACTTCTTTATTTCATACATAGCTTTACAAAGGGATCTCAGTTTCTTTCTTTTGCTTTAGTCAAAGAAACAGTAACTTTGTGCTCCCTGCTAAGATCATCAGAAGAAGAATAAACTGTGATGTTGTGGTTTGGGGTGCTGGAAACCCTAAAATATAAGGATACAGGGTAAGTCTGCCTGGAAAGAATTCAAGAGCTCAAGCCTTCTTTCAGTCAAAGTTGAGAGGTTTATAGATTCGAAGTGAGTCTGCAACTTAATGGGGGTGAGAATGATACTTCTATATAAAAAAGGGAAAAAGAGTCAGTTAAAAGATTTTGATGGGATTAAGGAATGGTAAATAATCTGTACAACAGTGAAAGGACATCAAGTAGGCTAATTAGACGATCTAGTGGGATTAATATGCAAATAGTGTGGGGTGGGACAAGAGAGACAATAAAAGGAATGTCTAGTAAGTTAATTAGGTGATCTAAGTGGGCTGGGGTGGGCCAGATACCTTGGATGAGAAGCCAGGGATCTGGGCTGCTGAAATGTGTGCAAAAATTCAGGGCAAAGACATGGTATTTTCCTTTTAGGGGTCCACATCCCATCACCCCATAATTGGCACAGGTTACAGTTTTTCCTTTCTTCCTCCACCTTCCATCTCTCCTGCCTAGTTTTCTCCCTTGGGTGAAAATAGTGAGCTGAAGTCCTCTTTGAGGGCACTGGATCTGGAAAAGATCTGGACTTTCCTGTACACCCTTTTGCATTCTATACCTGCCATTACATATGGTCCCATTGAAATTCTCCATGATAGTGTCTCTTGATAAGATTCAGGGGAGTAGTCTCAATCAAGGTTACATAGATATTGTATCATTTGAGCCTCACTGTCACCCAGTGTGGTAAATACTAAAGAAAACTGACAGAACTTCTTGTGGTCACATAATTAATAAATATCAGAAGCTAAATTTAATCCTCAGGTCTTGTAACCCTATGTCCAACACTCTCCCCATTACACCATGCAGTCTAGCACAATGCCTGATAGGGATAGAAATACAAGATAAAATAGTCCCTGACTTCAAGGAACTTACATTGCATTGGAATGTGGCACAGTGCTTTGCATTCAGTGGTGGTAGCTGTTCAGTCATTTCAGTCATGTCTGACTCTTGGTGACCCCATATGTTTATTGAATTGATTTGAGTTAAAAAGCATCGTATTCAGTTGTTCAGTTATAAAGTTGTTTATTTGTAATAAAACCAAATATTCCAGAAAAGAAATAAACCCAAAAGTAAAGTCAATTAAATACTTTATTTTCATAGTCTCATTTTTACCCATTTTTAACCATGCCTTTCTTAATACCATGTAGAAATATGAATTATTGTTACCATAATCATTCCCTTCACACATTATATCACCATTCAATGTGACAGCACTGCAAAGTCTCATGCTCAAACCCACTCATACTAAAGAAAAAATTATAAAGGCTGGGGGAAAATCCAGCAGGATAGTTGAGAGGAGTACAGCCCTACTTCCTTGAAAATTTTAGTTTCAAAGTGGAGTTGTTTGTATCTTGCTAGCAATTTCCTTCTCAGTACAACCTCTCCACCTTGTGCAAAAGTGGTCAGAGAATAAAAGTGAAAAATAATTTGATTTTTCCCCCTCTCTGCTATTTTTGTTTTTCAATTTTCTGACAGGCAATGGAAAAGAAAGTATTTGAGATTATATTGTTTCCTGAAGCCCATCTAAGTTTGCACAGAACCAGTCCACTAGCAGCTCTTGCCTCCATGTTGACCCTTTCATTTCTCTTCTCTTCTCTTTGCTCCTCTTCTCTTCTCTTCTATCCTTTCCTCTCTCTCTCTCTCTCTCTCTCTCTCTCTCTCTCTCTCTCTCTCTCTCTCTCTCTCTCTCTCTCTCTCCACCCCCCTCCTTTCCTCTCTAATGTCAGGCTGGAAAGCCAAGTTAGATAACACCTACTTAAAGAAATCTTTCAATGTTCCAGTAGTATGTCAACTGATTTATCTGAGACAAAGTATTCTACTTTAGTTGCCCATGTCAAATGAGCAATATTTCCTATCTTCAACTCTGTATTCTGAATCTATTGCTATTCAAATAGGTAGTTGATTCAGAGATTAATATAAAGAAGGTCTCATCATTGATAGGAACTAGATTGTGAGTAGGATTTTGAAAGTGTTATGATATATAGGAGAGATATGGTTGTTTTTGCTTTTTGGTATCCTTCCAGCTGCTTTGGGACCAGCCTCACAGCTGAGTATGGGGGGGAGAGATATATGCAGAGACAGGAAACAAAGAAAAGCCAGAAGAGATATATGGAGATATGCAACTTATTAAATAGCACTATAGAAAAGAATGGCTTTAGGCAACATAGATATTCTCATTTGTCTATTTGAAATTTTAATTTTTAAGTAATGATCAGGAATTTTCATAAATAATTCACCTAAATATATATTTAGATATAATTATAAATGTAAAAATACTTAGTGATAGAATGATACTTAAGTTTTGAAACCAAGAAAAACAATAAATACAAAAAGCAGTTATAATATTAGTAAAAATGCAGCCTTTCATACATTTTCAGTTTTCTGAGATATGACATCAGCAAACAGAACTGCACTCCTGACTCTCCTCTGGACTTTCTCTACCATGCCAAAGAAAATTCTACATTCTGAAAACTTACTCCACCCCTGGACTTCAGTACCCACTGCTTCTTCACCCTCTTCCTCTGATTGGCTGTTTCCTCCCAGAATCTCCATTTTAAGGGCTGCACTCCTGACTCTCTGTGATGAGGCCAGGATCTGAACCCCTAAAAGGAAAGGACCGTGTCTTTGGGATCTGGACCCCAAAAAGGAAAAGCCCTGGACTTTCCCACATGGTCAAATCTCTGAGGCTATAATTCTATCAACTGGTCTTTCATTATCTCCTAAACCCAATCTGCCAATTCTCTGTTACCCTTACCCTAGCCTAGCCTAGCCCTCCACTGTCTTACCTCCCTATGACCCCTGGCCATTTCCCACCTTTACTCCTATCTAGGCTCCATTCTCCCTTGGCCATGTGGTCTAGGTCCCTGATGTTCTGTTACCTCACAGTCACCCCAGCTTACTGGTTACTCCCATCCAGATCCTCCTTAGACCCCCTCCTCTAGTCACTCCAGATTACTTGGCCACTCCCAGATCTCTCCCACAGTCTTTCTGTATATAAGGTCCATCTGGCCTCCTTTAAGGTGCTCAGATTCTTAAGATCTGGCCCTCTTGCATTAGAGATACAAATGCTTAAATTTCTTAAGAGTCTGGCCAATAGGGTGGATTCTTTAAATCTCACCCACCCTCAATCAGTGTTCTAATCAACCTTGTCTCTGGCTGAAAGGCTTGGGTTGAATTCATTTGGGCAGGACCTGAGTGTTGAGATTTTGGTGTCCCAACACCCCTAAACCTCTAAACCTCAACGTCAGGACTTTCTCTACCATGTCCCCCTGCTCCCCTCCAATTTCATCTCCTTCCTACTTTGATTTTCAGCTTCCTTTGATGTGCTGTCTCCTCCTGTTAGCATGTAAGCTCCTTAAAGGTGAAAATTCTTTCTATTTATATTTGTATTCACATCAGATAGCTCAGTGCTTGGTACATAAGAAGCACTTAACAAATGCTTATTGACTATAATAAATAAAGAACTGGACCTGGAGATAGACCTGGCTCTGTCACTATGTATATGTGTTGAAGTTTAGGGGTGCTGGGACCCCAAAATAGCAATGCAGGTTCTGCCTCAAAAGAATTTGACTCAAACCTTCTTTCAGCCAATTGACAAGGTTTATTAAAGCACCAGCTGGGGTGAGTGAGATTCCTAGTGAGTCTGCAATATTGGACAGATTTTAAGAATCTGAGCAATTTAATGGGAGAGCAAAATGGACCTTACATACAGAAAAGACTGTGGGAAGGATGTAAGGGTGGCCAGTGGGCTGGGGTGACTGGGAGGTAACAGAAGGACCTGTACCTGTACCATGTGGCCAAGAGAGAATGGGGTAAATAGAATTAAGGGTAGAAAGTGGCCAGGGGCCACAAGGAAAGGGCAGTTGGATGGGTCAATACCTCAGGCAAACACCAGAGATTTGACCATGTGGGAAAATCCAGGAAGCTGGGGGTGGTGGTTTTCTAAGTCTTATACCCCATCATATGGACTTGGACAAATGACTTAACATTCCTGGGCCCTAGTCTCTGATTCTATAAAATGAAGGAGCTGGCCTAGATGAATTCTGGATTCCTTTCTTGAACTATCTAAGATCTAACTGACAAGATTAGCTAAAGCCTTTGTGGAGATGAGATTAACATTTGCCCTGTGCCCTGGGAAAATGGGCTGGACAATGGAACCAAAACTCTGAAGCTACCTAATTATCTAAATGCCTTTGCTTGATTTGGAGACAGCTTGAGCCAGAGGTGGGGAACCTGTGGCCTTGAGGCCACATGTGGCCCTGTAGGTCCTCAAGTGTAACCCTTTGACTGAATCTAAATTTAGTAGAACAAATCCCTTTAATAAAAGGATTTATTCTGTAAAACTGGGACTCAGTCAAAAGGCCACACCCAAGGACCTAGAAGGTTCCCCACCCCTGATCTGAGTGAATTCTTTGGAGACAACACTGGGACACACATTTTGTACCTCATCACAATTTTATTCAATTCACTTTTCTTAAGCTCATCCTGGTAAAGTAGTAGGAATGGAAAAATGAAAAACAGTTTAAACTTTGCCCTTAAAGGGGCATCTAGAGTTTACAATCCAAGAAAATGGATAAGGTGAGCACACCTTACCACAATATAGAATGGGTTGTACATAGCTAGCTAAATAGCTAGAACATTTATTAAGCTCTTACTATATGTTAGGACTGTGCTAAAGACTGGAGAGACATATACAAGCAATCATGACAACTCCTGTACTGAAGAAGCTTATGTTCTAATAGGGGCAAGGTATGAAGGGATAAGGAAAGGGGTGAGAGGGAACAATATGGTAAGGAGATGGTCAGTTAGTGGAATGGAGGCTTGGTTTCTGGAAAAAGTAATGAAAAATTTCACCTATGAAATCAGAGGAAACCAGGAATGGAATCTAAGGTTGCAGTGGGCCTATACGAAGATGATGGTCAGAATATAAGCAGTATGATGTGGATATAGGGGCAAAGAAGGGAATTACACAGCACGGTAGGAAATTTTAAGTAATAGCAACTCATTTTCCATTGGGGAGACCAATGAAGACTTCATGGAAGAGGTGGAATGGATTTCAAAAGGTCAAGATGTGGAAGAAGTGAGTTTCAGGCATAGGACTGGGGGTGGTTTTTTTGAGCACAGAGGTGACATAATTAGACTTGTACATTAGGAAAATTTCTCTAGTAGTTGTGTGATAGCTTTGAGAAGAGAGATTAGAAGAAAGAAGCTAATTAAAACAGTATTACCATAATTTAGACATTAAGAAATGAGAGTCTGAACTAGAATGGCATCCATTTGAGTGGAGAGGAGAGAGGCAAATAGAAGGGATATTGTTAAGATGTGTAGGGTGAGGGTAAAATTAGAGTCAAAGATGGTAGTTCTGAGCCTGGATTATTAGGAGGTTAAGGAACAGTGGAAAAGTTAAGAAAGATGGGTTTGGAGAAAAAAAATAATGAAGGGGCAGCTAGGTGGCACAATGGATAGAGAACCGGCCCTGAAGTCAAGAGGACCTGAGTTCAAATCTGGTCTCAGACCAAACACTTAACACTTATTAGCTGTGTGACCCTGGGCAAGTCACTTAACCCCAGTTGCCTAAAAAAAAAAAAGGAAAAGAATGAATGAACTTCATTATAAACATGCTGAGTTTTACATATAGGTGGGCCATCTCTTCAGAATGGTTGAGCAAACAATTAAAGATGCAAGACTGGATTTGAGGGGAGATATTTGGGTCGGATAAAAATTTGGGGGTTGGGGAGGAGCCACAATGGTGGAGTAAAAGCAGTGACTTGCTTGAGCTTTTTCCCAAATTCCTCCAAATAACCTGTAAAGAATGGCTCTAAATGACTCTGCTGATCACCTCCTGAAAGAGATCCCCAAAGGAAAACTCCTAGGAATATTATAGCCAAATTCCAGAGTTCCCAGGTTAGAGGAGAATATTGCAAGGAGCCAGAAAGAAACAATTCAAGTACTGTGGAAACACAATAAGGATAACACAAGATTCAGCAGCTTCTAGATTAAGGGACTGGAGGGCCTGGAATATAATATTCCAGAGATCAAAGCAGATAGGATTACAGCCAAGAATCACCCACCCAGAAAAAAATGGTATAATCCTTCAGGGGAAAAATGTGGATATTCAGTGAAATAGAGGACTTCTAAGCATTCTTAATGAAAAGACCAGAGTTGAATAGAAAATTTGACTTTCAAATATAAGACTCAAGAGAAGCACAAAGAGGTAAACAGGAAAGAGAAATCATAAGGGACTTATTAAAGTTGAACTATTTACATTCCTACATGCAATGTCAATATTGGGATAGTTGGAGGGAAAAAAATAGCTAGATAGACAGACAGACAGACAGATAGATAGATAGAGGGCACAGGGTGAGTTCAAGATGAAGGGGTGATATCTGGAGAATAAAATTAAGGGGTGAGAGAGGATTATACTGGGAGAAAGAGATAGGGAAATGTAGAATGGGGGTAAATTATCTCACATAAAACAGACAAGAAAAGGCTTTTCTAGTGGAGTGGTTGGGGAAGGTGAGAGGGAATGAACAAATCTTATTCTCATTGGATTTGGCTTAAGGAAGGAATACCACACATACTCAACTGGTATGGAAATCTATCTTACCCTACAGGAAAATGGAGGGGAAAGGGATAAGAGAGCAGGGCAGATGATAAAAGGGAGGGCAGATTGAGGGAGAGGGTAATCAGAAGAAAACACTTCTGAGGAGAGACAGGGTCAAAAGAGAGAATAGAATAAATGGGGGGCAGGATAGGATGAAGGGAAATATAGTTAGTTTTCCACAACATGATTACTATGGAAGTGTTTTGCATGACTACACATGTATAACTTGTATGTAGTTGCTTGTCTTCTCAATGAGGGTGGGTGGGGAGGGAAGAAAGGAGAAAATTTGGAACCCAAAGTTTTAAAAACAAATGTTAAAAATTGTTTTCACATGCAACTGGGAAATAAGATATACAGGCAATGGGATACAGAAATCTATCCTGCCCTACAGGAAAATAGAAGGGAAAGGGGATAAGAGAAAGGGGGAGAGGAGATAGAAGCAGATTAGGGGAAGGGGTATTCAGAAAGCATGCCATCTTGGGGTGTGGGGAGGGATGAGATGGGAAAAAAATTTGAAACTCAAAATCTTGTGGAAGTGAATGTTAAAAACTAAAAATAAATAAGTTAAAAAAAAACGGCCAAGGTTTCTCAAGGCATCCAGGGCCATCTCTAGTACTCCTGATCTATAACTTGCCACTGGACCCAGATGGCCCTGAGGAGAAAGTAAGGCTGGTGACTTTGCACAGCACTCCCTCACTTAAAATCAATTCACTTTCATGTCATGGCATCATCTCCCTGATGTCATGGTCCTCTTCAAGAATGAAGGAGAAACAACAATCCCTCCTAATATACACTAATTTCCAGGAGGACAGGGTGCTGCACTGTGTCTTGTGAATCTTTGCCACCTACGCAGCTGCTATCCAAAATGCTCCTTATGTAGTAAACACTCAATAAATATCTAATGAATGACTGTTTTATCGACTTTAGATAGATAGGAATTCGAACTGGCATTGATTACAGGTGTGGGGGATTTCCCAGATAAGGAAACTCCCTCTACCAATGGAGGTCTGTATCTTCTCTGCAACTTAGAGTCTTGGAGAGTTTTATAGACTATTGAGAATTTAGGTGACTTGCCCAGGGTCACACAGCTAACATGTCAGAGGTCAGACTCTCACCTTGATCTTCTTGCCTTTGAGACTATCTCTCTAAATACTAAAATGTGCTGTCTATATCTTATGGATTTTATTTCATCAAATTTTAAAACTAGAAGGGGTCTTAGAGACCATATAATTTAATACTGTCATTTTACAGGTGAGAAAACTCAGGCCCAAGGGAGGATTGGATCAGGGCCTCCTGATTCCCTGTCCTGTTATCCTGTCCATACCATGCTCCCTCTCCCTCATAACATTTCTTTTTAATAGACCTTTACCTTCACATGTAACATCTTAAGCATAAAAGATTTAAACACAATATATAATTTCATATTGGATGCCTTTGTATAATTTTATAGTTGCATTGATGTATTTCTGGGCATATATTATAATCTAATAGTGGGCTTTGATTCATGGCATAATTGTCCATAAATACCAAGGTGACTTACTATTAGAACATTGTACACTCCCTGCATAATTGTACCTTCTTCTCCAATTATTAGATACCTCATCTGCTTGTTAATGGGTAGAAAAAATGTTCCTTAGCTTTTGAACTTCAGTCTCTTTAAACTGAGGAATGGTTGGAGCCTTTATATCCTAAGGCTGTGCTTTTGTCTACTGTGATGAGTGCCTTTAGGAATTTAACTGCCCATAATTAGATAGTCACATGAGTTGGGTTGATCAGCTACATCAGCATATCTATCAGTCTTTGGCAGATCTCTGCCAAAGATCCACACTTGTGGTTTGGCATGGATTCTTGGGCTCTGCCTAGTGGGAAGTCAATGAAGGGCCTATGGAGGAAAGAGAGCCAGGCTAAGGCATTTAGGATTAAAGGTAGACTAGTCCCTGCATTCAATGAGTCCAGAAGGGGAGATAGAATTAAAGAGCCTATAATCAGAGCTCTCAATCCAATAATTCTAGGATAGCATTTGGAATGAGAGCCAAATTAATCAAAGAATGCTTCTTGGAATAGATAGGTCTTGGATTAAAAATGAATATTATGGACTGTGATTAGTGGCATGGTATATTGGAATTAGCACTGGGTCTAGGATCAGAAGATCTGGGTTTAATCCCAAGCTCTGCTATATGCTATACTGCCTGTGTTACCATAGCCATTATCTCTAAATCTCTCTGAGCTTTTGTTTCTTGATTGATAAAGGAGAAGAAGGAGGAAGTTAGATTAGACGTTCTCTGATGTCTTTCAGTTTTGAAATTATGTGACTTTGGCATTAGTGTCCTATTGGTGAAGCTGTGAATTGGTCCAGCCATTCTGGGAAACATTTTGGATCTATGTTTCAAGAGTTACTAAACTGTATATACTCTTTGACCCAGAAATACCACTACTAGGCCTATACCCCAAAGAAATCAAAGAAAGAAAAAAGGACCCCATATGTTTATAAACATATTTAGACTAGCTTTTTTTTTATGAGATCAAAGAACTGGACACTAAAGGAGTATCTCTCAATTATTGAACGGCTCACCAAATTATGGCATATGAATATAGTGGAATGCTAATATGCTATAAGAAATGATGAAGAGGATGGCTTCAGAGAAACCTGGGAAGAAATACATCAACTAATGCAGAGTGAAGGGAGCAGAACCAGGGGATCAATTTATACAAGACAATAACGTTGTAAAGACAAACAATTTTGAAAGATTTAAGGACTCTGATCAAAGACCTAAATGATTCCAGGAGGCTGATAATGAAGCATGCTACCAAACTCTTGAGAAAGAAGTGATGGATTCAGGGTACAAATTGAGACATATTTGGGTTTAGAAGGACATGACCAATATGAGGTGTTGTTTTGCTTTATTACGAATATTTGTTACAAAGTTTTCCTTTTCCTTTTTCAATGGATCTGGATGTTGAGAGAAAGTAGATTATTTTTACCTGAAAAAAAAGTTAATGATAAAAAGATAAATAAAATAAATACATAAATATTGTGACCTCAGTAACGTCACTTCATTTCTCTAGGAATCACACAGATTGTTAGGGGTAGAAACAGACAAAAGCTCAGTTGGACAGGAAGATAGGACAGAGGCTCCTGACATAGGAAATGACCTGTTCAGAGGTATGAGCTCCTTTGTAACTTGGAAAATAGAGGAGTAGTAAGTAAATAAAGATGGAATTTCATGAAGAACAATAAGACCAGAGGCATCCAGATGATGATTAAAAATAATTTTCTTTGTTTTGTATATTTGGATGGCATCATCACCAGTGCTATGTTTTATAGGACATTAAATACTACAAACTCTTAAAGGGACAAACTTCAGCAGAACTGGAAGCAAGCGAACTTTTTTTTTTAAAGACAGCAAAATTTTAATATAACCTTAAGTTTCACATTTCCATTATGATTAATAATAGTATGGTTATTAGACTTCAGATTTCACTAGTGGAGGGAATTTCCAATGAATAACTACCTCTTATCAATGCAATACCTTCCCAGTGATTTATAGAGTTGACCAGAGCACTAAGAGGATAAGTAACTTTCCCAGGCTCATGTAGCTAGTATGTGTCAGAGGGCTAACCCTAATGCAGGTCTTCCAGCCAAGATTGGCTGTTTATCTACTACACCATGCTGTCACTCAAGGGAGAGAGCATAGTACAATTATGGAGTCAGAGAACCTAGGTTGAAATACTGCTTCAGGCACTAGTCATATTATTTTGAGCAAACTCAATTAACTTGGTGATGAAATCTGCAATACTCATGCCCAAGATTACATAAGAAAGCAATAACTACCATGAGCCCAATGAAAATTCTTTAAGGGATCAATAAGATTCAATATAGCTGTAATCTTTCCTTACCTGTAAAATGCAGTTGCACCAAATGACCTCTGAGGTATCTCCCAGCTTTAGATTCAGTAATACTGATTTACTGTCAAAAAATGTCAACGATCTTTAGTACAGAAAGTATCTATCTGTCTGTCTGACTGTCTATCCATAAGTTTTATTTTGAGATTATAACATACTACTCCCTTTTTGTAGGTCAATTATTTTTATGTTCTTCATCCCACCTTTAAATTTCTATAGTGCTCTTCTTCTTTATTACACACACACACACACACACACACACACACACACACACACACACATATATATGGCCTGATGATAGGTAATTATTACAAACATTTGACATTCTTGGGTGTGCTTCCATTTAAAATAAATATAATGTAGCGAGTATAGTAAAATAGTATGGTTGCATTGAACCTTGTTGATCCCTTAAGGAATTCTCATTGAACTTCTGTTGGTTTTGGCTGTCATAACATTTTGCGCATGAGTATTACAAGTCTCATCATGCTACTTAAGTAAGTTTTGTAGAAGAATCCAAAATTCTTCAACATGTGGAAACATGTATTGGTTGCAAGGAGCAGAAAGTTTATGACTTCTAGCCAAAGCAGTACTTCCATTGATTGCCTATTCTGTGATACAGTTCTGGTAACTTGCTTTCGTGGGCGATGGGTTCAAGAGGAAGCAGTACTTGGTACATTGTCTCTCCCCTCCTTACTGCAAGTTCATGATATTGATTTTCTCCCCAAACCTTGCTTGGCAAGAAATGTGATAGCATTCAAAAGGTTACAGAGTGATATCAAACTTTGCACAGTATAGTGAGCACAGCTAGTGAGATTACAGACACATCTGAGTATGAGTTGTTTCTTTTAGCTTCCAAGTTACATATTCCTCTTAGTAATATAAGAATCACTCCTCTCACCCAAGCTGAAAGCTTCAGAGTCATTTCTCTCTCTCTCTCTCTCTCTTCTTTGCTATCAAGTCTCATATTTCTCCCTATGTAATAGTTTTCATATTCAGTCCCTTTCTAATTTTAGTGCCCTGTCCATGGCTTCCTCTCTGCTTTCTACAAACATGTTCTGGGTTTTGCTATCCTCAAAACAACTTTATTAGTAATTCAGTATGGCCAGATTGGGCCCTCCCTATCCAAGTCAAGGCAAGGACTAGAAAGAGTGATACATTCATGACTGGCACCTCTGCGATACCAAAGGAACTCTACCAAACCCTATGGGTTTCCTTATCTAACTTACTCATTACTGAGTTCTTCAAAAGGCACCTAAGTCTACCGACCATAAATTGATGCACCTGGAAAAGGATCTCTGTCCCTTTAATTTCTTGAGAATCAAAAAGTGTTATCCCTAACTACCGGTAACACTTGGACTTAACCTATAGTTCTGTACAAGGATAATTTTCTTGAAACTGCTGCATGTACTGGGGTTCCAAACAACACAGCTGAGAAACAAATTGGACCAAAGAGCCAATCAGCAGCTGTGCCTTGTGCTTTGATTTAAGGAATTAATTCAATTCAACAAACATTTATTAAGTGCCTTCTATGTGCCAGGCACCACACTATGTGCTGAAATTAGATTCTATAATAACCTTGTGGTTTGATTCAAGGAATGTGATAGTCTGTTTCTGTTCCTTGAGACCTAGAAATGAACTAGCTAAACTTGAACCTGACCTTCTCCTTAAGTTATTGTCCTGTTTCTCCTTTCTCCCATCATTCCCAAACTCTTAGAACCAAGTATGTTCATTGACTGTACTTTCTCACCACCCATTACTTGACAGACACTGGCAATCTTACTTCAGACACTTCCCTTGGAATGGCTGCTTCCTTAAATGTAGCCAATGATTTTAAACTTCTAAATCCAGTGTCTTTTCCTCAGTCCTCATTTGCTTTTAGTTCCCTGAAACTTTTGGCATTGCTGACTTTCCCCTTGGTTTCTGTGACATTGTATTCTCCTGGTTCTCTTCTTACACGTCTGACCAAGACTCTTCTGTCTCTTGTTGGATTATTATCTATCTCCTGCCTCTTTACCAGGCTATCCCATAAGCCTTTGTCTTGGCTCTATTCTCTTCACTTTCTATATTTTTTTTCCTTGGTGATATAACCTAAAGTACTCACTTCAGTTCAATTATTATCTTTATGCAAATGCTTTTAGATAATCTATACATTGAGGCTAAATGTTTCTTCTGAATTCTAGTGTCATGTTATTAAATATCCGCCAAAAATCTCTACCTGCTTATCCCATGGACTCAACACATCTAACACTCCCTCTCTGACCCCAAATTTGTTCCTCTTATTTCAGACAAGGATGCCATACTAGAGGGGTAAAATAAATGGGGCAGCTAGGTGGCGCAGTGGATAGAGCACTGGCCCTGGAGTCAGGAGGACCTGAGTTCAAATCTGGCCACACTTATTAGCTGTGTGACTCTGGGAAAGTCACTAACCCCATGGCCTAGCAAAACAAAAAGAATAATGTAACAGTTAGAGAACTGGATGAGGAATCAGGAAGAACTAGGTTCAAATCCCACTTCAGATATTGTTTATCCTTGGTTGCTTAACATCTCTGTGCTTCAGTCTCTTCATCTGTAAAATGAGGAAGGTAGACTTGAAGGCCTTTTGATTTCTTTCCAGCTCTCAATCTAGGGTCCTAGTCACATCAGTTTCAAAATTTCACAAATATTCTTGATTCTTTCCTTACTTTTATTCTGCATGTCCAACCCTTGCCAAGTTCTGTTGATTCTACTTTTCCAATATCTTCTTGCACCTGTCTCTTTCTTTTCATTCTCTTGGCCTCTATTGTGGTTCAGGGCATCTTCATCTTTCATCTGGACCATTGTAATAACCTTTTAAATGGCCTCCCTGCTGCTAAGTTCTCCTCCATTCTAATCTAAAACCACTGAGGGTGGGTTGGGGAAGAACTAGCTTCCTGAGAGACAGATGACATATCACTTCCTTGTTCAAAAACATTTAATGTCTCTCTGTTGCTTCCAGGATAAAATACAAACTCACCAACCTGCCATATGGCCTTTTAAACTCCGCCTCCAACCTATTTTTCTAGATTTTCTTCATATTTACCCTATTACTATGGTTTCCATTCCTTCCAAATAGCAACGCTACCTGTTCCCAAGACTCACCACTCTATCTCTTGCCCTTATGTCCCACAACCCCTTCCTAAAGTCTGGAAACCATCTGCTCCCCACTCTTGCCTCTCAGAAGTCTTAATTTCCATCAGGTTCAACTCATCTTTCTTTTCTTTACAAACTACTTTGTATTTACTTGTCTATGTTACATACCGCAATTCTATAGTAAAATGCATGTTCTCTGTTTTGTTTTGTTTTTATAGTCTAGCACTTGGCACAGTGTCTTGTACACAGTAGATGATTAATAAGTAAGTGTTTGTTGAATTTTTTGGTGTGATGGCCCCTTTTTTCTTTAGAAAAACATGGAAGGACTTGCACAAAATAATGGCCAGTGAAATGAGCACAACCAAGAGAACACTGTATACAATAACAGCAATATTGTTTTAAGAACAACTTTGAGTGAATAAGTCATTTTGACTATTATAAATAGCCGAATTAACTACAAAAGACATGCGAAGGAAGATGCTATCTGTATCTAGAGAAAGAACTGATAAATAGAAGCATGTATAGAATGATTTTACATATTTATGATATACATACATACATATATATGCATGTATGTGTATGGGTGTGTGTGTGTGTGTGTGTCTAATGGTAGCCATCTCTAGGGCAAGGGGGAGGGGAAAAAGAAAGTTATATAATAACTTTATTATATATTTAAAAGGAATAGCAAGTTGTAACACATGATAGATTTGTAGCTTCATGTGCAGTTTTTTATTATTAAACTATGTTATGGAAATGCTTTTTCTACTAAAAACAAAGTAATTTTTAAAAAGAAATTAAAGTCACAAAAAATGTTAAATGCAAAAACAAAATAAGAATATTTCTGTGATTGACTCTTTCTTCTTGATCATTTTTGCTCTCATCTAGCCTGTCTGGGCTGCTTGTTAAACCAAGTACCAGGTTTCTTGTTCATATGGATTTTTTTCCCTTAACCCTGTTGGGTTTCTTCTAAAATTTCCTTCCCCCCAAAGAGCTCTGAATGGCTGGCCCCTTTCCATAAGAATTTCTTTCTTAATGATGGCTGTGAAGGCTGGGCTCAGAGCAGGATCAGTGGTATGGGAAATGTGGGAGTTGGTGGTACTGCCAGTCCCAGGGATAAGGGCTCAGAAAACACTTTTGTGATTCCTTTCCAACAGCCTAAATCTAGGCCTAGTGATTTGGTATTATCAAGGACGGTTAGGCGTACTCTTACCTCCTTATTTATCTTGAATTAATGCATTCCTTCATAATCTAGAGCTCCTGAGCCCTTATGTAGAGGAAATGAATCCCTAAGTAAACTCAAAATTTAGACCAACTTTCCATCTTTTCTGAAGTCCTATGAAAAGGTAGTTTTAAAACAAGTACAAAGTATAAACAGCCACACAAAAGAATGCTCCTAATCACTTAATCATAAGGGAAATGCAAATTAAAATAACTTCAAAGTTTCACCTCATACTCACCAAGTTGGAAAAAAAGACAAAAGATAAGAAGAGCAAGTGTTAGAGGAGCAATGGGCAAACACACAGAGTTTTGACAGACTTATGAATTGATCCAACCATTCTATGACCCATGATAGCCACTAATGAGCATATTCCCCAAGAAGGTCAAAGAGAGAGGGAAATTATATCCATACCTATCATCTCTATCAATATCTGTATCTATAGTCTGTATCATGTATCTATATATCAGTATCATCAATATTGCTATTGAGAACAATGTATGTCTATAATCAATGTGCACATACATACATATGTGCAAAAGTTTACGAAATGCATCCCAAAATACTCATTTTTGGTTGTAAACTAAACAAAATGGGAACAAAATAGGTACCCATTGATTGGGAAATAGTTGTGATAGAACGTTATTGCTCTATAAGAAATAATAAATATGAAGTATCCAATGAAATCTGGGATGACTTGTATGAAGGTATAAGAACTAGGAGGAAAAAAATTGCACAGTGATTGCAATAATATAAAGAAAACTACACAAACATTACAACTCTGATCAATGCAATGACCAAGCTCAATTTCAGGAGGCTACAGTGAAATATCCATATCTCCCCTTATTAGAGAGGTGGTGGGAGCCAAATGTTAGACATCATCAAGCTGTTGATTCATTTTGGGAAATGAAGCTTTGAGGTGTTGTCAGTTATAATTGATAGCAATTTTTTAAAAAAGAAATCAATAAAACATATCTTAAAAACCTTATTTACAGGAGGGTCTTCAGCAAATCACTGACCTCATCTTTCTTCTACACCTGTATCCTAGTACCCTCCAACCTCACCCATGCTAACCTCACCCATTCTAGTAAAGTATGAGCAGGTTAAGTAAACAAATTTCAAGAACAATAGTGGAGTGTTCGGTGATTTCATGTGCCTGATTGCACTTTTGCAGATGTGTGGGGACGTGGTGGTGGGGGGAATGGTAGGGAGGTGGGGCGGATGTGTGATTTTGTCAGTATGGGAACTTCCAGTGTGCAAACTTCCTGCACTGATGCAGAATCACAACTCATCTTTAGCTTTGAGTCTTACAGAATTGCCCTAGGTTCATAGAGTTTTCATAGTTTCATAGACTTAAAGGTGGAAGGGACTTCAGAGGTCATGTAGTCCAAATCCTTCATTTTACAGATAAAGAAACTGAAGCTAGAGAAACTAGCTCATAATTACACTGCTAGCATGTATCAAAGGCAGGACTCAAATCCAGAACTTCCCAACTCCAGCATCAACCCTTTACCCACTATGACAAGGATTCTTAAATTTTTTTGTTGTGGACTCTCCTTTGGCAAACTGGTGAAACCTATGGATCCTTTCTCAAAATAATGTTTTTAAATGCATAAAATAAAAGTTATTAAATTTAAAAAGTTCACAGACCCTAAATTATGAATCCCAGCACTACATCATGCTACCTCTTAATTGCACATATCATTTACTGAAATTACTTTTTTTTCATTCATTCATACACACATGCATGATGCATTCATTCAGTCATTCTACAAGCAATTATTAATACGTGAGGAGCACCATGCCAGGTGATTAAGGATGCAAAGAAAAAGAAAGGGAGAATGTGCCTTTGACAATTTTCTCCTACTTAAACTCTATTCCAATGCCTCATTATGGTGAGGAGTTCCTGGGTCCTCTAAGGTCATGCCACCAGACACGAGCACTGGCATGTCTTAACAAATTGGAAAAGCTTCAAATGAGTCCCCTGACTGACCTCATACCTCTCAACAGAGGACCAGCTTAGCCAAGTTCAGAAAGGACCATTATCAGAAGATTGGCTAAGATTGGTAGATGTTGTCCAGTAAAAGATTCTTGAGGGCAGAGCAACTCGCCAACACCACCTACAAAGGGGAAGGTTTTACATCTGACTCAGTGGAGAAAGTGTCAATGACAGCACAGACCTTTGAAGCATTAGAGCAAGGCTGTACATAGAAGGGAATGGGAGAGAAGCCAGAGAGGAAGGTATGTCAAGGATATCTGAAATAACAATGTTTACCATATTCTCAGTTTACATTGTGTGTGACCTTATCATGACACTTTGGCCACTAACAATTAACCAGTAAACGTTTATTAAGCATCCACTGTGTGCCAGGCACTATGTTATTCAACATGAAAGTTTTAATGACCTTAATTTATTTGGTTTCTGAACCTTTTTATGTACCTTTTCTGAAATATAGTTTTTTTCTTTCTTTTTAAAGATGGGGCTTCCTCATCTCACCTCAGCTGGCAGCATAGGGGCTCTTCAAGGTTCCAGCACCACTCCAAATTGCATGGAAGCTTTTACCTGCTCCATGTGTAACCTGGCTTGGTTTGCCAACTGCTCTCAAAGACTCGCCATATTGGCACTAGGTTGGATTCAGGCACCCCATCAGCTTTAGCCCTACTGCAGCTCAGAACTCTGAGGTCTAGAGATCCACCAGCCTCCACCCCTCAGCAGTTAGTGGAAGGAAGGCCAGCAAGCAGCCTTTAACTGATAAGGAGCTTATAGCCCAAGATGGCTAGGGCAGAAAGAGAAGGAAAAAAGGGCTGAGATTAGAATTCAGGTTTAATGGGATCCCAAGGCTAAGAGTTTGAATGGCTGTCTTTTGTCTTTATCCCTCCTGCCAATGTGTCTGGTACAGGGGCAATGTGTTTAACATTACAAAAATAAGGGTTTTTAACATTATAAGAGCTATTTGGGGAGAGGGTGGGAGAGTACTTTTCTCTGGATTTGCGATTCTTCTGTCCCTTCTGAGTTCAAAGCTGCCTCAGCCTTGGCGAGTGTAATTTGGGTGGGGGTCTTAAGTTCCCCACCCTTGGATGGGGATAGTTCTAGATAGTTTAAGTAGAAGGGTGGAAAAATATATATTTTTTTAATTTGAAAACCAATAAAGTGATAGGTTATGCCCTGTTCAGGAAGGAGGTTCCATCTGATAAGCCTCCAAGAAGCAGAGGGGATTTTTTTTTTCTTAGTTCTCTTAAGGAAGTAGGAAAGAAATTGGAAGGAAGCTAGGGGAGTCAGAAGGCAGAGCTGTGGAGGGAAGGAACCCTACCTAGGAAGAGGTGATAGCCAATGAAAATGCGCTGATTTGGGAGATGGAACATTGTGTTTGAGGAAGAGCAAGAAAGCTTTGTTCATTGAAGAAGACGACTTTTTATTAGGGAATGGAGTTCAACATCCTTTCTTTGCTAATTCTCTTTTTAAAATGTGACATAATCATGAAATCTCAGAATTGCAGGTTTAGAAGGGCCCTCCAAAGTCATCTAGTTTAACTTTTACCTGAAAAGGAATCCCATCTACATTTCCAATAAGTGGTTTTGGCTTGAATACCTGTAGTGAAGGGAATTCACTCTGTCCTAAAGCAATTGTGTTAATCCAAGTCCTCCTTGGGAGGGTTCAAGTAAAGAAGGCTATCTTTGTATCACAGGTAATTCCACAAGGTGATCTGTTATATATAGCCAGAATGTGTGCTACATTAGTCTCAAAGCCACCCTGAGTTCTGGAATTCTTGAGTCTGAGATGATGCAGTATTAGACTTTGGCAACCTGGAGGTATTTTGCTTTGCTGAGAATAGAGGTCAAAACCAAGGGATCCATCCTCCCTTCAGTATTATAGGCTTTTTAGTGTAACAAATAATTCCCATGACAGGGTTTGGTATTTTATGTTGCAAAAACATCATACATAGATCCCAGATGGGTACTCACAGATGCATTATTCATCCCCGGATGCCAAGTGTTGGTATTTTCATCCAGCACATTCTTCACCATACTCAGTTCCAATTTAAACTTATTTATGCCATGATGTAGATATGATAGACATCCACCAGCCTCAACCTCCCTGGTCGCAAGGATTCTAGGTTTGAGCCCTGTCCACCTCTGAGATATATTTTCAAATTGTCTCTACAGGTGTTTGATATTTCTCAACTCTCTTCTTGATTTCTTATGAAAGAAATGTGTTTTCTTTCAGGTCAGGTGATGGCATATCAGCAGTGCATTAGGAACACGTCTAAAGTCTTAACAACTGGTTTGTAGACTATAGGCTACTGCTTAGCTAGGCAAACCAACACAGCAGTCTAGTCTACTCTTAGACAAAGTTGTCCAGAAGTTTTTCTTCATATCAATATGAAATCTGCCTAAGCAATTGTCACCCATCATTCCTAATTCTTCCATTAGGGACCAAGTGGAATAAACTTTATCTCTCATCCTAATGATAGTTTAAAAACACTTCAAGACAAAAAGCACAGAATTTTCCAGTTAGAGGAGATTTCATCAGCCACATAGTCCAATCCACACTTGAAAAGAAATTGGACTATATCTAACAAGGAGCCATTTAGCCTTTGCTCAAGATAGCTATCATGTCCTAAATCTTATCTTCTTCAAGCTAAGTACACTTTGTTCTTTCTACTAATACTCATAGTATGATCTCAAATCCTCTCATCACATTCCTTAGGTTTCCTCTAGGTTGTTAACATCCTTTCTAAAATACGGTGTCTGGGGGCAGCTAGGTGGCACAGTGGATAGAGCACTGGCCCTGAAGTCAGGAGGACCTGAGTTCAAATCCAGCCTCATACCAAACACTTGACAACATGTACTAGCTGTGTGACCTTGGGCAAGTCATTTAACCCTGATTGCCTCACTTAAAAATAAATAAACAAATAAAAATAAAATAAAATATGGTACCTGGAAATGAACACATTATATATTCCTCGATGTGGTTTACCAAAACCTGGTGTTTCAGTACCATGTAATAATAGATCCTATAGGGGTAAATATTGCTGGTCACATTCAAAAGAGGAACTCATATCTGATGTAAAAGAAAGTGTAGTAGATTTGGATTTAGAAAATCAAGTTTTGATTCTACTACTTACTGTCTGTGTGACCTTGTACAAGTCACTTATTTTCTCTGTCTCTACTTTCTTGTTTGTAAAATGAGAATCATAATACATATGTATCTACCTCATGGGATTGTTGTGGTGATAACTTGAGATCAGAGAGTGCTTCATTTTGTCTTCTTTTTTTTAATTTAAAAAATTTTTTTTAATTTTCATTTATTTTTTTATTCTGTCTTCTTTTTTAAAATTTTTAAAAAATTTTTTAAATTTTCATTTATTTATTTCTTTCATTTTTTCATTTTGTCTTCTTATCCCCAGACATTAGCATTTAATAAGTGTTCATTGAACGAATGGATAACAATGCTTTGTAAATTATAAAGAGCCACATCAAGGCAGCTGTTTTCATTATTGTAGTTATACTCTGAAACTGGACAGCAAGGCTGAGCTTTTCAGTTTGGTTTTATTTCAGAAGCAGGTAGGACTGAGGGAAGTTAAATTTTTTTGTTTTTGTTTTTGTTTTAAATTTTATCTCTGGAAGCTTGAGGTGAGTTCATTCTCAAGTGGTATTACCTATAATCACAGGTAGCTGAAGATGTTGATTAAGATTTTGGGGCAAGAAGACAAAGGCATAAGAAGACTGGAAAAGTAAGAAGGGGACTGAGTACAAAGATTTTAAAAGCCAAACAGAGGATTTTATGTTTGATCCTGGAGGTAATAAGGAACCACTAGAGTTTATTTAATAGAAGGATGACAAGGTTGGACATGCTATGAAAAGAGAACTGTATTTGGAATCAAAGGACCAGAGTTCAAATCCTCTCTTTGACACTTAATACCTGTGTTACCCGGTATCTTAGTTTCCTCATCTGAAAAATGAAAAGGCTAAGCTAGAGGCCTCTGACGTTCCTTCTACATCAAAATCTAGGAATCTATGATTCTGTTTAATCTTGTCTCAAAATAAGTCAAGTTTACTTCACAGAGATGACTCTAGCTCCCTTATTCTGAGGGTTAGCCTGGTTTTTCCTTGGTTAGTTTACTTATATACACCATCAAGGTAAAGTCTTCCTTGGACTGAGGCTAGGTTGACCTAAGTTTTGTACGTGCTATACAGTAAAGGATAGTATGGAGCTGTGCCAGCTGTCCGTTGGCAAAGCCAGATGACAGCTCACAGCTCATCTGCCAATCTGTTCACAAACTGGCTCACATGGAAGAACAGCTTCCTAGAGTCATTTTAACATTTGTTTAGTAAATACTCCAGCAAGCTGATTTGTAAAGGTAGGCATCGTTGTTCCTCTCTGCTTTTTCAGTAAGGCTTTATGTATGGTGGGGCTGCCATGGTGGGGTATTTAGGCCTCAGGATAAACTGAGTTGACCTAGAAAGATGGTTCTCAAAGAGATAAACAACTGCATAGTACCCAAGTACTGGTAAACTTCTAAGCAGTGTGCTTATTCTTCATAGCTGTGTCTAAATGGAATTAGAAGGGTTTGGACACCTTTGAATGGATTAAACAATTTGTGAATGTCCTTTTTAATATGATGCTCTTGCATTTCTGAAGTTGAGAGCTTTAACCTTATTTGGTTCTTATCCCTCCTACCTTCCTCTTTCATCTTCTTTTCATTCTTCTAAATTTATATAAACCATGACATTGATTGGGAACAAAAGCACCCAGATGGGATCTTTCTTGGTGCTATTGAACTGAGAGGAAAAACTCATATCTACTTTAGTCACTATTTAAAAATGGAGACACTGGGGTCTTTGGGAAAGCAAAGGTTCCAATGACTCTCCATGGCCATCCTTCCATTTTCTATCTCTTTATACTTTGGACACTACTTTATCTGGTTTGGTTTGGTTATAAAGAGGCTCAGATATTGGGCTGATTTTGTTCTGGACCTCAGGAAATAGAAACATGGTTATATTCACCTTTATTTGAACTACAGAATTTATTAATAACATATAAGACATTGATATAATGCTCAATGATAAAAAAAAATACAAAGAGACATATGCTACTGCCTTACCAACACCCTCTGGGTCCCAGGCTTTTGTCTGACTCTGGGAAATGAAAGTCTCATACCTGGAAATGTGCCCCTTGCTAGATTATACATCAATTCTGAGAAGCCCAGGAGGTTTAGCTGTCTGCAAGAGTTTACACAGAGATAAACAAAAGCAGCTGCAGCTTTTCCCAAATCCACCAGCTTAGGATAATCAGTCCTCAGGCACCTTTGACTAGGGATCCTTAACCTTAAGTCCATGGATCCCTATGAGGTCCATGGATAGATTTCATAAAGTCCATCCTTATGAATGAGAGAATTACATCTTTATTCTCACTCACCTCTAACTGAAACTTACTGTTTCCTTCAATGATAAATATAGGCAAGAAGCTAGTAGTATTAGGCTTCATTGGATGACCAAGGACTCCTATGACCCAGAAAAATTTAACTTCTGGACTAGAGCTGTCATGGAAAAGCCTGATGAGGCTGAGCATAAGGATTGGTAGAATCCCCTTGGTAGCAGGGTCAACACCAATGGATTCCACCAGTCATTCCAGTTGCTTCTTTTTACATGCTCCACTTCTTCCCTCTGGCATAGGAGCTTGGACTGCATCTAGTGTGTCAGCTCTGTTGAAAAGTGTCACAGTTAAAGGAACCCTTAGTTTCTGAAAAGTCTTTTAAGAACATGACCTCTTTAGTACTTATTATAGTGCCTTGAAAATAGCAGGTGTTCCCTTGATGTCTGTTATTATTGTCTTGAACTTGAACCACTCTCTAGTTTTTGTTTTGTTTTGATCATTTGGGATACATGTGGACACATGCTTTGTGTTCTTATTGGAAAAAAGTCCTCCACTCTACTCCCCCTTTTATAGAAGAGTCAAGGTAACAAAACTTCATTATTTAAGGGATCTGGACTAGTGATCCCAATGCCAACAGTATTCCCTCTTCTGATGCATATCACAACCTTTTTGCCCCTTCAGGCAAAGAAGAAATCAAATCAATTCAATAAATGCTTAGTAAGTGCCTACTGTGTGATATTCACTGTATTAAGTGCTGAGTGTACAAAGAATGACAAACGCATTCCCAGCTCTCAAGGAGCTCACAATCTAATCAGGTAGAAAACATGCAAAGGATTATGTACAAGCAAGTTCTATACAGAATAAATTATGAAGGCAAGCCAAGGAAACTAAGAAACAAAGATGAAAAGAGAGAATTCCTGGCATAGAGGGGACAGCCTGTAAAAATGTGCAGAGTTGGGATACAGAATGTCTTCTTCAAGACATAAAAAGGAGGTTAATGTCACTGAATCATGGAGAGGAGTAAGGTATGAAAGAAGGCTGGAAAAGAAGGAAGAGGTTTTTTTTTTTCTTATTGGTGATGCTAGAACTCAAATTGTGTAAGTGGTGCAGCACATTGGAGATGCACCTGGTGACATGGGCTCTTGCCTAAAAATGAGTACAGGATTCCGTTCCATTCAATAACTACTGAAAGAGCCATTTACTGCTTAGAAACAAGGAATTTCAGAACTGCAAAGGCACCTGAGAGATCATCTTATAACCTAGTTATTTTAAAGATGAGGAAACTACCCTGAGATGAGATAATATATGCTAAGTGCTTTGAAAGTGCTAAAGCTTTATATAAATGCCAGCTAATCATCATCATCATCATCATCATCATCATCATCATCGTCATCGTCATCATCATCGTCATTGTCATCATCCCCATCCCCATCATTATGTAACACAGCTAATTAGTGTGGAGTTAGGGCTATAATTCAGGTCTCCTAACTTCCCATTCAGAGTTCTTTTCTCTATACCCAGCTGCTTCTCAATAGTACTATGTAGGGAGGGGCATACAAGGGAAGCATGCTATCTTGTACATATATTGTACATATATTGTACATATATTCATATCTATATGGGATCTATCTATATCTATCCATATCTACATACACACACACATATGTCTAGCTTGCAAAATGCTTTTCAAATATTACCAAATTTTATCCTCACAACGATCCTAGGAGTAGGTGCTATTATTATCTTCACTTCATAGATTAGGAAACAGGCAGACAGAGGTTGAGAGACTTGCCCAGGGTCACATAGCTATTAAGCATCTGAAATTTGAACTCAGTTCTTCCTGATTTTAGGTCCAGTGCTATGTCTACTATGTCATCGATAATGTAAATAAAGGTCTTGGCAAACCTTAAAGAGAAGAAGAAGAAGAAGAAAGAAGAAGAAGAAGAAGAAGAAGAAGAAGAGGAAGAAGAAGAAAGGAAGAGGAAGAAGAAGAAGAAGAAGAGGAAGAAGAAGAAGAAGAAGAAGAGGAAGAAGAAGAAGAGGAAGAAGAAGAAGAAGAAGAAGAAGAGGAAGAAGAAGAAGAAGAAGAAGAAGAAGAAGAAGAAGAAGAAGAAGAAAGAAGAAGGAAGGATCCTGGTTATCAAGGATTTTCAAAACTAAACAAAAGATTTATATTTGACCCTGGAGGTAATAAGGAACCATTGAAATTCATTTAATAGAGGGGCAACGTTGGTTAGCCTTGCACTTTAGAAAGATTACTTTTGTAACTGAGTGGAGGATGGAATGGAGTGGAGAGAGACGATGCTGAGAAGCCAACCTGAAGGCCACCGCAATAATCCAGGCAGGAGATGATGAAGACATGCAAGCAGAAGGGAAATTTAAAAATTAACCACCTGGTAGCAAACTTTTAAAATGACAGAATTGGTAAAATAAAGAAAATATTATTTTACTTAACCTGAAGCTTGATCTTTCCAATCTATACTGTGAAGAGGCTGAACTCGATGAGGGGTGACCAACTCATGGATTAAAGACCCCTGGAGGGGCTATGGAGTACCTGGAAGGGGTATGTGAATCTACTGAAATGAATTAAATTTGTATATAAATTACACATATATGTTTGTAAACACACATATATTTTATTTATATGTAGATACATATGAAATACGTAACATGAATTTTTGTTTTTCATATGTATGCAGATGCTATTGTAATCAATAAAATACAAATTCATTGAAAACCTTATGGAAATCATAGTAGCTTTTTTTCACTGTCTATTTTTTCACTCAATACATAGTAGGATCATAAGTTTAGAGGTAGAAGAGACCTTAGAGGACATTTGGTCCAACCTTCTCATTTTATAGATGAGGAAACTGAGGCTAAGAGAGGGAAAGTTAATTATGTGCCAATCAATCAATCAACACACTTATTAAGTACCTGCTACATACACTACACTGGTGATCTCTTATCTTGTAAAAGAAGCCCATGAAAAGGTAAGATTCAATTTAAACAAATCCACAAAGTTATTATCATATTTTTATTTAGCAAAATAAAGGCTATTTGGAGTGGAAACAGATTTGAATTGACCTCTTCATTGTCTGTTAGGTTCACGGTATCAGGCTAAGGCTTTGGTCTATACCACTGGAACAGATACCTTCAATTACTGGGCCCCAAAGGAATATAAGTGGTGGCCCAGGAGCTCATTAACGTTTTTATCTAGTCATAAGAACAGGCCAACCAATTTTCTTTTTTTTTCCTTTTCTTTTTTTTTTTTAGACAATTGAGGTTACATGACTTGCCCAGGGTCACACTGCTAGTAAGCGCCAAGTGTTTGGTCTGAGGTCAGATTTGAACTGAGGTCCTCCTGACTTCAGGGCTGGTGCTCTCTCCACTTCGCCACCTAGCTGCCCCTAGCCAACCAATTTTCTAAGCCATTTAAAGTATTCAAAAAAAGCTTAGGATAGTTTTTAGGGCAGATTTAAGCTCTGATGAATTAAAATTTCCTGACTTTTTAGACACTCCATATATCTGATTGAAGAAGGCATAGAAATCAGTAACCTGATCAGTAACCTGACTGATTTCAATTGTTACTGTTTAAAGAAAAGATCTCCCCTTTTCCCCATCTTCTTTCTCATTTCTGTTCTTTTTCTAATAGGTTGCCAGTACAATGCTCACAAAGATACTTATTAAATAAAATTGAAAGAATAGTTTTCATAATTGTTATATCTTTGATAGCAGTATTATAGGATCTCCTGAAAAAAATATTATGAAACAAGAGCAAATTACAATTAAATGTAGGCTTCTTGAGGGCAAGAAATATTTCCTTCTGTCTTCATATTCCCAGAGCTAGCACAGGGCTTTTGTGCAGTGTAAGCACTTAATGAACGCTAAAATAGAAGTAATCGCAACCAGAGATGAGTCTGTCCTCTCTACTGTGGCTCCATATTTCCTCTCCCTCCATTATTGTGGAATAGGAGGTGAGGAGAGGACACAGTGATATTGAAGCAGATACTAAACAATTCTCTCAACATCACAAATATGCCCTTGTATATTCTAAAAATTAGAAATTCATTTGGGCTTAAAAGTTACTCTTTCAAAAGACAAAAAATAAAATTTAAGCTATCAGTCATTTATAATGTATATGATCATGTTTCATTCCTTTTCTTAAGGAGGAGAGGGAGTGGGAGTTTTGACTGGATAGAAGTGGTGGGTAATTTTGAATCCCCTGATATTCTACTTTATGGAAGGGCTGCACTGGAGTTTTGGACAACCTTTGGACTGCATGAAGATTCTGGGCATGCAGTAAATAGGGAACTGGGAAAGAAAGGGTAAAGGGTAACAGAGAGGGAGGCAGAATATGCCAAGGAATTTTATGTTTCACTTTCCTTCTCTGCTTGGATGCCCTTGGAAACCATCTCACCTGTGGTTTTGGTAACAATGCTACGAACTGCCAGTGCCTGGGTCATAGAAAGAAAAAAAAAACCTGAAGATTTTGTGGTCCTGGAAAGACTATGAAAAATGGTTGATTTTATTCAAATACAGCCTCAGATTCTTAGTAGCTATAAGACTAGGTAAGTTTCTTAATCCTTGTGTGCCTTAGTTTCCTTAACTGTAAAAAGGAGATAATAATAGCATCTACCTTAGGGTTATAGTGAAGATTAAGTGAGATAATTATTTGTTAAACTCTTAGCACAAGGTGCTTAATAAATTCTTGTTTTCTTTGTCCTTCCATCTATTCATACTTCGTATTTGTAGAGGAACTGTAAATATTTTAAATGTATAGAGGTAATGATTATTACCATTTTCTATTGAAAAAAATCTTTTTTTTTTCCTTAAAGATTGACTTTTTAATTTCAATCAACTGACTGTTCCAGTACTGACCCAGCCTTGGAGAAAATTCCTGGACAAATAACATAACAACAAAAGGTACAGTTTGAACTGTTTCCTTGTTAGTGTGCTGAATGCCAACACATGAAAGTTATCATTGGCTCTATTTCTTGTTATTCATGTTAAGAAATCTGTGCAACAAAGACCTGGTGAAATGTAGTAATGAAATAAAGGCAGAGTGTTATTCTTGGTCATACATCTCAAATCCAAGACTGAGTCTGAGTTTGTTTTCTATTTAACAAATGGGGATGATTATTAATACTAGCATTTTTTTATTGTGAATATTAATGAGAAAATAACTATGGTTATACATCATAAACAAAAAGTCCTATAAGTATATTTTCTTTATTATCATCCTCATTAAGACAGAAGCCTAATCTATGTGTTTGGTCAGTAGGGGCCTGACCTCAAACTCCAGGCCTTCTATTAAGATAAGTAGAAAAGTATAGGTTTTATTTGCCTGCAAAAAGGTAGGTCACTCAAAGGTGCCTTGAAGGCTAGAGGGTGAATGCTACACATTGATTTATTAGACCTCTAAATGGAGAATTTGCGTGTGATGCATTGGTATCTGAAATTATTATATTTGTTGGCACATTTTAGAGTTTTGTGTGGCAGTTATTTAATTCAGGATTCTAGGAGTCCTTATTCCAACCTTAGATGCCTGTCCACTTCTGAATTGGGCAAGGTCCCAAGGCTTGTGTCTTTCAGGAGCAATAGTTATCATGCATGTTCTGTTCTACTATCAGCAGGGACCCATTTATTCTCCTTTGTCTTTGCATTGATGTGATTTCTTTTCTTTTTTTTTTTTCTCCATTAGCTCAAGTGACAGTTAGATGGGCACAGGCTGAAAACAAATGCTATATAATATTATTTGCTCTAGAGAATTCCCATGTAATTGGATTAACACAGCAGCATGACTATGGGGGCATCAGCCAAAACTTGTAAACACATTATTTAAACAATGTAACTATGAACTTTACATTATAATAATATTCATTATATTTCTGGTTTGTTCTGTAGTCTTTCCTTTTCATTTCTATTGCTTTTTTCATTTAGCATTCATAGAAACCTAAATTAGTGGAAGAACTGTGAATCCATAAACATAGTTTTGTCATTATGTGTTTTGGGGCTTATCAGCTTTGTCAGTAAATAGAGTAAGGATAACAGAACTGTAAGTGGAGTGGGACTTCTGGGGCTTTGCCTCCAGGTACTGATATCTGGGAAGATTCTTTGTCCTCCCCCCTATAGTCTGGAGATCATAGTGCACTCAGGTATCACATTATTTTATCAGCTCATGTTATGCTCAGGTTTGATGAAGAAAGGAGGTCCTAGGAGAAGACAGGGGAGGGAGGTTACTGTCAATGGTCTCCAAGTTTTGGCCTTCTAGTTCCTCAGCCTCCTTAATTTCCATGATTGTTGTCACTAGTCTAGATTAATAATGCATAAGAAAGAATGGTCATCCCTCAGATGACTTACCTGATCCCTAGCCATACTCAATGATCAAATGAATTTGCTCTCCCTTATGCAATTCCTAAATTATAACTCTAACTAATGAGAAAAAAAGGGAAAAGGCCAGGGAGAGGGTGGGGCAAATACTGATAGATCAAGGTAAATCTTTTGGATAAAACATCACTATCATCACTATTATCACCATTACTACTTATGAAAAATGACTATTTCTCTCTTATATTTAATAACTAGTTATTGTATTAGGACCAAAGTTTTTTCCCTTTTCTAGTTCCTCATCCAGAAATCAACCAGCGTGGGGAGTCACTCTAAAAGATCTACCTAGAGGCAGCTAAGTGGCCCAGTGGATAGAGCACTGTCTCTGGATTCAGAAGGACCTAAGTTCAAATCCGGCCTCAGACAACACAACACTTATTAGCTGTGTGACCCTGGGTAAGTCACTTAAACCCCAATGCCTAGCCAAAAAAAAAAAAAAGATTTACCCATCAGAAGCAAACGCTTCTGAGAAGGCACAGGGTTAAAAGAGAGAATAGAATAAATGAGGGGAGAGGGAGGATGGGATAAGATGAAGGGAAATATAGTTAGCTTTTCACAACATGACTACTATGGAAGTGTTTTGCATGACTACACATGTGTAACCTGTATGTAGTTGCTTGACTTCTTAATGAGGGTGGGTGGGGAGGAAGGAAGAAAATTTGGAACCCAAAGTTTTAAAAACAAATGTTAAAAATTGTTTTCACATGCCACTGGGAAATAAGATATACAGGCAATGGGGTATACAAATCTATCCTGCCGTACAGAAAAATAGAAGGGGAAGGGAATAAGAGAAGGGGGAGTGATAGAAGGAAGGACAGATTAGGGGAAGGGGTATTCAGAATGCATGCCATCTTGGGGTCGGAGAAGGGGTGATATGAAGAGAAAATTTGGAACTCAAAATCTTGAGGAAGTGAATGTTGAAAACTAAAAATAAACAAATTAATTAAAAAAAAAGATTTACCCAGGCCAAGATCTAATCAGACAGTAAAAGAAATTCTAAGTTTAGGCTAATGGGTGTATTCCTACTCATTGTGTTTGCTCTGACAAGTCCAGAGAAAATACTGATTCTCTCTATTAACAAGACAGGTGATATGGAAATTGATGTCTCTTTGACCAAGATTCAAGTGACCTAAGTCACTTACCCCAAGATAGTCCACTTCCCATTTGATTATCCAATCTGAGGTGATTAGGCATCCCTCAGGAACATCTCTTCTTTGAAGAGCATATAAACTGTGATCTCATTTGAGGTCTTTGGTCCAAGACAGACAGCCAAATGACCATCCTTTTATTTAATAACCTGCTGGCCTTATTAATAAAATGATTAAATTACCCAGAAATTATGTCTCTTGAACCTCTTAAAACATCTACTACTACTACTACTACTATACTACTACTACCACTACTACCACCACTACTACCACCACCACCACCAACACCACCACTAGAACTACCTGATGTTGATATGTTGCTTTAAAGTTTTCAAAGCACTTTATACATACAGTCTCATTTGATCTTCCTTATGGAAGGAAGGAAGGAAGGAAGGAAGGAAGGAAGGCAGGCAGGAAGGAAGGAAAGAGGAAGGAAGGAAGAAAAAAACTATAAAAGTAGGTATCCCAGTAATTATTATCAATATTGTGCAGATGAGGAAACTGAGGGTCAGAAAGGTTAAATTTCTCATCCTGTAAGTAAATGTCAGAGGTAGGATTCAAGTCCCAGGTTCTCCTTGACCCCGGGTCCACCACTCTTTCTACTACATAATGCTCATTGTCTGATGAAAACTACTTGTGAAGTTGTGGTAGGCCCTTTAAAACGACTTGGCCTGCATTGACTCTATTTTCTTGTTAGTGACAGCTATTGGCTCAATAGGTAGGAATATTGGAGCTGGCAGTCACTTACTGTATGAGACTGGGCAAGTCACAATGTCTCTCAGCCTCAATTTCTTCATTTGTAAAATAGGAATAATAATAGCACCTACTTTAAAGATATTTTTTTTTTCAAATCTTACTATAAATCTTCCATAGAGTGCCTACCCAACATGCTGGGATCTTTGTGGTTTCTTAACAGTATAAAGATTCATAACTCGTAACAGTGAGTTATCCTGAGGCCAAATACCCCACATTGCATACTTTATAGTACAGAGGAAACATTGATAGTTTCAGATGTTTAACTGAATGTGTTATAACTCTCTGTTAGAGATGCTGGGGCTTTCTACAAGCTTTTAAAAATGCTTTTACTGTGTCTACTCTCCTCTTTGAAAGTGCTTACTTTTGCTGAGAGTTTCCACTAAAGTGAAGTGAGTTAATTGGAATTTTAATAAAAAACTAGTTCTAGGAAGTGTTAACAGAAGTCACAGAATGGCTATGCAGCCAAAAATGATGAAGGATGTATCCAGGCTGATGTCACAAAGATTTACTGTTTCTAGCTGCAAAACAGGTTACAAACCTAAGGTAAGACTGGAGCGTATGATCTTCTAACTTTCTAGTAGATTTTGTTGTCATGTCTTACACTAGATCACAAATATGACAAATTCAAGGGTAGAATTTCAAGTGTAAAATCTGTTTATGATCAAAATGTTGACTGGGAGAAGGTCAAATAGGTTTCTGTAGGTATTTAGAATGTTTCTAATAGTACTTGAGATTCTGATACTCAATTGTGTACACATTTTTTTTTCTCATTTTAATAAGAAATTAATCCCAATGGTATTAAAGAAAGAGCATTGGTCCTAGATTCAAAAGAAGTGGGTTCAAATCCTACCTCCTCTGCTTGCTACCACTGTGACCTTGGGCAAGTCGTTTGAGCTATCTGGGCCTCAGGTTTTTCACTGGTAAAATAAGTCGGTTGCATTAGAGGGCCTCTGAGGTCCCTTCCAGCTCACACTTCTATTCCACCATGTAATTCTATGATTTCTTATATCCACACAGAATGATCCTAGTAGTTACTGGAATTATAGCATCTAAAAAAATTCATTGGTATTGGGAATTATGATATCCATCTTTTCTTTTAACATAATGCTCAAGCACCACCATCTATCTATAGGAATACTTTCCAGATCCTCAAATGCTAGTTTTTAACTCTCCTTAGGTAGAAAGTATAGTTGGTAGAACTTTGGATCTGGAGTCAAGAAGACCTGACGAAAGTTCACATCCTGCCTCAGAAACTTACTAACTCTTTGACCCTGGGGATGCTATTTAACCATACTTTCAGCCTCAGCTTCCTCATTGGTAAAATGGGTATAATAGCAACATGTACTTAGTGGGGTCATTGTGAGTATCAAATAAGATAACACATCTGAAGTGTTTTGTAAATCTTAAAGCACTTATGTGAATGGTAGCTATTATTGACGATTTTGTATTTATATATGTTTATTCTCTTTAATTTATTTTGTCTTTCTTATATGTGTACTTGTTCTCTCCAACTTTGGAATGGAAGATCCTTAAGAATAAAGGCCATTAGGGGTAGCTAAGTGGCACAGTGAATAGAGTACTGGTGCTGGAGTCAGGAGGAGCTGAGTTCAAATTTGGTCCACACACATGATACTCACTAGCTGTGTGACCCTGGGTAAGTCACTTAACCCCCTTGCCTAGCCAAAAAATAAAAGAATAAAGGCTACTTTTTTTTTTGTTGTTCTTGTATCCTCAGTGCCTGGTCTAATGCCTGGAACTTAACAGGCCTTTAAGAAATATTTATTTATTGATCCCAGATGATCACATGGAAAAGAGATATGAGAAGCCATATCCTGGGCCTATGGGCTATTTGGACACTAAGTATTGCGATAAATCAATGTGTCCTGGATCTCACTGATGTGGGTATTCTACTCCTTCCAATGGTACAACTAAGATAGAACCATATTATTATGGCATCCCATATTTGAAGCTGGAAGGAACCTTGATTATCATCTAATCCCTCATCCTCATTTTACATATGGAGAAACTGATACTGTTTGGGATTATTGGTAACCCGGAAATGTCAGGGTACAGGGTGGTGCCCACCTGGAATGAAAATAGGCACTCAGACCTCCTTCCAGTCAGATGACAAGGTTTTGTAGTGCCAGTAATAGTGGGCAGAGTTCCTAATGAACCTGCAGCTTAATGGAGGTACGACTTATAAACAAATGCTTATATGATGTAAAAGATTATATACATGATGCTTATATACAAAAAGGACAATGAAAGGATCTGGATGGGATTAAGGAGTGGTAAGTAGTCTGGGGTGGGCCAGGTGCAACAGTGAAAGGACTATTAGATAGTCTGGGGTGGGCCAGGAGTGACAGTGAAAGGACATTCAAGTAAACTAAGTGATCTAGGTGGGCTGGGTGGATCTATTGCCTTGGGTAGAGGTGCCAGTGATTTGTGCTGCTGAAGTGTATGGGAAAATTCAGGGACTAGGTTGCTTTCAAAATCATGACCTTTTCTTTTTAGGGGTCCAGGTTTGATCACCCCATCAAAACCACAGTCCAATGAAATTTATGCTACTTTTCTCAGATCGCATAGTCAGTAAGTATCTAGAACAGGATTGAAGCCTAGGTCCTTTGACTCTTTCCACTGTATTGTACTGCAGTGTTTAGGTCAATTTGATCCAGATATGTGACCAGAGTTTGTAATAGAGTACCCTATCCTCCTTCATGTGGGTCAAGGAATGATTGCTCAGTATACTAAAAGAGTAACTGAGCTCTTCACCCTATTGTCATCCTAGAATATCTTAGAGATGTGAGATCTGATCTCAAAAACAACAACAACAAAAACATGCTAGTAGGTTTGGATATGAACAAGAAAGTAGTGGAGGTTGATTTCTCCTCCCTAACCTCCACCATGCCCACATTCCATAATGCCTTTGGGAGACGAGTACGATGTGGAGACAAAGCTAGAGGTAGAGTTAGGGTTAAGCTTTAAAATGATAGTAACCGTTAAAGAAAAATCCCTGTGAACGGTACATTGAAAGAAACCCTAGGTCCGAAAAGGGGAACCTGGAATGAGCCAGAATCCTATCACAGTTTACACAGACTAGAAATGCATTTGAGAAAAAGCTTTCAAGCTGGAACAGCAAGTCAGTGTTCTCACTTGTTCAAAGAGCAGTTAGAAAGACTGGGGCATTTATACTTTTTAAAGAAAGGAAGGAGAAAAGGCAATTTGGGCAAATCCTAGGCAGGAAGTCCCATTCCCAAGGGCCTCCCCTTGGGATCCAGGAAACATAGGGAATGAGGAATTCTAGGTGTCGTAACTGTGGCCCTTTAATACACAAATCAGAAGGCATTCTTGGTGATAAGCAGTCCACAGTTCAAGACTTGAGCACAGACAATAAGATTAGGGGATGTCTCCAAAAACCATGAAACAGGATATGTCCAACAGAGCCATAACCAACAGTTTGGAGAGTCTCTGAAGATAAGGACGTCTCTTGTAGGTCCATAAACCACCAAGTGGCTCTGGGTCTGATTCACAGCTGGGATGTACTTAATTGGTTTTAGAGTTGTTGATTTTCTGCATGTCCAGTGGGGTTTACTCTCAGTCACTGAAAAGGATTGTTGGCATGTGAAGCCACTCTATATCTTAGCTAATACTGCCAGTTCTCATCCAGCCTTTCTTGGTTACCTGAATAACTGGGGACTCACCAAAACCAAGCTATCCATTTTCAAAAATTATACAGTTGAAATGGATCTTAAAGAACACCCAGGCACGAGCATCATTGTCGGCATCATATTCATGGTAATAGCTCATATTTAAGCTTTGCAAAGTACTCTATATTGAGGGAAATGATTATATATATATATTTGGTTTGTTTGTTTGTTTGTTTGTTTTTGGTGAGGCAATCAGGGTTAAGTGACTTGCCCAGGGTTACACAGCTAGCAAGTGTCAAGTGTCTGGGGGCAAATTTGAACTCAGGTACTCCAGAGCTCTATCCACTGCATCACCTAGCTGTCTCCTCTTATTATAATAATAACCAATTTTATGTGTGTGTTATCTATATCAGTAATTCCACAAAGTCGTTGTTGAATCAGGAAGAAGTCGAGTGTCCCATATGTGTGAGAGTGTATTTGTTGACAGATGCATACCTTTTTATTCCCTATTCCCCATTCAAATTTCCTTCCCCTGTTTCCCCACTGGCTCAGTACTATAGAGGTTACAGCCTATCTGAAGTGCCTAATTTCCCCACATGAGTCTCCACCCCTAATTGATGCAGTTTAGGGGGTCAGGGTCCTGGGACCCCAAAGTCACAACATGCATGTCCTGCCTGAAAGAATTTGACCAAAGCCTTCTTTCAGCCAAAGACAAGGTTTATTAGAATATCCGTCATATTGGGCAGACTGTTAAGGAGTCTGAACATTAGTAAGCTATTGGCTAGATTGTAAGAATCTAAGCATCTTAATGGAGACAAGGTGGACCTTATATGCAGAAAGACTGGGGGAGGGACCTATAGGAGTGGCCAGTAAAGTGGGGTGAATAGAACTCCTGGGACCTGGACCTGGTGGGCAGTGACAGTGGAGCCTAGGTAGGATTAAGGGCAGGAAATGACCGGGGGCCATACATAGGGAGGTAAGACAAAGGAAGGGCAGGCTAGGTAGATTGGGTGTAGCTACAATGAAAGGCCAGGATTATATGATGGGATTATAGTCCCAGGTGAATGCCAGAGATTTGGCCAAGTGGGAAAGTCCAGGGTTTTTCCTTTCTGGGGTCTAGATCCCAACCCCATCATAATTACAACTCTCACTCCCCACAATTTGGCTACTCCAGCCCTTACTTAATTTTGCCCTTATTTGGGTAGGCCCATGTCCCCTCTGCCTGGGACATGGATGTGTCAATCTATACCTAACCTCAGAACTGGCCCTTGCTGGCCAGTCCATTCACCCACCAATTCCACTTTTATGGCTTCCTTTGCTCAACTTCCACCCAGCCCTTAGACTTCATCTCTGTGGAAATGAAAACCAGTCATTTCCCACACTCACTTCCAGTCCAAACCAGCTCCAGTGCTGTCATACAGACATCCAACCCCTGATTGAGTGACATGCAGAAGCAACATCCCCAACCATATTTTCCGCATGTGGGATGCAAAGATCTTCTTTTTGATTATTGGTAAATGATTATTAGTAGGTTATTAGTGGGGATTTTTTCTCTTTTTACTTCCTTATTCAAAGCCCAGTCCTTGTGAAGGACAGGGCTGATAATGAGACATCCTCCTTAAGCATGGGCAGGACCTACCCAACCAGGAGGGCTCATTTTTTGACTCTATTTTCAACAATTTAAGTGGTCTGGGTGGAGATGTATTCCTTTGTCTAGATAGCTGCAGGCAACTGAGTCTCATTAAGTCACATCCTCAGCTAGAGGAGCTAAAGATGTTCTGCCCACCTTCTCATTAATATGTGTGTCCCCTCATTAATTGTTAACCAATCAGAGTTGATTTTCATCCTCAGGAACTCTCCCCCACCCCTTTTCCAAGGTATTTGAACATTCAGTGACTTCCATGTGGGGTCTTTGATTATAAGAGAAACCACTGACCTCAATTTATTATTTGTTAGCTTAATTAACAAATGATTATTAATTATCCCACAACTCTGTCTCTCAGATTTTCAATTGTCTCTATGTACAGATACTCATGAATAGTCTGACAACCTTGTGAGATAAGTGCTATTATTTTTCAGTTGTTTCAGTTATGTCCAACTCTTTATGTCCCTGTTTGGGATTTTCTTGGCAAAGATACTGGAGTGATTTGCCCTTTCCTTCTTCACGTCATTTTATATATAAGGAAATTGAAGCAAACAGGGGTAAGTGACTAGTAGTGTCTGATGCCAGATTTGAACTCAAAAAGAAGATTCATGGAGTCTTCCTGGCTCCAGGCCCAGGACTATCCACTGTGCCAACTAGCTGCTCATTTAAAGAGGAGAAAACTGAAGCTGAGAGAGGTTAAGTGATTTATCCAAGATCATGCAGTGGATGTCAGAGAGCTACAATAAGAGCATAGGATTCCTAGGTCCCAGGACAGTGTTCTTCTATGCAACAAAGTTTTCTCTAGGGAAGTCTTAGGGGGGCGGAGCCAAGATGGTGCATGAAAGAAGTGACTTGCTTGAGCTCTCCCCCAAACCCCTCCAAATACCCATAAAAAATGGCCCTAAACAAATTCTAAAGCAGCAGAACCCACAAAAAGACAGAGTAAAACAAATTTCCAGCCCAAGACAGCCTGGATGGTTGATCGGAAAGGCATATCAAGCAGGGTGGGTAGAGGATGGCAGTTCGGTACAGGTGTGCAGGCCACAGCGAACCTGGTTCAGGCCTCAGAGGAACAAATCACAGGCAGCTGTGGTCGCTTCCAGACTCCTCAATCTACGAACGCCAAAGACAACTTAGAAGAGTCATTGAAGTTCATCGGCAGGACAAAAATCAAGATGCCTGGTGATGGCCCAGGATGCAGTGAATGACCTTGGCATCTTCCACGTCTGACCAAGCTCTAAGCCCTCTCCAGCACCTGCTTCAGCTGCCTTCATGGATGTTCAAAGAAATTGTTTCCATCCATCCATCTGCTGGGGGAAGTCTTCACATGGCTGGGGCAGACTCTCCCTGACTCACCTATGGGTTTGAGGCCCTCAGTTACCTTTAACCTGGTTTAGTCAGTCTGCTGAGATGGTTTTACTGTGGCTGCTGCTGGGGTGTGGCCCCTGCTCATGCTACAGCTTCTTGGAGTTGCAGGTGAGAGTTGAGTGACAGGTGGACACCAAAGGTGGATGAGCAGCCCTGAAAATGGCTCAGCAACCCTTACACCAGAGGTGCTAGATCTCCCTGAACACCCCGTACACTCCTATTTGACTTACTTATGATTGGCACCCTGATTTAAAAAAGGTAGGATCTTTTCTCGCCATGGAATGATATAGTTGTAATACATGCCAGAGAAGCTTGTTCACTGTCTAATGTAAAGGCTCAGGACAGGTTGGTGGCACAGTGCAGGGCTGGAGTCAGGAAGTCTTAGAATCCCATCTGGGGCACTTTCACATTTTTTTCTATTAACAAAGCTCTTCTACTAATGTACAACTATTAACTATTCTATTAACAAACTCTTTGAAGAATAAAAAATTGAGCTCTAATCAGGAATGGCAATGCTGATAAATGCTGATAGCAATTTCCTTGACTACTCCTCACCCTCACTACTCTTGGGAGAAGCTTTGGCTATATAACCTTGACAGCTTCAAAGAAAATAGCTTATTCTGATGTCTTTCTCTTTTTGTTAATGTGTTCTAAATTTTTAAAATTATGAACTTGACAAGCATAGACAAGAATGAACATTTCAACATGCAGAGAATAGGAAAAAAAATTGGCTTGCAAATGAAACTTTGAACATTATATAGTTTATTTTTAAAAAGATATACAGAATTTTAAATGATAATACCAACACTTCCCTATATATATGTACATATACATACATACACATGTATATATGTATGTATATGTATATGTGTATATATGTATGTATGTACCTTTTTTGAACTTTCTTCTACTCTCTTTTGTCTATTTAAAAATTTTCATTAATGTTCTTTTTTCTTGGAAGGAGGGGAATCTCTATCACAAGCACCAAAATTCTCCTTCTTCCTTCCCCCAACACCTCAAAAAAGCCATCCTTTTTCACAAATAAGTACAGCCAAGTACAAGCAAATCAACTCCACATATTGACCATAGCTGAAAATGCATGTCTCTAATCTATCAATTCTCTGCCAAGAAGCTAAAAACATGCTTCACATCAACAGTTGTCTGAGGGTGCTTATTGGATTGAGGATGGTGCATTGATTCGAGTTGGCAAATATTTCAAAGTTTTGTCCTGTAAAATATTATAGCCCTCATGTAAATTGTTCTCTTGGCTCTGCTCACTTCATCCAGCATCAGTTTGTACAAACCATCCCAGGTAAATTGCTTTTTATTTAACTGCTAGAATCTTCTGTCCTAGCCAGACCAGTCTCCTTAGATATTCCTTCAAATACTTTGTACATTTCCTTAGAAGCAGGATTTTCTTGGCAATTTCCTTGACTGCAATACCAACCTCTGCCTGCTGTTGGCCTAAATTCTACTTTTCCTTCAGAGCATATGTCTTCCTTGACCAAATTAAGGAAAAAAAATGAAGAAATGTAATGCTTTCTTCAAGCAAGGACAAGGAAACCACAGCTGTGATTAATCATATGCCAATGATGACTACCTTATTCCACAGTGATCTGACCTTCTTCTGATTGCATTCAATTCAATTCAATAAGGATTTAAGTGGTAGATCCTAGGACAAAAATAATAATAAAAAAAAAGACTTTCAAGTCCCAATTAAAATCCCTTCTTTTACTAGAAGCCTTCACCAATCCCTCTCGAGTGTAGTGCCTTCCCTCCATTAATTACTTTCTATTTATCCTGTATATAGCTTGCTTTGTATATGTTTGTCCCCCATTAGATTGTAAGAGCCTTGAAGGTAGGGACTGTCTTTTGCCTCTTTTGTATTCCCAGCACTTAGCACAGTGCCTGGCACATAGTAGGCACTTAATAAATGTTTATTGATTGATTGAGTTCTTAATTATTACTTTAGGTTTAAGCACATATCCTAATGGCCAAATTAAATTGTAAGTTTCATTGAGTAAAGAGGCTGTGTATATCAATTGTATTCCTACCATTTAGCACAGGGCTTTGCATTGTAAAAAATCATAACTATGCAGAGGTCCCTGGACTTTTTGCCCAGGGTACAAACATGAAGTGGCGGACCTCTGAGGGAAGGGTACTCCCTCCCTGAGATAGACCTCTGGGCCATTTCCCTCACTAGTGACCAGAGGCCCAGGTCACCTCTACTTAGCATTCTGGCTCCAAGTCACTACCACTACTAGTGTTCCATTAGCCACATGCATCTTTCCTAGAGTCACCCCTTCCCCCCATCTCTCTGACTCAATATCCCTCTTCTCTACTTCTTCCTTGAGGTTAGGGCACTGAGGGTTGGATGCTAAGGACTTAGAGTACAGTTATATTCTCCGGAGGATGGACCACTCCTACTTCTAGTATGACTGTGTCTGACTGAGGTCCCATTGCATAGCATTTGGGACCAGGGATCCTGCCTTTCACTAGGAATACCTGGATAAATAACAATGTTTTCATGTACCAGTGAAGTTGAAATCCCAAAAGTCTTCCCAAACAAGTGAGCTCCCTCTTTCCTTCACCTAGTCCAGCACAATCAGCTGAACTTAAACCAGGTCCCTGAATTTAGGATTATACCTGTGGCACTGAGAGTGCCCTCTGGTATGAAAGACAACTTCTATTTGCATTAGGGCCTTAACAAGAACCTGCTAATTATGAGAAACAAGACCAACTATAAATAGAGACTTACTCTGTAAACTTCAGAGTGCCCTGGGGGTACAAGTGTGGTAATTAACCAACCCTAAGAAAAACAGAGAACGAAAGGTTTTGCTTCCAGCAAGCACAAAAGGCAGGGGAAATTTAACTGAAGTACAGAAATTGAATTATGTTTGATTCTATCAAGGCCACGTAACTATGTGTGGAAATACACACCCACACACACACATACACACAGCTTTTTTTTACTACAGGAGAAAGTGAAAGAACTAGGGCAGGGGTTATTAACCTTTTTAATCTGTGAAATAGGTTTGAAGCTCATCCTGCAAGGGGTTGAGAGTTGAGGTAGAAACCAAGGAAGAAGCAGCTTCTCATTCTCCAAGAAATGGTGATAAGGCTCCATAGATGCCATAGATTCTCTCAGTAAAGAACGAAGAGTGGTTATGCTGGTGATTGGTAACTCTTTGCTACTGATTGCATGCTGAGCACTGGTTGATGTATTCGTATTATGATGGAAAGCATCTTGAAATTTGTCAAGTGTATTGAAAAGTATACAATACATGTGATTCATGTGGGAATAAATGTTAGCATCAGAAGGAAATCAGATACCATTGCAACAAATTACAAAGTTCCTTGAAAGAAATTGAAGAGGGGAAGCTAGGTGGTGAAGTGGATTGGAGCCTGGCCCTGGAGTCAGGAGGACTTGAGTTCAAATTTGTCTTCAAGCACTTGATGCTTATTAGCTGTGTGACCCTAGGCAAGTCACTTAACTCTAAGTGCAAAAAGAAAGAAAGAAAGAAATTGAAGACCTGGGGGGCACAGGAATCCTAAAGTTTAGAAAGAGCTGATGGCTGCTTACCCCTGACTGGTGAGAGTTCAGCCCAACACAGATCTACCATACTGCCTGAAGCTCTCCAGTCATGTTTATGGCCATGACTTCCTGCCTTTGGGTCAGATCACCAGCTCCCAATCCTAGGGCTGTACTTACCCATGGTTGGATATAGCTCTCTATCACCAAACTCACCTACCATGCTGCCTGTTGCCCTCTGGCCATCTTCATATCATGCTGTAGCCAGTGTATCTCTTCTGCCTTTGAACATCTAGGTCTGGGAACAAAAAACAAATAGACACTACCATTTCTGGAAAGGACATGCCAGTTAATTGCCCTATGGCTAATTGTAACCTACCTGTGACTTCCTAATCCGAAACATAAGACACTTTTCCTTGACTCCTACTTTCCCACATGTAGGTTCTGTCTAGCTTTTTAAAATTATTTTCAGTGCTTATCAAATTGCTGGGCACATAGTAAGTGCTTAATAAACGCTTTTTAATTCTCACAGGCAGGCGAGATAACCTAGCTAGAACAGCAAAGCACCCTGAGGGAGAAATGGGATGCATCATGGCCCAGGCAAGTCAAACCATAACTTTACACTTTAACCACCATCTCCCCTCAGACTCTCATGGAAATAGCCCAGAATTCTGAGCCCAAGAACCTTGGGAATAACAGTACTCTCCAAACCATAAGACCTGTTTCCAGCCTAGGTTCTGAAGTCATCATTGACAGAATAAATCATTGTGAGAGGGGATATCTTCGTTATTACCCTGTGTTGACCTCACCAACAGCTGTTGACCAATGGCCTGTAATAGGCAGATTGATGGGGGAACCCTGAGAACTGTAGCACCCTCCAGGCCTCCTATTCATCATACAAGAAGGCAACTCCCATAGAGAAGAAGATAGCTGTCCCTACCAACTGCCAACCAATTACCACTTGCAGAATGGGCCGGCCAGCCTAGCTGAAGCAGATGGTACCCTGGGGGACTGACAGGAGGTGACATGTACAAGGCAGGTCAGGCCACAAACACCACCCCCTTGTCTACCATCTCCCCTCCAACATTGGTGAGACTGCCCAGGACCCTGAACCCAAGAGCCTTGGGAGTAGTCATGCTTCCAGCCTAATACCTTCAGCCATCACCCTGGAAAGAAACCTCCGTGAAAATGGAGCCTGGAATATACTCCTGCAGGTGCTACAACCACATCTACTGAAGACCTAGAAAACAGAGTTCTTATCCTCAAAGTCTTTACTACTGTCAAATGGTTCAAAATCAGAAACTAACATGATTTTATCAGTGTAAATGGCATGAAGGAAAAGGCATTAATGTCTGCTTTGCCATTGTATCCTGACTTGAAGGTGAATTCCTCGAGAGCAGGGGTGGTTTTACTTTTCTGTTGGTATTCCTAGTGCTTAGCCTAGTGCTTTGCACTTAGTAAATGCTTAATAAATGTTTCATTCATTCATTCATTCATTCATTCATTCATTCATTCATTCATTCTTCTTCCCTGTCCCCATTCCCAGCTATTCTGAAATAAACATGACATAATGGCAAAGGCACTGAATTTAGACTAAAAACACTTGTTTTCAAACTCTAGGTCTGGTATTAATACCTCTGTGACCTTGGGCAAATCACTTAATGTCGTTGAGTCTCAGTTTCCTCATTTGTAAGCAATGAAGGGATTAGACTAGACTAGACTAATTTTTTTTTAAGTCTGTGATCCTAGGAGCAAAGCAAAAGCACAGTAACTGTTGGGATAAATGGAATAATGACAACTGGCTTCTGTTTTCTTTGCTAAGGTTAATGATCTTTACATTAGATAGAACAAAAGGAGTTAATAAGAGTTGAAGCCAAAGGAAAATGAGATGTGGCAAGAGAGTATTATTTATTCTCAGTGAGGACAAGCCAATGGACTCAGATGAGCTATTTCATACTGTAGTGGGATGTAGTAAGAACTCACAGATGTCATTGTTTGGTTGCCTTGAGAAATCTCTGGAAAATTGTAGAGAATGGGGGATGTCCTACTTGGTGGGGAAAGGGAAGGACATAAGCACTTATAGAGCTAGAATAAGGAAGGAAACAAGCATTTGTTAAGCACCTACTATGTGCAGGGCACTGTGCTAAGTGCTTTATGAATACTTTCTCAGTTGATCCTCACAGTGACCCTGGTAGGTAGGTGCTGTTTTTTTTTAATCTCCATTTACAATTGGGGAAACTGAGGCAGACAGAGGCTAAGTGAGTTGCCCAGTGTCTGAGGCTAGATTTTAATTCAGATCTTCCTGACTTTGGGTCCAGTGCTCTAGCTATTGTGCCACGGCGCTGTCTGGTTACAGGTATGTGTCTCAGTGTTTAAAAGAAAGGAAGGAGAAGGGGTCTTCAAGTCATAGGCAAATGAGTTTGACTTCAGTGTCTAGTAAAATTCCAAAATGTTTTATTAAAGGGTTCGTCTGTAAGCATTTAGAAGCAGAAACTGTGATCACTAAAAGACAGCTTACCTTTACCAAGAACACATTTTTCAGAAGGAAAAAAAGAGCATATTTCCTTCTTTTTCTTCCTTTTTGCATAGCATGGTTGCTACTAAAAGATAGCATGAGTGTCAAGAGTGATAAATTTGGAACTAGAACAGACCTGGGAAGCCTGCCTTTGATATTTACTAGTGATGCGATCATGAGCAAGTTATTTAATTTAACTGAATTTCACTTTCCTCATCAGAAGATAGTAATGCCTACCTACATGTTAGGTGTGAGGATCCAAAGAGATAAAGCATTTAAGTGCTTCCAAAACTTTGAATTCCTGTTACTGAACTGCATAATATATTTGGATTTCGCTTAAGTCTGAAAGTTCTCACGTTTTCTTTGTGGATTAGATGGAGATAGGTGGAGAAGATGATAGTAGAATAAGGCAGATTAAAAACTGTTTTAATAACTGGACCCAAAGAATGGCACAGGTCCACATTCTAGAGGAAATCAACAGCTGGCTATAAATTAATATGTTGTTGTTCTGTTTTATAAATCAGTGTCCTTTGAACTTGGTTAGTAGGATCAATCTTTAGGGGCCTGAAAAATTCTGTTGTTGTTGTTGTTGTTATCAGTTGTTTCAGTTGTGTCCAACTCTTTGTAACCCCATTTGGGTTTTTTTTTTTGGAAAAATAATGGACTGGCTTGCCATTTCCTTTTCCACCTCATTTTATAGATGAGAAAACTGAGGCAAATAGGGTTAGATGACTTGCTCAGAGTCACACAGTTAATAAGTGTCTGAGGCTGGATTTCTTGAGTCTTCCTGACTCCAGGCTTAGCACTCTATCCGCTGTACCACCTAGTTGCCATAATAATAATAAATAATAATAATAATAATTGTTATTATTATTATTTACATAGTGCTTTAAGGTTTTTAAAGCATTTTGTACATTATCTTAAAAAGCAAAAAAAAAATTATGAAAATGCAAAGCTGGGCAGCAGCTGAGATGATGCAGTAGCTAAAAGGTCCCATCTGAAATAACTTGTAATCCCTAACAATGAACTGCTGCTACCACCGTCTGACATTTGTCTATCATGATTAAAGTTTCCAAAACATTTTAATACTGTTATTTGATATAAACCTTATGACAAACCTTTGAAATAGTATTTTCCAAATAGTATTATATATATTTTACAGATGAAAAAATGGATTCATAGACATTAATTGGCTTGCCTAGGTAAATATCCAAAGCAAGAAAGGAAAGTTTGGAACAAAACCTACCTTTTCCTGGCCCTGTGAAGCTCCATCAATATTTGAAAAGAGCCATCACCAACTCTATGAATAGGAGTCACTGCTGACTAATATCAATGCCATATTACTCAAAATTTGGTCCATTTCCATGGAGGAAGAGGATTCCTCTTCCTATGTCAATATCTTTAAGATTCCAAAACATCTATTTACAAAAATATTTCCAAATTTCCCTTATGTTACTCCCAATAACCTGTGGGGTTGTGCCACATAGGGCAGTCTGGCAGAGGAATATGAGGTAGTTTTTTCCTCCAACTTGCAGCTGAAATTTTCCATGTGTTGTCTCCCCCATTAGAATATGAGCTCCTGGAGAGCAGGGACTGTCTTCCTTTTCTATTTATATGTCTAGCACTTGGCATAGTGTTTTGCACATAGTAAGTGCTTAGTAAGGCATTTTTTTCCTTCCTTCCTTCCTTCCTTCCTTCCTTCCTTCCTTCCTTCCTTCCTTCCTTCCTTCCTTCCTTCCTTCCTTCCTTCCTTCCTTCCATCACTAGATATGAGGGTGGCAGTTTCCAGACTACAACAGAAAGGAAGCATGTTTATATGTCAACTCCCTGGGACAGAGCCCCAATCTCCACACCCTAATTATGGTTGTGCAGTTTCCGCACCAGGATTCTTCCTCTTCAGTCAGTCAGTCAATAAACATTTCTTGACCACCTATTATATATCAGGCATGGTGTTTAAGTGCATTAAACCTGAGGAGTAACATTTATATTCTGATTTTGTAGGTGGATGGAAGGAGTCATGGCAGATGGTTGCCATTTGGAACCTTTGTCTAAAGTCCTATTTTAGTGAGGATTTATTTAACCTAACCTGCTAGGCAGAAGTGGTTGAAGCTAGAGGGGTATCAGTTTCTCTTTAGATGCTCTTCCCCTTGAATATCCTAAGAAGCACAATTGTGAAGGCAGAGACTCTTACTTGGTATGAAACCATTTGTTCCTCTTCAGAATTATCTAGAGTTCCTGTCTTAGAGGGCAATAAGCCAGGGATGATTCATAAGTATTGGTGACATCAGCTACTGTGTAGGGGCAAGTTGTTACCTACAGACCATTTCACATGGTACTCTCAATTCTAGGTCGAAGTATGGGACCAGTGAGTGAGCTCTGCGAGTAATGTCTCTGGCATTGCTAGCCTGGGCTAGAATTCCTGTAGCACCTAGACATTTCCCTTTTAAAGGAATAGAAAGTGGTGAGAGTGGCACCTGCATAGTACAGTTGAGAGAAGACCGAGTTCAAAACCTGGTTCCGTCACGTCTATATGTGTGACCTTAAGCAAGTCCCCAGACCATTTTGGGCTTCAGTTTCCTCATCTAAAATGAGGGAAATGGATTGGATAGCCTCTGAAGTTCCATCCAGTTCTTAATCCATGATTCCCCTCCCCTAATAAAGCATTTGCTGAGTACATTTTTTTTATCTGTTGAAAAAGCCAATACAAGGCAGGAAGCAGAAAATAGTGGGAGGAATACACACACACACACACACACACACACCAACCACACACACATACATATATATTCTTATTTCCCCTTTCTAAGCTATAAGAAAGAGAATGTAAAGGGAGGAAGATAACCATTTTAATTTTTGAAAGACAAGAAGCTTGTGAAAAGGCTCCCATTTGGCCTTAAAAATGAACTGATTTGTATGCCCACAAGGAATTTTCCAAATGTAGTGGACATGCTCAGGCATTGTCCTGGGAACTCATTGCTCTCACTTATCTTTATATTAGGCAGCAGGGTGGCATTGTAGATAGAGTGCCCAGCCTATAATCAGGAAGACTCATCTTCCTGAGTTCAAACCTGGCCTCAGACACTAATTAGCTATGTGACCTTAGGCAAGTCATTTATCCCTGTTTGCTTCATTTTCCTTATCTGTAAAATGAGCTGGAGAAGGAAATGGCAAACCACTTGTGAAAAATGATTTTTCTTAGTAGTCATTATCTTGGAGACTCAGAGCTTCCCCCATCCCCCTTCTTCCAGATTCTCCTCATCCTGGGCTAATAGGTGTATCCCTGCTCCTTGTGTTGCCCTGATAGGTCTGGGAAAATGTTGATTCTCCCCATTTGTCAGGACAGGTGATATGGAAACCGATGTCTCTGACCAAGATTTAGGTGGCCTAAGTCCTATATCCCAAGACCTTCATTTTGATATACCCCACCTCACAGTGTGTTCACCAGTCAGAGTTTGTTGGAAGACCTTGGGAATACCTACTCTTCGAAAGAAATATAACTCTGTACCCCAACCCCTAAACAGAGCCCAGTTCTTTTGGGGGGTGAAGGGGGTGGCCCAGTTATGGACTGAAGCTTCCATGCAAGGCATGCATGTTGCCGGCTTGAGAGAAATAAAAATGTGGACACAACTTAATCTGTTTGTCTTTTTTCAGCCTTGACATCTGGAGGTTGACACACTCCAGCATCTTTTCCAAGAAAACTCCAAATGGGGTCATGAAGAGTAGAACATGACTGAATAGTGACAAGTTTTTGTATTGGTGATGTCTCTCTGAACCTTAGTGTCCTAATGTCTTAATACACACCCTTAAGCTGGCTACTTGTTGTCTGAGACACCATGGTGATTAGAGAGTCAGGGGACCTAGTAGATCTGCCACCAGAGTTAGGAAGACCTAAAATCAAATCTCAATTCAGACACTTAGCAGCAAATCATTGAACCTTGTTTTCTTCATTTGTAATATGGAAATAGTAACACTTGTTGTACTTCCCTGGGACTCACTGTTTCCTCCTCACCCCCATTCCCCATTATGTGGGAATCATAGAATTTTAAAGATGGAAGGGACTCATGTACAAATTGAATGACCAGTGTAACACATCTGACAAGTGGTCATCTATCCTTTTCTTAAAGAAACTGAGAAAAATGATTATTTCTCTCTTATATTAATAACAACTTATTGAGATTAAGATTGTTTTTCTTTGTCTCTCCTCATTCAGAAATAATCCCCAGTAGTTTAATACAGCCAGTCTTGGAAGGATATTATTCACCTTGCCATAAAACTTACCTGCTGGGACCATCTTATCTAGGTGGAATTGTGTGTGGGGAGGGGTGAGGGGGGGTGGGGGAGGTGGGGTTGTAGATCCTTTGTCTAGATTGTTTGAGGCTCTAGCTGTGTGACCCTGGGCAAGTCACTTAACCCCATTGCCTAACCAAAAAAAAAAAAAAGAATAGATTGTTTGAGACTGGGGGTACTCTGGGAGTAAGAGTGACATAATCAAAGTCAAGTTCCCCAGGACTTCATTAGAATAGGTCCACCTACTATATTATAATATATAATATAATGATATTCATTTTCTTATTGTTAACCAATCAGTTGATTACTGCCTATAGGGAACACTCACTTTTCCAAAGGTACATAAGCTTTGAGAGGCCTCCATGATTCCTCTTTTGGTTTACAAGGGACAACCAAATGACCAAACTTTTATTAATCATTTACTAGCCATAATTAGCAAAATGATTAATTACCCAAAAATTATATCTCTCAAATTTTTTATTCATCACAAAATCCAATGAAAGGGAAATTAATATCGCTCCAGACCACCCATTCTCCTTTTGTATAGCTCTAATTGTTAAGAAGTTGGATTTGTTTGTTTTTTCTTCATATCAAACCTAAATTACCTCTGCAACATTTACCCAATATTCCTGGTTTTACCATCTGGGGCCAAATGAGATGCAAAGAGATTTACAAGCCTTGGAGTTTAAAAAAAATGCCAGATTTTGTTGGGTTTTTTTGGCATTGATTGATGGTTGATGGTTCATAGCTAGCCCATGTATTAAGGAAGAATTAATCTTGTCAAAGGAATTTAGGCCAGAACATAGTATGGAAACAATGAAAACCTGGAGCAATTCCTGGGCTAGTTTAGGAAAATAGAGGCTTTTCCTAACAGAGAGAAGAGAATGGGGTTTGGACTGAGATGATCTGCATTTTGAATGCCGGCTCTGGTGCTTAATACTTGCATCGTTAAGTATCTTCTGTACTTCCTTTCTCTGGAACTCAATTTCCACATCTATAATATGGGGTCTGCTAGGCAGAGCATTGGATAGAGCTTTGGGTCTGAAGTGAGGAAGACCTGAGTTCAAAATTTGGGCTCAGACACTTACTAGATGTGACCCTGGACAAGTCACTTAACAGCTGTCTGCCTCAGTTTTCTCATTTGTAAAATGACGATAATAATAGCACCTACCTTCCAGGGTTATTGTGAGGATCAAATGAAATAATCGTTGTTAAAGGGCTTATCACAGTGCCTGGCACATATATTAGTGTTTTATAAATGTTGTTATTATTATTAAATGAGCAGTTTGGACAACATGCTCTATTTGAGAAAGATCTTCCTAACATTCAGAGCTATCTAAAAATGTGATGGGCTGTCAAGAATAGTGGGTTCCCTTTCACTGGAGACCTTCAAGTAAAAGCTGAATGATTATATTTTATGAATGATAAAGAGGAAAATTCTTGTCCTGGTATGGGTCGACTAGATGAAATCTATTCCAATTTTTACTTTCGCTGTGGTTTGGTGAATAGTATGTTGGATTTGGAATCTGAAAGACTAGGGTTTGAATCCTGCCAGTGCTGGGTTATCATGGGCAAGTCAGCCCCCTCTTGGAAACTCAGTTTCCTCATTGGTGAAATGGGACTGATAACACTTGTATTTCTGATCTCAATTGGTTATTGCAAGACCCAAAGGAAATAATGTCTGTAAGACTTTTGTGTTTTTGCAAATCTTTTAAAAGTGTTTATAAAAAGCTATGTCAAGTCATTTGTTGTTACTGAGATAGTCCCTTGTAATTCTAAATAGTTTGAGCCTACGGAACTTACTTTCTTCATATCCATGTGGTTAAGACTGCAGTAATAACTACTCCAGAGTATAATTGGGTAGCAGTGGAGCTGAGCTCCAGGACTATCACCTGGCTTTCTCCCCCTCCTTTCTTTTCCCCTCCCCTTCACACCTCTCTGACAAGCTTTATTTGATTTTTATCTAGCTCCTCAGAAGCCAGTTAAGTGATAAGTGCAAAGAGGGGTGATAATTTAACTTCTTCCACTCCCGGAATCCCAAACCACAGGTAACCGTAGCCAATTGCTGACATACAGGCTTGTGATTCTCTTGGCACCAGTTTCAGAGACCATTGGTAGAAGGAGTTAGAGGGCTTGAAAATCCTTGCAACTTTTTAATGTTTCTTTCCATGTGAATTTTTTTTTTAAATCAAATCTATTTTAGAAAATCTGATTATACCTTTCTACACCCTCACCTCCCCACAATACACTTAGTAGTGGTGGGCAAGTCAGTATTCCTCTTGGAAACTGTTTTTTTATCTGCGAAATGGGCTGATAATACTTGTAATTCTGATCTCACAGGATTACTGCAAAATCCAAAAGGGTATAGAGAATCCAAACACCTTCCACTAAGGAAAGTCTACAACTGAGCAGTGAGTTGACTTGCCTGAGGTTATAACATTTTATGTGACAGGCTAACCTTGAACTCAGGTCTCTTCCTCAAACCGGGTCAATCACTTAACCCTTTTTTTTTTTTTGCCACATTTTCCTCATCTGTAAAATGACCTGGAGAAGGAAATGGCAAACCGCTCCAGGATCTCTGCCAAGAAAACCCCAAATGGGGTCAGGACATTACTGAAATGACTGAACAACAACAACAAACCGCTAGTCTTTGCTACCTCCACAACTACCCTTAGGGAACAAAAATTCCCTGAGAAATGTCAATTTAAGAAAAAGAAAAAAAGTCTTCTTAGGAAATCACCAAATAGACTGAAAATCTGAAAATGATTCTGGTTTGGGTAATTGTGGTTTTTAAAAATAATCCATATTCTAATGGACCACATCATCACAATGGGGAAATTTAAGTGTGTTGTCCGAGTGAAATGAAAAAAGCCCTCCCTCTCCCACTTCTTTTCAATGAGTCATAATCTCCTTTGGGATTGAGAAAGGTGCTACACAAAGTCTCTCTCTCTCTCTCTCTCTCTCTCTCTCTCTCTCTCTCTCTCTCTCTCTCTCTCTCTCTCTCTCTCTCTCCTGCCCCTCCCCCCGCCCTGTCTCTCTTTGTCTCTCTCTGTCTCTGTCTCTCCATAAGACAGATTTGGTTCTGTTGCTAAGCAACCTAAAGTTTTCTTTTTCTTTCTTTCTTTCTTTCTTTCTTTCTTTCTTTCTTTCTTTCTTTCTTTCTTTCTTTCTTTCTTTCTTTCTTTCTTTCTTTCTTTCTTTCTTTCTTTCTTTCTTTCTTTCTTTCTTTCTTGGAGACAAGGTGTATATGGGGGTCACACTGAGAATTCTGTATTTTTGATTACTCATGTAGTTTGGTATTTCCTTCAACTTTTGGCTAGTTCATGTAAGAGGTGTGTGTGCGTGCATGTGTATGGGGAAGGGGGGGGGTGGCGATCCCCGATAAAAATTAAATAGATGTTTCCTGTTTCGTGTTTCATTTTCTTTCTGTTTGAAGAGCCTTGGGGCCTCCCCGAGAGTTGCTCTCCACCTCTGGGAGGGTCTGGGTGTATTTCCTCCTCCTGGATTGGCTCCTGAGGCCTTTTAAGTAAAGGCTTTGTTCTCTGGAAAGCGCAGGTCAGTTGTGCTACATGCCGCTACTGTTTGGGGAAAGGGAAAAAAAAAAGAGCTGAGTAATGCTGGAGCCTTCTCATGTGGCTGATGCAAACCTGGAGGATTTGCATCATCATTTAGCAGGAGTAAGTTGGTGTGACAGGAGCTTAAATACAAGCGCTTGAGGAAGCCGAGCTAGTTTCTAATGGCAGGGCAGCAGCAGCAGCAGCAGTAAGAGCAGCAGAGCAGCAGCAGAGCAGCAGGGGCAGAAGGGGAAGGTTCGGGCTGCCGTGGGAAAGGCACAGGTGTTCATGACGAGTAATTAGAGAGTCTGGAAGAGTAAAACACACCTTAAAGGGCCATACTTGTGAACACTAGAGCCGCGTGAAAGGCTGTAAGGACAGGAAACAGTTCGAACTCAGTCAGGGAGCAGGGAGACCAGACCTTGTTTTCAAAGTTTTTCTCCTCGTCCTGTTCTTCTCGTCATCGTCCTCCTCCTGTCCTTCCTCCTCCTCCTTCCCTCCTTTTCTGTATTTTTTGCTTTTTTCTTTCTGTTTCTCTCCTTTAGTTTGGCAGAATCCCACTATGGTCAGGAAGCCTGTGATGTCCTCCATCTCCAATGGAGGCTACCTCCAGGGGGATGCTCATGGCCACTTGCCCTCCAGGGGCAGCAAACACGCCCCTGAGCAGGGTAAGATGGTGCTGAAGAAAAAGATCACGCTGCTGAGGGGCATCTCCATCATCATTGGCACTATCATCGGGGCTGGCATCTTCATCTCCCCCAAAGGAGTTCTCCAAAACACGGGCACCGTGGGCATGTCTCTGATCGTCTGGACTGTCTGTGGGCTCGTGTCTCTATTTGGTGAGTTTATGTTTAAAAGTGGAGTCCCTTGAGGGTATGTCTGCGGGAGGGTGCAGTAGCATGCAACCTGGCATGCTGATTGGAGAGGTGAGCAACTCTTCTGCTAGTAGAATTACAGTAGATGAGTAGTAATGAGGGGAAATCATTCAAGTCATCTAGGACTTCCTGGATGACTTAAATAGTTCCCTCTTTATCTTCCCCAGCCTCCTTTTCTGATGAAGAGAAAATATTTTTATTTCTTTTCTTCATAATGATGGGAATAAGCACTCATTTTTATTGCCTATAAAAAGGCAAGCACTGGACATTTGTGCTTGTCTGGGCAATGCTAGAGCTTAGCCCCGAAAACCTCTGTGAAATGTAAAACCTGGTTGGCCTAGTTAGATTCAGTGCTGAGTTGTCCAGCAGTTTTCCTGACTTCTTATTGGTGAAACAAATGGTGAGGAAGTGCTTTTCCTTAAACACACACACACCCCACCATCATGGTCCTGACATTTCCTTGTGAACCACTGAACTATAGAAAGTCATGGCACAACTTGCTATGCAAGAGTTCTGTCCTTCCATGAGTAGAGGATGTAATTAGTATGTTATAACTTTTCTTCTTGTCCACCTTCCCCCCACCCCAGTTATCTGTGGCCTAAATATTGAGCTTGGTTGAATGGGAGTCTAGTGGCTTATCCAGTCATTTTTTTTCACTTGTGTCAGTCTGTTCTGAAAGTTTGATGACAAGATGCTTTCAGTGAAGTTTAATGAACCTGGAAAAAAAAAAGTCCATCTGTTGTCCCAAAGAATTTGGTGACCAGATACCCTCAGTGAAACTCAGTGAAACTCTTCAAGTTTTACTTTAGTGTCAGATCCAATACAATGTCATCTGTATTGGCCCAGGACATGAAGCAGTGTCAGTTAATGGTCTGCCAAGGACCAGAAAGCTAAATCCGCCCTTTTAAAGCAAGGTAAGTCCTAAGTAAGTTTAAGGATCAAGGAGAGTATATTTTGATTCCAGAGAGATACAGAAGAAAGATCACTGGAAATGGAGTCAGAGAACATGGGTTTGAATCCTGGCTCTGCCGCTATCTCTGTGATCTTGGGTAAGTTACTTAACTTCCTTTGGGCTCAGTTACCTAATCTGTAAGATAAAGGAGTTGGACTACATCAGGGGTGGGGAACCTGTGGCCTTCTAGGTCCTTGGGTGGGGCCTTTTGACTGAGTCCAAGTTTTATAGAACAAATTCTTTTATTAAGGGGATTTGTTCTGTGAAGTTTGTATTCAGTCAGGGCCACACTTTAGGACCTAGAGGGCCACATGCGGCTTCAAGGACGAAGGTTGCCCACCCCTGTACTAGATGATCTCTTTGATTCTGATCCTGTGAATGTTCTGACTTTCACACTACAGGCCAATTAAACTATCCTGGAAGAAGTGCTGAGTCACTTTCGGTTTTGCTGACCCATTCATATTTTTCTGGACTCTGAAGTATCTCATTCCAGTGATTTTTCTATTCAGTTTCAGAACTCAGAGTTCCATTATAAGGAAATTTACATGGACATCAAAACCAGTTGCCTAGATTTATACCTCTGCTCTTCAACCAAGGATTGGAATATTCTAGGTCAAATTTATAAGAGTTGGAGGTTTTCTTTTCTCTTCCTTGCTTACTTCCTTCTACTAGCTAGTCTTTTAGTTTTATTTATTTATATTTTTTCTTTCGGTCTGGAACCGTGACTTCTTCAGTGTAATCAATTTCTGCTGGGGAAACTCTACTAACTCAGATAAGCCACTTATGATCTTACAGATTTGTCTGGGATGCTGAAGATAAGTGATATGACCAGGGTCACAGAGGAAGAACTTCAAGCCAGGTCTCTCAGGCTCCAAGGCCAGTTCTCTTTCTACTATTGCCTGCCTATCTCAGTAGCAGTCCTAACATATCATTTCCACCTACATAATTGTATTCTGTCTTTGTGGATGACCAGGATAGATTTGCATTTATATGATTCTGATGATTTTACTAAAGAGTATAGGGTCTTTGGAATACTATACTATGTCAAAATGGTTTCATGCTATGGCTTTTTAGGTCATAAGATCAAGAACTAATACGAATCTCAGAAACCTATTTTTTACAGATGAGAAAATGGAATCTAGATTTAATATAACTAGCCCACGGTTATGTAGGCTAAATAGAAGGGCAGATACATGAACCTAGGCCCTCTAACTCCGTATTTCATGCTCTTTTCACTATATAACACTACACCTCTGAATATAGAGAAGTGTAACCATTACATTTCTTACTGTACATCATGAATTGTGACCTGGGTACAACATCTAGTATAGTCAATATAAATGAATTAAGATCATTAATTAAAAATATATCTGTCTTGTTTTCTGTATCAAAAATTGCTTCTGCATATATAGTTCTATTAGATTTATTCTTAGAGGAGATATTAAAGATTAATAAAAATCAACAAGAAATATTAAACACTGAAGAGCCTGGAACCTGTAATCACAATATCTGAGTTCTAATCCCGGTCTGCCATTTACTACCAATGTGACCTTGGGCAAGTCTCTAGGTGTCAGGGCAATGTCTCTAGGACTCAGTTAGTTTTCTGTAAAATTACAGGGTGTACTAGATGACCTTTTAGTTACTGTGTGTCTGGAGCTGTCTAGGTGCTGAGCATACAAAGACAAAAATCAAATAGCCTTTTCCTTCGAGGAAGCTTACGTTCTATGCTGGGATGACTCATACACACACACATACACACACACACACACATATAATTATATAGGAAATAAAACACATGATACCCATGTGTATACATGTACACACATAGACAATATATGCGTACACATGTAGAATAAACACATAGTGTGTATAATGTATACAGTATATAATATTTTATTATATGTGACAGAATATGCATAATATGACACATATATACACATATGTGTGTATGTGTGTGTGTATATATATATATATATATATATATTTATATATTTAATAATTTTTCTGTTTGTTTATAACAGAGGTGTGCTGGAATCGGCTCCTCCTTAGCCAGTTGTTAAATTTTCAGTGTGAGCATTTACACTTTGGAAATCAGCAAATACTACAAATTAAATCTTGATTTTGTTGATTGTCTAGACTTGAGAAAGTGATGGAGGAAATGTTTTTAATGCAGATAAAACTTTTAATGCAGTTATCCTTTTTTTGTTTTTTTTTTAGAGAGAAAGACAGTTGTTAAACATTTACTAATATACCCGTACTTGTGTGTGTGTGTGTGTGTGTGTGTGTGTGTGTGTACTTTTGTATATACACACATGGAATCTATTCACTTGGATAGAGTGCTAAGCTTAAAGTTAGAAAGATTTGGACTCAAATTGTACCTCTGACACTGAGTTAACATGGGCAAGTCATAAATCTCCCCAGGCTTCAGTTTGTTCATATATAAAATGATAAATAATTAGGTACCTTTAGTACCTAATTTACTTGCTTATTGTGGGGACAGTATGAATGTATACTGTTTTTATCATAATCCAGAATCCATCAAATGCTTTTTAAAACACATATCCTTCAAGCATGCAAACATCAGCATATGGCAATAGATGGATTCTGTCTTTATGTATTTGGTGATATTGATGTGATGAATTGGGAGGAGTTTCCTCCAGATGTGCAGAAGCATAGCCCAATTTCATTCAGCTTCTTAACTTGGATGAATCCCCGGAGGTGACTTCATTGAATAGTCCATATTAATGGGCCTTTGGTGTCTTTTAGAGACAGTGTGGAGAAGTTGATAGAATACGGGACAACAGTCAGGAAGACTTGTGTTTAAATCATTCTCTTTTGGGGTAAAAAAGACATTTGGGCAAACTTGGTCAAGTCGTTTAACTTCAGTATGTTGGAGGCATCTTCCTGGGGTTTACCAATTAAGTAACTCATAATAGGTGCAGGTAGATGAAGGTAGTAATGGCAGTAGCAATTCGCTAAGATGAGACATCACAAATCCGAAATGCATTAATACACACACATCTATATATACATGTACATATATATTTATATGTTTGTTAATTTGAATATATGTATATTATTTGTATATACATGTATACATATTCTAAGCATAAAATAACTTGTTCTGTTGAATTTTACTATGAAAATATGTCTATAAGTAGGCATTTCAATTCAATACAATTCCATAAGCATTTATTAAGTAGCTACTTTTATCAAATACTGTGGTAGGCCCTGGGAAATAAAAAGAAAGAGAAATCAATTAGTCCCTGCCTTCAGGGAGCTTGAATTCTGGTGAAGGGTGGTATGGGGTGGGGTGGGATAGGGTTAAACAACATGTACATTGATAAATGGGTACAGGATAACTCTAGAAGAGAGAAGATAACCAACTTGGAAGAGATTTGCATTCTCACGTTTCCCTTTGACATAGGCAAGGCATTATTATTCCTATTTTGTAAGTGAAGAAACTGAGGCATTTAATGACCATTTCTGGACTTGAATCCCACCTTAAGCAGAGGAGGTCCATCAAGAAAACACTGTTGTTGGGATGTGGCTTTGATTCCATTTTAACTTGTGTCCTCTGACTGCTTGTTGCTAGGAGTGTGCTCTTACATGAATCTACTTATCTCTGTTTGCCTACCATATATCACTATTGCTAGGAGTTTGACAGGAGTTCCTCTTTAACAGGAAACTAAACAAAATTTTAAAAGAGGGGAAAAAAAACCCTTTAGTTGCCTCACATGCTCCAAAGTTCTGGAACTAGGCTTAGGGGAGGCCAAAGCTTTGGCTCAGGACGTTGTAAAGGTGTAGTGTCAATAGGTGGATTTTACAGATCTTGTTCTGAACTCACATCTAGGCTCTGACAGTTGTGAAACCTGAGACCTCTGACTGAAAAAGCCCTTCCTTCAGAGCTTATGGGGCAATCATCCTGGTGTGTTAACAGAGAGCAGGTTTCGCTATTTGTTGATTCCTCTGGCAGCAGGCAGGTCTCCTGCTGGTCTTCAACAATAAAAATTCTAACTGGATCTTCTGGGTAGCACCAATAGGATGAATGCCTCTCAACAGTACCTGGGTTACAACTCTTTACAACTAGTTTGCTCATCTATTTCTGACTTATACTAAAGATGCAATAAATGGGATTTTAAAAGCTGTTGCCAAAAGATAACTCCTGTTGGACAGTTCCTGGTGGTGATTCTCCTTTTACTATGGACATACCCTTTAGCATATTGTACTGTCACATGATATTTACTCTAGAACTCAGCAAATAATTTCCTTTTGAATTATATTAACAAAATAATGGGAGTATTGTTTCACGATTAGTTTCCCAAGTAGCAAATTAAGGCCGGACTTATTTTTATTTGTCCTTTCAACTTTCCCGAAGGATGTGTCCATCCAAGAGATTTGGCTTGACTAATTCAGAGAACTCTTAATAGTTATGTCATTTACAAACTGAGTCCTTCAAGTTTAAAATTGTCAAAGTGTATAATTTTGAGACTTTCTTAAAAAAGAGCTACTGAGGGTTCTTTATCATTCTTTGACATGGAAGCATGATGTTTCAAAACAATCTCGAAAGGAAGAATGGGGTCAATTGCAGATAATTTATTACCCAAGATTATTCACCTCTGCAGATAGGTTAAATGTTATACCTGTTGAAGGGGGAAAAAACTATTGATACTAATGATATGCTCTATATTTTAGGCTCAAATCTGCCAGAAACAATTTTATTTGATATATTAATTTATAACCAAGCCATTTTTAGCTTTTTACAGTTGGAGAAACTGAGGCAGATAGAGATTTAAGTGACTTGCTTAGAGTCACAGAGCTAAGAATCTGAGGCAGGATTTGAACTCAGGTCCTCCTGAATCCAGAGCCAGTGCTCTATCCACTGCACCACCTAGCTGCCCCTCCTTCTGACTCTGGACACAGCACTTTATCTACTGTGCCACCTAGTTCTCTCTATGGGAAGAGTTGGTGGGCATTGAATAAGATAACTTATTTTCTTTCCAATTTGAAAAGATGATACAACTAATAACTGATGCTTATTCCATGTATCCCAAAATTTTAGTGCCTTTGACTTTCAAAAGCTTACTTAAAATTTAAAATCTACATACCAAGGATATGGAAACTCAAAACTGCACTAAGATTTTTGGGATACTTTGAAGAGTTATGTATAACATTTTTATATTGAATGTTGCAAAATGATTTACAGATTCGTAAAGAAACATTCCTTTAGAAAGGTAACTTGACTTACTAATTCACATAGCATGTCCCAGTGGTTGGATTTGAATTCAGGGCTCTTGGAGTCCACATCTAGTCCTCAAGATAGAGGTGATATTTTTAAGGTTGCCCTTTAGCTAAAGATTTTGCTTTGGTGCCACCTGAATATTTTGACATGATTTTTAAAAAAATTATGATTCTTTTTTTCTTCATGAATCTTTCACAGGGGCTTTGTCTTACGCTGAACTGGGGACGTGTATAAAGAAATCTGGTGGTCACTACACTTACATCTTGGAAGTCTTTGGCCCATTACCAGCTTTTGTCCGAGTCTGGGTGGAGCTCATCATAATACGGTGAGCACACTGGTTGCTTTACTGATCTTCTTCCTTTCACCTGTAGAGTTCTTCTGAATTGCCTGGATTACTTCCAGCTAATAGTTTGTGGCACATGTGTTAACAGGAAGTACAGAGGAGGCAAAAAGAGCTGTGTGAAGTGCGGCCTCTGAAACACACTAGTATTGTGATGCTGGACAAATGTCTTAATCTTTTAGAGCTTTAGGCAACTCTCTGAGACTGTTAGAGACAGTAGTCAAAATGAATCTATTGAAGAAGCTGGCCCAACAAGGCTTCCATTCATTAATGAAATCATGTGCATGGACACTCCCTCCATCAAAAAAAAAATCACATATGTTTAAGACTTTAAAAATTAAAATATATAATTTCTTTATACTTAAAACTTGATGTTTGCTTTTTGAATTTGACAAACGTTTATTAAGTGGCAGGCACTTTGGTAAGGGTATTTCTATTTTATTTGCTGTCGCTCTATTCCCCAAACATGGTAAAACATCGCAAGTGTCCAATGTTGCATAAGTTTTCAATTATTCAGTTTGCAATTCTAGCAAATACATTTGGTTTTTAAGGCTACAGAGCATGAAATTACCCATTGGAATAGCAAAATAATGCCTTGAGTATGGATTATTCAGACCCTGCCCAGACAAGAGTGCAATGTTAGCATGACTTGGAACTTTTCATTGACTCCAAATTACACAACTAAGTCCATATAACTTTTCTACCGTTCTAGTGGTTCAGAGGCTTTTGTGTCCTCCCCAGTTAGCTTGGTGTGTCACTGGGTCCCCTCAGGTACTGCGTGCGAGTAATTTACTTATTCATAATGACTCACTTCCTCCCATAAAGAATCCCAGAAGTTCCAGTTATGTAAGCAGGCTTTCTTGTGTTGTTGAAATTGATCTTCCTGATTTCTCGGTTGGAAATTCAAACCAATAATGCTAAGTCACTCTGAATTGCAGTTAACACACATGCACACATATACCCTCAATCACTGAATAAACAATCTTTTAAAACCCTCTTATGCCTTAAAAAATAGTCTTCATCCTCTTAACTTCACAATTTCAAAATCTAAGCCAGGATTTTCCGATTCCAAAGTCCACCATAATAGCTAGGGGAAACATTCACCAAGTGTCTAATTTATCAGAATTGCACTGCTGAGTTCCCATGGAAGCTTTTATTTCTGTCTCCCACAGCTCACAGGCAAATGATTTACTGTTAGAGAATGGACTTGGCATCAGTGATGATGATTTCCATGGTCAAAGGAATCTCTCTTTTAACAAAAAGCTACAAAGGAGTAATGCCCCCTTAGTGGAATTTGTTTTCCTTTCAAATGCTTTTTCATTATTTCAACCTTGTCATAGTGGAATACCAATAAGGAAATATTTCCTTTACTCCCTCTAAAGATCTTCTGCCCATGTTGCTTTCCTAGCCTGGAATCTGTTGCACATGTCTGCCTGACTCCTCTCTACTCCTCTGAATCCTATCCCTTGTTCAAAGACTAACTCAATCAGTCAATCAATCGATATTTATTAAGTGCCTATTATATACTGGGCACTGTGCTTAGCCCTGGAGATGCAAAAGGGAGCAGAAGACAATCCCTGCCTTCAATGAATTTATAATCTTGTGAGGAAGACCACATGCAAATAAATGTATACGAAGAAAGCTATTTACAGGATAAATAGGAAATAAATAGCAGAGGGAAGGCTCTGGAATAAAAAGAAATTGTGGAAAGCTTCCTGTAGAAGGTGAGGTTTTAGTTAGGAGTCACCAGAAGCCTAGGAGATCAGAGAGGAGGGAGGGCGTTCCTGGCATGGGCTACAGCCAGAGGAAATGCCTGGAGACGAGAGGCAGTGTGTCTTGTTCCTGGAAGGGAGTGTCACTGAATTGAGGAGTAAGTGTCAGGGTGAACATTGTTAGACTGGAAAAGTAGGCGGGGGCTGGGTTATCATAAGCTTTGAATACCAGGCAAAAAGCTTTGTATTTTTTCTTGAAGCCACTGGAATAGGGGATGACACGATCTGACCCACCTCATAGAATTATAGAATGCTAGAGCTATAAAGGAATATAGGTTGATAAATTTGAGCCTAAAGGGACCTTAAAAGGCAACTAGGTGACATTAGAGCACTGAGCCTGGAGTCAGGAAGACCTAAGTTCAAATTCTGCCTTAGACACTATGTGACTTTAACCTCTCAGTTTCCTCATCTATTAATGGAATATGATAATATGATATGACACGACATGATATAACACAAAATAATACAGTAGTGTAACATCTCATGGCATTATTGTGGTTTGGGGTTCTAGGAACCCCAAAATGCAAGGGTGCCTTGAAAGAATTTATACCACTCAAGCCTTCTTTTAGTCATAGTAACAAGATTTATTGTATGCCAAATAGAAGTGAGGGTATTCTAAGAATCTGCCCAATTTAATAGGGGTAAGATTAGTACTTTTATACAGAGGAAGGGGGAAAGAGTCAGTGAGAAGATCTGGAGTAGCAAGGAGTCTAGGGTGGGCCAGGTGCAGGCAAATGAAAGGAGTTGAGTGGTCTGGGCTGGGTCTGAGGGCTATAGTGAAAAGACAAAAGGATTACTGGGATGGGCTGAATGCCTCAGGTGATCCCAGGGATCTGGGCTGCTGAAATGTATGGGGGGGTCCAGATCCCCCATCAACATGGCATGACATGATACAGCAAAACATAAATAATAATAGCACCCACCTTCCAGGGTTGTTGTCAGGATCAAGTAAGTTGTCACATGTAAAGCACTTAAACCTTAAAATGCTTTATAAATGTGATTGTTATTCTTATGTCATCTCATTTGATCCTCACAATAAACCTGCAAGGTAGGTGCTATTATTATCCCCATTTTATGACTAAGGAAACTGAGGTGAACATAGGTTAAGTGACTTGCCCAGGGTCACACAGCTAATAAGTGTCTGAGGCCAGATTTGAACTCAGGTATGTCTGACTTCGGGCCCAATGATCTATCCATTGCACCACTTAGTTGTGATTTGTCCTTCTGTGTACTCCACAGAAGGTATGTACTCCACAGGTACTGCATAGTGCTCTGCTTTGGTATTTATTCGACCTTGGGTTAGGGTTGCCGCTTATATTCTCTCTCTGACTTAATTGTAAATTTCTGGTGGTGGAGGCCAACCCTTTCCCTTCACAACACAGTGCCTTACAATAGGTGTCCAATCTCTATTTTTAATGGATTTTGATCTTTAAGAATTTCGGCTCTCATATTTTGAATCCAGGAGACTTACGCTTTCATATGAATATTGGACTTAGCTGGAGTTATAGGCTATACTTGAAATGTCAGATTATCTCTTCCTCCCCCATATGGTAGGAAGATGCTATTAATTTGAAATGTCTATGCTCTTGGAAATCAGGGGAAAAGGTTAGACATTTTGATGACTTTTTCAGTGATAGTCATTGTGAGACACCAGAATCTATTACCAAGGGAGGCAGTTTAATCTTCTCAAGGGATTTTAAAGAAGATAGTTGATGTGTATCTCCCTGGAGCAGTTCAGCATAATGTAGTATAGATGGGCCAAAGGACTATGCTGCTTTTTGGCTGATGGCCTCCTAGACCTGTCCAGAGTTAGGTTGGGGGAAAAATAAGAGGAGTTTCCTATTTGTGCATTCTTGCTCCCCATTGCACCGGAAATCCCCCTCTCCTTTCCCAAATTTCATACTTACAAAGTGGTTAGGTAGACACTAAATAGCATTCTGAGGATACAGAAGGGTCTGCTGTTCTTGTGTTTCCAGAAAGCAGTAGATAATTGGTTATCAGAGTTTATGTGTGTGTGTGTGTGTGTGTGTGTGTGTGTGTGTGTGTGTGTGTGATCAACCAGTGATAGTAGAAGCATCACTATAGAATGAAAGGGAGCATTTGTTTTGGAGTCAAAGGGTCTGGATTTAAATCTACCACTATTATTATTATTACTCTCTGTTTGATATTGGGTAAGTCATTTACTGAGTCTGGGGCTCCGTATTCACATCCGTAAAGGATGAGGGTAGATTATACAGACTCTGAAGTAATTTACAGCAATGAATCCATGATTCTATTATCCTTCTCTTTCTGCCCAATTATCTGGAGACTATTGTGTGCTAACCTAGTGCTGATTGACATTTCAGCCAAGCACAGTAATAGTGCCAAGGAGAGGGAGTACACACAAATACACATATGTATGTATATCGTGCCCTATAATTATTTGGGAATCCATTAAAATAAAATTTCTTTCCTGGAACCCTGGTGCTACGGAAAATAGATTAGATTAGGTCTGACAGACTCTGTTGAGTCTTTGGGTAAAAAGACCTGGTTCTAAGGTAGATGTAGGCAGAATTGACAGACTTGGATTGATTTGAGAGGTACTAAGATGTCGCTAACTTCTCCACCCACTAACCTATCTTACTATATGATTTCATTGACTCATCCATGAAAGAATTGAGAACTGGGGTGGAATTTGGAAAGCATCTAGCCCAACTTGCTTATTATGCAGATAAGAAACCCGAGGTCACAAGAGTTTAATTTGTTTTAGGTCACCACAAGTGGGAAGTAGCAAAGTGGGCTTCCAATCCAGGTCTTCAGACCTCAACCTTTAACTGCTCCTCTGTGCCAAACCATTGTCTATAGATAGTTATCACTAAAATGCAAATATGTTATAAAAGCTGGCCCATACTATCGAGTTGCTTAGTCGTTCAATCTTCTAACTCTTCCTGACCCTGTGTACCATACTGTTCATGGGATTTTCTTGGTAAAGATAACTGAACCAGATGTCATTTCCTTCTCCAGTAGATTAAGGCAAACAGAAGTTAAGTGACTCGCCCGGGGTCACATATCTAGTAAGTGTCTGAGATCGAATTTGAACTCAGGTCGTCCTGACTCCAGGCTCTGTGCTCTATCCACTGAGTCACCTAGGTGCCTCATATTATTATATTAGAGCCTTCCAAATAATAGCATAAATTAGTTTACATTGTGCACTGTTGCCTAGAGTCATAACAGGGTGAAGAAGAAGTAAGAGAAGGAATAAATAAGTTTAGTTATCAAGAGGAGAGTCAGAAAGGAAATGGATAGATCTTGCAGGGCCTTTTTGACTTCTCAGAGAGCACAAGGTAACTGTGAGAAAGAGGCACCAAAAGAGGGGGAAGAAGCTGAAAGGGAAAGGTTGAATGAGTACTGTGGGGGAGGAGGAGATCAATTTCTCCTACTTCACATTTTTGCTTATATATGTGTCTATTTGCATATACATAAAACACATTAACACACAAATGAATATATTCAGATATATGCATAGGCATATGTATATACAGGCAGCTACATAGCCTAGGAGACAGAGTGCTGGACTTGGAGTCAGGAAGACCTGAATTCTATTTCAGTCTTAGACCCTTAGGTACTCTGTGACTTTGGGCAAGTCACTTAATAGCTGTCTGCCTCAGTTTCCTCATCTGTAAAATGGGAATAATAATAGCACTTGAATCCCAGGGTAGTTATAAAGATAAAATGAGATCATTGTAAATCTCTTTGCAAACCTTAAAGTGTTATAAAATGGTAGATTCAATTATTAATTATTATGATACAAATACATGTATGCATATGTGTATATATACAAACATATATCTCTCCAAATACACACACACACACACACACACACACACACACACACACACTGTGAGATGTATAAAAGTTGGATAAGCTGTCTTGGGCAGTGATGGGTTTGCTCTCCTTGATGTCTTCAAGCAGAGGCTGGATAACTATATTTCGAGTATGTTTTAGTATCAGGAAGGTAGGGGCACAAGGAGGGCCAGGAATCTGGAGGACCTGAGTTCAGATGTGGACTCAAACACTTCCTAGCCAGGAAAGTCACTTAACCTTGCTGTTTCTCTGAGTTTCTTTGTCTGAGCTGGAGAAGGAAATGGCAAGCCACTCTAGTTATCTTGGCCAAGGAAACCCTAAATGGGGCAATGAAGAGTTGGAAATGACTCAACTACAACAATGTTCTAGGGATTTCTTTTATGTTTGGTTTGGACTACATGGCCACCAAAATCCCTTTCACCTCTCAGGTTTCATCAGTTTATCAGGAAGATCTGGGTTAAAATTCTGCCTTTGACTTTTACTAGCTGTGTGACAACAAGCTGGTCCCTAATTCTTTCTAAACCTCAATTCCTCCGTCTATAAAATGGGGATGATAATGCTTCACAGGTTTAATGTGAGGATGAAATAGCATAATGTATGTAAAAGTCCTTTGCAAACCTTAAAAAGCCATATAAATGTCAGCTCTCATTATTACTGTGATTTTATGAAGTACAACAAAGATCTTCAACATAAAAAGAAGCAAGTGTTTCATATACTAATGAATGTTAAATTGAAGCATCAAAACTTGAATGCAAATGCTCTCAGCTTTCTCCTATCGTGACCGTTTTCTCTGTACTATCTAGCCCTGCTGCCACTGCTGTGATATCCTTGGCATTTGGACGCTATATCCTGGAACCATTTTTTATTCATTGTGAAATCCCAGAACTTGCAATCAAGCTAATTACGGCTGTGGGCATCAGTAAGTATCACAGGCATGATCGTGAATGGTGCATAAAGTAGTAGCAGAAGTAATTTGTTTAATCCATGTTCAGTCTCTTTTCACCACAGACCTCTCCTCACGTAACTCTTTTCCTTTCATACTGGTTCTACAAGATTTGTTAAGTAGGAGAATTCAAACTGGAGGCAGTGTGGAGTAATGGAGAGGGTACTAGGTTCAAATTTGACCTCAGACACAACACTTATTGATCTTGGATAAGTCACTAAACCTTTCTGTACCCCACTTTCCTAATATGTAAAATGAGAGGGTTGGACTCCATATCCTCTAAGGTGCCTTCTAACGCTGAATGGATAATCCCATGAAATGCCAGGCATTGGTAATTTGGTAGTTACTTACCCTTCACTATTGCAGTTGGAAGAAAATATGGTGGATAATGGGGAAGCTAGGTGGCACAATAGGTAGATTACCAGGCCTAGAGTCAAGAAGACTGACTCATCTTCCTACATTCAAACCCAGCCTCAGACACTTACTAGCTGTGTGACCCTGGGCAAGTCACTTAACCCTGTTTGCCTCAGTCTCCTCATCTGTAAAATGAGTTGGAGAAGAAAATGGCAAACCACTCCAGCATCTTTGCCAAGAAAACCCCAAATGGGGTCACAAAAAGTCAGACACAACTGAACAACAACAAACAAAATGGGGGGCAGTTTTTTCTTTTCTTTTCAAATTTGGAGAATGACAAAGAAAAAAATAAACCCACATTTGAAGATAGGGGGGTGATTGTCTTGTTGAAGGGAACACTTGGGAGCTTCCAGATAAAGATGTAGAGATTTCATGTTTTTAATAGTGGAGATTCAGGGGCAGCTAGGTGGCACAGTAGATAGAGCTCTGGCCTTGGGGTCAGGAGGACCTGAGTTCAAATCCAGCCACAGACACTTGACACTTACTAGCTGTGTGACCCTGGGCAAGTCACTTAACCCTGATTGCCTCACCAAAAAAAAAAAGAAAAGAAAAAGAAAAATAGTGGAGATTCAACGGGTGGGTTTATGGTCATTTTTCACTCTTGGTCATATGATTCAATTCACTACACATTTGTGATGTGCCTACCACGCGCTAGGCACTGCACTAGTCAGTGGGTATACCAGAGTAAATGAAACAGTTCCTGTCCTCAAGGAAATTTTATTTCCTAGGATGGGCAGGGGTTTGTAGGGGGAGGGGAAGAAAGACAACATGCATAGAGAAAAATAAATATAATAAAGAAACAAAGGTTTTTCAGGGGTGGTAGGGTGAGTGTACTAGTAATTGAATAGGTCAGGAAAGATGTAATAAAGAATGAAACGTTTGAATTCTCTTGAAAGGAGTTGAGATTCAGAAGGGTAGAGGTGACTAGTATTCCAGGAATGGAATCATTCTGAAGAGAGATTCTTGAAGGGGAAAAGTGTTTATTAAGCACCTCCTGTGTGCCAAGGACTATGCCAAGGGCTTCAGGTCTTCCACATGGTCCAATGTGTCAGCCTCCTTTTTGTGTAATTCATCATTCTGAGAGATGATAAAGAGAAAAAGTTCTCATTTGAGAGCAAGAAGAGTATTGGGTAGTTGGGAGAAATATTAGGGTTAAGTTCCTGTGAGGATGCTTTATTTCACAGTCAGAATTCCAGGTGGAGGGATAATCAGATAAATGATGGATACCTTCATTTGCTATCCTTGCAATGTCGAAACAGAAAAGGCCACCAGGATTGTTGGGGGAGAACTTGAGGAGAACTCATGGAAGTATGTGGATAAGGTTGGCCAGGTGTGGTTGGGTTGTGGTCTGCGCTGTTGTCCAGAGAGTCTGAGAATAAGTTGAGAATTCAGATTTCAGCTCCATGAAACAGGGATGCATTTCTTCATTGTCCTTTTGCTTGCTTTTCTCTTTCTTCTGTGCCTTGATCTGTCTGTACTCCACATCAGTAATGAACTTCCTCCTCACTACTGCCTTATAAAATGCTCTTCCTTCAAGAAGCATCTCTTCTTTCAACATGCAGCTCAAGTATTGTCTTCTACTTCATGGATCCTTAACCTTTTTTGGTGTCACGGACCCCTTTGGCAGTCTGGTGAAGCCTAGGGACCCCTGCTAAGGATAATATTTTAAAATACACGTAACTAAAATATTTAGGATTACAAAGGAAATAATTTATAATTAAATATAGCTATAATGATGATGATGATGATGATGATGATGATGATGAGACTCTCAACCCCCAAAGTCTATTTATGGACTCTTTGGGGGTCTGTGGACCAGGTTAAGAACTCCTGATTTACATAAAGCCTTTACTTATTCCTTACAACTGCCAGTAATCTCCTGCCTCTAACTTCTTGTTGTTGAGTCTGGTTTTTTTTTTTTTTTGGCTAGGCAACGGGGTTAAGTGACTTGCTCAGGGTAACACAACTAGTAAGTGTTATGTGTCTGAGGCTGCATTTGAACTCAGGTCCTCCTGACTCCAGGGCCGTGCTCTATCCAGTGTGCCACGTGGCTGCTCTTGTTCAGTCATTTTTGAGTCATGTCTGACTCTTCCTGACCCCATTGTTGGGAGTTTTCTGGGCAAAGATACTGGAGTTTTCTTCTCCAGCTCATTTTACAAATGAGAAAACTGAGGCAAACAGGGTTAAGTGACTTACCCAGGGTCACCCAGCTAGTAAGTGTCTAAGGGCTGATTTGAACTCAGGAAGATGAGTCTTCCTGACTGTAGGCCTGACTCTCTATCCACTGTGCCACCTAACTGCCCCCCAGTAATATTTACTTTGTATTTATTCCTTTATATTAATTTTATGCATACTTATCGATAATTTTTTTGTCTTTCCCATTAGAATGCAAACTCCTTCAGACTAGGAATTGTTTGATTCTTTGTTCTTGTATCCCACAGTGCCTAATACAGTGTGTCTATACATACACATACACACACACACACACACATACACACATACACATATACACATACGTATATGTTTAATAAATACAGATTGATTGGTGAAAATAATCAAACAAGAAAACCAAAATAAAACAGTGTCAGTATTTTTAGAGGAAGAAGACAAAACATTAAAAAAAAATCCCCTCTACCCTGCAACCCTAACCCAACCCAGAAAATGTTTGTGACAGCTTACCAAATCTGTATGCTCTGTTTCAGTCATCACTCTTTTCAAGTTCCCTATTTATTACTCTAGAGATGTGGTGGCATTTTAAAATCCCCATATTTTTCCATATATAAGACATACTTGGTAAGTACCTTGAGCAAACAGGCCTGTGGAACAGGCTTTCTTTGGTGGCTTCTTTGTGGAGTTTCATAGTTATAAGAACTTTATTTTTCTAGCACTTTGTGGTTTATAGAGTGTGTTCTTCACCACTGTGCCTGTGCGTGGTTGTGAGAAAACAGACATTCCAGATTCAGAGTTGGTATGAGCATCTGCTTTGCAGGGATGAGCACTGCTCCATCCGCAGCTCAGTCACCACCCTGGTGTTTGGGGTGGGGTAGCCATTGCTATTGCTAAATCCTTCAGGGCCTTATGTTCAAAGACCACAATAGGAAGTTGCACACAGTTTTTGGTGAGCTAGATGGAAGAGAGCATAGCATTCCTGTAGACATTAGAACAGAACTTCTTAACTTTTTTTGTGCCATAGATTCCTTGACTGTTTAATGTTTTTAAATGCATAAAATAAAATATACGTGATTACAAAGGAAATCAATTATATTGAAATGCAGTTATCAAAATATTTTAAAACAACAAAACAAGTTCATGGACCCCAGGAGAAGAACTAACAATTGGGAATGGAGTCAGGAAATGCCCCAGTTAGGAAAGTGGCACCAGAGCTCTAAGGGAGTCTATGAGCTGGAGAGGGAGCTTTTCAGACAGGGCTGATGCTTCTCCATGCAAATGGAGGTGGCATACCCTACGTGGAGATCTGCTAGCTTACCATACTCTTGAGTCAGTGAAGTCATGTCAACAAGTATTTATTAAGCACCTATTATATGCCAAGGATCGTGCCATGTTCTGGGGATACAAAGAAAAGCAAAAATACTGTCTCATTCTAAAGTGGGAGACAAACAGGCAAACAAATATTTACATGTAGATATAGAGTGGGTAGAAGGCAATCTTGCAGGAGAGATACTAGCAGTAGGGGGACCTGGAACTGTCTGTAGAAGGTAAGGTTCACACTGAGGTTGCAAGGAAGCCAGGGAATCTGAGGCTAGTTGAAGAGGGAGAGCATTCAAATCTGGAGAGCCACTGAAGGGCCATAGAGTTGGAAGATGGAGTTTTGAGCAATGACCACAGCTGATTAAGAGCTAGAAACAGGAAACTTAAATTAGGCTCTATCTAGATGAATACCACTAGTCCATAAATATTTGTGGTGTTGGTACTGGAGCTGGAGATCAGGAAAATTGATTTAATATTTTGTCAAATCTAAGTGTTAAAAATCAGAAACCAAAGTAGAGTTGGACACACTGTCCAACTGATGTCAACATCAGAATTTTGCAGAGGAATTAAACAATGAGGTATTAGTTTAGGAAGGTGGAGTTGCTCTGAAACAATGATATTCTCATGAGGGAGATCGATAAAAAACTTGATATGGAACAAGAACCTGGATAAAGCTAGAGATTTTTGTTTTTTTTTTTACGAAGTGGGATGGATAAAGACATTATTTGTGTTGACTTAAAACACATGTTCACAAATTCTAGTGTTCCTCCTACAAATGAGAATGGAAGGGAAATTTTAACCAAATTGGAAAACAAAACAATAGTTCTTTTAAAGCTGTGATCTGAAGGGAAAAGCCAACACGTTTATAAGAGGAAGATTTATCCCTAAGTCTGGAAGAGTTGAATGAAAGGAATCATGGTTACTGAGGGTAAATACCTTTGACAGCAGGATTTAGTTGGAAAATCAGTCTTCAAAGGTAGTGAGGGTGATTTCATGCCTGCTGGGGGTAGAATGTTGGTAAAGATATGGAAAATAGAGGAAAAAATGCTTCCTGGTGAGCCCTTGAGAATTAAAGCCTTTGGGGAGTTTCTAGAATATTCATGGAAAGAGAGCAGAAGAATAGAGGTCTGGCCTTTATAATGCTAGCTTCCGGAAATGAAAGAGGGGCACCCGGTCTTGACAGCTTTTGTGTTTTAGAAAATGTCATTACCTCCCAAGTAGAACTCAGACAAGATTAAAGGTTTCCCCTTCCCTTAAAACCTGCTTATTTCACAGAAAAGAATCACCTCTGAGCAGTACCTTGTTGGGGGTGAAGTTAAGAAGACACATTAACCTGGATTGGGAACCTAGATAAGGCCCCTTTCAAAGCTGATTCTAGAAATGGTTTGTTTTGATGTGTAGGTGTGCATTCTTGGGGTTCTGGCCTGGTATGCTATGGATGAGTTTTCCCCCCTTCCCTTGCCCCCTTTCTTGGCTTAAACTTGGGAAAGCTGATTGCTTTAATTCAGTATCTACTTAGCCTGAACAAAGCACCGTGCCAGGCTCTGGGAGCTAGTATGCATAAGCTGTATTGAATGTAGTCTTAAGTATCTATCAGTAAGGCTATCTACCAGGGATAGTCTCTTTTTTTTAACTTTACAAATATATTTTTTTTATTAATTTATTTTTAGTTTTCAACATTCACTTTCATAAGCTTTTGAGTTTAAAATTTTTTCCATCTCCCTTCTCCCCTCTGTCCCCAAGACAGCATGCCATCTGATATAGGCTCTACATATACATTCTTATTAAACATATTTTTGCATTAGTCGTGTTGTAAGGAAGAATTAGAACCAATAGGAGGAACCACAAGAAAGAAGAAACAAACAAAAAAAAACCAGAAGAAAAAAATGAAAGAGTAAATAGTATGCTTCCATCTGCATTCAAACTCCATAGTTCTTTCTCTGGATATGGGTAGCATTTCCCATCATGAGACTTTTGGAGTTGTCTTAGATCCTTGCATTGCTGAGAAGAGCTAAGTCTATCAAAGTTACTCATCACACAAATGGCTGTTATTGTGTACAATTTTCACCTGGTTCTGCTCACTTCACTCAGCATCAGTTCACATAAGCCCAGGCTTTTCTGAAGAACAACTGCTCATCATTTCTTTTTTTTTTTCCCCCCTTATGACTCACCATTTTCTTTATTTGTACAAAATAGTGAATAGAATAATCATACCCTGACTGGGAAAAAATGGAAGTTTAGGATTTAAACAAGTCCTTCTGTCCTGAAGCATCTATTTTGAAGGCTTGGGACTAGCAGCTTTAGCCCCAGCGTCTTTGGGTTTGGACTCAGCAGGCTTAGCAGCCTTGGAATCACTGGGCTTTGTAACCTTGGGATCAGACTTGTCTGCCTTGGGATCAGACTTGGCAGCCTGGGGGTCAGCGGTTCTGGCAACCTTAGAGTCAGGCTTTGTGATCCTGGGGCCTAGCCGTTTGATGCCGACTCTAGGGCCGAGACACTTGGTGACCATCTTATGTCCAGCACGCCGGGCACTGGCCTTGGGGATCTTAGGCCTGAGGAGCTTGGCCTTGGAGGCCTTGGTGCTCAGGGCCTTGATGGCCTCTTCTGATGCTTTGATGGCTTTGGCATTGTTGGCCTGCATCTTCTTCAGCCCTTTCTTGTTGTGTTTCTTGGCAAAGCACATGTTTCTCAGAAACTTGGGGTCAGCCCCTTTCAGAGACTCATATCTCTGTGACCTAGGTTTCTTGATGCCATTTCTGTGCCATTTTTGTGATTAGTTATGGGTGGTATGGTTCTTAGACTTAGCCATCTTTACAATGCAGCCATCTTACAATGCACTCCTGCTCACCATTTCTTATAGCACAATAGTATTCCATTACATTAATATACCACAACCTGTTCAGCCATTCCCCAATTGATGGGCATCCTCTCACTGTCCAATTCTTTGCCACCAGAGAAAGAGATGCAATAAAATATTTTTTGTGCATGTGGGTCCTTTTTCTATTTTTATGATCTCTTTAGGATATAGTCCTAGAAAAAGCCAGTGACTTCTAATCTCATACACCAGTGTGTCCATTAGGAAATATGTGAAAGAAGCAATTTAAATACATTATTTTTTAGACTATTGGACTATTTAAACTGGGTCTCCCTCAGTGGCATTAAGTAATAGGGAAATAAAAACAAGAAAAACCACTCTAGGGTTGATGTCTATGCAAATATTATTATTAGAGCTCTTGGTATGAAAGAGTCTTAGGGTTGAAAGAGATGTCATGTAGGAATCCCTTGTACAATATTCCTGCTCATCTCACCTGATTGCAGTCCTCTAATGGTGGGGAATTCCACTGCCTCTTTAGGCTGCCTTTTCCCTTTGTGGGAGCTCTCATTGGAGCAAAACTTTGCTTTAGGTCCAAATGAAATCTAACATTACAATGTCAACTTACCCTTCTATTTCTTCCTTCTGGGACCAGACAAGTCTAATCTCCTTTCCACATGACAGTCCTTTACATATTCAAATTGTATTGGCAAAGACTTTTTTTTTCTTAAACTAAACATCCCCATGTCCATCAAAGATGAAATGAAAGCCATGCTTTCTGGTAACCACAACATACTGGTTACCTTTCAGGAAACAGTTGATAGCATTGTGAAGATAGTGCTGGGCCTGAAATCTGGAAGACCTGAGTTCAAATCTGGCCTCAGATATATACTAGCTCTGTGACCCTGGGCAAGTCACTTAACCTCTGATTGCTTCAGTTTCCTCATTTGTAAAGTTATAATGTCACTACATTCCAGTGTTGTTGGGAGGATCAAATAAGGTGATACTTGTAAAAAGCACTTAGCACAGCCTACACATAGTAGACATTATATATAGTTTACTTCCTTTCTTTTCTCTGCACTTGCACCTATTTGGCAGTAGACTCACTTATTCAGGACTAAGAATAATAATAGAAATATTTTCTTTCTGCTGCATTCCGATTATATCTTCCCTTTTCTTATGTTAACTAATTTGTGTTAGAAACCCACTATTTAATAAACCATTGATTGGTATGGAAATAGAAAACTATCCCACTAAGGCTACCATATCCTTTAGGAAAATGGCAAATAGTACATAGAGTCAATGTTGTATAAAAGCCAAAATCAAAATGAAAATTTGCAGAGGTGTGGTTGGCTTGCCTTTTCTATAGAAGCAACATCTGTGTTTATTAACTATTTTCTCATGGTTGCTCATAGATTTAAATTCATTCCAATGAAGAAAAAAAATCTATTAGGGGCCTAGTTTGACCAAGACATGGGCAAAGACATAGATCCTAGGAAAAATACAAAGTTTCATAAAACCCAATTCCTCCTCTCATAGCTTGCAGTCCAATTGGAAGCTGGGATACATGCACAGATAACTATAATACATATAATACAGATGGGAGAGAGGAACAAAACAAAATGGCATAGGGTCCAAGGTGAAGGAAAAGTTGTTATAAACTGGTAGGAACGGGAAAGTGATAAAAGATTGGATATGAATCCAGTTGACACCACCAGGGAGGGTGGGGCATTGCAGGCATCCAAAGCAAGACCAGAGCAACCAAAATTCTGGTGAATTTTTTTTTTAGCTTATATTTTGGAAGGTCATCATGAAAAACAAAAAGCTTAAGCAAAGTTTTAAACAGACATGTGACACTTATAAACTAGAAGACAGACTTGGGCGCAACATAGAAAGATCTTTTTTTTTTTTTTGGCGAGGCAATGGGGTGAAGTGACTTGCCCAGGGTCATACAGCTAAGAAGTGTCATGAGTGTTGAGACCAGATCTGAACTCAAGTCTTTGTGAATCCAGGGTTGATGCTCTGTCCACTGTGCCATTTAGTTGCCCTTGAAAGAACATTTTTCTTTTTCCCCATCCAAATCCTACTCATGGATAGCCACTGAATTCAACAGCATCCTCAGAAATGACTTGTATTTTGTATATTTCTCCTCATCATTTTCCCATATGAGTTATTTTATGTTTCAGTTTTTCTTATTTTAAGTAAGAAAGCAACTTAATAGTATATAAGTAAATCAAAGCTGATTCAGCCTGATTTTTCAGCAAAGGTAGTTGCCTCTAAAACTGCCCACAGTCAAAACATAGTAGCTATCCTAAATAAAACCAGCTCTTATTATAACAAAGAAAGACTACTGTGAACTCCTACATCATCCATGACCTTAGTTTAGACCCATTAAATCAGATCCATGTCTAAATCGACTTTCACTATGTGTGCAGCTAGAGAAAAAGGCAGGAAGACATGGTTTCTGTGACTCAGATAAATCTCTGTTGCTCTAATTCAGCATCTATGGCTGAATCATTCCTGGGACTCAATCTGACTACAAAGACAAGTAGGAGCTAAATCCTCTGGAGATACTCCATTGGACCTGTGTGCTACCTGCCTTACCTGTTAAGTTGTGAGCCACAAATTCCAGAAGGGCATATTTAAACTGAAGTTTTGTGTGGCTATTACCCAGAGAGAAAGAGAAAGTCTAGAGAAACCTGTATTTTGAATAATCTTGAAATGAGCCAGCTTTTACCTTGAGAATCCTTCCATATTCATTTCCCAGGAAGGAAGAAAAGAGGACCAATTTATAAAATTGTGGGATCCTTCATATTATTTTTTACTAGAAAGCTTAAAAAACAACCAAAAAACCCCAAACCAACCAAAAAACTAAAGCCAATCCCAAACATCCAGAAATAACTTTTTTTTTCTCTTCCAGTGAGCAATATATACTTGCCTTCTATTTAGGAAGACCCAAGTCTTTTTTTTTTTCTCTCACTTCTGAAAGTCATGACTTAGATTTTCTGAAAAAAAAAACAAACAAGGCTGCCATATTGCTTTTCTTCTTCCCAGAGTTCATCTTCTACCCAATAGTCCTCTCATAAAAATAAATGGTAATGTCATAAAGTCTCCCCAAGTAAACAGCAGCCTCCGAATAAACTTCTTGTACCTGTGGAAGCTCTGAGGGATAAGCCTTTATTGTAGTTAACCCAAATATAAGAACCAAACGAAAATGGACATATTTGCATCACTTTAATGCAAACAGAGTGCTTTATGTACGTCATCTCATTTGATTATCACATACCCCAAGTCAAGATCTGAACCTCATTTTAAGTTCATAAGTTTATCTGAAATAGTAGTAATTTGTATAGTGCTTTAAGGTTTGCTAAGTACTTTATATATCTTATCTCTTTTGTTCCTCACAAGATTATTGTGAGGAAGGGGCTAATGTTATGTCCCCTTTACAGATGAGAAAATTGGGGTTGAGAAGTAGGTGATTTGGTCCTGGATCAAGTGTCTGAGGTAGGATTCAAACTGCAGTCTTCTTGCACCCTGTGCACTCTGTGCACCCTATTCCTTACAAAAAAAGTATTCCACCTTCAGCAAAGGGCCAACAAACATTTTGGGTGGTTGTTTAGTTAGGGGAGAAAAAAAATCATTAAGAAAAATGAAGACTGCCCAGCACTTATTCCAAAGTGCATACATCGAATAAGTGGTACTATATATAATTCCCCACTGTGATTCCAGTTCCAGTTGGGCTGGGGGAAGAGAATCCACTTTCAGGAAGAGAACTTGGGATGGCTTGATACATTTTAGTAACTACAGATGAGAAGGCCACATAGTACCTATGTTCCTAAACAGGCATTCTGCTGTTTAGTGTAGGGCACCACTACCAATGGAGGAACCTGACCAACCTTGGCCAAGGTCTGCCAGTTTTACTCTGGGAACCAGGCTTAATTCTCACTAGAATGAGGTTCTCCCTTCCCAGAAGAATGATGATGGATTATGGCTCAGCATCCACCTAAGCATGGAAAAGCAAACTGGCAGATAAGTACAAGTAGTTAAGTACAAGCTGGTTTGAATTGGGAGGGAATTGGGAGCTAGCATTTGAGAAGAGGAGATCAGGAAAAGCTTCATGCTGAAGATGATGCCTAAGTTGCTTTTTTGAAGGCAGAGAGGGAGGGTCATGTGAGCAACCCAGAGAAGGTCAGTTTGGCTGGATCACAGAGTGCAGGAGGAGGCATGATGCCCACTGAGGCTTAAAAAAAAGGCTGGAACTAGATTGTGTGGGGCTTTAAAAGCTGAAGAGGAATTTGTTTTATCCTATAGGTAATAGGGTGTAACTGGAGTTGGTCAAGTGGAAGAATCACATGATTAGATCAATCCTTTAGGAAAATTACTTTGTCAGCAGTATGTAGGATATACTAGAGTGATGAGAGACTTGAGGCATGTTGACCAATTAGGAGTCTTGCAATAATTAGGCAAGAGGTGATGAGATCCTGGACTCAGATGGTAGCTGTGTTAATGGCAAGAAGGGGTCAAATGGGAGAGATGATGGAGGGAGAAATGGGAAGATTTGGCAACGTATTAGATATGTGGGGTGAGGAAGAATAAGGGGTTGAGAATAATGCCAGTGTTACAAACTGGCAGGACATTGGCAGAATGGTAGTACTTTAGAAACACCGACATTGGGAAGAAGAGAAAGTTCAAGGGAAAAGATGAACAATTTTGATTTTGATCTTAAGTTTTAGATATCTCTGGGACATCCAGTTCAAAATGTCACACTCTATTTTCTCCATTATAAAAGAATAACCATTTAAAAAATCACATTTATCACATCTGACAACTCTTTGAAATGTTTCACTCTGAGAAGTATTCAAATGGTTATAGAAAACTTCTGTTGGTCAGGGCCATCGAATGAATCTTATAGTTCCCAGACTCCTGAGGTGGTCCATAGGTTCCAAAAGTTCAATCGATGATTTTGGTTTGGTTTATTTATGCTTAGGAGAAGGAACATCAGGTAAAAGAGGTTTTTAGGGCTTTGAGATTCAGTCTTAGAGCTACATAGGCTGGTCTATGGACTTGTTGCTGTTTGTGAGCAGAAGCCATAATAACACTACAGCTCATGGGAAATCTAAGGAAGAGACACTATAGCTCATGGGACATGCAAGGAAAAATAGCCTGAGCTCCAAAAAAGAAGATAGAGTGAGAGTGGAAATTATTTTTTTCTTTACTGTTTATAGTAGGCAGTCATCTTTGAGGCAGTTTACCTTCTTTCTTAGACAGGGTGGTAGGTCAAAGCTCATGGGGGGACCAATTAGAATCCTGTGGATGTTCATTTCCTTTACCAAGGTGGCCCCAATAAGGTTTAAGTCCACACAGGGTTAGTGGGATGACTCCTGCAAACACATGTTTGCCAGATCATTCCCATCATCAATATACAGTAGCTTAGCCCTGGGAGGGAAGAGGAAAGACAGGCTTTGGTGTTCCAGGGCCTAGAGAGCAAAGCAAAAATATGGTCTAAGGAGATGGGTCATTTGGTGCTACATGGAGATTGACAAATACTTGGATTACTGGGACGCCTTTCTTCATCTATAAAATGAGGGAATTGGATAAGTTACCTTTAAGGTTCTTTCCCAGCACAAATTTCTCTCCCTCTTTCTCCCTCCCAGCCCCCCTCTTGGCCCAGGCTACTGGTTTCAGCTCTGCCAATGACTACTTTTGTGGCATTGGCAAGTTAATTAACCTCTCTCTGTAAAAGGAGACAGATGGACCAGTTGGCAAAGCCCTTTCAGCTTTAAATCTAAGGTTCATGTCCTCAGTGTGGGGGAGCTCCTGGTATAAAAACCTCTTCCATGTTTTCATATCTGCAACTGGTTTTAGGAAGTTACTTGGGACCTATGATCATATAGTCAGTCAGTCAGTAAGAATTTATTAAGTGACCAGGAGGCCAAGGCCTGGCCAACTATGTGTCAGGCACTGTGACAAGTACCAGGAAAACAGTCCTTGGCAATCAAGCTTACAGTCTAATGGTGGAGACAGCATGAAAACAATAGTCTACAAACAATATATATGTGGTACATACATTATGAGGGCATATAGGGGGTAAATTAGAAATAATCAACAGAGGATAGGGACTGGTATCAAGAGGGATCAAGAAAGGCTTTTTGCAGAAGGTAAGATTTTAGTTGAAACCTGGAAACCAGGAAAGCCAGGAGATGAAGAGGGAATGAATTGCAGGCATGAGGACAGCCAGTGGAAATGTCTGGAGTGGCAGGTGGAATGTCTTGTTTGAGCACTGAAACTCAGAGGATATGGGAGAGAGTATAATGTAAAAAGATTGAAAAGGTAGGAGGAGGGGATGTTTGTGAAAGGCTTTGAATGCCAACCACACATTCAGAGGAACTTTAGGAAGATCATAGCCAGTATATGTCCAGAATGCTTGAATTGAATTCAGATTGCCCAAGGTCAGTTCTCATTTCCCCTCTAAACCTATTATTCTACTGTACATAGTCTCCCTTCTCTTTCCCAAACACTCATTTTCAGTTTAGCCAGGGCAGTAGGAAAAACTAATAACGATAATAATCATTTACATATTGCTTCACACCATCCTGTGAGTTATGTAAATATAAATGTTATATAAATATGTTTATTTCCATTTTATCAGGAAGGAAATTGAGGCAAGGAAGATTAAGAGATTTGCCCCAAGTCACATAGGTAGTAAATGCTGAAGCCTAATGGAACTTGGAGTCTTCTAAGTCAAAGACATTTTGATGTTCAAGGCAGGAGCTAAGAGTTTAATTTCAAAGACTTTTGAAATGCTCAATTATAAAATTCTCTATTTGTTGATGAGGGCTTAGTGCATCAAGAAAGTGGGTCTTTCATGTAACTGAATGAATGTTTTGAAAACATTCTTTACACACACACACACACACACACACACAGAAGCTGTTTCCATTCTCATAACAAATTACCTTCAGGAAATTAAAGCCATCTATAGTCATAAAAAAAATGCTCTAAATCAATATTGATTGGAGAAATGCAAATCAAGACAACTCTGAAGTACCACATCACACTTATCAGATTGGCCAACATGACAAAATAGGAAAATGATAAGTGCTGGAGAAGATGTGGGAAAATCGGAACACTAATGCATTGTTGTTTGAGTTGTGAAATGATCCGACCATTTTGGAGAGCAATTTGGAACTATGCCCAAAGGGCTATAAAAATGTGCATAGCCTTTGACCCAGCAATAGCACATCTAGGGCTGTATCCCAAAGAGATCATAAAAATGGGAAAAGGACCCACATGTACAAAAATATTTATAGTTGCTCTTTCTGTGGTGGCAAAGAATTGAAAATTGAGGGAATGCCCATCAATTCGGGAATGGCTGAACAAGTTGTGGTATATGAATGTAATGGAATACTATTGTATTCCATACTATGAACAGGCAGACTTCAGAAAAATCTGGAAAGACTTGTATGGACTGATGCTAAGCGAAGTGAGCAGAACCAGGTGATTGTTGTACACAATAACAGCCGAGTTGTGTGATGACTAATATTGATAGATTTAGCACTTCTCAGCAATGCAAGGATCTAAGACATCTTCCAAAAGTTTCATGATGGAAAATGCTATCCATATCCAGAGAAAGAACTATGGAGTTTGAATGCAGATCAAAGCATACTATTTGCTCTTTTTTTCCTTCTGTTTTGTTTTGTTTCTTCTTTCTTGTGGTTCCTCCTACTGGTTCTAATTCTTCCTTACAACATGACTAAAGTGAAAATATGTTTAATAGGAATGTATATGTAGAGCCTATATAAGATTGCATGCTGTCTTCGGGAGGGAGGAGGGAAGGCAGGGGGAGAAAAATTTAAAACTCGAAAGCATATGGAAGTGATTGTTGAAAACTAAAAATAAATTAATAAAAACATTAAAAAAAACAAATAAAAAAACCCCAATTACCTTCAGTAACTTTTCATCCTCTTTTCTTGCAGCCACAATCATGGTGCTGAATAGCATGAGTATCAGCTGGACTTCCAGGATGCAGATGTTTTTAACCCTTTGCAAGCTTATAGCCATTCTAATAATTATAGTCCTTGGAGTTATGCAACTAATTAAAGGTAGGCACTGGAAAGTAAATGCTTTTTGATGACTTATTTGTTTTGTCTTCTCCCACCAAATTTGAGCTAGCACTAGCAGAATCTCTTGATTAGCATCTGCTTGTGAAACTTAAGCTCTATACCATCATCTAATTGATGTGAGGTGTTACTACTTTGTGGGGGGAGTGAAATGGTATTTACAACTGTATTCTGTAACAAGAGGATGAAGCGTGGACCCTGCATAGAAAATGAAGCCATCCCAGATTGTCCCAGTAGAAAATGTTTTGAATGAAACTTTTCTAAGGCATTATAGAATTTTAGACCTACAAGGATCCTTTGAGATGAGTTCATCTGGGCCCCCTCTTTTTATATATATATAGTCATTTCATTTTATTTATTTATTTTAAAAGGCCTCCTTTTAAAAACAGACCATTTTGTTTTCTCTTCTTTCTTTGCATTTCTTTTGTTGGCATTATATATATCATCTTCCTGGTTCTGCTAAATTTGCTCTTCATTGGTTCACATTTTCCCCACGTTTCTCTGAATTAGGCATAACTGTCATTTTTCTGATGTAAAAATATCCCATTATATTCATGTATAGCACTTTGTTTAGCAATTCCCAGCCAACCAGTAACTACTTTGTCCCCTCCTATTTTCTATTGAAACTTTTACAGTAGGAATGGTAGCACTAATTTGTTTGCCACTTCTAGGTCTGCAAGAAGTGAAAAGGGGGTGGGGAATGTATTGTGGGACACACACGTGGTGGTAGGACAAGTTGTCTGAATTGGATAAACGCTATTTCATGGCAAGATGCCTAGATGGTCAGGTGAAGCATGGTCTGAGCCCTTTCCTGTTTAGTTTTACTCAATGCAAGGGCCTGCCCTATAGGATCCTGCTCACATAAGATCCTAATTAATACAATTCAATTCAACAAGTATTTGTTAAATCTCTACTATGTTTCACAGACTATACTAGGCACTGGGGAGGCCATGTCTGGAGGCAGTGCAAAGACAGCAATCAAACAGTTCTTGCCTTCAAGGAATTTATATTGTACCTAGGAAACAACATGCATGTAGACACAAGTAAAAATAAATATGTAAAGATAAATATTTATACCTAAATGAATATAAGGCCAAGTTTTTTTGGTTTTGTTTTTGTTTTTTGAGAGGTCATATAGAGAGAGCCACTAGTAGCTTGAGGGATCAGAAAAGGCGTCATAGAGGAATTATCCACTGAGCAGAGATTTGTTTGTTTTTTTTTTGTTTTTTTAGGCAATTGGGGTTAAGTGACTTGCCCAGGGTCACACAGCTAAGGAAGTGTCAAGTGTTTGGTTTGAGTCCAGATTTGAACTCAGGTCTTCTTGACTTCAGGGCCGGTGCTCTATCCACTGCACCACCTAGCTGCCCCCATTAAGCAAAGATTTGAAGGAAGCTAGAGATTCTATTGGGTGGAGAAAGAGCAGGAGTCCAAAAATGAGGGACAAACTGTGCTGATGCGCAGACATGGGTGAAGAATTCTGTGTGAGTAATAAGTTTGGCCAGAATGTTGAGTATATGCAAAGGAACAATAAGGAATAAGCCCGGAAAGGTAGACCAGAGCTGGACAGAAGTGCTTAAAATGCCCTCAAGGAATTTTATAGATTTATATACCACACTCAGAGGTGGGTGTCTTGGTTAACTTCGTTCAATTACAAAATTCATTCAACAAACCTTTATTAAATTTCTACCACATGGAAGACACTGGGGATTCAAAATAAACACAAGTTAGTGATGATAACGATTATGGCTAACATTTATTTAGTGCTCACTATATGCCAGGAACTGTGCTAAGCACTTTTATGAGCACGATCTCATCTGATCCTAACAACTACGCTAGGAGCTAGATGCTCTTATTATCGCCATTCAACAGTCCCTCACTTCAAGGAACTTAAATTCTACACTGAGAGAGAAGACAGAAGGGAAAGGGAACAGAGGGAGGTGGCACACATATAAAAATAAATCTATAATATGTTTAAAAAATAATTTCCAGGGGTGGGGAGAGAAAGTAACATAGTGATACTTTTTCACTTTCAAACTTAATAATATAATATGTGCAAGAATTTTGCCATTGGGGGGAAAATATTGGCTATCTGCTACTAGCTTTTCTCCATTCATCTGAGATCACCAAGTGTCATAGGACCTAGGTTCAAATCCTGCCTCTCACTTTTGTTACCTGTATTACCTTGGACAAGTCATTGAATTCTGCAGTTCCTTCAACTACAAAATGAGGTCGTTGTATTAGATCAGTGGTGTTGAATTGAAATGGAAATAGGCCACTAAACAAAAACCATACCTAAGGATCCCTGTAGGACTCATTGACTTAGAAAGCTACATGTTTACATTATGTTCCATTGTATTTTATTTATTTGTTAAATATTTCCCAGTTACATTTTAATCTGGTTCTGGCTGTACTCAGAAGTGTTTCTGGGTCTTGTGTGTTTATGAAACCTCGTGGTCAGTTCCAGTTTGGCTATCTTGTCCTAGCATGGGTGGTGAGGTTGGGGTATGTTTTTGCCAGGTTAATTTATTGTGTCAACAGGTATCATAGGAGCACAGACACAGAGATGGAAGGGATTCCAGAGTTCATCCATTATAGACTTCTTAATTTTACAGATGAGGAAAATGAGGCCCAGAGAGATTAAATGAAGTACTTTACAATGTGAAACCGGTAGAGGTAAAACTCATACCCAAGTCTTAGGATTTACCTTCAAAGCTCCTTTTACTGCACTGTCGTATCATTCAATATACTCAAGTAGGGTGAAATGCTTAAACCCAGGTGCCTTGACAACTACTTCTTAGAAATACTACTTTTTAAAAAAAATGTTCTTAAGAAACATGAAGTGTTTATGCTTGACTCATAATTGAGCAATATTTTCTTTTTTTCCCCCACTTGATAGTATTTTATTTTTTCCAATTACATATAAAGATAGTTTTCAACATTACTTTTATAAGATTTTGAATTCCATGTTTTTCTCCCTCCTTCCCACCTCTCCCCCATCCCCAAGACAGCAATCTGAATAGGCTATACACATACAATCATATTCAACCTATTTCTACATCAGTCATGTTGTGAAAGAAGAATCAGAACAAAAGGGAAAAACCAAGAGAAAGAAAAACAAAAATTAAAAAAAAAGAGAGAAAACAATATGCTTTGATCTGCATTCAGTCTGCATAGTTCTTTCTCTGGATGTGGATAGTATTTTCCATCATGAGTCTTTTAGAATTGTCTTAGCTCATTGCCTTGCTGAGAAGAACTAAGTCTATCAAAGTTGGTCATCACACAGTGTTGCTGTTACTGAGTACAATGTTCTCCTGATTTTGCTCACTTCATTGAGTAATATTTTCAGTGTTAGTGTTGTTCTGGGCCTGTGATTTTTATTTGTTTGGAGAACACAGGTGTTGTTTGGAAACTCCCTCTAACTCTAAGAATCCAACTCTATGTTCAAACTGTAACTTATTCTATATTCTATCATTCTATAGTCTAACTATAATTTGCAGTCCTTGACAGTTAACCTTGGGAGGTTAAGTCAACTTGTTCATGGCTCATACACCTAAGGTCAAGACTTGAGGGCAGAACTTCCTGACTGCTCCAAGACTGGCCTTCTGTTTACCCATTATGCCAAACTATCTCTCCAAAAAGTTGTTTTTGGTTGTTATTTAATAGTCCATACAATTATCTATTTTCATTTGATTTTCTAGGTCAAACCCAGCACTTTAGAGATGCCTTTTCAGGAAATGATGCCAGTATTATAAGATTACCATTGGCTTTTTATTATGGAATGTATGCATATGCGGGCTGGTAAGTTGATTTCTCTGTTTTGTAGGTTGTATCCAGTGTGTGTATTTGTTCCTAAAGATTTTATTTTATTATTCTATTTTTTTGAAGGAAGTTGGGATTAAGTGACTTACCCAGTGTCACATAGCTAGTAAGTGTCTGAGGCTGGATTTGAACTCAGGTCCTCCTGACTTCAGGGCCCTATCTTTTCTCTATCTACTGTGATGCCTAGTTGTTCCTCTATTTTATTCTTTATTTGGAATGAAGTAGTGCAGAGTGGGAGCCAGGGATTTTACTTCCTTCAGACTGTAACCCCTCTCCACCCTCTTACCCAAATGATATACCTGAGATTAAACAGTGATGTGGTTTAATTTTGAGTAAATGACATTTTTTCCAAGACTAGGAATGGATTAGATCAAGTGCAAACCTTTATGAAGTACCCATTCTTTGCAGAGCACTGTGCAAGTGGTGGGGGGAGAATAAAACTTTTAAAGAAGTCATCATTACTGTCTTTAAAAAGCTTATTTTCTAGGAGAAGTATAATACACAATATTACATGCTAAGTGTATTAGAAAATTAGAACAAAGTACTATAGTAGGTTTGAGTAAGGAAGACCTAACTTTAGGAAGAGATTTCTTGAAGAAGGTGGCATTTGAGTTAGAAAAGAATTCAACAGCAGAAGATGGGAAGGTGAACCCTTTAGGGATAGGGTCTATGGGAACAATGGTATGAAGACTTGGAGAAAAGGAGCAACAGCAGCAACAGCAGCAACAGCCAGAAATAATGGAAACACCTTACTGTGCATTAGAGACCTGTCTTTAAATGTTGAGACAAAATGCGGCAGAGAGGAGCAAACAGTTCCTCCAGCAACACCGACAACCTCTGATTTTGTTGGTGGGAGAACTTCTGTCACCAATGCAGATCACATAGAGTCTTACCAAGCTCTCTGAAGCTCAGACAGGTTCCCAGTAGTTGTTTGGGGTGATGCAGGTAGTAAGTATCAGAGGTAGGGTTTGATCTCAGACTTTCCTGACTTGGTCTAGTATGCTGCCTTGCGACTATTCTTAATAGATATAAATACCTTGCTTGTCAAAAATATCTTTTATCTCAGCTTCTCAAGAGTCATTTATACTGATTAGTTCTCTTCATGTTCCCATGAGAAAGGGAAATATTTCAGATTAAGAAGTCAGTCAGAGACTCCCAAGAGGTAAGATGACATTCAAAGACAGGGACTGGAAACGGAGATAGTAAGCTCAGTTGTATAGGACAGACCAATTCTATTTCAAAGTACCTGAACAAGTTTCTTAAATTTCTTAAATATCTGGAAATAGAAGTATGTAGAAAAACCAATTAGAGACTTTATTTATCACAGAAATGTTGCCTTTTAAGCACTTTCCACGAGGACAACAATGTGGCTAATGACATGGGACTTTGTATTTATTTATTTATTAGCAGAGCTGAATAACGAGTATCACAGATAAAATCCCTTTCTTCTCTCACCCCCACCCCCATCAATTTTACTGCAGTAGGACTAAATAGGAAAAATGATCGTGTGTATTTCTAGGAGTATACCAGGTGAGACCAACAGATTACATAAAAGACTGTAAACATAAAAGCCATTATGGTCAACTCCCAAGTGAGCTGGATGGACTTTGACCATGGCAAAAAATTTTACACTGAGTTTGGTTTCCCCTTGCCCCAGACCTCCTATTGAGCTGACTGTCTCCACTGGCATTTGATGTGTCCAAATTAATTTTAATAATTGACATTGAGATTTTTTTTTGGTTTGTTTGTTTTAATAGGACCTTGGAGGTGAGACAATTTCACCTCCCGCCAATCAACAATCACCAGTGTTTGCTTGAACACTTCTAGTGACAGAGTACTCACTATTCTTTCAATTGTTATACAACTCTAAGAGTTATGTATGTATGATTATCCAAAAATTATCTGCAAGCTATATGTCCTGAGAAACATATGCATAATGTGTTCCAAATTCAGATATGTGTATATATGTGTACATATGTATTTTCTTATGGTCATTGGTTACATCCATTTGAATAAGATTCAGGTAACTTCAATTCAACAAACAATTAGTTCCTAAAATGGACAAGGCATGGTACTAGGCACTGAGAATATAAGAAAAAGACGAAAGAGTCTTTGCCCCCAAGAAACTTGCATTCTACTGGTGGTGGAGGGAGATATAACAGGTGTGTAGGTAGTAATAATAACTGGCATTTATGTGTCAAAATTTGTAGAGCACTTTTCATAGGTAGGATCATAGATAGTTGGAAAGGACCTAAAGTGCATCCAGGCTAATCCCTTCATTGTATCAATGCAGAAACTGAGTCCAAGAGACATTGTGACTTATCCAAGGTCATATAGGTAGTAGTAGCAGAAGCGAGTCTTGTCCCCTGACTCCAAATCTAGTGCCTCTTTCCACTCTTTCCTGAGGGGGTACCACACTGTCCTCTCAGGAGCTGACTGGACAAATAAATGAAAAGTGTAACGCAGATCTCATGGAAATACAAAAATCATATCTTCTAGGAATAAAATAAAGAAATACAGTGCACAGTCACTCACTGATGTGGAGTATTTGGAATGGGGAGACTTTGTGGTGGCGGAGAGGGGTGATGTGCACGTTGTGTGTGGGGTGGGGGCTGAAGACTGAGAGGAGGGCAGAACAGAGGCCACTCCAGCTGAAATTAGGCATGGGGGAAAAACAAAGAAACCATGAACCTTGTGGTCAGGAGATCTGGTTTTGAAACCCAGCTCTTTTCTACATCAGGGTTAATGATAGGAATAGTAGTGGTGACGGCTCATTGTAAGACGCTGGGTTAGTTACTTCCTTTCTCTGGGTCTCAGTTTCCCCCTTTGCAAAATGCAGGGGCTAGAGTAGGAGAATCCTTAAGTTTCCTTCTCACTTTAATAACTGACTCCAGTGACTCTAGGAATGCCTTTTGGAATTCATAGCTAGTTGCTAAAATTTTTAATCGTCCCTAGGCAAAAGGCACTGAAAGAAAGCTTTCCTTGCTTAATCTGGGTTTGCATTGGGAAGGTCTCCTAACAGAAGTACTACAATATGTTGGAAGAATACTGTCAAGCTCCCAGGGCATCAGTGTGAAATGTTTGCTTGTATATTCTGAGGGCGTTTTTTTCATTGCTATTCAAGTATGTGCATTAACCTTGAAGCAGTCTCCTTTCTTGACACATTCTCATGTCACCTGCAATGTTCTAAGAAATCCTGTCTCACTTCTCTAACTTTCAGGCTTTACATTCTTGTGCAATTCATCAAGAGTGTCTGAATGTTTGACTTCTATGCTGGTTAAACAGAAATCCTTCATTTTTTTTTTCTTTTTGCTTCTGGGATAAGGTATATGTGCAGTCATAGTTCTGTAGGTTTAGAACTGGAAGGAAAGCTATCTCATCCAATCCCCTATTTTATAGATGACAAAACTGAGACCCAGAGTCTTTACCAAATTCATATAAATAATTTAGGAGCAAGAGTTGGGATTTGAATCCAGATCATAGTTAACTTCAGATCCGTGGAAAGTGAGGGTATATTATACAAGAATGGAAATGTTCAAAATGGTAGTCTCTACCTGAATGTTGAAGATATAGCTCAAACTGTGTGGATTGATGAATATTTTGGCAAAGTAGTAACAAGCACAGCAATTGCAGATATTACTAGAGAACTTAAAGGTTTGCAAAGAGTTTATCTACATTATTTCACTTAAATGTCACAACCTAGAGGACATTAAGTCTAATCCCTTTTTGCAGCTGAGGCAGCTGAGGTACAGAGAAGTTAAGATATTCACCCAGGTTCACAGAGCTAGTAAATATCAGGCAGTATTTAAACTCAGGTCTTCCTCATTCTAGCACTCTTTCCATTGGGCCACCTAGCTGCCTCTAAGAATCAGCCCCACTCTGATCTTGCCTGGGTTGGATATTATGCTAAGCTCTGAGACTCCAAAGTCTTAGATTGGTGTCATTATTAGAATTCTCAGCCTTTTAAAGAATTTGCCTACTAGTCTTTTTCCCCTTTTCTTCTAGGTGCAGAGGTACTAATTTCTAGTGAAGGCTCTTGGAAGACACTTTCTAGATAGAACTGTGAATATTTTCCCTTGGGCTTTAGGAATAAGTGTCCCTTACTGCCAGTTACTACCTGCGTGACTTGGCTAGTCTCAACCTCCCTGGCCCTCAGTAACCTGTTCTATAAAAGGATGGTTGATTGTTGTCCTTCCATACTCAAAGAGGACCAAAATGACATCATGTTGATGGGGTCAGTGTACAGGGTGTCTGATTATGGCTGTGCAGACCAACGTGAGCTCAGAAGATTCTACCACAGGTCAGTTACAAATAGCCCATAAGAACATTTGAGTGGAATTGCCTCTAAAACCAAGGCCCATTCCAGTTCTACATCTATGATCCTTTGATTCTTAATCAGCCTTCCTAATCCTAGACACCTTGACTGTCAACAAAGCCTGAGACTCCAGTAGTTTTCTTGGCTACAATAATCCACAATTGGTTCATTGAGCTTGCTGTCCACCAAAACCTCCACATATTTTTCAAGCAAATATATCTGGTCAAGCCAATCCTATCTTGTACTTGTAAAGTTGATCTTTTGAACTCAAGTGTAAGACTTGAACTTTGAACTCAAGTGTAAATCCTTTTCAGATTTTGGCTTAGTTTCGGCCCAATGTTTCTCTGTGTCCATCTGGATTCCCCTAACTTGTTGATACATGAGATATAATACTGCACTGTCAGAATTGAGGCAGACTAGCCCATGACTCTGTGAGGAAGTCCTTGGTGACATCAGAAAGTAAAGTTCTGTGAAATAAGGAACTGGATGATAAATTAGAGGATTGAGCAAAGATATGGATCTCTTTGAATAATCCATTCTTCCCTCAAGTTTTGGAATAGCTTAGAAATGGGGCTGGAATTTAGAAGTTTCAGTTGAAAGATGATGATGATGATGATGATGATGATGATGATAAAGTAGCTTAAGGAATGGTTTATTGAAAAAACAAACAAACCAAAAAACTGAGCCAGGGAATTGGGGGACCAGATATTTATTAGAGCATTGGAATCCATAGATGGTTTTATAGTAGTTCATGCCAGTCTTCCCATTTTTTTCTGAGTTCTTCATATTCCTCAAGAAAGTCATTTTCAAAAAAACAAAAGTAAAATTAGGAACTGGCTACTTTTAAAGCATGTGAAGTCTAGAAATATTGCTTCCCCTTTCCCTTACTTTTTCCAGTTGCTCTGGACTATAACCACTGTATCACATCCTTCAGAGTACATATCCTATATAGAAGTATTCATCACACCTTGCTTTCCTTATCTGGCTGCTTTTTAGTCATTAAAACGAACCAATACCACTTTGGGCACTAACTTTTTAAATTGACTCTTATGGTCACTTTTGACTCACCAATTCAATGTCCTTTCATCAAAGTCACTTCTCCAAGCAGAGCTTGCCAAATATTCAGTCCTTGAGTCTTGAATACTGCTTGCTTGTTGCAGAATCAAGCCCGACATTTAACTGAGATGGAGTACGACAAGTTTGATGATTTTTGTCTTAGGTTAATGGAAGGCTTTAAGTACATTGAACCCTCCCAAGCAGAAATTCAAGACATTTTCATCTCGGATACACAGAGTTTGTAGCCACATTCATTCACCCAGTTAATGGTTATTTCATCTTGTCAAGCCCTTGGTTACAATGAATTGCAATGAGCAAAATAGTATGTACAGAAAAGGTGACTTTAAATACATTTTTGAAGTAAGTCTTTATATGCATAGTAACTATGGCTCTGTTTTTAGTGAGGCTTAAATGGTAGTGCTTTGTCTTCAATTTAATCTAATTCAAATACATTTCATTCCACCAGCATTTATTAAGCAACTTTCCTCCACTAGGGGATGTATGAGGTGCTGGGATACAGAGACAAATACAAAGAGAGAGATGAAATAGTCCTTGCCCTCAAGGAGATTAAGTTCTACTAGAGGAATTTATATTTACTTTGTAGACTTTAAATTGCTATATAAATATCATTAGTTGTTATTCTTTCCTACTCACTAAATTCTTCTCTGATAGGTTTTATCTCAACTTTGGTACCGAAGAAGTAGAAAATCCTGAGCGGTAAGTACCAATATATATATACACATACATACGTGTATATATATATATATATATATATATATATATATATATATATATATATATATATGTGTGTATATATTTACTTTTGTTTTAAAACATTTGTTAGAGCTAGCATGCCAGCTTAGAGCACAGACAATTCTGTGTGCTGTTTGTCTCTCTACCCTTCCACTCCCCAAAATAAATGAGATCTACTTGAATTCTGCCTAAGAGATTTGTTATTTTTGGAATTAAGTAACTTCATTGTGTATTCTACTTTCCTGACTGGTTCTAGAAGTAGAAAATCCAAGTGGACAGAGGCCCATCTTATGTAGCTAAACATTTGACCAATGGCTCCTGTGTGTACAATATCATGTTTATTTGTGGATTCCCCTACCACCAAAGTAACCTAGTATGCAAGTAGAGTTCCTGTAGATAGTGGTTTTAATTATTCAGAGTCTTTATGGAAAATCTTTTTCAGGGACTGGGGTCATTATAATGAGTAATTTGTATATAAGAACATAGAACTCCCTCCTCTCCCACTTCATAATGGGGTTTTCTATGTATACAAAGATAATGCATATGTATATGTGTGTATGTGTGTATATATGTTGTATGTATGTGTGTATGTGTGTATATATGTTGTATGTATGTGTGTATGTGGGTGTATACACTTACAATCATATTCAACCTATTTCCACATTAGTCATGTTGTGGAATAAGAATCAGAACAAAAGGGAAAAACCATGAGAAAGAAAAACAAAAACAAAAAAAAAGAGAGAAAACAATATGCTTTGATCTGCATTCTGCATAGTCATCAAATTAATAACTAGTTAAGTACAAATGGGAGGTAACTTCAGAGGGAAGACACTAGCAGAGGACAGGAAGTGACCATTAAAGGCCTTTTGAAGAAAGTGGGATTTGAGCTGAATCTTGAAGAAAGTCAGAGAAACCAGGAGGCTTTGATGAGGAGGAAGAACATTCTAGGCATAGAAGACAACCAGTGAAAAGAGACGGGATATCTTCTGCTAGGAACACCGAAAAAGTAAATGTCACTGGATTGTAGAATATATGGAGAGGAATGAAGTATAAGAAAATTGGCAAGGTAGGAAGGAGCCAAATTGCAAAGGCCTTTAATAGCCAAAAAAACAAGTTTTTATATTTGGTCCTGGAGGTAAGAGGGAAGGAGCTCCTGGAGTTGACTGAGTAGGGGAATGATATGGTCGGTCTTGTGCTTTTGGCCAGCTGATTGGAGAATAAAATGAAGTGGAGATGGACCCGAGGCAGGGAGATGGATCAGAAGGCTATTACAATAGTGTAGGTGTAAAGTAATGAGGGCCCATACCGGGATGGAAGCTGTGTGAGTTGAGAAGAGGCAAGGAGGTGACATGTGTGAGAAATGTTATGCAATTCGAGACAAAAAGACTCGGCAACAAATGAATGTGGGGAGTGAGTGGGAGCCACGTGCTGAGGATGATGACAATTTCGGGAGCCTGGGTGACTGGAAGAGGGCTGGGCCTTCAAAAGCAACAGGAAAGTTTGAAAGAGGGAAGGATTTGTTTGGACATGTTGAGTTTAAGCTTCATCTAATGGGAATCTTTTAGAGCGTTGTTGAGATTTTACATTGTTAGCTAGATCATAATTAGATGATAGTCACCTTGTCAGACTGCATCTGGAATACTATATTCAGTTTGGACTGTGCTGCACACTGATCGGTTGGAGAAACAGGACATGTTTAGCTGAGAGATGAGAAGCCTTAGGGGTCATAAGAAAGCTATGTCTAGGTTTCTGAAGGGTTGTCAACTGGAAAAAAGGATTAGACGGTCTGCTTGGCTTTGTAAAGCAGAATCAGAATCAATTAGTGGGATGATAATAATAACTCACATTTCTGATAGGATTTTATGATTTGCTAAACACTTTCTTAAAATAACCGTGTGAGGTAAGTAACGAGGTATTATTAACCCCTTCCGCCTCCATTTTACAATTGAGACAGCTGAAACTCAGATTAAGTGACAGACCTGGGATCGCACAGTAAATAGCAAAGGTCGGAACCAAATCTGGTAGCAGGTGGTAGGTGACAAGAAAGAGGATTGTGGATAAAGCATTGCGCCTGGAATCAGGAAGACTTGGGTTCAAATATGGCCTCAGAGATTTATTAGTTGTGTGACTCTGCACGAGTCACTAAGCCTCTGCCTACCTCAGTTTTCCTTAAATCTAAAATGGGACTAAAATCCATCCCTAAAATGCCCTTACCTTCCAGGGTTGTAATAAGGATCAAATGAGACATTTGTAAAAGTTCTTATAACATTCCTTCCCTATCTCCCAAGTCCAGTATTCTCTCTATTATACTATGGTGCTCAATGGAAATTGAAGACAGCCAGATTTAGGTTCAATAAAAAGAACTTCCTAACAGCTAAGGCTATCCCCACCCCACCCCCCCAAAAAAAAAGGAAAAGAAAAGAAACTTCCTTGGGCAGTATTAGGGTTGCTTTCACTAGAAGTCTTTGAGTAAAGGTTGGGTGAACACTTTTTGGTCATTTTGTTGAGTAGATCCTTGTTCAAATATTTGTTGGACTAGGTGCCTCCTGAGGTCTTATCCATATCTGAAATTCAGTGAAAAGCTGAATCAAAAACTTGAGTGCCTATGGTTTCTCCATCCAAATTAGGCAAATTATGTAATTTTGGCACGTTGCATTATCAGACAGTAAAGAAATTTGGCAAAGGACAGTTTGCCAATGTTTTCAAACAACTCAGTCTGTAGCACTTGGTTTATACTAAAAATTTTACATGGTCTAAACTAACTTTCATTCAGATCAATTGATTTTTGAAGACCAAGGCATAGTGCCTAGAGAGTTGATGAAAGGACATGGCTTACTTCATAGTTTAATAGATCTGCTGCTTTGAATGGGATAGAGAAGAACTCTTCATCTTTTGGCAATATCACTAACTTCCCTTCCTCTTCAGTATCTCTGGGAAGTGGCAAACTACTTTTTAAAATTTTAAAACAAACCTTTTAACCCATCACTCCACTTGAAATTCACGTAGATCAGTCAGCTGGTCATTCCTTAGAGGCCTAGATTATCATTCGTGTACTAGTTTTAGTGATAACATAGTTAAGGGATTGCTTTTAAATGATTCATTTAAACTATTTCAACTAATCATTTTTTAAAATATTAGAAGTACAAAACACCAATATATCTTATCTTGTAGCTATATTGTTGTTGTTGTTGTTATTATTATTATTATTATTATTATTAATTTTTCAAAGACATGACTTAAAAAATACAATATATAATGTGGGGAAACAAATGGAAACATTTTTTCCTGTATTGCCCTCACTCCAGTGATCCATTAATAATACCTGATATTATATAGCATTTTACAGATACAAAGTACCTTTTACACATAATCTGATTTGGTCCCCACAACCAATCTGATGAAATAGGTAGCATAAATATTCTTATCTACATTTTACAGAGGAAGAAACAGAGGCTTTGAGTTATGGTGCTTACCCAGAGTTATACTAAATAATAGAGCCAGAAATCTTTGGTCTTTTTCCAGTGGTATGCTTAAGATTGAGGTACAACCACTCAGTTAGTTTTTGATTGTAGACACACAAACCTCTGGCTCCTTAGATGCATTCTTGTATTTATTGTATATTCTTGTATGTATTATATTCATTGTTCAAATTATTGTATGTATCCAATTCATGAGAACAATTCAACCAGAAGACTTGGATAATGCTATCAATTCCACATTGACTGAACTGACTTCCATTTAGATCTATATAGATTTGAAATATGTGGCATGGTGTTACCTTGAATGAAGTAAATGTGTGAGTGGGCTGATAGATGATTTAAGGGTATGGTAGAAAAGACAGATTCACCTACCGCCTTTGGTAAGAAGCATTGTAACGTGCTGTAAGGTTGTAGAAACAACTAAATTTTGAAAGTGCCAAGTGCTGATTTGGAGTGTGAAAGGACTATAAGGGAGTAGTTAATTCTTTGAAAGTCCTTGTGTCCTAGGAACAGTTAGTTTGAATGATATGATGTATGTAAAGTGTTTTGCTAATCTTAAAGTGCTATGAAAATGTATTATTATTATTAAAATTATTATTATTGTCTTCTGCTAGTGTAGGTGTGTACAGAATGGTCTAGATTCAGTTAATGATACTTTGTGATGGAACATATCAAAAAGATCATCTTCCCAGCCCCTTGCTCCATTATTTTATAGATGAATCAACTGAGTCCTAGAAAAGTGAAATAATTCTCCCAAACTAACACTGGTAGTAGATAGAAAGGCCAAAATTTTAGCCCAGGTCTGCTGGCTATAACCAGTGTTCTTTCCATTATAATACTCTATTTCTTCAGTTCAGTACTTCAAGGATTGATAATTTTGTCTGTGTTTGTATTCCTTCTACCAACAGAGAGCAGATGCATTTTGAGAATTGTTTTGATGAAAAATTCACCACCTCTGAGTCCAAAGTGTTTAAACTTAGCAAGACTAGTCCTCAGACAAGAAATAGTTCATCACCTATCATGGATGCGAAGTCTGTCTAGATGAGTAGATTAGTTAGATGTTATTCTCTTTGAATATTCTTTGAAAAATCAGGATAACGCCATGCTACTACGCGGCCATGAAGTAAGATTTAATGGGTCATTTTTCTCATTGTGGTTAGAGTACCTGTTTCACCCAGAACAGTACTTCCCATGACCCAGGATAACCAAATACTAGAGAGGCATTGGGACAATGGTAACTAAGGAGCAAGTCTGTCATTACTTCTATAGCAAAGTGGATAATCTGAACAATACCGTTTTCCAAACTCTCTTCTCCTAATAAATTCTTGGGTTCTTTAAGCTTTTCAAAATAATGGAATTTTTTTTAACCTATATTGGCATAAATTATTTTTCAAACTTCCAGTGCTAATGATAATTCCTATTCTTTCCCTCCCACCTTTTTATGATTGTTTTTATAGTTATGGTCACTAAAAAAACCCCAAAACCTTAAAAAGTTAACTTTTTTTCCATGCAGAAATCCTTGAGTAGTAGAATTGCACTCAGCTTTCCTTATAAATATTTAAAAAAATTTGTATATTATGCAAAAGGCATATGGACTTCTTATAAATTGATTTCTATACTTAACCCCAATTGCCTATAGATAAATAAATAAATGAATGAATGAATGAATGAATAAATAGATTTCTATCCTTTTAAGATTGTACATTGTCCAAGATAGCAGGAACCTACATGTGATAAATACAATTGGGTATTGTGGTGAACTGTACTTGACTCAGGCTGGTTCTCTAGTAGCTTAGTTCCAATATTGGAACAAAATGTGACACTCATAGGTCATTCAACATTCAACAAAAAGAGATTCATTTAGTCATAGCATAGAAAAGATACTCATCCTTGGTAGATATGGTAGTCTTTCATTCCATATGGAAAGGCACTTGGTAATCAGAGTTGTGTGTAGTACCTTGGGACAGCCAACAAATTTTAAGGGGCCTGACTCCCTCGAATTGGCAAGCGTCTTTGTCCCTTTAGAGAACTAGGGAGCCACATGAAAAGTATGTTTCTACAGCTTGGTGGATTGAATTTTGATCCCCTGGGCCAATTAAGGCTTAGGGATAGCTTTATTGGCTTTTAGAGAAAAAACCAAAACCAAAAACTAATATTAGATTGCAGGATGACAAAGATCTGGGCTATCACAATTACTAAAAAAACTCAAAAACTCAAAAAACCCCAGTGTCAACCAACCTTTCTCAGGTGGTTTTAATCATTCCAAGGGAATTTAAGGGTGTTTAAAAGAAGGTCAAATAACATCAGCAAATAAAAATTTTAGCACAACCTTTCCAAAATCTCATGTCAGCATAGATTTAGATCTGGAAGGAACCTTAAAGGTCATCTAGTGCAATCACCTCATTTTGCAGATAAGGAAATCGAGACACCAAGAGGTTAAATGATTTGCCCAAGGTCACAGAGATAGAAAGTGATAGAGCTGGGATTCAAACTCAGGTTCTCTGACTCTAAATTCAGTGCTTCTAATAAACAATTTCACATTTGTGCTGTGCTTCCAGATTTACAAAGGACTTTTTCTTCCAGTAGCCCTTTTGAGGTAATCATACTGTTAGAGGCAGGTCTGATGTCTGTATCTATTAGTTCAGGCTGAAGGTTGGAGTGAAATGAAACCGTCAATAGGTTACTGAAAATTAATGAAAAGAAATATACTTAGCTTTAACAGAGAAAGGATATACAGTAGCACTAAGGTCTGGCAGATATGGCCCCTCTCATCTCCATATGGAAATACCTCATCTTGAGATTTATGTCATCTTTGATATCCACAAAATCTGAAGGACACAGACTCCATGTGGAGACCTTTTTTTTTTCTTTTTCTTTCACAGACCTTTTATGCCCCCAGGTGACCACAAAGGCATTTGGTTTTCTTTTTTAGTGTTGACATTGTTGTTGTCATTGTGTAGGTAGATATTTTTTTTGTTTTAGCTTTTTTCACTTGTATGAGTTCATATAACTCTTCCCATAAATCCCTAAATTCCTCATTTCTGCCATGTTTTACACAATAACATTCCATTTATTCATGTACCATATCATATATATATATGTATATGTATATGTGTATATGTGTGTGTGTGTATATATGTATATATATATATATATATATATATATATATATACATTTTCCCTAACATTCACCAATACAATTTTTTTTTCTTCTTTCCTATCACACACAGTGCTGCTATGAATATTGTGTTACATATTGGATTTTTATTCCTATCTTTGACCTCCTTGGGGTATATACCCAGTAGTGGGATCATTGAGTCATCTATAAAATTTTTATGAGAATAATTAACATTCAGCAAGATTGCTTTTAAAGTTCTAGGGGTTGACACAATTAGTACAATGTCACTTATGACTAGGAGCATTTGGAGAACCTTACCACCAGTAGGTTCTATTATATGGAATTTTAAAAATAGGTATCATTTTAAGACATTGCTCACCTTAATGAAATCTCTTTAGTTGAATCAATTACTTTGTACTGAGGCTTTCTTAAATCTTTGAATAGATGATTGTGTGTCAAGTATATTTCTCAGAAAAGAAGTAGAAACATGTATTTTCCAGTTAAATTGTTGAATACTGATGACTCCAAACCAATTTAACAAATCATTCTATCCCAACTGATTTGCACTAGATAAACTATTAACGGTTAGGTAGAGTGGGACATTTGCACTTGCAGTAAATTAAGATTTGACATTTCGTCAGATAACCTTGAATTACCTTCAATAACTTCCATTGGAATTGAATATTTAGGGGCATTGATTAGAGATGTTAGTGCAGGCTTTCAAATGTGAAATCTCTGGGATTTGAGGGACAGGGAAATAAACTGGCCAAGGCAATATTGAAGGAGGGGCTTATCTGGTACCTCTTCACTTTTACATTCTATTCATCAAACATTTGCTTCATGCCTACTGTATACCGGGCAATTTTTGAGGTACTTCCCATATAGAAGATGCAGGATCCATGGCTTCATAGAGGTTTCAGTCTAGTTTTAACAAGTAAAAGAGATAGAAATTATATCAATACATTATTTTAAGCATATACTATCTTGTTCAATTACATAAAAAAGATCTTAAATAGCAATATTTGATTGAATAATAAAAATTAATATTGTACAGCAAGTTCAATTTTGTGCCAGACACGGCAAAGACAAACAGGAAAGAACCACTACCCTCAAGGAGCTAGACTAGGGAAACATAACATACACGTTGGTAAATGTACATAGAATAGGTACCAAAGAAGTACATCATAATTTGGGGGATAACAAAAGAGCACAAGAAATTAAGGAGATCAGGAAAAGCCTCATGTAGGCTGTGCATTGAGGGAAGCTAGGGATGCCGCAAGGAAGACTTGGGAAGAGTGTGCATCGTAAACATGGTGGACGGCTTGTTCAAAGACATTGAGGAAGGGGCTAGAATGATGTCTGTGGAAAAGAGAAAGTAGGGCAGATGGTCTGAATATAGTGTGTGAGGGGAAGCAATGGGGAAGTAAATCTAGAAATGTAGGATAGAGCCAGTCTGTAAGGAATTTTAAATGCCGAATAAATGAGCTGGCATTTTATCCTAGGAAAATAGGTAATAGGAAGTCACCGAAGGTTAGTGAGTAAGGCAGTTGTGTGGTCGGACTGGAACCTTAATAATATCAGTTTTGTAGTAGTGTGGAAGGTGGATTGGAAAAGGTAGATAGAGATAGAGATTGGAGTTGAGGAGGGCTGTTAGGAAGTCATTGCAATAGTCCACATTAAGGAGTGATGAAGGCCTGAGTTACAGAGGGAAGGAGCAATGCTGTGGAAACAGTGATGGTGTAATCATTGAAATCTGGTTTATTTAAAACATTAGGTATATTTGCATCTATAAAAGGTAGTGTGGCACAGTGTATGAAATTCTGGGAATGGAATCAGGGGAGACTTGCCCTTAACTCCACTGTCCTTAACAGGTTGATGGAGGGAGTTCCTCATATTGAGAAAATCATAGTACATTCATGAATATTTAGATTTATTTCTTTTTTGTTGACTTTTATAGTCATAAGTGAAACTTTGCTATCATAGTTGTATTTGCAAATTCAAAATATAAATATGGAGAAACTGTACAAGAAACTTAATGAACAGTGAAATCATCTTAATTTTTCTTAGACTGTATTATACAACAACAGGCATCCAAGGTCTCATTTTTTTTCTTTTCTAGGTCTTACATTTATTTTGATATTTATTTAATGTGCTGTGAACTTCAGAGAATCATAATTTATTTAGAAAAACTCCCTCTTTAAAAAGTATACGCTGTGCTTTTGGAAATATTTGAGGTTTTCTGTCTAGAACAAATGGCAGAGGTGTCTGAATCTAGTCCAAATGTATAATTTGCAACATTTTGTAAGGAGATACAGGTCCAAATTACTTTTGGGAACTAGGGAGAGGAATGATGATTCCTTCTTCATTGTGACTTGCTGAGGCAAATGTGTTTCACAATGAGTCACAATTGTGCATTTTCAGGTATGCTGCAACATGCAGCTGGCCCCAGGGTGGAATGACTCAACACCTTTAAATGTCCTCCTCCACCTCCTTGGTGGGGATAAAATGATCTTGATGGAAGTCTTGAGAATTAGGATAGATGTATGAAAATGGTAACTATGGTGGTGATGGGGGAGGGGAGTGGGTTCAAAATATACAGGAAATACAACTGGGATTTACACTTAGGAATAGGATATTTCATTCATAATTGCAAGGTTTGTTTCATAATTAGAAATTAAAAAATGACAAGTCCCCAAATGACACTGGTGTTCTTTGTACCTCCAAGGTAACTTCACTCTAATCAAAGTCTCTTACATTAAATTATACTAAAGTAAAGAAGAAGGGAAGAGAAATAAGCATTTATTAAGCACCTACTATGTGCACCCACAGGCATCTGCATAAGTGATGATGAAGGCCTGAACTACAGAGATGGCTCTGTGAATAGAGGGAAGGAGATGGATATGAGAGATGTTGTAAAAACATTGATTAGTATAAGAATTAAATAGTCGGCATTTGCATCTATTAAAGGAAGTGTGGCAAAATATAGGAAATTTTTTTTTCGCATTTTACAAATATTATCTCATTTATCCTCACAACAACCTGGCAAAGTAAGTGCTAATATTATTCCCATCTTATAGGTGGGAAAACTGAGGCAGATAGAGGTTAAGTGACTTGCCCAGAGTAACACAGATAGGAAGCATCTGAGGCTGGGTTTAAACTCAGGTCTTCCAGGCACCAGGCCAGTGCTTTATCCACTGCACCACCTAACTGCCTCCAATGCTGGGTCTTCTTCTATGGACAAAACATAATAAAAACCTCTTGAAGGGTGTATATCAATGAATATAATCAATTAATCAGCAAGTGAGCTTAATAATCCCTACTCCCAAGGAGTACACATTCCAATGGGAGAGACGACAAGGATATATACAAATAGAGATAGTGTGAATGGAAGGAGAGTATATACAAACTAGTTAAATACAAGATAGTTTAAGAGGGAGAGCCCTAATAGGAGAGGGGATCAGGAAAGGCTTTATGGAGATAATTTTTTGAGCTGTGTCTTGAAAGAACTGAGGGATTCTGGGAGGTAAAGCTGAGGAGAATCTTATGGGCATGGGGGATGACCAGTGCAAAGGTTTGGAAAGAGGAGACAGGGTGCCATGTGTGAGGAATGGAGAGGGCACTTTGGCTAGATTGCAGAGTGCAGGAGGGATAGTAATGTCCAATGAGGCTGAGAAGATAAGTTGAGGCCCAGGTGGTAAAAGGGTTTAAAAGCTAAACTGAGGAGCTTCATTTTGTTCTAGAAGCAATAGGAAGACCCTGGAATTTATTGAGTAGGGGAATGGCATGGTCAGATCTGCACTTAAAAAAAGTGGTAGCAATGTATATAATAGACTGGAGAGGGGAGAAACTTAAAGCAGGGAGACCAATTAGGACAATTATATAAAGGTTAATGGAGTCAAAGTCATTTCCTGACTAGCTATTAAAGATCACCTCGAATTTATTGGAAGCTTGTGAAGGAATAGCCACCATATTCTGGGCAAATTCTTGATTGAGTTATTATATTTTGGATTCCTAAAGGGTCAGCCCTGAGTCTTCTAAGTATATAATATGCTGCATCAACAATGGAATTCCCTCTGTGGACCTGGGTTCAAAGACCAGCTTTGTCATTTACTGCTTAGGTCACCATGGGCAAAAAACCCTTTACTTCTTTCTGTAGGCACAAGATTCCTTGTTTGTAAAATAAGAGGGTTTGGGCTAGATGACTTTCCAACTCTGAAGCCATGATCTTATATTCTGTAATTGTCACTCATACAGCATTACTTGGAGGTTTTTTTTTGTTAGTTTTATTTGGATCTGTTATTTAATTAATGTTGGGAATTCCTTGTGAGGAAATGACTTGTATTAATGAAGAATGGCAACTGTTTTGTAACTTACAAAAATCTTAGAAAGTTGCTTTGTGAACAGCGATGTTAAGTGAATAGCCCATGATCAAACAGCCAGTATGCATCATAAGGGATAGAACACAAATCCAGGTGTTCCTCATTCAGAGGTTCTCACTGTACTCTGCCTCACTGATGTTAAAGCACCAGACTTTTGGTTTCAGGAATAAATGAAAGCTAGGGTAATATTTTTGAGAAATAAATGCAAGGCTAACATATGGTACCTGAAGGCAATCTCAAGAAACACCTGTGCTTAAAAAGCAAATAAACCACCGAAGAAACCCAAGTCCCCTAAACTCTTTCTATAAATAGGGGTTCTTAACCTGGACTTCTCAGCTCCGCCCCATCAGGGACTGTCCAATGGGTGAAGTTCAGGAACTCTATGACCTCAGGATGGGAAAAAATGCATCTTTATTTCCACTAATCTCTACTTGAAATTGAGCATTTCCTTCAGTTATTTAAAAACATTCTGAGAAGGGGTCCATGGGCTTTACCAGCTCCAAAGGGGTCCAGGATGGAAAAAAAACCTCTTCTCTGTAAGATGCCATGATTAGCAAATTATCCACGTATTTATTCTTTTTTTTTTTTTAAATTTGAGCCCTTTTTTTTCCCCTCCAAATATTCTGACTTTGGGTTATAAAGTAGGTTTGGTGCATAAGACGCCATCTATCATTGTTTAAGAAGTTACACAGTGCAAACAACATATCATTGAGATGTATAGTGTTTGTAAACTTGCTCTGCAATTGATAAATCACGTCTGAGGCCTCTGGAATGCCCACAAATGAATTGCTTTGTGATGACCTTGGGGTCTGAGATCAGTCAGTTTGTCTATTAGACTTTTCCAGTGTTCTTCTCACTTCATTTATTCCTTCTGTTCTAAAAAGCTAGCAAATAGTGGACTGGCGGCAAGTTCCTAAGGTTTGATATCATTAGTCATTTTAAAAGAGCCAAGGTAGCCACATGCTCTGAATAATGGACTTTAATATCAGGTTTAAATAATCTCAGTGTCATGTTTAATTAATACTTTGCCTGGCACCAATTTATGTTAATTAGGGCCTGAAAGTCACCACACCTTGTCTCAATGAAATCTGAAAAGAAAAAAACAACAATAACTTGGTTTTAAGATGTCCAAAGGGCCACTGGGATTGCTAATAACTGGAAAGGGAGGACAACCAAGTAGGTTAAGTTGATTGGAACTTTCGGTAGCTTCAGCAGAGCTACAACTAAGACTTCTGGCAACTGGAGCAGCAGTGGGAAGAGTAGAGGTTAAGTGGGAAGGGAGACTTAAGGAATGAGGTAGACTGCATATAGAAGTCATGGCACTTGAGAGAGTTGGGGAGCTTTAGAGTTCCTGTTGTTTGGACTTGGGATAGGCTGGGGAGAAGAAGGTTATGAGCCAGGCACAACCCATGGGAGAGTAGGGTGAGTGAAGTAGAAGTCTGGAGATGCTAATGACAAAGCTCTAGTCAGGACGGGGCAAATTGTAAAGGGGAAGCTGAGTGATAGTGGCATAAGATGGGGTGGAAAGTGACAATGAAGAAGAAAGAGTATGCCAACTCCTCCTAGTGGCCCTCTGTATCAGGAGGCTTGGGGAGGGGGAAGCAGTCAGTCTTAGAGAGGGGGCTAAGAGATGAATGAATGAATGAATGAATGAATGAATGAAAGAAAGATTAAGCACTTATTTGCAAAGCTGACTGCTGAGGATATGAAGAGAAAAGTAGACCAGTCTCTGCTCTCAAGGAACTCACATTCTATTGGGGGAGACAATTCATAAGGAAGGCTTCAGCTCTAAGTAGATGGGAAGATCCCATGGTCCTTAGGATGCAGTGACAAGAGATATTGATAATACCTCTTTGTTTTTTTGAGGCAATTGGGGTTCAGTGACTTGCTCAGGGTCATACAGCTAGTGTCAAGTGTCTGGTCTGAGGTCGGCTTTGAAGTCCTGGTCCTCTTGACTTCAGGGCCAGTGCTGTATCCACTGCACCACCTAGTTGCCCCTATACCTCTTCTTTGACATCATTATTTGATGTCATTCTTCCCAGGGATCTTAGGTTCAAGTCTGAGACTGTCCCCATCAAGGTCTGAGGAGAGGTGGCTAAGGTGATGGTAAGTAGTTTGACTCACCTGGCACATGCTGCCTCTTATCTCCGCCCTAAGTTAACCTTGTTGTTTTGGCTCGGCTGGCTTTCCTGTCCTGTTGGTTGGCAGTTAGTGGGTTTGGCTCTTTCTCTAGAGGATTTGCTTCCCTAGATCATAGTAGAGAGGGCTGGGCTGGAAGCAGGAATGGTGGTATGGTTGCTTATAACAGCCTTTTCTCCTGTTAGTGTTAGTTGGTCAGAAGTTGTTGCTGGTGGTGATGAGAAAGATAGGCTCCCTGTACACAATGATTTCTCTCCTCACCAATGGCTGTGGGGCCTGGGCTGAAAGAAAGTCTGGTGGTTTAGGGTGGGGGGAGCAGGCTCTTAGGTTCAGCACCCTGGACTGTCCTTATCGAGGTCTGAAGAGAGATGGTCATCAAGGTGGCAGTGGTGGTCTGTCTAGGTACCAGGTGCCTTCTGCCTTCCCCTCAGGGTGCCTTGCTGCTTCAGCTAGACTGGCTTTATCTGTTCTTCTGTTGTGCTTTCTGGAAATCTCCTTTTATCCTAGATATCCTCCTATGACATTTCTTGTACCTTTCTGGTGCTCATGGAAACCTAGCAATCTCTTGAACACACCAACAGCTCTTGGCACCCTTTCAAAGGCTGGCTGCTCTTAATCTTATACCCCAAACACAGAGGGCAGGAGGAGGGAGTTGGCTTACTCTTTCCTTAATGTCACTTTCTGACCCTCCCTCTCTCACCATGTCTCAACAGTTGCCTCTCTTTTAAACTTCTGGCCATAGTGTGATCTGTGGATCTCCAGATCAATTTCCCTTTTCCCTACAGGTTCAGTACCTGGCTCACATCTGTATGGAGTATTTTTAGGTGAAGGCTGCATTTCAGGGAACAGCAGAGGACAGAATGTGAGAGGAAGAAATGTACAATAACATTAGAGGGGAGTTCTAGAGAGCGCAATTTAAAAAAAAAAAGGATTGAAGGAGAAGATATGGACTGAGGAGGGTTGGGACCAAATCTACTGTGGAGGAATGGGGAATGACTGCTTATGTCAACCAAGCCTATCTCTTGCTCTATACTGTACTAATTCTAGGTAAGTTACACATGCGGCATGGATTTTCAGGGTGGGCAATAGTTTGGAAACAACCTGAGATTGCTGCAAGGGAGGCCTGTAAAAGAATTTAGAGTTGATACCCGTAACTCTTCTAGGGAAAAGTATCCCCCCATACATTAGTCCCTATCTCCCAGTCTCCCCACACTAGTTTCAGCTCTGTATTTCCCCTTCGATTCCTAGTTTTGATACACTATAACCTGCAGTTAAGTGAAAACAGTCGTTTTGCCTCTAAATTACTTTTGTGTTTGGGATCACCATAGTACTTGACACATAGTAACCACTTAATAAGTGTTTTTCATCCATTGATTCATACTTAGAGGAACATATAAAATTTTCACCCCAGTTTAAAAAAAAATCACCAAAATCACATAAGTGTGTAGTGAACAATTGAGAAACCATTAAGGAACCATGAGATTTCTCTTCTTCTGCCTTGCTTATGTTAGGTGATGGTATTAAAAAAAAACCAAACCAAACCAAACCAAAACCAAAACAAAAAACAACAACAGAAAACTGGAAGATGACAAATCTGCTTTAGAATCCCAACAGGCTGAATAGGTACCAACTTATATTACAGTCAAGTATTTATTACCAATGCACAAATTATTCTCAGTTTGTCTAATCTGTGCCTATTAAAAAAAAAATCCCAGGGTGACATCATACTATCCAGAAAGTTTAATATTTTCACTTTTCACAGAAATTTAAGCATTTCAATTTCAAGAAAAGTCTGCTTCAGTGAACCTCATACTTAAAACTTCAGATTGGTCAAACATAAATTAAGATGGATTTTATGTACATCATCAGTTGATGTGGGTTGCCATTCTGACTCTATTAACTAGTTTTGTTACATTGGACAGTCAATCTGTGTGGGCATTTAATCAGTCAATTAACAAACGTGTATGAAGTGCCTACTATATGTCAGGCACCATTGTGGGTTCCAGAAATACCAATAAAATCGAAACATTCTCCATTCCTAGAAGATTGCATTCTACTGCCACCCTGGGCAGAAGAGAAATGGCAGTACAGCTATGTTCGCAGATAAATAAACACAAAAAATGGGTACTAGTAAATACAAAGCGGGGTGTGTGTGTGTGTGTGTGTGTGTGTGTGTGTGTGTGTGTTTCCCCTTTAAAGAGATACTAATAACTGGGAGAATCAGAAAATTTCCCTTAATAGAGATGAAACTTGTTAGGAGGCAGAGGTAAGGAAGGAAAACTTTGTAGGCACAGGGAATATCTTATTCAAAGACCTATGTGTGGGAAATGAAATATTATTTATAAGGAATAGCAAATAAGCCAGTGTGGCTGGAGCATAGAGTACACTAAGGAGAGTAGTGTGTGATAAAAATTAAAAATATATGCTGAAACCAGACTGGGAGGAGCTTTTAACGCCAAGCAGAAGAGCTTTATTTTACCCTCAAGCCAAAAAAGAAGCTGCTGAAGCTTCTAGAGGGAAGGAGTGACATCTTCACTCTTGCATCTCAGAACTATCAATTTTGTCGCTGGGTAGAGAATAAGTTAGAGGGGGTTAAGAATAGGTGTGGAGAGACCAGTTAGGAGGCTGTTGAAACAGAAGGGTTGTGGTGTGAATGGAGGGAGGGGGACTGATTGGAAAGATATTGAGGCAGCAAGTAGACAAGGCTTAACTGCTGATTGGATGGGAGAGATGAGGGAGAAGGAAGAGTGGAGGTTAACTCCTAGGTTGTAAATGTGACCTTGGAAGGTATCTGGAAACTAGGAAGAGGTTTATGGGTAAAGATAAAAAATTCAGGTTTGATCGTGTTGAATTTGAGCATCTATTGGGCTTACAGTTGGAGATGTCTAGTGGAGACCAGGATGAGAGTAAGAAGAGATATGATCTAGCTATATAAATTTGGGGATCATCAGCATAGATATCATAGTTGAATATATGTGAGCTGATGAGATCTCTGAGAGACAGTAAAGGATAGTGAAGGAAAAAAAAGAGTCCAGGGCACAACATTGGGATCCAGCAATGTATAAAGGGTAAGACAATGCTCCTGCAAAGGATACTGAGGTGGATCAGAAGGCAAAAAGAGAGCCATAACAGAGCCGTGCCAGATGTTGTAAAGGGGACAAGAAGAATGAAGAGGGAGAAAAAATGAATCGCATTTATCAGCAAAGAGGTTATTAGTGACTTTCCAAAATGTCTTCTTCAGAGAGCTGATCTTCCTTGTTTGCAAGGAGGTGGGAGGAGTATGAGAGAGGAAGAGATGTGCTGAAAAGAGAAATTTGTAGAGTGCAGAATAGAAAGGAAAGGGGAAAATGAGATAGGGGAGGGATATAGCTCTAACAGACGGGTCTGAGGGAGCTGGGAGTGATGAAGGCTTGCAAGGGGAACTTCTGCCTGGCAGCCTCTGACTGAAATACAAAGTAGGGCACTTCACTCCTGCCCTAAGTTTCACCATTTGTAAAATGAGGGGGCTGGAATTGATTGATCTTTGAGGCTCCTTTCCAGCTCTAAATCTATGATCTCATGATTAATTTTTAGAAGATTGCCGCAGAACCATAGAGCTGGAGATCAACTAGTCAAACCCTTCATTTTCTGAGGAAAGAAACAAGACCCAGAGAAGGAAAGTGATTTCCCCGAGGTCACACAGCAATTTAGTACCAAAGACAGAGAGTTCCCAGGCTGCTGACTCTCAGGCCAGCTCTCTTTGCGTGAATGACACCGTGAGGGTGGCGTGGATTCTCAGCTATGCAATTGTACCAGGAAAGAGCAATTAATTTGAAGTTGCAATATCTAAACCCTCCTTTTAAAATGTCTTCTGAAGAGACCCAGATTTCCTTGACTATGAGGAGTTGGGAGGAATATGAGAGAGGAAGAGATCTAATGTAAGAGAAGTTTGTTAGCAAGAGCATGGGATTTGGGGATTGAAGGGGGGGGCTTGTAAAGAACACAATGATAAAGGGAGAAGACGGGGAGATGGGGGAGGGGTGCAGCTCAAACTGGGCAGCCAGGTGTCACAGTGGAAAGAGTTCTGGGTCTGCAGTCAGGAAGACTCTGTGACTCTGTGAATTAAAATCTGGCTTCAGACACTTACTAGTTGTGTGACTCTGGGCAAGTCATTTAATGCCTTTTGCCTCAGTTTCTTCATCTGTAAAATGAACTGGAGAAAGAAATGGCAAACCACTCCAACTCTGCTAAGAAACCCCAAATGGGGTCACGAAGAGTAAAACACTACGGGAAAATGACTGAAACAAATAGCTCAAACGAGCTGATTCCCACATTTACCTCAGTTTGCCAGGGTGATAAGTCAGGCTCAAAGGTGCCTTGAAGTATATAATCAAGGCATAAAAAAACCCCACTGTAATCAAGCTTTTCTTGGATAACTGAGAGTTAACTGTAGTGCCATCTACATATCTGCTTTTCTCCTAATGAAGCACAAAAGTGTCCTTTTCAGAGAGTGAGAGAATAATGCTATAGGTGGGAACAGTGTACCACCAAGAGGCAAAGGATTCGATCCAAGGTCACAGGAGAAAGGCCTCTGTCTGTAGGATGCAAGGTCACCCCAGCTACTCTTCCTTGCCTGTGTTCAGACTTAGAGTTTCTGCCTAATGGAACATGTGGTTGATGTACCTTGGGATCAGAATTCCTCTTGCATTTCTCAGCTTCCCATATGCATAAAAAATACATTTGGCTCAAAGACAGTTTGTTCATGTAAGGCCGAAATGTCAAACAAGTGGTGCAGAAATTATAGGATTATATTATAATATTTTATCATATGGTAATCAAAAAGGACAGGTATTAATCCTTCAAATGCTTTCCAGAAGCTATTTGGCTTGAAAAAAGAATTTAGGTTTTCAGCTAGATATAAAGCATAGTTTGAAGATAATGCTTTTGAATATTCTACTTAATTTTAGGTTTTCTTTTCTTCAAATTTCAGTTTCAGTTTTATTGAAGTTTTTATTCTAGGTTCTCTGCTCCTAACATACACTTTATGGACAGTGACAATGTCTCTTTCACGGCAAATCTTCAAATCCAGCTCTTTTAAAAAATACTTTAAGAGGCAAAGCAATTGGAAAGCAATGAATGTGATAAGAGGCTGCTGATGACAAAGCATTTACCAAGCGCCAGGCACTGTCCTATGTACTGGGGATACAAGCAAGCAACATAGTTGCTGTCCCCAGGAAGCTTACATTCTAAGAGAAGGAGACAGCACATAAATGGAAGCTAGAGAGAAATAGGAGGTGAGTAATGGAGGGTAGTGGGAGTCATGGTTTAGAAATGTGTAGAAAATGGTGTGAAGGCATGGTCTAGGGTAAGATAAAATGAAAACTAAGGGAGAATCTACATTCTGCTGGGAAGGAGATGAAATTGTTTAGACATGTATTTTTTTAGACTGAAAAAAAGAGAAAGAAATGTATTTTTTTCCTAAACTCAGAAAACAAAAAAACCAAAAACAGATAACAAACTGATAATAACTTCCTTGAATCAATTTTGATTTGATCTGCCACCATCTAAATTTATTTACCTTGTTGCTGTAGTAAATATGAGTGGTGTGAATAGTTTAGGAAGTAGGGTGGAGTGGCTGTCCCAGGGCATTTCCTAGGAGGACAAACTTAGGGGACAATTAGAGGGTTTGGATCAGAGTTGGCAGACTCACCTCCTCACCTGTTGAGAAATTACCTTTCACCACCTAAAAGTAGACAGTAAAACACTCAGATTCTCTTTCCTTCTCTCTTATCTCTCCCTCTCAGTCTTTGTTCTGGAGATCTGTCACCCTCTCCCATAATCCTCATAGTTCATTTTTGCCTTGGGGGGATTGAGAAGTGAGAGTCACTCTCATACTCTTCCAGGGGTCCTGGATTAGAAGAATGAAGGCTATCCTCCTGTGCCTGATGTATGAATACACCCAGAGTATGAGCTCTTCTGAATGTCTTTACCCTACTGAGGGAGCCTAGGCTAACTCCTAGTCATTCATTTAAACTTAGTTTTGATTGAGGCTATAGGATCAGTGCCCAGTGTTTTTCATTATTATCAGAGAAAACATGTTTCTAGGCATATCTGCAGTGAGCGCAATCAGGATCTGAAATGGTTTCCCATTTTTAGCAGCCATCTTGGATTTATGACGCATTTGACTATTCTGGTAATTCTGGAATTCTGGGAAATTCTGAATTGTTGTCAACACATGTTCCAAAGTAATTTCTAATATAAATAACCAAGATAAACCCAAAGGGAGTTGAGCAAAGTTTTCTATCAGTGCTATTTCTAATTGTAGAGAAAAGTCCCTCTTAATGACAGGAGCAGTGTGCTAAGAAACAAGAAATCAGGATTTTATTCTCCACTCAATCACTAACTAACTGTTTGATCCTAGATACTTAATGACTTACACAACTACTCAACCTTCCTATGCCTCATTCTATAAGATTAAGCATCAGACTTGGAGTCGGAAAGACCTGAGTTCAAATCCAGCCCCAGGTGGATGACCTTGGACAAGTCACTTAAGTTTGCTCATCTGTAATATAAGGCTAATAATAGCACCCACTTACCCATTTGGGGGACCAAATGTGATCACAGGACTTAAAATAATGTCTTACATATGGTAGATGCTTTACTAACTATTTTTTGGTTGATTGATTAATTGATTGACATACGTAAAATGCTTTGCTAACCTTATGTCATTACACAAAATGCTATTATCTATTATTATAATTTCATTGGTTTAAGAAATTGCCAGTGAGTAACTTCCTCTAGTAATGCAATTCAGAGTGATTTATAGTCTTAAAAAGTTGCCGAAAGGCACAGAGAGGTTAAGAGTGATTAGTCCAGATTCACACAGTCAGTAAATAAGATTTGAACCTAGGCATTCTGTGCGCCAAGGCCCACAGCTCTCTATCCACTTGTATATCTGTAAATGGAGCTAATGCTTTTGTTTGGTCATCACAACATAACAGAATAATTTGTAAGGACTCAGAAGCGATCTAGTCCAGCCCATTCCTGAAGAAGTATCCAGTCAGAAACACTTCCAAACAAGTGGTCATCCCGTTTTTTGCTTGAGGACCTCAGATAATAGGGAACCCACTAGGTGCCCCAGCAGCCTTCTCTGGGGTATGAGTACAAAATATGCCAAATGAGAAAGTAGGAAGGTACTTTGAAATTAATGCACATCTTTAACCAAAGATGCTTGGTTTGTGTTTTTTAAAGATTAGATTTTTTCTTAATCTGTGGAATGAAAATAAGTGTCTTAAGAGAGGGTTTTTTTTTTTTAATAGATGACATTGGTTAGGTTGAAAAACTTTTATAAACTCTTACTGTAGTTATTAAAATGTGCATGATATAAAGACACTTGTTTTAAAAGTCTCAGAAATCCTTAGAGTTTTAATTTACTCACTCACTCTAATCAGATTACGTTTCCTGGTAGACCATTTTTCCCTCGGCACGCCCATGCCATCCCCTTGTTGGCTGATTTGGCTATTGTAGTTAATTGTCTGTTTGCATTTTCACTGAGTCATCTACTTTTAGGATTCAATATCTTACCAAGAAACTCCTTTATGAAACTTGGCAAATAGGGTGTTTGTTTGGGTGACTGATTTATTTTCCTCTCAGGTTTTATTTTAAATTCTTTGCAAAGAAAAGCACAAATATAAATTCTGTGTAGTCAATCTTTATTAGAGTACATTTTGGAGGGGTTTTTTTTGGTTTCTTTTTGTTTTTTTTAGTGAGGCAACTGGGGTTAAGTGACTTGCCCAGAGTCACACAGCTAGTAAGTGTCAAGTGTTTGGTCTGAGGCCAGATTTGAACTCAGGTCCTCCTGACTCCAGGGCTGGTGCTAGTCTTTTTTTGAAATGGTATGTTAGCTGATTCATTAGCTGGTTCTTAAAGAAAGAGTAGTACTTCAAAATAAATTCAAAGGAGTTAGGACCATAAGATCAAAGGTTTAGGGTGGGAAGGAATATTAATAATTGTTTAGTCAAACCACCTTTGTTTAATATGGAAGTAAAAGGACATTTCTGGGAATAAAGTGATTTGCCCAAGGTGGTACACATTGTAAGAAAATGACATGAGCAAAGATTTAGAGATGTAGACTTCCCAGGATTTGTTTAGGAAGCAATGACTTTGGCCAGACTGGATGGTTTATTTAGAGGAATAGTAGCACATGAATTTGCATTGGGGAGGGGTCAGATTCCAAGAGGACATTGAATGTTCAAATAACACAAGGGGCCTTTAAATTGTTTGGTTTTCCAGTGTAACATTTTGGTTCCTGGAACATGTGTAGATCCATTATGTAAGCAGATTCATAGGCATGAGCCTTCTTTTCCATTGAAATTACCTCTAAGACCACAATGTAAAACACAACATTCTAAGAAATTAAAGGAAATTTAGTTGTAGCAGACGGCAAGGTAAATAACAAAACATTAAAACGTTCACACCATCCATTTCCTAATCTGCCACCTTCCAATCTCCAGAGACTGAAGGTTGTAAATGCAGTTGTCTCTGCTCCCTGTTCTTGTCTTTTCAGCCTAGAATTATAAGACAGGGTGACAAGAATATGAGTTTGTGAGCTCAGTGGTCCTTACTCTCCATTCTGGATTACTTGCCTCAAAGTGTAAGGTAGGGAATGTAATGGAATGTTTGGTACACACTTGCCCATTGGATAAATACTCTAGACTCAATTCTAGGAAGGTAAAACATCCACTAAAGCCTGAATTACCTATAAGGAGGCAATGTTGCATTGTAGAGAGGCCTTTTGGGAATAAGTGAATCTGAAGAGGATCTGGGGAATTTTGCTGTAAGTACTCGGTACACCAACACAGATTCCTTTCTGTCTAGGTCTTACCTAAGTGAGGCCTACAGAGGAGCCTGAAGATCAGAATAGTTCAGTGGCTTGCCTGAGACAGATAGTTTGTAAGTGGCAGAGGGGGATTTGGACTCAGATCTTTCTGACACCTTGTCTCCCACTCTCTCCACTCCACAAATTACTTTCTACTTCTTCCTGTACTGCAGGGAAGTCTCCCACCAACTCTGACTGTAGCAGCCCAGGGATTGCCCTTTGATGTCTCTATCTCTGTTAGTGTCCTCTCTTCTCCTCTCCTCTTCCCTCCTCTATTGTCCCGTTGCCTCCCCTCTTTTTGCTTTTCCTCCCTTCACCCCTTCACCACTCCTTTCTTCTCTCCTCCAACCATCCTTTACATCTCATCTATCACCCATCCAATCAGAGTTCAGGCTGCTCTGCTGAAACAGTCCTTGAACCCAGGCAGGGATTTGTTGGCAAACTGAAGTAGCTTTTGGTACATCCATTAACGCAGGACCAAACTCTGAAGCCTCTATGACAGAGGTCTTTAACCTGGGGTCTGTGAATTTTTTTTTAAAGTACTTTGATAACTGTATTCCAATATAATTGGTTTCCTTTGTAATCCAATACGTTAATGTAATACCATACCTTTATGCATTTAAAAATATTATTCCGAGGAGGAGTCCATAAGCTTCCCCAGACTGTCTAAAGGGTCCATGATATAACAAAGGTGAAGAATTCCTCTACAGAGAGGAGAGCCATGTTTTTGGATTCTCAAAGGATGCTGCAAAGTTCAATTTTAGGATTTAAAGCATTCTTAAGAAATTGAATCTAGTGGTATAGTCACAATATTGTGCCTTGTTTTTATGGTAGCTTCTTCTGAGGGGTACATGAGCTTAAGACACTATCATAGCACATGTAGCCAGCCATATGTCAATTTGTATTTTTTTTCCCCTTTAAACAGAAATCTCTGACTCCAAGCACTATAGGGATCAAATTTATATGAAGTCCACGCTACAAGTTCACACTACAAAGCTGACTAGCCTGGGGTATGCATTTAGCTTAGAGAAGAGAAAGGGGGACCAAACTCTCTGCCCCCCTTCTTCATCCATCGAGTGGCTTGCCTTCTCAGCTAATCCTTACTATCCTCAAAGATGGAACACCCCTGGCTATAATTCCAGGTCATGGGAAACAGGCATTATCTCTCATTGCCACGTTCACCATTAGAATCGGTAATCTCTGCCATTAGATGCTATTTTCTTAAAACCTCTCCTATTTCTGAATTGGCTTTCTAAGAAAACAGCTCCACACTACTTTACAATCAGATGCCTCCCTGGCCTTCTGTCTATTGCTGCCATTGCCTCCTGTCTGTCTTTTAATGTGAAAATTATAGGAGTTTGAAGTGCTTTTTTAGTAGATGGGGAAATGACAGAGACACTCCTGACAAAGATTCAGTTGATATGTTGATCAATACTGATGCTTATCATCCAGGGCTGACAGTGACTAAACTGTGAAGTATATTTACAGACCTGCACTGATGATAAATCAGGGGACTTGGCCTCAATCAGCGCTGGAAGGGCGAGCCTCTTCTGTATTCTGGAATCAGAAAGAGACCAACCCTGACTCACCCTGTATTTTTATGAGCAGAGTGTTTTTAGATGTAGGATAGGATGCTGGCTGTGCCACATGGTTGCAGGGGAATAAATTGCAAAGTCCTACCTTCTCATTAGTCTCCTCCCATGGCACTGTTCCCCATCCCCTTCCTTCCCCTTAACATCTTACCCTTACATGCTTACCATTTGCATATGTGGACAGATTATTGCTTAATGTGTTAGCCGGGGCAGGAGGAACTAAGGGTTTCCTCTACCCTTCCCCCTTTGACACTTTATTAACTAAGCTAATTGCTGCAGTGAAAGCCACTAGGAACCTGGCCCCAAAGGCTTGAGTTAGAGGCTGAAGAAGGTCTAATGACATGAGTACATGTGAGAAGCCCTGGGCAGTGGCCCTGGAGACTACTGGAAAGATCAGCTCTAGTTTGGGGGTAAGTGCGTGGTGTGTTGATGAACCAGTAAAGAAACCTACTACATGTAGTAACTTGGGGATACAAAGATGAAAATTGAACTGTCCCTGTTCTCTCGTGTATGACTAAAGGGTGGAGTCCATTACAATATGTTCTAGTTGAAAGGGCACTGAACTTGGACTCACAGGGCCTGAGTTTAGACCACAACTCTGCCACTTATTATTGCTTATGTGATTCTGGGCATCACTTAATCTGCCTGGGCCCCAGTTTCCTCATGATCTCCCCTTGTGCCCTCCCCCTCCAAAAGAAGATAAGCTTATTGAGGACAGGGTTATATCATTTATACCCTAAAACTGAATTGCTTTGTTGCTTGGTAAAATTACTGAAATTCCTTTTGATCAGGGTTTTGTGAAATTTGATACTTAGAAGGTATTACATTATGATAAGTGCTTTCTTTTTTAATTCAGCTGTTCGGTGCCGCAGCTAGGTGGGATAGTGGATAGAGTTTTACACTGATAGTGAGGAAGACCTGAATTTGAATCTTCCAAAGACATTTGCTAGCTGTGTAAGCTAGTCACTTAACCTCTCTCAGTCTCAGTTTCCCCATCTGCACTATGGGGATAATAAATAGTGTCTAGTATACAGGGTTGTTATGAAGAGCCAGAGTATATATGTATGTGTCTATTTCTATATCTATAGATGCACACACACACACATATGTATGTATATGCACATATGTATGTAAATGCATTATATATAACAGATATGTATTGTATATATATGGGTATATAATATATATTATATATGTATATGTGTATATATATATACATACATATATATATGGATGGATAGAAATATAGACATACATACACATATATAACATTGGTAAAGTACATTTCTATTCTTAAAGCACTATATAAATGCTAGCTATTATTAAAATTATTCCTGTATGGTCTGTTTAAATAGGCTCTCAAAAATTGCTCTGGTTTCTCTTTTGAGAGTACACTTGAATATTCCTCACTTGACAAGGTTTTTGAGCCACAATGGATCTTAGAGGTCCAACATACTTATTTTTACAAATGAGTAAACTAAGGTCCAGATTGGATAATTGGTTTGCCTAAAAACACATTAAAGATTTGTAGGAGAGCCAGGACTGGAACCTAGGTTTCTGGATTCCTTGTCCCATCTTCTTTCTAAGACATTATTCTCATTGATTTCTTTTTTTTTTTGGCTAGGCAATGGGGTTAAGTGACTTGCCCAAGGGCACACAGCTAGTGAGTGTTATGTGTCTGAGGCTGGATTTGAACTCAGGTCCTCCAGACTCCAGGGCTGGTGCTTTATCCACTGCACCACCTTGCTGGCCCCCTTATTGATATTGTTAAAAACAAACAAATAGAGAAACAAAACAACACCAAAAGCCAAAATCCAAAAAATAAAACAAAAACAAAAAACTAAGTGTTTTTTTCTTTGTGTATCTTGGCTGAAGGTGAGAGGATTCAGAGATAAACTGACGTGACAATCAATAATTAAGCATTATTAGGGACAGAAAAATGACAAGTCTGACTCTCAGCCATCAAGCTGGAATTCCCAGCAACCAAACTGTGAGTCGGGTTGACTGAGATTTTGTGAAATTGGGGTTAAAGGTGTTTTGAAGTGTATATATTAGCTTTTCTCTTCCATTTTCATGAAGCCTCAAGTATTCTTTCCAAGGCAGGGGAATCAGATAGCAAATGCTGAGAGAAAAGGCAGAAAGAGAAAGAAAGGTCAGAGCAGAGATAGTCTAGACTCTGTATTCTCTGAGCCAACATTGATATGCCAAGCCACCGAGTGAACCCATGGCTGAGGAGAAGGGCTCCCCTTTAGAGGAGGACAGTTGGGAAATAGGTGATTGATAATACAAACCTGTGGATAGAATCAGTTGGAGTTTCCTGCTCTCTAAAAGGCAGCCCTTTCTGATGTCCTGGGTGTTTTGTTGTTTGAATTTCCATGGTGACACTGATGATAAATCGCCTATTTGGTCCCACCTCATTTCATCTTGATTTTTTCCAGTTTGCTTCCTGTTGTCTAGGGCACAGCAAGTGATACCAGGAAACCCTGCCATCATATTCTAGGGTTTCTCCTAACCAACTAATCCTATTTCTTCCCTTTAAATATAGCTGAAGTCTAGATTGTCAGGTAATAATTTTAGCCAAGTGAACCAACCACATAGCCTTGAAAGAAGAGCTATGTTGTGTTTACCATGATGCCATGCTCTCTTGGGGGGAAGAAAGAGGAAATAAAACCTTGAGATCATAACAATGCTTTGAATTCAATACAGTTCAATTCAACAAGTATTTATTAAGAGACTATTATTTACCAGGAACTCTGAGGCCCTGGGGATTCCAAGACAAAAAGGAAATATTCCTAGCTCTCCCTTTACATTCCACATTTAATAACTGTGTGACCTTTGGGCAAGTTTTTTTACTTCTCTGAGACACAGTTTCTGCTTCTGAGATGCAGAAAATTGAGATCCCTTCAAGGTCCCTTTAGGTCCAAAGTTTTATAACTAACATGGGTTATAGGTTTGCAAATTTTTCATTCTTTTACAATTGGGAATTATCCATCCCAGTTAGCAATATTTCCTATACCCCAAAACCCCAGGCATTCAGGATGAACCTCTGTTGATTCAGAATCCAAACACTTAAAAAAATCCAATGGTATAAAGGATTTGTTACCCCAACCAATTTATGGGTCATTTCATGTGTTCAGGAGAGACTTCGCACAGTCTCTTCCATCTGTCCATAGTATTCTAGGAAGTTTCTGTTCAGTTAAATATTGAGAGCTTTCTAGATTCAAAACATAGTGCTTGGCCTAAAGATAAAAGCAAATGCACTCTACCCTGACCTAATATATAACAAAATACCAAAGTAACTTTGAAATCATGAAAGAAAGTTGCTATTATGTACAGTATGATTTTGTTTGGTTCTGATGCCTGCTTTTACCTTTCCTCTAATGTAGATTGGCAATTTGAATCCAGCTCACTTTGTCTCCAGGGTTGGCCTTCTATCTGCTATGCAAGGTTTCCTCTCTGATATACTTATAATTTATTTAAATTAGCAATGCATATCTACCAGATAGAGGAAAATCTCAAAAGGGGCGTGTGCTATGATAGAAAGAATAAGGAGTTCTGGAGTTCCAAAACCTGGATCCAAGTTCCAATTCTGTTACTCATTAGTTATTCAACCTCTCTGATGCTAAATTTCCTCATGTGTAAGAAGAGACTCATCATATCTGCTCTGACGACCTTCCCTAGGTTTGCGGTGAAGATCAAATGAAATAAGATACCAGAAAGTGCTTTGGAAGCAAATAGAAATATCAGCTACTCATCTTAATGAGAACCTCCTATTCCACAACCTTTGTGGAGAAGCTGGCAATTTTGCATTAGCATGAAAACGACATTCAGGTGCCAGTGCTTGATTTTCCTGCCAGGTCAGAGAAAGTGTGCTTGCCACAAAGATGCTAGGGTAGACCAGGATGCCCTAGGACATGCACAATCTTCTGTTCACTCACTTGGAGTTTCTAACATCCTATTAGAATTATCTGCATTCTCAGGAGCTGCAGCCACAGGCCTGTCTGCCAAATCCATTTGCTTCAATGATTCTAACAAATTCTATACTCTGGGGAAGAGCTATTTATATATGAGATCAGTTCCTTTATTGTAATATAATGCTGTTGAGATGCTCTGTTTCATTTTTTAATCTTTCCAAGTTTTAAAAATGCTTAATTAATTAAAGTCCCTCCAGGCACCTGCCATTGTGATTTTCCCTTCTTCCCTTCTTTGCGTCCATCCCATTCTTTAAAATAATAATAATAATAATAATAAATAAATTACAGCAATAAGGGTACCTTTTGTTGGTAAATGATATTTTGGTTTCCATGGTACTTCTTGTTACAAGTAGCTGCTCTATTCATCCTTGAATAGTATCATTTCAATGCCTGCTGAAATATCATTGCTAACATGCAACCGCAAATAGCTCCTTGATGATCCTTGTCATTGTGGAAACCCTCCTGTTAGGAAATAAATGTCAAAGAAATTAATTAGCATGTATTTAGTGAAGAGTCATTTATTTATATTTATTTATTGGTTCTTACAAGCCTGAAAAAAAATCCTTTCTTATTTATAAACTTGTTATAAAAATGCTAAGCCATTCTTCCTTAAAAAAGTCCAAGGAGAGGCCTATAGCGTAAGCTTTGGAAGGGATGACAACGATCATTAGAAGTGTTTAACCTTTTTTTGTGTGTTTTGTGTATAGAGAGAATTGGGGACCATGCATTCTAATTCTAGCTTGGCTACCAGAATGGTACTTGAGTTCTTACTTCTCTCAATTTTCTGGTTGTAATACCTGACTTATAAGAATGAAGTACCACACAATGTTTAAATCCAGTAAGTAGTAAGTACTTACTGCTACATTCAGGGTGTATATTTGACTATGGGTATACAAAGCTGACATAAGATATAGTTCTTGTCCTCAACTATATATATATATATATGTATGTGTGTGTGTACATATATATATGTATATATATATATATGTTTAGAACAGCTTATGCTTATATATTGTGCTTTAAGGTTTACAAAGCATTTCATATTCATTATCATATTATTTTCCTTGTAACCCTCTGAGGTAGGTAGCACAGGAAATATAATCCCAATATTATAACTGAGGAAATTGAGGTTCATAGACGGAGGCTGAATTCAAATCCGCATCGCTATGCATTCCAAAGCTAGTTCTCTTTTCAACAACACCAGCGTAGTGAAAATTAAACAGAAGGGCCATTAAAAGCATCTTTGTAGCCATACTGACTTAGAAAACCACATATTAACATCATCTACATTCTATTGTACTTTGGTTTATTTTGTTAAATATTTCTCAATTACATTTTAATCTGGTTTGGGCTGTACTGGGGAGTGTTGCAGGCCCATGTTGGAGACCTCTTCTCTAGACAACTCCATAAGCCAGTTTCTTCAGCCAAGACTTCCCTGTGCCATTTTCATTCTCAAGCCCGATCTTCACACCTGTCTCTACCTAACCAAATATTCAGACAAAATAGCCAAGCCCTTTGGGTGGAAGGAGCAGGGAAAGAGTGTTGAGCTGGATGCTATGATGTATTTACTGTATAAATGAGCCCCCTCAGCTCTTGCTCCTCTTTCCTGGTGATGACATTAATTTCCTACTGTGTTCCATCTCCATTGGCTGGTACCTCAAGAGTTGTGGGGCTGAATTTGTTCCATGGCTTAGACATCCTTGTTTGTTTGTACCTTGGAGCTCCCTGCTGGTGGCCACCAGCCGCTTATGCTGTGCTGTTTCTGTGCTTTATGGGAAAATGTTCATATGTGGCTGCTGTGTTTGATATTAAATCTGAGATGAACTTCTGAAGCTTTCTTGCTTTTTTATTAAAAATGATTTTGGCTGGGGGCAGTGTTATCCTGTTCATAAATCAGGTTCTCTCCAAGATTCAATAATTCAGAATTCACATGAGGATATGGTGGAATACAACATTTCTTTTTCTTCCTCTCCCACCCTCCCTGTGCAAAATCTACTTCACTCTCCCTTTCCTCCTCTCCACTGCCTCTTTCTATTTATTTTAAGTCTTCTTTGGGGAGGTTTGCACAGATCTGTCCCATGGCCAGGGAAGAGGAAGGCAGAAAAAGAGAGCCATCACTAGGTAATTGCTTTTGGCTTGAAGGGCCTTGAACTTGATAAGTTTTCTGAGTTTCTTTTTCTGCCCAGGAAATAGGCGATTTGGTTCGTTTGTTTATTTATTTCAGAGTAATCCCAAGCCATAGCATGACTCCCTTGCCTCCCTGAGCTTTACTGCTTCGTCTCTTATGAGGGATAGCTTGGAAGAGAAGCAGGTTGATAAAAGGAAAAGAATATCAGTAATGTCAAAGACTTGAGAAGGCCTCCCTGTGTCAAGTTACAGGTGGCAAAAGGATTTATGAAAACATAAGTGCTTGCTTTTCAAAAAGCTCTTTCCTTAAGCCTTCACTTCTTCACATTTGAAAGGCAAAAATAGGATATTTGGGAAATATAATTGAGAGAGGAAATCTTATGAGGCTTGGGGTTTGAAGAAATTTTGAAAGACTCTAAGGAAATAAAAGGCTGATTTATTATTTTTTTCCTCTTCTAAGAGTAAGTAGGAGCAATTAGAATCCATAAGGATTACTCATAATCAGTATGCCTGTTATTTTTATAGCCCTATTTTTCCAAAGAGTCTTAAACACTTCCATATGTAGTATGTTGTTTTTGTCATAAAAATCTTATGGAGAGAAAACAAAAGTTAATCATAAGAGTTCTTTAAATAGTACCTTTTAGTAATACATGTGACTTTATTTACCAAATTAGATTGCAAATGTTTTTTCAGGTACCTTTAAAAAAATTGGTGGAGTTGAGGAAAGATAACACAAGGCAATCTTTTGGTTTGGACTCAGTTTTCTTGATGCTTACATCACCTTTTTCCATAGAAGCAGTTAGTAGTACCAGGAAAAAGGGCTGGATTTATATGTGAGAAGCCTTGGGACTAGGGATATTGAAAAACCTTCGTGAAAGATGTGGGAGTCAAACTGATACCTAAACTGGGCTATGAAGAAAGGATTTCAATAGGTAGAAATCTGGAGATGATAAATCCAGGTCTTGTGGGTAAAAATGTGCACTACTGTAAGGGCCTACTATATGCAATGACCTGGGTTTTGCCCCTGTCTTATCTTGGCTATATGACCATGGACAAGCCACACCCACAATGTATGGGACAACTCTCAAGGACAGTAGTTTACATATGTGTTTTTTTAATGTGTCCCAGTGTTTCCACGTCAGAATTTCCCAATGCCTAGGAAATTTCAGGTCCAGATTGAAAACAAAACCAAAAATAGAAACAAAATAATACTTGTACTGTTTGCCTTACATGGCTTTTGTGAGGAAAGTACTTTGTATACTCTTAAGTACTATATCAATGTGAGTATTTATTATTAACATTTTATAATTATCCATCATATCCATGCTTTGTATATGGTAGGCCCTTAAATGTTTGCTGAATTGAGTGGAATAAAATTAGCTATTTTTAAAAAATATATATACTCTGAGGTAAAGGAAGCATGCTCTATGGAGTTCATATGGTAGGTAGACCAGTCAGATGGATGGGAGAAAAGCTGAGCAGAAATGAGGTCTAGACAAGCGGAGGGGATGGGAAGGAGGTATGTAAATTGCATAGGGCCAATATTCATAAGATTGCACCCTTCTGATTTGCCAAATAGAATATCATTTGGACAAATTGTAATTAAAATAGAAAGAAAAGCCTTTGTGCAAATAGTGTATCTATGTACTCTTATCCAAAAAAGGTCATGTAAAATGTAATTTTTAAAATTATGCATCATTGATAGTATAACCAATATATTTGTAACCTAATCACTCAAAATGTCAAAATGTCTTAAAAAGATGACCTTGATAAAAGTGGCTGGCCTAACCTTAGAAAATGAGAAGAAATCCATGCTGATGGTTTGACTAACCTAAAAGGCCCTTAAGGACTTTTTTTTCCTAAGATATCCCAAAGAATTCTAGAAGAGTGAAAACTGTCACTTGTGGCCTTATTGTCCCCAGAAAGGTGCTTGAAAAGTTATAAGCTACTATCAACTCACATGCTTACTTTCTTAGCCCTATGAATTCTTTATAATATTGACATATGCATGTTGAGGATATTGTTGATGAACATAGGATGAGAATAGAACAGGAAGACTTTGGACATCATTTTTTATAGCACCTACCTCTTTATAGTCACACAGATGACCGTAGTCAACTGTATAAGAAGTATAAGGTCCTATTTTATTTATTATTTGCTGAAAGAAATGGGGAGGTTTAATTTGGAGAGAGGGTGATCTGTGGAACATGATAATAATTGTGTCTTCGAGTATTTGAAAGGCTTAAAACTTAAAGCACATTATTACTGTGGGAGGAGGTGCAGGCTGTATTATTGGAGGGAATGCCTGTGCTGCCAATGAAGCAATCATGGATCCTTGAAATATTGAAGCATAAACATTTGCTTTAACTCCTTCATGAAAGGTTTTGTCCAAAACCTCATCATGCTAGGGAAGTGTCTCTGGATGTAACCCATGAATATCATATCCATGGGAGATAACCTTTGGAAATTCATTATCTATGGTAATTGTAGATGGTAGTAATACACCAAGAATAAACTGTGAATGAGAGAGAGAGCTTTTACAAGCTTCTGAAAGTAAGAAAAAAATGAGTTGCAGGAAATGCAAGTTTTAAAAAATCTTTTGGGTTCTTTATATGAAATGGAAGCAAATGTAACCTGCTCATGGAAATTGTGCTGGGAAACTATTGTTATAAAGTCTAAGGTTTTCTTCTTGTGTGCTTTACACATATTTACTCTAATGCTGGGGTAAAAGTGGATGTCTTTCTGCTCATTTTAAAATTGCTAATGACTCTGCCTTTCTACTGAAAGGTTTGAGCTGTGAGTGAAGTATTAGAAATGATCAGATCATTGAAACATATATTTGGGGTCACTTAGTGGTCTATGTATCTCGAGTCTGGGCTTGGCATTTTTCTTTTCCTTTTTTAATTTTTTTTATGATTTATTTTTTTATTTATCAACAATCACTTCCATAAGCTTTTGAGTTTTAAATTTTCTTCCCCTCCCTCCCCCGCCAAAATGGCTCACAATCTGATATAGGCTATACATATACATTCCTAGTAAACATATTTTCACATTAGTGATGTTGTAAGGAAGAATTAGAACCAATAGGAGAACCATCAGAAAAAGGAAACTAAACAAAACAGAAGAAAAAAAATGGCAAATAGTATGCTTTGATCTGCATTCAAACTCCATAATTCTTTCTTTGGATGTGGATAGCATGATGTCTTAGATCCTTGCATTGATGAGAAGGGCCAAGTCTATCAAAGTCAGTCATCGCACAATGCGACTGTTACTGTGTGCAATGTTCTCCTGGTTCTGCTCGCTTCACTCAGCATCAGTTCACATATGTCTTTCCAGGTTTTTCTGAAATCTACCTGCTCATCGTTTCTTATAACACAATAGTATTCCATTATTCCATTACATTCATATACCACAACTTGTTCAGCCATTCCCTAATTGATGGGCATCCCCTCAATTTCCAATTCTTTGCCACCACAAAAAGAGCTGCTGTAAATTGGGCTTGGTGTTTTCTTATATTTTCATTTTCATTTTCTTCAGTATCCCCTTTTCACTTTCCCAGCTTTTAATCAGTATCTGTTCATTTTTTAACATCTCTTTCTTTGTGGAATTTTTCCTCTGTGGCAACTGGGAAAGCTTAGATGAGTTTTCAGGGTAACTGAAATTTCAGGCAAAAGTCCTATGACTTTATCACAGAACACTCAGAAATAAAGGGCAGGAGCATGACTCTGGAATTCAACTGGGGCCACAATGTATATGTCAGTGAGAACAGGTTGGTCACAGCATCACACCCTTCTGTGGCCCTAAAACTTTTTCTGAAGCTGGACTGTGAACTATAGACCTTGGCGGATTCATAACAGATTTGATTAAATGCACTCCTCTCCCTAGTTTTGTTTCTCTCAACAACATTGTCCTTCTGGCTTTGTCTCTTTGGGGCTGTTTTTTTTTTCTCTTTTTCTTTCTTTCTTTTTTTTAAATAAAGCTGTATTTGTTTACAGATGATGACCAGTAATTTAGGTTTTGGGGGGTCTGGACCTGTGATTTCATTGGTGTGGAAAACAATACCCTCTGCCAAGATATATCTGCAACTACTCAGTAACTTAAAGTTCTAGAGCAAGGGTTCTTAATTTGGACACCATGAAATTAAACACACACGCACACACAATTGTATGTCAATATAATTGGCTTCCTTTATAATCATGTTTATTTTATTTTAAGCATTTAAAAACATTAAGAGGGGTCCAGGCATTTCACCAGACTCTGAAAGATGTCAAAGAAATCTTTCTCTGTTCTGAAGAGTTGCCAGTGACACCAAGAGCCTAAGTGACCTATTTAAGATCATCAATCTACTATATGTCAAAATGTGGGACTTGAATTCCAGTCTTCCTATTTCTAAAATTGGTTCTTATTCCATTATTAGAATGGAAACTCATTGAGGGAAGGGATGGTTTCATTTGTTGTAATTACATCTCCAGCATCTAGCATGGTGCATAGAACATTAATATATGTGTATATATATATATATATATATATATATATATATATATATATATATATATATACACACAAATAATAAATACTGTCCGATTGATACTCCCTACTTCTCCCTCTAAAGACAACAACAACAACGACAACGACAATAATGATATTCAAACATTCCAGTGAATCTATGATCTCAACAATGTGAGCATGTGGATACTCCCTCCAACAGTGCAAATCACAACCCATCCATATCCTTTCATAAATCTTCTACAAATTGCTGGGGACCTTCCTTTGCTTTTTCTTGACATAGGAAGGATACCCACGGATCATGTAAGCTATCCATCAGTTATCCCTCATTCTCACCATGGGATCAGCCCATCTGCTGACTACAGCCTGTTCATGCTTACCATGCGCCTCTCCACTGACCTTTTGTAATTCTCATCTTTGTTTCAATTTATTCAGAGATTTTCTATGGCTCTCAGTCATATAATATTACTGTTGGTTCATTAAAAAAAAAAGATGCACTTTTGCTTCCCTTGAGAAGCATGGAGGCATTAAAAAAGACTTTACCCAAAGGCAATCTTGAACCACAGAATTATAGAGTTACAGAGTCTGAGAACTGGAAGTTGTCTCAGTCACTAACTAGCCTAACCTTTATGCCAAAGAAATCCCTATTATAACATACCCAATAAGTAGTATGTTAAATTCTAGCCCTTTCTCTTAATCCTATTTGATTCTAGGCCCATTTGTAGGTTCTGCCCATTATTCACATGCTGGGTCTGCCATATTTACTTTTTTTTTTTTTTGGCTAGGCAATGGGGTTAAGTCACTTGCCCAAGGTCACATAGCTAGTAAGTGTCAAATGTCTGAGGTCAGATTTGAACTCAGGTCCGCCTGACTCCAGGGCCTGTGCTCTATCCACTGTGCCACCTAGCTGCCCCTATATTTACTTTTAATCTTGAGTTGCTGTCCTGTGTTGTCATTCCCCTAAATGCAAGATTCTGTGGGTTGGCCTATCTGTTCCTGCCTATTTGGGTCTTAAAATACAGAGGGAAACCTCTGTTTTAAACCAGTAGAACTCATTGATCAGCATGTGCTATATACACATGTATGTATGTATGTATATATGTATCTATGTATATATGTATGTATGTATGTATATATACACATATATGTGTGTGTGTATTATGTATTATATATATGTGTGTATATTCACTTACTATAGATTTATCACTGTAGATATATAGTATGAAGCCACAGTAGTTCTAATGCAGCCTGGAGGATTAAGTATTGACTCCTGGCTTGAGCTCTGGATTCCAGTGCCTTGGAAAATTAGGTGTACTCCAAAAGCATGAACTACTTTTCTGCAGAAGGGTTTGGGTTGGCAGTACTCCATCAACAGCTTCTACAAATCTCATAAAGACCTCTTGTTAGTCTGACCCTCAAGGACTCTCCTGGGCTATGACATAACTGAGAACTGAGCTGGATCTTCTTGGGTTTTCATGGCTCAGAATGAAAGCCATTCTCAGAGAAATTTGATGTAAATAGTCATGACACACTCCTTTCCCCATCCCCACCTCAACCCCTCCCCCCACTCCTATGATTTCGCACAGGTGTTCATAGTATCTATAATGTACTAGCTCACCCTCTCTTCTAACTGTTTATTAGATAAAATTAGTCACTCAGTGTAAATAGAATCTTTATGGAAGATAAGCGGAAAGCAAGAATGAAAGGAAAAAAATTCCTAGATATTGTAAGCTGCCTTGACTATGTTTATTATTTCCCTCTAATCTAAAGTTGTTAACCTGTGCTAATCATTCCCTTTGGTGGAAGATTTTATGGGCTAGCCCATCTGTTCTTGCCCATTTGAGTCCTGAAATGCAGAGGTAAGCCATATTAAGTATTAAAGTCTTTTAATTAATTATACTGCTGTGCTTAAAATTATATTCCTAAGTGTTGACTGTGAACATCAAAGTAGAAATTGGACCTTTTCTATGTGTTTTCCACCTGACTCAAATGGAAACAACTTATGATTAAGCACTACAGACACAGATATGTAAAGCTAGATGGATCCTTAGAGATCATATAGTCCAACTCCTCAGTTTACAGATGAATATAAATATGAGATTGAGGCCCAGAGAAGTCAAGGAAGCTTAAGTAAGCATCTATGTTCAGAATGTATAGGTTTCCAGACTCCTAGTTCAGAATATTTATATGAGACCCCATGACTCTACTTATCCCATGCTTTTTCTCACTTTCTCTTGGTTTCTCCAAGTGTTTTTATTTTATACAAGAGAAGCTGGCATGTGGTTGCAGTTGTCTTTTCTAACCAGCATGCTTTTTGGTGAGGCAATCGGGGTTAAGTGACTTGCCCAGGGTCACACAGCTAGTAAGAGTCAAGTGTCGCTACCTAGATGCTCCTCAGCATGCTTCTTAAACTCCAATTTGTTCAAACATTCCCCAAATGATGAGCATCCATTTTGTTTCCAGTTTCTTTTCTTTTATCTCTTCCTCTTCCTCCTCTTCCTAGAAGCACGGCTGTGCATGTTACATATTGTTACTTTTTTTTAATGTAAGATATGTACTGACATCATCTTTCCATAAGAAGTGGATTATACATTCTTGATGTGGGAGGGAACTGGAGATCATTTTTGAGACCATTGTCATCTTCTATGGTATCTGGGGTTTAATGGTTTTCCACAGCCTTTAAGCTAATTCTATTAAAAAAAATCACATCATATTCCAAACATTATAAAACGGAATGAAATTACTTTTAATCAAGTGAGTAAAAGTAGTTTCATCGTCATGTTCGATCATAAAAAGATTTTTTTTCTCAATAACAGAATTTCTAACAAACCAGCAAAAGGGTAGTTTATAGAATAGTCTTCCCTTGGTAGAGAGCTTTAAAACTGAGATGAAATCACCAGGGTTATAACTAAGAATATCTATGTTCAGAATGTAATTATAAGAACTAACTTCCCTGGAAGTAAATTTGGGGGACCCAAACATGTTAACAACTAGGCAGAAGGAAAGTGAGTTATTTCCTGGAGTTGAGTTCTACTCTATAGTGTTTCATGAGCCCAGTATTAAATAGTAAGAAAGATAGGATGAAAAAGATCCTTATCTCTTGAAAAGGGAAGGAAACAGAAGGATGACACATAGTGCTGACTTTGTTGGTAGTATTGGATAAACAGGCATGGTTCCACATCAGGAGGTTCCTAGTTCTAATTCCTCTATCACCCTTACTTTCCATTAGCACCAGCGGGGATGCATTGGTCCTATCTCTATATTTAAGAACCAATTTCACTGTTCCTCACTACTTAAAAGCTTTATGCTTTCATGGTGTGGACACACCCTCCAACACGGAAGATTGCAAATCCTTCATGATTGCTTACTTACAGTGGCTAAAGAATTCATCTCTCTGTAGTGAGCCTAGTAATACTCTTCTCTTAAATTAGCTCGGATTGTTCTTGAATAACATATAACCATAGCCAGGCTTATATTTAAAACCTTTCAAGCTTAGTATTACTTGTCACAGCTTGTACTTCATTGACATAGCCATCAAGAGTAGAGGGCCACATCCATAGAAGAATAAAGCATCGGATGACTTCAAGAGGATTCATCATTCATTTAAATACATTTTCCATAGAAGCCTTCATATGCCTATTAAGAATATATCTTTTTTTTAAACAAATGAAGAGATAATAGCATAGAATGACTAAGCAGAAAAGACTAAAAGAATACAGAGGAAAAGCCTACTTGGTAACAAAGGTTTATGATGTTCACTGGGCCTCCTACTGGAGACCTTTCCCAGTTCTTCCAGTTTCTAGATCCTTCTCCTCTAAATCAACTTCCATCTACTCTGTCTATACCTTGAATGTACCCATTTATTTACATGTCATCTCATCTCTCCCATTAGAATGTAAACTCCTTGAGGGCTAGGGCTAATTTTTGTCTTTTTGTATCCCTAGGGCTTTGGCACAAGTAGGCATTGAATAAGTGCTCATTGATTGACTCATTGGTTGGTTGAATGGATAACTGTCGATCTACCCACCTTACTTTTCTTATTTTCTATATGTGTCGTAGGGAATCACAGTTGATGGCGAAGCTGTTTTATGCCACTCACACCTTTGTTGAACCAGTGCTTTGTTCTCTTTACACGTGTTGTTTGGCAGTCGTACAAGCAGCAGTACATGAAGTGGTATGAAAAAATCCTGTGAGAGGGCATCAGCAGCTATTTTCATATTAGGAGATTCTGAATTTGGAGGCCAATGTTTCTCTCTGTCAACTTTCAAGATTGGGGGCATCATGTGAAATTTTGTCTTTTAGGAGAGATGAAACGATCAATTTCTTGCAGTCACTGCAAGTGTGGAAGAGAGGGAAAGAGATACCAATAGCCCATTTTAATGGTGGCCACCACCATCCTAGGTGGGGAAGGGCAGAGTTAAATTAGGAAGGAATGTCTACAATGTGCATTACCTGGGAGAAAGTGTACCAGGACACCATGATGTTTTAATCCTGCTTTTTGATTGTCTTGTCAGTACCCTCTACATTTGGATACCCCAGAACAAAGCTCTAGTTCTCCTGGCTCCAGGTATGGCTCCGGGCTTCAGTTGTCTAAAGAACTGTCACTGTTGACTAGCTGGTTTTTGTTTGTTTGTTTTGTTTTAATCTTGCTGCTATCAGAGGGCAGTATGACTAGTGCTCAACGTAACGGGCAGTTAGCACACATGATTCTGTGTGCTAAACCCAGGGAGGTTCTAGAGGTCAGTGACCAAGCACACAGTGTCTCTTCTTCTTGTCAGGAACTGAATTTTCATTTTGGAGGAAATTATACTGAGGTATTCATTAGAAGCATCCAACAATATCAGGGTTCTTTGGGGTTGATAAGCACCATGGTTACAAAACAGGCAGTCTTTGTGCAGGGAGATAAAGGTCCAAGTTTTGTGAACTGGAAAAAAAGTCTGAGGAGGTTATTATGTGAAGCGAGGAATATATACAGGGAACATGGCGTCAAATTACAAGGGTCAGCAGCTTCCTGGCTTTTTCAGCATATTGAATGAAGATACAGCAGTGCCTGTGTTCTGTGTATGTCTTGATGCTACATTAGCCTCTGCATTTAACAGCAGGCTACCTGTGAATGAATGGGATTCTCAGCTGTAGTTTCATAACTTCCCTGGGACCTTGGGACCTTGGACCTACTGCACTTACAGCAATGGGGGTGCAGACATTGCTGAATTTTTCTGGGCTGTTCTACTTGTGTGCAAAATTGGTGTCAGCTATATTTTTAAATTACTTTAAAATTGTATTGATGCTTGTTTTTTTAATGCCCAAATGATTTTTTAAAAAAAATAGAACCTTGCCCACCACTCATAATAAAGAAAACCAGTTGAATAAATAGAGGCACAAAACAACTGCATATAACAATATTCACAACATTCTACACCCATACTCCTCTACCTCTCTACTGAGAGATGGAACATTTATTTCATCACTTGCTCTTTGGGACCAATTCATTGTAACTGATCTGAGTTAAGTTATCTTCTAGGGCTGCTGTTGTTAAGACTATTGTCTTAATTTTTCCCCTTGTTATAATTTTTTCCTTATGTATCAGTTCTTTCCTAAGTTCTCTCACACTCATTTCTTTTGAAATAATAATATGCCATTATATTCATATAACACCATTTATTCAGCCATCCCTCAGTTGATGGACACCATTTTTTCCTAGTTTTAATATCTACTCACTTCTCCTCTCTTCTCCTCTCCTCGCTTCTCATTTCCTTTCTTTCCCCTTCCCTTCTCTTCTCTCCTTTTGCCTTTTCATTCACTACCACAAAGAAAGTGCTGCTGTAAATATTTGTTGCATATTGTCACTTTTGCTTTTAATGATACACTGGCATCATCCTTCTAGGAGAGGTGGACTATGAATTCTTTGTGTGGAAGGGAAATACACACTAATGAAACTTTGAAACTATTATCAACTTCTATAGCAGTCAAGGTTCAAGAGTTTTCAGTAGTGTTTAAGCTAATTCCAATTTTGAGAGAGAGAGAGAGAGAGAGAGAGAGAGAGAGAGAGAGAGAGAGAGAGAGTCTCTGTGTGTGTGTGTGTGTGTGTGTGTGTGCACGTGCGTGTGTATGGTTACTTTACAAGGCTGAACTTAGGTTTGAACATATGGTACCTTTTCCTAATGAATGTGTAAAAGCCAAGAAATGGACCTATCATTCTGGAAGAAAATAAGATGAAGGAGTTACTTTTTTAAGCTGTCATTCTTCTGAAAGAGACAATTTCCTGCCTTGGTTTAAGGAAGTGAATGATAAATAACAGATGGCTAATAAGTAACTGCTTTCTTTATTTCAGAAACGTTCCTCTTGCAATATGTATATCAATGATCATAGTCACTGTTTGCTATGTCCTAACGAATGTGGCCTATTTCACTACCATCAGTGCTGAAGAGTTGCTGCTCTCCAAAGCCGTGGCAGTGGTATGTTCAAGTTGGGGAAAAGGCAAATGCGAAATGGGTTATGGAGCTGTTGTAATGTGATGATAGTTTCTTCTGGCAGAAAGCTGTTGAAGCTCTGATAGTAGGCATCTGGGCAAAGAAGTGAAGAAGATCCTGGATATTAGTTTTTATGGAAGTATGTTAAAATAAACAGCATCACTTTTATGGCATCCTTTTCCTTGGCATATCCCATTTAATTTATATAGCTAGAATTCTATAAAACAACTGCTATTTTTAATGATCATTTAATGTATTTTCTACATTAGATTTTTTTATAGCTAACATAGGCCCACATGTGGAACTTGGATGACTTTCAGTGTTGGGGATGTTTGGAGGGGGCAATTTTTTTTAAAGGAATATAGCTTACCACTGGGGTACTCAGAGACTATATGGACAGTAATTGAATCCAAACAAGAATGTATCATTGGCATTCAAATCATTTTAAATTGCGATCATTGCCATTGGAAAATGCCAATGGGATCTGTCTAACTGAACGTCTTAGAGTAACTTCTTCCCAAAGTTCCTTTTTAGGATTTTGGAGTTAACCAAACTGTAGACATAGCAATTGTTAACCGTTCTCAGAAAGTCAGTCAGTAAGTGTTTATTAACAGGTCTTCTCTGTAACTGGCACTGTGCTAAGTGCCGGATATTTAAAAAAAAAAAAAAGGAAAAAACCAGTCCATGCCCTTGAGGAGTTCACAATCTAAGGGTACATAGTCAACTATGCATAAATAAGATAGAAGCAGGATCAACCAGAGATAATCAAGAAGGGAAATAAGAAAGTTAAGAGGGATTGTGAAGGATTTCTTGTAAATATTCACCACATGGTCTATGAAAACAAAATATTAATCCTTTCTTTTTAGAAGAAGAAAACCCAAAATGTTTAGTTGAAATCCCATAGCGGTGAAAGGCAGCTTGGAATAGTAGAGAGAGAGAGAGAGGGAGGAAAGGAGGGGGAGAGAGAGAGAGAGAGAGAGAGAGAGAGAGAGAGAGAGAGAGAGAGAGAGAGATAGCACACGTCCAAACCCAGCCAGACCTGTGTACAATTCATGCTTCTGATATATAATAGCTATGTAACTGTGGCCACATCACTTGATTTCTCAGTGCTCTAGGCCACTCTCTAAGATTACAAGTCGAAAATAAAGTTCAACCCCCATTGGTAGAAGAATTTTCCTTGCCTGGGAGTTCCCTATATCAATGAAATCACAGTCCTTTGGCAATGGAGAAACAGATTAGTTTGTGAATCCCCAGTCTCGGCTGATTGTCCTTAAGATGGTAGTACTCTCTGAGTGTCTACCCAGCCAGCTCTACTGATTAAGAATAAGTTGCCTAATTTCTTTTGGTCACATGTGGGAGTTTAATAGACTAAGAATGATTTTGCTTACTGCAACTAGTTGTACCAAATAAATCATGTGTATTTTACTCGTTTCAAGTCAGCAACGTGATTTTAACATTTAAAGGTTGTCATTTTTTTTTGTCCTGATATGGACTGAGATAATAAGGTATTATCTGTATCAAAGGCAATCAATCAATGCTAGACATGTTCATATTTGTGGATATTTGTATATCCAGCATATAACTTAATGCTTTGCACATAGTAAGTGCTTCATTCATTCATTCATTCATTCATTCATTCATTCATATCACTGAGGAAAGCATCCTATGTTCCATATTCTGAAGAAATAATGTTAAACATTATGTTTCATATTTTATTTTACTTTTTGTGTATTTGTGTTTTGTCTAATTTCTGTGTCATTTATTGTATAATATATGATGAGTTGACTAAGTAAGTTTTCTGTAGATGTGTTCTTATATCCTTAGAGTCTAAGAAGCAGTAGAATGCATTTGGGATGGATAGGAGGAGGTGAGAGAAGTATTAGGAAGAACCCCAGCTCCTCACTGATAATATGGATAACTGATGCCTTAAAATTATGTCCCCTGCTCTGCCATGATTATTGTCACGATCATTAGCTCAAACAGGTCTGACTGTTTGAATAGAGATGAGGGTGATAGGCAGCCTTTCTCTTCCCCTCATGTCTAGCTCCTGCATGTATAAGAATGTTCTCAAATGGGTCACAGGATTTCCAGTTTTCTATTATAAACAAAGAGCAGGACCACTCTTAATCCACAAATTTGGTCTCTGAAATGTCATGTGGGCTAGAAGGAGGAAGTGACTTTCTATTCACTTAATGAAATTAGAATCTCCCTGTTCCAAAGTAATTTCCTGTGGATAGAAGTCTTAAGGAAACAGCAATGACTACCTCGTTAAGGAGAATTGAGGAGATGTACAATTGAACCAGTGTCCAGAGTGACTGGATATTAGACTCTGGAATTTTGTTCTTAACTCTTCTCCCCTTGAAACCTTCCCTCTTTCAAACTTCCTAATTACTGTTGAAAGCACCACGATCCTCTTAGTTACCCTGTCTTACAATACAACTATCATCGATGTTTCCTCACTCACACTCACCTCTCATAGAAAATCTGTTACTAAGTCTTGTCATTTCTACCTTTACAACATTTGTCCTATACTTCCCCTTCTCTTCACTCACATGAGTGACCACCCTGATTCATGCTCTTTTCACCTCAGTTCTGTATTTCTACAGTAGTTTTATGATTAGTCTCTCTGTCTCAAGTTTCTCCTCACTCCCATCCATTCCCTACTCAACTGCCCAAATGATTTTTACTAAAGCACAGGTCAGACCTGTCCTACACGTCACCTTCCTACTCAGTATAACTTCAGTGACTCTCTATTACCTCCAGGATTTAATACAAAACCCTCTGTTTACAACCTGACCCCTTCCTATCTTTCTAGTCTCCTTACATTTACTTTACTTCCCTTCATGTACTTTACAGCCACTGACACTCATTTTCTGGCTGTTCCTTGCACACAATACTATCTCCTGAGTTTTCTCTGGCTGTCTCCAATGCCTAAAATACTCTCCTTCCCCACACACAAAATATATTTCTGTATATAATTATAATCTATCAATATCTACATAGATATAGCTAACTGTATGCAATGGATTGCATATTGTCCTCTCCGTTAGAACTTAAGCTCCTTCAGGGCAGAGATAATAGTTTTGCTTTGCTTTGTGTATGTGTGTGTGTGTGTGTGTGTGTGTGTGTGTGTGTGTGTGTATGTGTGTGTGTGTCCCCAGCACTTAGCACAGTGCTTGGTATATAAGTAAGAGCTAAGAAATGTTTGGTGAATGACCACTTGCTTTCTCATCTTCCTGATCCTGCTGTTGCTCTCTCTTACCCATGGGCTGCTGAAAGATAGGGTGACTCCTTCTTCTCATTTTTCTTCTACTCCTTTCCTCTCTGTCCACATTCAATGTGTTCATGTATGATCAACTGAGACTAAAAAGGGTAATCAATCCACTGTGGTCCACTTTATAAGAATAATTTTCTACCTTATGCAGTCAAGAATTATTACTAAGAAATCTATTTTATCCTTCAAAAAGTGCTTCATCTTTCTTCCACTTTATGACAAGTTTGAATATCTCCTTTATTGTGTCTTTCTCTAGACCTTTGCAGAAAGGCTTTTGGGAAAATTCTCAATAGCTGTCCCAGTCTTTGTTGCCCTTTCCTGTTTTGGCTCCATGAATGGGGGCATTTTTGCTGTCTCCAGGTGAGTGAATAAATGGCTTATAATTCAAAGATGAGAGCTCTTTGGTCGTGCTGGTTCGACTAACCAAAAAAATGCTTGTAAAAGTGGAATGAGGAGTTGTGCTAGAACAGAGCTGTTAGATAATCTCTAAGGTTCCTTCTAGTTCTAGATCCTAAGATTTTATGGAGTTCCCAAATAGGGAAAGAAACATTGAGATGTCCTTCCTTCATTATAACCCACAGGTATGCTTTTTTCTTGAGACATTACCCTTCACTTGATGATCATCCCTTTTGAGGTGAGTGAGCAATAGTATTTTTTTGCAGTGAGAATGGCAGGTGCAATAGTATAGGTTTATTTTTGGCTGTGATGGTCTCTTGCACCTAGAAAGGACCACTAGAAATTACTATCTAATTAGATAGATAGATAGATAGATAAGATATTTAGATAATAGATATAGATGTAGAAGCATAGTGGATAATGAGTTGGTATTTTTTTTTTAAAGCTAGGGACCTGGAATCAAATCTTGCCTCAGACACATGATCCCCATGTGACTCTGGGGAAGTTACTTCCAAGTATTTTAGATAGCTCACTACAATAGTAAGTTTCTGAGATGTCAGCTTGAATTGATAGAGGAAGTTCTTTAAGTCCAATCCCTGTTTGGAGGAGAGAGAGAGAGAGAGAGAGACAGACAGACAGACAGACAGACAGAGTCAGACAGATGTGACAGAGAGACAGAGATCAAAGACCTGCATTATCTGCAAAGAGCCTTTTGGTTTTATTTTTATCATTATTATTATTATCACCACAAACATTATCATTATCATTACTGTTGTTTCCAGGCTTATTTTTATCAATGCTTTCACTGGTATGAAAAAGGCCCTTTACCAATGCAGATCAATGAAGCACTCTTTAATTCAAGCCTTAAATAGGGGGCATTGAAGGTTAAAGGACTCATGTAGGGCCATGCAGCTAGTATGTAGGAGAGGCAGATCCCAGGTTTGAACCCAGGTTTTCCTGACTCCAAGGCCGGCACTCCAACCCCTAATGTCATGCTATCTTTCTTGTTTTAAACTTGGAATGATTAAAACAGTCAGCTTTTCCATTGTCGATATTATTTACCACTGATTTTTTTTTTAACACAGGAAGTAACAGTAAATGAGACATGACTATTCAATCTACCTAATGAACAATAGTATGGGGTTGGCAAATTTTGTATACTTCTAAATTCAATTTCTTTCACTGTTTACATAGCCCTGCCTCAAAGGAGAAATGCAAAAATTTACCTTGGGAGAACAGAGCCCATTCCATATGAAAAGCTTCTCATTTTCTCAAGTTTTCCTTTATGGAATGAACATTTGTAAAGTTAATCCACATTTTTCTCCCATCAGGTTGTTTTATGTTGCTTCCCGTGAGGGTCACCTTCCAGAAATCCTCTCCATGATTCATGTCCGCAAGTACACTCCTCTGCCAGCTGTCATTGTATTGGTAATGCATATTAACAAGTGTTTCTCCATGTAACTGGGGATAACAAGCTTGCAAAGATGAGTTCAAAGAAAACTTCTCAGGGGCTGCTTTCTTCTCTTTTCTTGCTGAAGCACGTAAGGGGTAGGATGAGACTTGCATGAATAGTGTTCAGTCCATATAGATTCGTTTTTCATTACTGACATTTATGTTATACGCTAAGGTTTGTGAGGGTCTCTATAAACATAAACTCTTTTGAGCCTTACAACAAACAATAAACTTTCGAGATAGACACTGCAAATGTTATTAGCCTCATTTTACAGATGAAACTGAGGGGTCAGAAGGTTTATGTAACTTTCCTTTGTTCACACAACTAATTAACTAATTAAATAAACCAGTTCCTAATGCTCAGGGCCAGCACTCTCCACTATACAACATTGGGATTACAGTTCTAGAATTGAAAAGGGCTTCATAAGCTACCTCCTGCAACCCTCTCATTTCATAGATGAGGAACTGAGACCCAGTATGTTATGTGTGTTTTCAAAGGTCACAAAGGTAGTAAGTATTAGCAGTGGGATTTGAACCCAAATCTTCTGGGTACTCTTTTTATTTTAGTACATTGCCTCTCTTTGCTCCATCTTTCTTCCTAGTCATATTTAACTCTCCCAGAGAGGTAACTAAAGCCCATCTCATTATGATTTTCCTAAGAGTTTGAAGGTTTGAAGGGAAATGATTAGCTTGACCCCTGTCACTGACTCAAAGACTTGTAGAAAAGGCTGTCTGAGTAATGAGGCTCAGATTCACTTAATTGAAAGTGAAGCCCAGTGCTGTAGACTGAGAACACCCAGGCTCATCATAGACACACTTTATAATGAAAAGCATAGACAATTACACACAAAGATAATGGAGGAAGACTTGGGCTGTGAGAATGATTCTGTGATTAAAAATGAGACAGTTGGTGAGAGTATCTGAAAGGAAGCACATACACATACTAAAATGGAAATTAAAGTTGCAACATTTTTCATTTAGGGAGATATATTTTGGAAAGATTGGGCATAATAGAATGGAAAACGCTCTTGAGGTCCGTTGCTGATGTGATGTAATGTCTTACCTATTATTTTGCAACACTTCCATCAGTTGTGAGGTGCACCAGATAAGGCATTGGATGTTTTTTTTTTAATGCATTTAATTTGTTTCAAAATGTTTCCCTGAAAATTCTTTCTAAAGTACATGTTCTCCATAAGCTTCCCTTGTGAGAATAGAACATATTATTTATTCTGTGAAGAGGGCTTTCATTTAAAGCCCAGACTGTCACTCAGGTCGTCCTTGGTATGCACAGCTGCAGAGATACTTTGTGCTGATCTCGGCTTCTTCCTTATTTTCTGCTGTCTTGAGAGTCAGACAAGGCAGGCATATAGTGAGAATAACTTTGGAAGGAAAGAAAGGTCAGTGGTTTGTGTTCAGGAGCAAAGGTACCATTATTTAGAGATGCCCACATCTCAGGTGTATATCTCAAGGAATTTATTGGGCAGCATTTAATAGAGGAAGAGCCATTGGTTTTCAAAATGCCTTATGCCATTATTAGCAGTTATTACCTCCTATACAGCCATACTTCAAAAACAAAACAAAGAAACAGGCTTATAGCACCATAGATTTATCTCTTGCCTGCATTATTTTAATAGGTTTCTGATTGGTTTGCCTGCAACCCTTTCTCCCACACCAATTCTCCACTTAATTGCCAAATTGGTATACCTGAACTTGTGATTGGACCGTGTCAAGCTCCGTTCAAGAAGTGCCAGTGATTCCCTTCTGCTCTTAGATAGATTGAAAAACAAACTCCCCTGTTTGACAGTTAAAAGTTCTTCACAGTCTGATGTTAACTTATGTTTTCAGACCAATTGTATATTGCTTCTTCTCATAGTCTCCATTTGACCCAAACCTGTCTACTTGCCCATTAATGGTATTCTATCTCCCTCCTTTCTATCTTTGTCCAGGATGTTTCCCATGCTTAGATTGCTTTCCCTCCTCACCTCAGCTGCTTGGAAACCCTTACCTCCTTCCAAACTCAATTCAGTAGGCATCACTTACGAGAAGCTTTTCCTGATTCTTCTAGTTCTTGGTGCTTCTCCCAATCCTTGAAGTTATAGTTATTTTATTTTTACTCCTCTGTGTATATGTTATTCTGTGTAGAATGGAAACAAATATACAACTAGAACGTAAGCTTATTTTCGTCTTTGTATCCCTAATGCTTAGCACACTTCCTGGCATGTAGTAGGGGTCTTATAAATGCTTATAGAATTGAATTGAATTTTGAACTCTAAGGGAACATAAAGGGCATCTAATCCAAGCTGTACCTTTGACAGAGAATAGGAAACAGGCAACCAGAGAAATCAAATAATTAGCCCAAGGGCACTCAAGTTACTATGATCTTAAAAAAGAAAATCAATGCCAAGTTAACCATTTTCAACTGTAACAAGTGTCCTAAATAGGATAAGAATCCAGATACTCTGTCTCCAAAGTTTAATTTCTTTGACTTGGTATAAAAATATTCTCTTTTTTCTGAGATGAAAGGAACAAGCCCACAACCAGATGCTGATATTAAAGTAGATCAGCCCCATTCGTTGCTTACTAACATTGGTTAACTAACCGTTAAGGGTTAGTCATTCTGTGGGCAGGTGGGTGGGGTAATAGTGATGATCCTGCTTTTTGTCATGCTGCAAAATGCTGCTGTTAGTCTAGTTTCTCACAACACTCTGGTGGCTTACTGGTCTGAGGCCATTCGAAATCTAATTAGGGGCTGGTGCTCGGTAGTGCTCTTGTTATTTGTGTGTTACATTTTGCTAGACTCAGTTGCGATCTTTTCTCTCTTTTTTCCCCCCCCAACCTACAGTACCCTTTGACAATGATAATGCTTTTCTTCGGTGATCTTTATGGTCTCCTGAATTTCCTCAGTTTTGCCAGGTGGCTTTTTATTGGATTAGCAGTTGCAGGGCTGATTTATCTCCGATACAAACGACCAGATATGCATCGTCCTTTCAAGGTAACCTCAGTCATTTTAATGGTTTTACATGAATCTTTCTCCCCAAGACGTAGCTGTCCACTTTGGACAATTCAATGATGATACTGATGATGGGAGCCTCCTTGAATACAGGGCTTAACTCTTCCTGACAAATGCATGCCCAATGGATTTCCTTTAGCTGTGAAAGAAAAAAAAAAATCAGCACAAGGCTATTTTCCCTGAAGGAGGAAGCTCTTAGTAGACTTGTGGTTTGAGTTCCTATGACCACACCTGTTGGCTTGAGGGGCTGAACATTTAGAAACTTCCTTCCAGATGTCTTCTGTGACAAGTTGGAAAAGAATGTTCTTAGGATCATCAAGAGCCATAAAGACGTTCAAGGAATCAGATAGAGATTTATGAGAGGCTATTCATTATTACATTATTCTACTGGATTTGTGATCTCATAGATCTGGTTATTTCAGGGGCATGTTGGGAAATGTTTAATCACTGGCTCCCCGGGGTGGGGGTGGGGATTAAACGTTTAAGTTTAATCTGCACTATTAACATTTTCTACATCACTTTAAGTCTTGACAATCAACAAAATGATAAATCCTCTGATTTGTAGCATTTGCTGAATCTTGAGGTATAAATGAGTAATCAATTCTCAAGAGGCACTATTCAGTACACCCCTGTTATTTCCTCCAAATGATGAAGATTGCAGGTAGTGCGTGTCTTCTCATTCAGTGCTATACTTGTCCATATCCTTCTAGAGGTCTGATTGAGTTAAAATGCATAGAGGGAATTTCACCTTTGTCTCAGCACCCAAGATAGGACCTTTCATATACTAGAGGCAGTTAGCTGGTGCTGTACATAGGGTAGTGGAATTGGAATCAAAAAGTGCTGGAGACACACACACACACACACACACACACACACACACACACTGTTTGATTGGTCTTGGGCAAGTCATTTAATTACTTAGCCTCTAAGCCAATATGTAACATGTTAAATTCAAATAGAAGTGGATCGCTACTGACCTTATATTGACTTAGAGAATGTGAGTTTGTGATTTTCTATGTAGCATTTTATTTATTTATTTTTGTTAAACATTTCCCAAGTATATTTTAATCCAATTCACCACACTTGAGAGTTTTATGGGATGCTTAGGTCTGCAACTCTAAGAGTCTGATTGTCTGCTCCAAGCAACTTTCTGTGGCTGTTAATTGCAGAGAAGATTAGTAGACATTAGTAGAGGTAGTTTGTTCTCTGGGAGTCCTCTATACTAAAGAAATCAGCGGTCTGGTCATTATCATTATTTTTATTATTATTGTTATCCTTATAATCTGCCAAGAGATCTATTATATGTGATAAAGGCCTTTCTCTTTACATCCAGAGATAATTAAATGTAAGAAATTAGGAGTTTACAAATGAAATATTTTGAATATTTTAATCTCACTAATGTAGCTACTTGATATTATCTTATGGTTTATTTTTCTAAACCATATACTCGAAAAAGAGAAATATTATTAAGTTCATTTTGGTGAGTAGAATTCAAGGAGGATATCACTTTACAGAATGTCTCTTTTGTCCATCATACCTTTCCTTTGGAAAGCTGAATATTATGGCCACAGCTTCTCCGAATCCTTCATGGAATTGATTGGGTCTTGTCATTTGGTCCCCTTTAAAACCATACTGATAATGTTGTCAGAAAGCTTTTAAATTATATTCAATGTATAGAGTTGGGCACCATCTTCATCAGGATCAAAGAGGAATTTACCTCTTCTCTACTTTGTCAGTCCTTGTGGCATATCTCAGAAAAGAAATCGAAACACACTTAATCATTTTTAAGTGTAAGAAGTGGTCTATGCTACTTGTAGAATGTTAAAATGGATTATAATGGCAACTCTCAAAGATTCAATGTTTGAAGTCCAAGTATATATAACACGTTCATCACAACTATAACTAAGGTAGGACAACTAGGTCTTTACTCCAGCGTGTTAACATTTTAGCCCACAGACAGTACTTCATAATCCTTCAGAGGTACAAAACCTGATTAATTTAGTTAAGGTTTAGTTTAGTTCAAAAAAGGAAACTTCCAGAAGATTCCTTCTTCATCCCTTCAGCTGTTGAACCCAGTGTAAGCTGTTATCCCTTCTGGGGGTGGGGAACCTGCAGCCTCAAGCCCACAGATCTCCTTTTTGTGAAGTTTGGATTCAGTCAAAGGGCTGCACTTGAGGACCTAGAAGGTCACATGTGGTCTCGAGGCTGTCAGCAGCTCCTTGCTGTATCCCAGTCTTTTTCTCCAGCTTCCACCCCAATGGAAATTTTCCTTAAAATGTTGTCTGGATATTTTACATATTGTTTGCCCCGATGTTTGTTTTATTTTGTTTTGTTTTTGGCAAAGTTTGTACTGGATGGCAAAAAGTTTACTTACATCTGTAACAATAATACTTAACCAATATAAGAAAGGGCATCTGTAGAGAGATAGTGTTCTTAACTTTATGTTTATGAGGTACAGACTTCTGCCTCTACCTATTCCAAACAAATGTTTTAATACATACTCTGTGATCCCATTTTTGGACATTCCATCAATTGTATTCAACTCTATAATTATAAGAAATCGCTCAACTTTCATTTGTTTGTATTGTTACATTCTGGAGCTAGTCAGTATCCAAAGACAGCTCAAAGTGACCTTTGTCATTGTCTTTTGTTTCAGGTGCCACTGTTTATACCAGCTCTGTTTTCCTTCACCTGCTTTTTCATGGTGGCCTTGTCCCTTTATTCTGATCCATTCAGTACTGGGATAGGTTTTGGGATCACGCTGACTGGTATCCCAGCTTACTACTTCTTCATTGTCTGGGACAAGAAGCCAAAGTGGTTCCAGAGAATATCAGGTAATGTTCCTGACATCATACAAGAGCTTAAGAGAGGAAGATATATACATATTATTGTTAAAGTTGCACTGGTAGGGATATATGTATTCCTTAAAACAGTAGCACAAATTAAAATGGCAATTGCATTGCATTGACAAGATAAAACCATCACCCCTGCCCTCAAGGAGCTTAAGCCTAATGGCAACCATCACACATATTATTATATCTATGTAGGGGGCAGCTAGGTAGTACAGAGGATAGAATGCCAGGCTGAGTCAGGAAGACTCATCTTTCTGAGTTCAAATCTGGCCCCAGACACTTACTAGCTGTGTGACCCTGGGCAAGTCACTTAACCCTGTTTGCCTTAGTTTTCTCTTCCCTTACATCTATCATGAGCCAGCATCTGTGCTAACAGAAATGGCTGCTTTACAGACATCGTAGACATTGTATTTAAACTGGGCCATGAAGTAAGGGTTTTAAGTCAAGCAGAGAAAAGGATGGGTTTTAGTTTATGCTTGGCATTGGGAGATTGCTTAATGCATTGGTGTCAAACTTATATAGAACAGGGGCCACTAAACCCTATTTGAGTGAGGATCCCTATGGGGAGCATATTGACTTAGTTTTAAAATGTAATGTTATCTATGTTTTATTGCATTTTTAATTTTTTTGTTAAATATTTCCCAATTACATTTTAATCTGATTCCAGCAGAATTTAGGATTGTTGCAGGGTGCCTGCTGCCTCTTTGGTAGCTCTGGTATAAAGAAAGGTCAGAGGCTAGAAGCATGGAATCTATTCAGAAAATTGACAGAGAGTAGTCTAGTGTGGCGTATGGAATCCTTAGTATATATCCTAGAGTATATATCCTAGGCTAATCCTTAGGGCTAATCCTGTGGAAGAAAAGAAAAAGACTTCCTAGGAACCTGTCAAAATGCATTACAATGTCAGGAGATATTGCTTCTCTTCACTTCCCCCAAATTTCTATCTCTTATCCTCTGGAATCCCAATCTCTACCTTCTTGATAGATAAAGGAGAAAGTCTTCAAAACCAAAAACCACTACAGTACAGGAGGAGGGGGAAGGTGGGTTATATTTCAGGCATTCCAAACAGGAAGTCTGTATTTGTCCAAAGAAAAATTGTTACATGTGGTGAGTCAGTTCTCTACTGCATTTCATGTGCTATATTATAGATTAACAGGCTTTTTTGGTCTAGCCAGGGAGTGTGGACACCATACTTCCAAAGAAAAGTTGATTCTGAGTTACAAACAACTCACATTAAAAACAAAACAAAATAACACTTTTTGCAGGACAAACAGTTTCTAAATTGAGGGCTGCTCTCATTTGAAGTGAGTGTTTTCTGGAAGGACAAGAAGCGTTTGAATTCAAGTCACTAAGCCCTTTTCGGGCTAGGCTGATACCACTGTTGGAAGAGCCTTGCCAGGACACTTACTTCAAGCAGAGAATAGCTCTTTAAGATTTTAAAGCTATTAAACCCTGTTAAAGAATTTTTAGATAAAAAATGTTATTAGCTATGTAATGACCTACTTGTACTTTCCAATCCCTTAAGTACTTAATTACAGTGGTTCAGGATTGGGAATAAAGGCAGTTTAATCAAAATGCTGCATTTCAGAGAGCCCAAGGTAGGATTTTGTACGTGGTGGCTTTTCAATAAATGTTGACTAAAATCCCCACCCCCCAAAAAAAAGCAAAAACAACTTGAATTATTTGGGAGGAAGGGAATGAAGACTCTACTTTATTACCATAGACTGTAAAGTTATGGCTTTTGTGCTTAATTCTTTCACTGTAACTAGGTACAGCTGTTACTGTAACTGTTTGAGAGCAGGGACCTAGTCTTCTCAATGTTCTGCACTGAACCCAGTACCTAGCACAGGAGGAGCTGTTTGTTGTATTGTCAGTCATATGTAGGACATGGGCACACCCTGGGACATGTATGTGTGTTGTACTGCACTGTATCAATATCAGATTGTAGCATGGAGGGAAAAAGGCTAAATTTGAAGTTGGAAGATCTAGTAAAGATGACAAATAGGTTGAAGTGGATGCTATGTGGTGTCACAGAAACTTATTCAGAATCTAGCTGTCATGGGCAGATTTGCCTCTTTCATTTTTGCATTAGTGTTTAGGGTTCGATTCAGTTCACAGCAGCAAGTATCTACTATGTACTAGGTATTGTGCTAATAAGACCTGAGGGTACAAAGACAGAAGTGAGATAACCTCTGGCCTCAAAGAGCTTAATTCTACTGGAAGGGTACGTCATGTTCACTATAATAAGCAAATCTAAACGACATATAAAATGCATATAAAGTCATATGTAAGGTTGAAGAAGACCACTGACAGCTGGGGGAACTTGGCGTGTGTTAGCATTGGAGATCCAGGACCCACTGTCTACTCAAACTAGATTTTGCATTCATTTATCTTGTCTCTACTTTTTGCTGTCAGAGTCTGAACTTATAACTCATTTTTGTTCTGAATAATATTTTGATAGATTCTGTTTCTGAAAATTTTGAAGAATTAGATTAATTTTTTTTAGTAACGGGTTAGTTAGCAAGTATTCTTAGCCCAGTCAAAATACTTCCCTTGAAATTTTATTATATTTTTTTTAGGCTGTTCATAAAATCCAGAAAGGGACTAGATGGACAGTGAATATTAGGATAGTGTGGAAGGCAAATCACCAGAGCTTCCTTTTAGCGTTCCTTTTCTCAGCTTAGCTCTTGCCAGGGTGAGTTCTGGTACATTCCTTAAATGAAATGCCCTCTTTTCCTCTGTAAGATGACATCCTGGAGCACTGTGAAAAATTAAGACATTTCTAGCATCCAACCAGTGCCTGACATAGAAGAGGTGCTTAATGAAGGCTGGTTGAGTACAGAATAAGGCATAAAATCATAGTCAAAAACATAAAGGTAGCATAATTCTTGCTAATTCTTGAGGGAAGGGTCTGATTTTCATTTTAAGACATAGTAGATATTTAATAAATGCTTTGTTGTTGTATTTAATTTAGAGAGAAATCTACAGTGCCCTGAAAGTTGTCCTAGAGCTGGGTTTTTGTGTGTACGTTGGAGCCCTTTCGCAATCTGGTGAAACCTATGAAGCCCTTCCAGAATAATGTTTTTAGCACATAAAATAAAATAACATAGGATTACACAGGAAACCTCTTATATTAACATATAGTTCTCAGACTATACATGCATATTGTGTGTACATATATGAGTGTAGTTCATACATACATGTATGTACATATGTGCACATATGTATTATATGCAAACATAAGAATCACTTGATTCATATATATGGAATGTTTATACATAATAAATATATTATATTATATAATTGTATAATATAATACAACATATTATAGATAATACAATATAGTATATACATATAATATATGATAATATATAATATATTATAATAGATATAATAATATAATATATAACATATCAAAGGATTCACATATATAAGTTCATATTCATAAAAGAATCAAGGGATTCTTATATTCATTTCTATCTAAGATTCCCTTAATTCTTGCTATTTCTGTCTCTCTCCTCTCTTCTTTATCTCTCTGTCATTTCTTCTCTCTTTCTCTTTCCTCTCTGTTTCTCTTTCTCTGTTCTCTCTCTGTGTATGTATGTATGTATGTGTATATATATGAAGAATCTCTGGTCTTAGAGGAAGTATGAGGGAAAACAGCTGGCATTTGTAGCCTGGTTTAAGATTTACAGAGTTATTTATGTATTTTATCTTATGATGAGATAATGAAAAGAGAAACTTGCCCCCTGCTAAGCTTTAGGAGGTTCATTTTCCCCTCTTCTGCCTCGCTGGTTTACAGTCTGTAAGCCAAGCAGCCTTTCCTGCTCCTGCTGCTGAAGGTGCCTTCTGCATTTCACACCTCTTCTTTTCTAATTCCAGCTTTTGCAGTTTCCTCAGTTGGTTCTCATTTCCTTCTTCCTTTCCCACTCATTCCTCCCTTTCAAAGCTCTTTGTAGCATTGTTTTCCTCCTCACTGATCTTTGAATATGTGCATGACCTCCATAGTTAGCTCTCATCCTTCCTGAATTTTACTGGCAATACTGTAGTGGGTGATTTTGAAAAAGAAATAGTGCCAGAACCTCCTGAGTATCTGGGGATCCTCTGACTTTAAACCAACATCTTATCAGTCATTATCTTTATAGCTTCCTTGTGACAGAATGCCAACAAGTAATGGCTTCCCCTGATTTTGTGTTATTCTCTACCCAAGCCCTCATGTACTTTGCAGTAAAATATAAGAAATCAATATTTATTGCGGGCCTAACAAAAACATATGCATACACACGTACATAAACATACATATGTATGTATACAGGCACAGATGCATATACATCTATACATGGATACAGGTATATGTGTATATAAAATACATACTTATGCATATATTCACACACATGTATGTGTACATATGTTTTCTGGGTGTCATGGATAAAACCTGCTGCAGAGCTGTTTTAGAGAGGAAACACATGTGAGCTCAACTATCTAGAAGGCTATTGACCATAACCTGCTATGTTGGAACATAGCCCTTTTTCCTGCTACAGTCTCTCATTTCTTGGCTGGAGATGGGCATCTTTAAAGCTGGCAGATTGTATGAACTTTCACTCAGCCACTTTAAAGGGGCACAGAGCCTCCAATGAGGTGATACCCAATATACCTAATATGCCTCTGCCAGCAGTGAGCTTTCGCTGACCACCATTAGGAAGCAGCAGAGAGCTGAGATTGACTTGGAGAGTGAGAGAATATTCAGAGCCTGAAAATCAGAGCTCCTGCAGCACTGATATTTGATTAATCTTTCTGGCCACAGGATGCCAGTGTTGAACCACTTTTTGCTTGATAGCGTTACTCCAGTGGAAATAAAGTGTGCTCTTTAAGGGAGCTGTGGGCTCCATGGAAAGGGTTTTTTTTTTTTTTACTTGCCAGCTGTGACAAGAGTAGCTAATTCCTCTGTTCTTTCTTTTCTTTTCTTTTTTTTTTTTAAACATGAGCCTCTTGTGCAAGGGAAAAAAAAGGGGAAGAGGACTGGATACCTCTGTGACATATTCAGATCCACTGTAGTAGGAGGCAAAGTGACAACATACAGCCTGGGCCGCAGTCCTTATCTTTTTTATTGGTGGCCTCTGTATCTCCCAGCAAGAGACTGAATGTGTAAGCTAAACATCTGGGGGATGTGGGGGCCAGGCTTCCTGTACAACAGACTTTGCCTTTAAATAAAACCCTTAATTATCTGTGTCACCCTGGAGCAGCGCTGGCAGAATTATTCAGATCTCTGTTCTGATGGACGATGTTGTGCTGCTGTAGGGTCTCAAGAACACTTGTCCTGAGGAAGGTGTCGGTATAAATATGGTTCTTAGTCTCTACTGAAATCTGGAAGGTGTGCCTGACAGACTTTCGGGCAAGTCTGCAGTGTGACATTTTTCTTACTAACCCTGGTTTGTAAATTAATTAAGCTTGTGTAGTCATTCTCAACATCTGCCTAGGCTACCTTAGTGGTCAAAATTGCACATGCCATGGGGATCAAGTGAGATCACTGGTTTGAATCCCCTTTGAAAACGATAAAAGCACTTTTCGTATGTAAAGTGTTATTACAATTCCATTTTCCAAGAGTAGGAGGGGGAGCTCTTGGCCTTGCACCTGGCAGTTAATATTTCACCCACGTATTAGCTGTCTGCTGTTGTTCCCACACTCCTACCACATGTGGCTGGGCAAATCAGATCCAGTTAGGCCTGTTACTGCTTCAGCATCTTCCAAGGTAAACTCCTAAATACAGAAGGTATTGCTAAAAATACCCAAATAGCTGTTTTTGCTGCAGCTTCCAGATAACAAAATCTCTACCATGTGCTGCCTCATCTGCTCCACTTTATCTATTTATAGCTAGAACAGTATTGTGGGGCTGTAATCTATGGCCCTCAAAATACTTCATGAGCATTACTGCAAGCAGGGGGATTGATGGTCATCTCCATGGTTTAAAATTGAACCCTTGCAAGCACTGAGCATCTGTGGAGGCCCACTTATACAGTCTGAGTACTCTTTACCCTGATGACAATTAAAAAAAATCTTTAATTGGTATTTCTTTACACCCCAATTATATTCCAATGACCACCCTCTCTCTTGTAACAAAGCAATCTAGTCATGCAACATTTAACTAAGACACTAGTCATGTTTGACAACCCATGGTGCGTTCCATCCCTAAAGTCTATGCCACAGCTTACGTGAAGGGTATATGTTTTTCCCTTCATCTTCCGGAATCAAGTCTAATAATAACCCTTAGATGACTCTAATCTTCAGTATTCCTCAGAACTTTATACATGATTAAGAGATCAGTATAAGTTGACCTGCACTGAGATTTTTTTTTTTAAGTTAAATAACTATTTTGCGCTTGAGGAGTATAAGACCCAGGGAGATGGAAAAATTTGTCCAAGGTCACAGCTAGTAAGTGTTTGAGACAGGATTCGAACTCAGATCTTCTTGACTCCAGGTCCAGCACTCTAGCCATTTCACCACTTTTTAGATCAAGAGCCAAAAAGGCCAAGAATAGTGAAGCACAATGGAAAAGAAGCTTACTCAGAGCTGTCTTTTAGTTTTTTTACAGCTTGTGTGACTCAGAAAGAAGGTAGATAGGCCAGGCAGTGTTTGCTATTTCTGGTAAAGAAAAGCAGAAAAATGTGGGGTTGGGTAGGAAGGCATGGACAGTTTTTTATGGCTGTTTTTGAGAGAAAGCAACTTTGACAGGCATACCATAATTCCAGCATCAAGTGAGGGATTGGGAAGGGCGAATATGCATTCTCCAGTGTTTCAAAATGTCCTGATGCCCAACCTGGCGGCTGCTTTTCTCTAGGGAACCACTGTGGAAGGTAGAGAATAGCTACTCAACCCCACCTGCCATTTATTTAGTCAGTCATTGCAGCCCAGCCTGTCTTGTGATCCAGTGGTTTCTGCCTGCCCTGCTCCCGTCAGTCAGATCTCTGCCGTCAGCCTTTGCCTACAAAGGTCTCAGCAGCTGCCTCACTGTGTTCCTGGGAAAATTCTGTTTAGTGCAGTGGTGTTGTTCCCCACCTTGTTCTTGAAAAAGGGGATTTTACTCTACTTAATTGCCTCCTCTGATATTACAAGCCAGGAAAGGCTGGTTCTGGCCTTTAGAAGGGACCTCTGAATTACAGTGAGTCTCCTGGGAAGATGCATAGAAGACAGAAGTGAGGGAAGGGAATTGGGGCCTGGAACTATTTTGAAGGGAAAGAAATAACAACTGTTCAACATTTGGAGAGAGGGAATTGACATACAATCAGAAAGTAGGTTGTTGGCATTGTCAGCTCAGAGGATGAGACATAGGAAGAAATGCTTACATCTATCCCCTTCTCTCCCAGGCCCTCACTTCTCACTTGGACTCTTGTCATAATCTGATAATTGATCTTCTTTTATTCTTTCCTCTCTAATCCCTCCCACATACAGCTGCCAAATTGACATTCCTAAAACACAGCCATGACCGCTTCACTTCCCTTTTGAAAAAGATTCAGTGGCTCCCTATTGCCTCTAACATAAAATGTAAATTGTTCATCTTAGCAATTAAAGTCCTGACTGATGTCTCCCAACGTGTTGTTGAGTCATTTTTAGTCATATGTGACTCTTTGTGACCCCATTTGGGGTTTTCTTGGCAAAGATACTGGAATGGTTTGCCATTTCCTTCTCCAGCTCATTTTACAGATGCAGAAACTGAGATAAATAGGGTTAAGTGACTTGCCCAGGGTCACACAGCTAGTAAGTGTTTGAGATTAGATTTGAACTCTGGGAGATGAGTCTTCCTGATTCTAGGCCTGGCACTCTATCAACTACACCCCCTAGTTGCCTAAAAATAACCTCTCAACTGTCTTTTCCTTTTGCCTACATGTCTTCCAGCCAATCTGCCCCGAAAACTCTTCTGTATATAGAATATGCAATCTGTAACTACCATGCTTTTGTTGTTCTCTGTGCCTGGACTACTACTCTTCTTCCTCCCCTTTTCCTCTTAGAATCCTTACCAGCCTCAGTTCAGGTGCTGCCTCCTATGATCTCCCCATACTTTTACTTTAGTACTTTTCCCTCATCTGACATTACCGTCTATGTACTTTGACTGGTATGTCTGTGTGCATGAGTTATCCTTCCAATATAATTCAATCAACATTCACCAAGAACCTGCTCTGTGCCAGGGAAATGAGATCTGATGCCACCATCCTACTTAAAGCTGTGAGACTTTATTTTTTCCTCACTTACCTAGGCACCCAAGTTTACTAAAAGCCTCCTTTATCTCTAGTTCAATATGGTGGTTTTCTGCACCCCAGATTTCAGTCTTACTGTCTTCCTGCATTTTGGGATTGTAGGGAAGGCCATTAATTCATTCTGGCTCCTTCTGAGCCACGTCATTGCTCTTGTCATCTCAACCCCCTATTGTTGCACTCAGACCCACAGTGTAGAATCAAAGCAAATATGTTGGAGATTAGTTTCCAAATACTGCATGGTTGCCCTAAACAGAATAAAGGCACCTGCAGGTTTCACATCCCCGTAAAGAAGACTTTAAAGAGAAAGGGAATACTTTATTCTTGTTTTCAGTAAGTCCATGATTTCTGACCAGATGTGAATCAGTGGCGTAAACAAAAAAACGTACCAGAGGGGCCAGAGGGAAGAACAGGACTGACTACACATGACTCTCATGCCTAATCACACAAGGAACAATGTGGAGGGATTCGTTCTTAGTGCTCGATTTTGGAGGTGGTGGAAGTTGTAATATTATGTGCTGCAGATTCCTATTCATTGTTTGGGAGGCTAACAGGATTACAGGTCATTCTTGTACATACAACCATTCCTGGGCAGCTGCCTTAGCCAGATGACCTCACTATAGTGCAAAGAGACCCAGAATCCTAGTCTGTCTGTGTTACTTGGGGGAGGCAAGTTGTTTCCAGTTTCTAATCTATAAAATGAGAGGCCTGGACTAGATGACTTGTAAGACTTTTTATATCCTTTTTAGTGAGTCACAGATCCCCTTTGTTAGTCTGGTGAAGCCTATGGATCCTTTCAAAGAATAGTGTTTTTAAATGAATAAAATTAAATGCATATGGTTGCGAAGGAAACCAATTACTTAAATACAGTTATCAACATATATTTCCCATTCAATTTCACAAATCCCCTAAAATCAAGTTAAGAACCCATGATCTGGGGTCTTTCCTAGAGCAGGAACCACTTCCTGCCCTGTCTCTATCTACCCCTGGAATTCCTTCTTCTCTCCCTTTTTCCCATGGGCTGCTGCCACCTACATTTGTTTCCTCCACCGTACCCTTTACACACACATAGGCATGCCCTTTGTACTTGTCATTTCACCTTGAATGGATCTAAAGTGGCAAGGCTATTGGGAAAGAAATGAATTGAGAACTGAGGGAGAGAAGGAGGTTAACTGCCCCATAGAAAGGATGCTTCTTCTTCCTCCCTAACACTTCTACTCCTTTAAGTCTGGTGTGGATCCTGCCCTAAATCCATATACAATAATAGTGTGGTAATGAGCTGAGCGGGGACAGTCCCCCAAGTCCAATGCCCGCATTTTAATTGAGGAAACTGAAGCCCCAGGAAGTAAAGTCACTCGCCCCAGGTCATACAGGTAGGAAGCTGCAGAATGATATTCAAACCCAGGTTCTTTGGCTCTGATTCCTTTGTTCTTTATGTTATACCATGCTGTCCTGCTCTTTAGCCCAGAACTCCAGTCCTTTACCCAATTCTCATGGAGCCCAATTCTTTTCTTCTGAGGTAGATTTTCATCTTCTTTCAGTCCTTCAAATACTCACAGTCACAGAAAGTTTTATTGAGCTGCTGCTAGCCACTTGAACCAACTTATTTATGCCTCTGTCTTTCAGGCAACAGGGCATCTAGTAACAGCGGCCTTCTACCCCTGGAAAAAATAGATGGTTTGACATGAGCCTTTGTAGTAGAAATGTTATGGAATCAAGGATCCTAAGGTCATTTGATTTACAAAGGAATTTTAATTGTCTTCTGTATTCGGGGGGGGGGGGGGATTACTAACCAAGGGAATCAGAATAGGTCCCTTGTGGAAGGAGGCCCTTGAGATTGTCCTTTAAGGGAGCTAGCGATTCTGGAAGATGGAGGAACAGAGCGAGATCATTCCAGGCATCAGGGACAGTCTAGATAAAGGAATAACATCATGAGTGGCAAATAGCAAAAAGGCCAGTTTGGCTGCAACTTAGAAAGCATTAAAGGAGTAAATAATCTGTTCTAAATCCCTCCACTAGAATAACATCAAGCTTTGTACTGTGATAGCCTTCTTGGTAAGGACTTGAAATTAGTTTTGGCCTTCTGGGACCATTCCTAATAGGAATAAGTTCCCTTTTTATTTAAAGTAGAAGTTCTCAAAATATGTTCTCTGGAAATCCTGGAGTCCCTTTCAGGAGGTCTGTGAGGCCAAAACTATTTTCACAATATTACTAAGGTATTTTTTACTTATTGACGTATTCCTCCATCTTCCAACTACATAGCTGTGTGAGGTATATTTTCTTCTTTTTTCTTTATTTGAGCCAGGTATTGGGTTTGGCTTGAAAGGAGACTCACATGTGAGATTAGAATAATAAGGCAAAGAAACCTGAAATACACTTATATAGTTGAACAGAGGGGCTTGATCTGCTGATAGGAGGAAACCACAGGAGTGTGGAGGTGAGGTATGATAGGATGAAAGGAACAGGTGAAATGTTTTGAATCTGAGAATTAAGATCATCTTTCTATTCTTTAAGTAAATGGAAAATCACCTACTTAGGAAAATGAGAATGAATCACTTCACTTATTTTTTTTTGGTCTATTTCCTCATCTATAAAATGAGATTAAACTAGATGCACTCTAAGTTCTGTTCCATGTTTAAATCCCTCCAAAAAAACCAAACACTCAGTAGGTGACATAGATTAAAAAAGTAGTGGAAAAGATTGTTGGTTATAGCATTGAGTTGGTGGTATTCATGGCAAAGAAATCCCAAGTGAGGGGGAAGAGTTTATGTCAGCCCTACTGAGAGATTAAGACTGGAATATTCAGACAGAAATTCCTGGTACTCTGGAGCCAATGGGGAGATGCTGAGGAGGAAGAATGTTTCAAGAAGTTGGAGATAAACTAGGCAAGAACCTGGAACCAGATTTAGAAAATTACTGGGGAAATAGCAAGTGATTTTACCCCATTAAAAATGAAAGGCCAAATGGTTCATTTAAACTCACAGTGAACTTTATAGGATTGAATTTCCTAGATCTTCTGCTGTAAGATATTTCCAGATGTCTGGTTCAGAAACGAGAAGTTTGCCAACAAAAGGTTAGTTTATTATCACCAAGGAGCCCAGAAAGAGTAGGGAGAGGAATGGCAAATGCAATGTTAATTTGATATACGATTACTATGTGAGATGCTGATGAAATACTTATATCAACCAGTCAATCAATGTATTAAGTGCCTACTGTGTGCAAAGCCCTGTGCTAAGTGCTGGGAATACAAATTAAAAAAGAAAAAAAGACAATCCCTGCCCTCAAAGAGCTTACAATCTAATGGGGGAAGACAAAACAAAACATAAAGCTGAAAGATGGTGGGGCGATGGGGAAAGGAGAAGGAAAAATGCACTGTCACTAAGGCACGGTGGAGAACTCAGTTAGGGAAGTCCCAAGGTAGTATAGCAAGGTAAGAAATGAGGAGCTGAGCCAAGCTCCTTGAAATGGAGTTGTACCGTTTGTGGCCCCATCTTCTAAAAAGAGAGGCAGAGGATAGCGATGAGGTAGAAGACCATGGCTGATGAGATCTTACAGGATGATGAATTTATCTCAGTAATGAGCTTGGTAGGATAGAGAAGTCAGAGAACTCCCAAGATAGTTCAGCCAGGTCAGAGATGAGAAATGAAAGGAAGTGAAAGGAGGGAGAAATAAATCCAACTATTGTGTGTTTTGTCCATTCTGGCCAAGACCAAGGGCACTGCTATCGATATGTCTTTCTTCTCATTTATCTCTAATTTTCCTTCTCTTCAAATTATTATTTATAGATGGAATAACCAGAACCCTACAAATATTGCTGGAAGTTGTACCCTCAGAAGTACCCACAGAAGATAAGTCATGATCAGTCGAATTCCAAAGAAGGCACTGTATGTTGATGTCCCATCTGAAAACAAATGGAAAATGAGAAACTGCTTCTTGGGATTCCAGAGGATTACAAGACTGAGTTACAGCTTAATGGAGACAATTATCTTCAGCACTAGTTTTCTTATGTGTTCAAACCTGTGTTTAAGACGTTTAGGTGTACCTTCAGGTACATGTGTAGACAGCTGGTAGGCTTTTCTACCACCATTAACACTGCTCCTTTTAGGGACAGACACCTTTTGTGGGCAGGGGAAGGAGGACATAGAATGACAAATTACTCTAATGACCTTTCTTTGTGACATTATCTTACTGAATCCTAGGGTCTTCAAATTGAAGGCCATTGGTTATTTTCTGTATTAGTATTTTACAAATGGTTTTATATACTGTAGGTAGATGTACTGTGAAAAGTGTCCTCTGCTCTTTGAACATGCAACTCAGCACTCCTGTGACATGAGAATGGGTGACAGAGGTACACCTCAATTTTAAATCTTCAACCCATATGCCTTCCTCTTTGTTTTATTTGCACTGTATTGGTTCTCCGAATACAGTCACACTGGTTTAGGTATCACTGTTCCTTTTTAATGAACTGGTCCCAGGACATTTGGGATGGGAGAGAAAGGATGTGGCTCATTTTCTTGAGTGCATTAAAACAGTAACTTTGGGCTTATTGTTTATCAGGCAGGGCCCTGTAAGAAATTGGACATTTTGCAAAGTCCTTTTATTCTTTGTGAGGTGAGTGAAGTGGAAAGGATACAGGTCTTCACCCTTTCCAAATCAGTCCATTTGGTCTTGAAGCCTCACAGTAAACAACTGAGTTTCAAGAACTAGATGTTTTTAGCTCCTGATCTCACCTGGAATAAATTTCCTATTGAATATATGAAAAGAAACTTTTTTTTTTTTGTATCTTCAAAGAACCAACATCAACATTAAAGGTGATTCACCAAGGAGGGAGGGGGGAAATTGCCCAAACCACATCCTTGCACTCTTATCTGTTGTTTGCACTGTTTCTAACTTAGGAGGAGATTTTTGTATTTCAATAATTTTACAGACTGACAAATTTTAAGATTTTTAAAGTGTTCCTATCTTTTATACATAATTTTATTGAAAAAGAAAAATAGCTGAGTAAGATAGTATGATATACTGAATAAACACAACTGGGACAGAAGTGATCTTAATTTTAGGCCAGCCTCCCACAAATGTGGTAGGTGACGTTGGCTATATAACTTTATCACATTGGGCTTTAGTTCCTTCATATCTGAAATTCAGATATATAACTCTGAACTTTTGCACCTTGTGAGACAGAGAATGGGGAGGGGGATAAAGTAGAACGAATTCACTTGGGGGTAGTTTGCAAGGAGAAGAGGTGCACCTTATGGTATTTTGGTACCATCCAAAATTCAAATGTTGATGACATGGGGCAAATCCCAGGTTTCCCTGTCCTAGTTAAACTTCTGGTAAAATAAAAGGGCTGAATTCTGAACATCTCCAAGTTTATATTCTATGGTTCTATAAACTTCAGATTGTTTAAGGAAAGATGACTACTTACATGAAAGACTGAGGGGTAGGTATGTGAGAATGCCACTGTTACTAAAGATTTACATTCAGTTTAAGAATTCCCAGTACTTTTCCTTGACATTGTCAGTAATTTCAACACAGAGATCAATTTTACTTGCAAAGAGGAAATATGTGACAAAAGTATTTGAAAAAAGAATGAGAGAGAAGTGTGTATTTGCATGTGTGTTTATGTGAGTGTGTGTGTAATTGTGCTGTGCACCTGCACTGTTCCACAGGAGAGGAAGAAGGAATGAAAGGAAATTTTTAAAAAAGGATGCTTTTAAAAATTGAATCAAAGCAGTGATGAAGTTAATGAACTCTTTAGTTTTACACAAGTCTAATTATAAAGTTCTAATGGTGGACAGATTCCTATCCTCTAGATGGTCTCCATGATATTAATAATAATAGCTAGAATTTGCCTACCATGGTCCAGATGCTTTACAAACCTCATCTCATTTGCTCCTTACAATAACTTTGTGAGGTAGGTGCTGTTATCCTCACCGTGCAGTTGAAACTGAAGTAGACAGAGGTGTAAGTGACTTGCCTTGGGTGACAGAGCTAGTAAGTGTCTGAGGCCAGATTTGAACTTGGGTTCCTCTAACTCCAGGCCCAGAGCTCTATCTACTGCTCTACCTAGCTGACCCCATTTTGCATACATGGAAACTTCAGTTCCAGAGACAGGAAGTGACCAAAGTCACATAAGCATAAAATGAGAAGCATTTTATGAATGCACTAATTTTATGAGAAGCACTAAGGCAACTTTTGAGGTGCCCTCCAATCCTCTACCTATGTTTCCGTAGGTTATGGAGTATTTAGTTGCTCCTTCATCTCTTCCTCATGTTAATTTTCTTCTACTATATTGACCAAAGCCAGATTAATATTGATATTGCCTGTAGAAATTAATGCTTCATTACCTGCTGACTTTGGTAACATAAGGATAAAACCACTATCAAATATACTTTATTTTTTTAAAAATGAAGATGCTAGAATGCTATTATGACAAAATTTTATTGGTAAAAGCACTATCAAATATATTTCATATTTTTAAAAAAGGATATGCTGCAATGTTATGATAATTCTATTGCTAAAAACACTATCAAATATACTTTGCATTTTAAAAAAATGTATATGCTGGAATGCTAATATGAAAAAATTTTATTGGTAAAGTCACTATTGAATATATTTCACATTTTAAACAATGGATATGCTAGGTTGTTATTTGACACAATTTTATTGGTAAAGTCAGTATTAAATGTATTTCACATTTAAAAAATGTATATGCTGGAATGCCATTATGACAAAACTTTATTGGTAAAACCAATATTAAATATACTTCACTCTAAAAAAAAATATACTGGAATGCTATTGTGACATAATTTTATCTAGGCTAAACATTTTAGTTCAGTTGACTATTTTTAAAAGTTATGGCAGCTTTCAAAGTTTATTTCTTTGAGGAGATCATTTGTAACTTTTTTTTAGGGGGGGGTAATTGATCCAATTTTTATTGTGGATTGTTTTGACATGTCTTCCTAATTCAACAAATGCTCATTTTTATTTGGAGATTATTTTATAATGAGTAAAATTTTTGATTGATCTATTTTATTTTATTTTTTTAATAGCAAAGTATTTAATTGGAACGAAATTGGGACGAGAAAAACAAAATGGTTTTTCAACTCTCCTGATCCCATCCAATCTCTCATAGACCCTCCTGCTAGTGTGGAAAGAACATTCCTTAGAGAACTTGTGGTTCTAAGTGACAAAGGGTTACATTGTGGCTGGAACCCTCTTTTAGCTCTGCCTCCTGGCAAACAGTTGTGCCTTCTGACTGATCTATTTTATAAAGGAATTTGCTATTGTGTGCACCGTAATTTTACAAGCATGCCTATATAAATATATGTGTACATAACAGCAATTTAGAGTAGGATAATGGTAACCATGGTTAGCACATTAATAAAAACCCACATACAATAGATAGGTATTTTTTTTTCTTGAGTAGGGAATTTAAAACATCTTTCTTTTTTTTATCTCAGTAACTTTGGTTCAATAAACATTTGTTAACAAATTGCCTCACCAAAAACAAACAAAGAAACAAACATTTGTTACACGCCACTTTATCAAAATATTTTGGAAATATCATGTGACTTTTTTGGTTTTATGAAAAAAGATAGTGAAATTTATGAAATAATTTTAGATTTATGGACAATTATTCATAAAACATTGCTTGCATTATACTTTTTAATCCAATTTTCAAAGAAGGTTTTTTTTTTTTCTGAGATCTTTCTTTTACTCAAATGAGGCCGTTCCAAATGATAGCTGACTTGGGGCAGAGCCATGACTACCATTTTTTTTGCATTCAGGACTGGGAACACAAAATATGCCTGGGCAAGTATGGCAAAACGCATAGTGCTAAGGAGGATCTACTATGCTAGGGGCAAAGGAGGAGAGGAGAAAGCTCTTCTAGGGTAGCTATCTATTTCAGCAATTCTTACTTAATAGGTATGAAGCTCAGCTATTTCTAGATATTTAAAAAACAAAAAATTTCAGGTTTAGGCTATCCTCTAAATTTCAGCACCCTGGGTCAAGTTGCAGTGGCCCCATCCTTAGGCTGATGTCTTCATTTGGAAGCACATTCTGCTCTTTACTTACTGCAGATGGTGAGACTCCATTATTAAATTTAAATATTTAGTATTTTTTTGGGGGGTGATGAGAGTGGTGAAAGGGAATTAGGCAGATCTGTTAGCAAAGGATGGTAGCTTTTTTTTTTTCTCTACCTGTAAATGAGATTTTTCAGGCTATCATGTTGATGTGTCTGGTAACACCCAAACTTTAGCTGTTGTACTAGAAAATAGCTTAAAGTAGACAAGCTTACATGACTCAGTGAAAATTATTCACAGACTGGCTCAGGAAGCACTATTCGGTCTAATTTGCACATGAGTTATGTTAAGAAGGAGAGAACTTTTGCTATGATCCCTTGTGCTTAAGTCACTGCTAATGTAAAGAAATGGAAGTTAAGGTCAGAGTAAGAGGAAATGGGACATAGTGAGTAAATGGGTATACATATTTCAGTGTCAGTTTCTCGGGAACATGGAGGTTCTGGGCTTTTGAATACCTTTATGAGAAGAAAGCATAAAGTTTAATTCTGTGCTGGGCAAGTATAGCCCAACTGTAAAATGGTAGAATGGATTCTCTGATTTTTTTTTTATTAGGAAAATGTTCTGGGGGATATTTGCAGGAGCTCTTAAAATTACACATAATGTGTTAAATAGAGAATTATTAAATAAGTAGCTTTTTCATGTAATTAGGGAAGAAAAATATACTTCAGTTATATCATACGCGATAGTTCTATGTAAAGGGAAATAAAGCATTTTTCTTAGTGTAAAAGAAAAGACTTGGGATTTGAAATGCAGAACACTTATGAAAGTTATCTCTTTGGCTCAACCTATCCTAGATTAAGTGCAATCTATTAATACTGGTATTAATTAAAGATTCAAATAACAACCTAGATTCTATCGTCAGAGATTAACCATTAAGAGCCTAGATGAAAAATACTTTGTCAGGTAGCATGTCTGCTTACCATTTCCTGTTTACATTTCTTTATATTTAAAGATTTTATTTTAAAGATAAAGGTGCCACTCCTACCTTAACAGAATTTTAAAAAATTAAAACATTTCTTTCTAACATCACAATTCTTAAAAGTGAGTGTTAATATAATTTAATACAGATTGTGTCAATATTTAGAAGAGAATGTCCGCTGGGGCCCAATTTCCTTGGAAACATCTACCTGTAAATATTAGAGAATAAGATGTCTTACTTTTTAATTCTTGCATTGTCAATTTCAATTATGACTAAAATTAGTGATTGGATTTTTCTCATTGTTAGTACTTGCTGGCAAGGGGCCCTTTTCTACCCAGAGTTAGCTAATTTTTTTATTGTTAGGAAATATTGTTCCTCCTGCCTACCTCAACAGGAAGTTGATATATAGTCACTGAATAGAATTTTACCTTCTCTTCCCACCCTTGAATTTCATCTACTGACTGACTTATGTTGACAAATGGAAGATTATTGGTCCTCATAATGTTTTACAGCATGTTTTGATTGTTAACAGAGTAAAGGGTCTGGAGATAATGCTGCATGATATTAGCCTGAAGAAGACTTAGAAATAGCATAATAGAGGTTTTTCAGTATTGGAGGGGTTATCATGTGAAGGAAAGATTAGACTTAGTCTGCTTGGCCCAAGGATAGCATTAGGAATTATAGGTAGAAGTGACAGAGAGGCAGATTCAGGTTTGATGTAGTGAAGAAAAAAAATAATCCCCAAACCAAAAAATTCTTAATAATTATAGTTATCCCCAAATGGAATATGTTGCTATGGTGAGTAGTGAATATCCCTCCCTCATTGAAGGTCCTCAAGCCAACACTGAATGGCCACTTAGGTATCTTGTCAAGGACATTTAACCTCTTAGATGGCTTCTTTGTCTGTGTGTCCTTTCTATTACTAAGAATTTGTGATTCTAAGCATTATTCTGGTTAGGTTTAAGGTAATTCCATTTTTTTTTTCCAAGTCTAAATAGTTTAGAAAACTGCAGTACCATCATAATTGCTCTGGGGTGTGATTTTATTTTTTTCCCATTGAATCACTTTTTTTCTTCTTGTAATTATTTTCAGTGTGATGAGTTCAAGAATCAGAAGTGTAGCCAGGTTTGCATTAATGTCACTGCCTGAGTTGTGCTACTATGAGTCTAACTTTGACATTTCAGTTCCAGGAAAACTTTTTCTTCCATCCATTGCTCTGCCTTAGGGAAAGCCTCATGATTTGATAAGGTAGTTTCAGCTGCCAATAGCTCTCTGATACTTACTCATTTGGTATATTTAGATTTGAGATGCTGTATAATTTTCAGGCAGTAACCTTTCCTAGTAATAGCACAGCCACGAGAACTATGTGGATAACTGCACTGATTTGGAAGGCAATAGCCCTTACTCAATTTCTACAGACCTGAGGAAAATATAGGTGGTAAGGTGAATTCACTTAATCATTTGAAATAACTTCCACTTAGTAGAAGTGGAAAATATTACTCTGCCTTTTGTTGTTGTTGTTGTTTTTGGGGGGAGGGAGTTACATATATCATTTGATGAGAGGCAGTATAGCAAGACAACCTCAATAACAGCTCACGTAGGTAGTTCTTTAAGGTTCTCCAAACACTTTACGTGCATTATGTTCTGAAATGTCAGCAAGACCTGATTTCAAATTCTGTCTCTGACACTTCTTACTAGTTGTATGACCATGGGCAAGGAAGTCACTTCATATCTCTGAGCCTCTGGTAATGTGCATATGGTCTTAGAATACTGTGTGTAATACACATTCCACATTTAATGGAGGGTGGTGCCATATGGAGAAAAATAGAAGTCTTTGAGAAAATGGCACTAGTGATTTGATGAGTCTCCTCTTATTCTTTATGCCACAGAACAGTAGTTTTAATAAAGAAAAAGGAGGAAAAGTGTACTGTTTTCTCTAACAATATGAGATTCAAGCTATTTGGTAGCGCCTCTTGTGGTAAACTGGATGAGGTCTTTGGGGGATACTCCTGTGTAGATTTTTATTTATGGCTTTGCCTTGAACAGGGAGATGTGAAATAAAAGCTTACAGATTGGACTAGATTACTTCTGAGGTCCCTCCTAGCTCTTGATCTATGATCATACTGTCATCCTATGGTTGGATAAGCCTAGAGACCTTTGAGCCTAAGTGCCTAAGAACTTCTGAGAGGCAGCACCATGGCACCTCTAGCAAGGTCCTCTTGGAGTCATTACTTCCTTGCTCCTAGGTTTTTACTCTTTTGATGGCATTTCTTCAGTAGATCTGAAGCATAAATCTTCCTTCAATCCACCTTCTTCCTCTCTACTCCCCCATTTAATTCCATATTTGAAAATTGTTACAGTCATGTAGATGTAGAAAATAACTTTAGGAAATAACAGATACAGATTGGGTAGAGAAAGAATGAATAAGGGGTGTGTGTGTGTGTGTGTGTGTGTGTGTGTGTGTGTGTGTGTGCGCGCACGCGCGTAATGGAGTAGCCATGGCCTACTTTGTAATACTGTATATATTAATTATCTCAAACACCACCATTTTTGCACTTCTTTATTGCTCCAATGGCATAAAGTAAACTGCTGTTATTGCACCAGCCGCCATGTCCAAAAATTACAATCAAGCATTTTCTAGCCCTTTCAGCATAGCAAGAGGGTGCTGCTGTCCTCCTAATTCTCTCATAGAAATTCATTACCAAATGTGTTTTCCCAGTGAAAGATATAAATAGTGTGAATTTCAGACTAGCCTTTTATTCTTGCAACTTCCCTGACTCTGGATTCTGGCTCAGACAACGTCCAACCTGAAAAAGTAGAGTAAACAAAACAAAAAAAAACAACTGTACTTTCTGTTTTGATAAATTATGTGGATTTGGCAGCATTTTAAAAAGTGATTTGGGGCCCAGGAGTCATTATTTTTTATCATTTAATTATTTTGTATTCAGACTATTGGCCAAAAACAAGGCGAAACTCCCTTCCCCCTAAATAGGACAAACAGCAAGACCATTTCTCTCTTTAGGAAGTATGCAATTGAGCTGTTATTAATTTGCTTCCATGTCTATTAGTATATCTTATGTCAAAATGTATTAAAATCAAGAGGAGGTGCCGTGACAATCATTGTCTTCTCCCCATGCTACTTCTCTCCAGTGGACAAGTTTTGTTGTGTTTTCCTAATGCTAAATGTTGACTCCCTGAGGTTTTCTAATGAGCACAAAGTCAGAAAAGGGCAAGACAAATCACCTCCCCTACCAAGTGTTTGGTAGATTTAATTTGTCTCCCTTTTCTGACAAAGATTTGATGTTAAAGCCCGCTAAATTTGCCTTGCTTTTTCATTCGTTCCCATGAGGCTATTTAGCTAGTGAATGGTTAGCTACTCTAGACTAGAAAGTAACATACTGTTAGAGGTTATAATTCATGACTCCAGAACTCTTCCTGATTTGGGTCGTTGGTGACTCATTGGCACTGCATGAGGATTCCACCATAGTCTATCATTGCTTTAAGAGCCTAACAACAAGTATTTATTCAGCTGGTTGTTCCAGGTCCTTTGTTAGGCAGTAAAGGTACAAAGACAAAAATGTACAGCTTTTGCTCTCACAGAGCTTACACTCCACTGGAATGTGTGGACATTATAACAATGAATTCATATTTTTTCTTTAAAGTATATTTTAATGACAATTCTTTTTAGTGTTTAAAAGGGCAGGGTCATAAATATGTGATACACATGCATATGCATATATTTCTTCTTATGATATTAATGGTTTCTTTAATCAACACTTATTAGATTTGATTTTCATTTCAAAAAATCAACTCTTTGCAAACAATGGGATGGATTTGATTCAAACAAAAGGTCTGATAAACTACAGCTGGCTTCATATTATGAATTGTATTGTCTGCCTAACTCAATTCATTTCAATGCAATAAACTTTTATTAAGTGCCTGCTATATTCCAAGCTCTGTGTCAGGTTCTGAAGATTTGAAAACACAAAACTGTCCCCGACTTCAAGGAGCTTCCAAATGATACAACTGACATGAGCTAAAACATGGATAGTGGGGTAATTTGCTGAGCTTAATGTTTATAATGTTTATAAAAAGGCATGGCCTTCCATGCCTGAAGACCTTATAGATCATGGGTGTCAAGTATTTACTTGGTTATTGTAGGTAACGAAATTTGACAAAATAGGTGTGTGTGTGTGTATTATGTATCAGCTACTGGTTCGGCTATCTTGCTCATAATAAATGCTCGTTGAGTGAGTGAGTGATGACTTGCTCATGGTAAGGAGTGAAACTGCTTGCCTGTATCGATACTTCTTAGCCAGTTCCCAGTTATTTGTGAGAATGATGTAAAATGAAAGTTATCCACACGTTCCTCTCTCAATTATGTTACTTTGGGGTCTCTGGCACTGATTTTACACCAGCATTTGATACTTGAAAAAAAGTGAATTTTTTTATAGTTAAAAATGACTTCCCTGAGGGAGGAGATCTGGTACAGTGATTATATGGCCAGATTGTAGTTATGGGTTATTGGTGTAACCAGCATGATGCTATTGAAACTGTGTGTGTATATGAGTGTGGGGTGGGAACCAAATATGTGCCTTTGTACAAAACATCATTTTGGTGCAATATGATGTTCTACAATTTTGTCTTGTAATTTAATAGTAGATGTATTTATGTGTGTAAAACCTGTTTAACTTTTTAGTTGCTTCTCTTATATTGTCTTTTTGTTTGAACACATCTGGCTCAATGTACATAATACTGCTTTGTTGTGGAAACTGAAAATTAAATAAATATTCATAAAGTTTAATAAATGTCAAGTATTGTACGTGTTTTTCCCGCCCTTAGAAACTGTGATCATTTCAAGTAAATATATTTTTATTTCTAGGCCCTTAAGTGCCTGCCAAATCAATCAAATGGCAAGAACTTTTAAGTGCTCTAAGTGAGCCAGAGAATGTGCTAAGAGATGAGAACAAAATCACAAAAGCAAAGTAGTCTCTGCTCTCAAGGAGTTTATATTCTAACAGGAACATATTAAAATTCTGTTACTGTCATTTGCTACCTGTGGAACCTCTGGGTCTCAGTTTCCTCATCTGTAAAATTAGGGGGACACAGACTGGATGATCTTACTGTGGACATGAAAGCTTGCACATAAGATGACAGAAAGTAGATTTAAGTGCCTTATTCTAGATGCTTTTTGTGAAAAAAACTAAGGCTTTTGATTAGGTGTTAGTCTCATGAAGAATTTTAATGTTTTATCCGCACCTGTGATTTCACAGGGATAGGGAACTTCAGATGAGGAAACACCCTCTACAAATGCAGGTTGGCACCTACTCTATAATTTATCATTTTGATGAATTGCCCAGGTCATTAAGAGGTTAAGCATCCCAGTGGTAGAACTTGAATCCAATGCTTCCTGACTATAATAAATACCTTGAGATAAAAAAGATCAGGGAAGAAGCAAACTGTTAAATCATAACCCTTTTACAGCTTCTTAACTCATTCACTGTCTTACTCATCATCGCAGCTTTTCCAAACCTTTTCATTCTTTCTCAAATCTCCTACAGATCCCTCTTCCCCCATCCTCTTAGCTGAGAACCTTGCCTCATTTTTAAAAATCATTAGTTATTTTTAACATTCTTTTTGTCTTAAATTTTGAGTTCCAAATTCTCTTCCTTGCTCCAACCCAATCCCCAACCGATGACAAGGCAAGTAAAATGACATCAATTATACATGGGAAATCATGAGAGACATTTCCATATTAGTAATATCTGAAAAAAAGCAAAAAAAAAATAAAGCAAACATGAACATTATACTTTATTTTGCACTTTGAGTTCAGAGTTTTCTCTCTGGAGGTGGATAGCATTTTTCCATCATAAATCCTTTGGAACTGTCTTAGATCATTGTATGGATTATAGTAGCCAAGTGTTTTATAGTTGATTGTCATTACAACTTTGCTGTCACTTTGCACAATGATCTGCAGATTCTTCTCACTTTACTTTGCATCAGTTCATATGGGTCTTACCATGATTTTTTTCCCCCTGAAACTATACCTATTGACATTTCTTCCCCCCCCAACTTAATAGTATTTTATTTTTTTCAATTACATGTAAAGATAGTTTTCAACATTGACTTTTATAAGATTTTGAGTTCCACATTTTTTTCTCCCTCCTTCCTCTGCCCTCTTCCTAAGATGGCAAGCAATCTGATATAGGCTATACATGTACAATCATATTAAATATTTTTCCACATTAGTCATATTGTGAAAGAAGAATCACAACAAAAGGGGAAAACCACAAGAAAGAAAAAACAAAACTAAACAAAAGTGAAAATAGTATTCTTCAATCTGCATTCAGACTCCATAGTTCTTTCTCTGGGTGTGGATAGCATTTTCCATCATGAGTCTTTTGGAGTTGTCTTAGATCATTGTATTGCTGAGCAAAGCTAAGTCTATCAAAGTTGATCATCGCACAATGTTGCTGTTACTGTGTACATTGTTTTCCTGCTTGTGCTCACTTCACTAAGCATCAGTTCATGTAAGTCTTTCCAGGCTTTTCTGAAATTTGCCTGCTCATCATTTCTTACAGCACAATAGTATTTCATCACAATCATATGCCACAACTTGTTCAGCCATTCCCCACTTGATGAGCATCCCCTCAATTTCAAATCCTTTGCCACCAGAAAAGAGCTGCTATAAATGTTTCTCTTTTTGTTCATCTCTTTGGGGTGCAGACCTAGTAGTGGTATTGCTGGGTCAAAGGGGATGCACAGTTTTATGGCACTTTGGGTATAGTTCCTAATTGCTCTCTAGAATGGTTGGAACAGTTTATAACTCCCTGTACAGTTTATTAGTGTACCTATTTTCCATCATCCCCTCCAGCATTTGTCATTGCTGGTAGGTATGAGGTGATACCTCAGAGTTGCTTTAATTTGCCTTTCTCTAATCAATAGTGATTTAGAGCATCTCATCATATGACTATAGGTAACTTTGATTTCTTCATGTGAAAACTGCCTGTTCATATCCCTTTACCACTTGATTAATTGGAGAATGGCCATTATTTTTATAATTTTGACTCAGTTCCCTGTATAGAGGAGAAATGTTATCAGAAAAACTTACTGTAAATTTTTTTACATTACTTCATTGTCTATAGTACCTTTTAGCAAAATGCAGTTCCCTGATTATCTCTTTTAATTAAGTCTATTTTTGCTTTTGCTTTGTCTGAGATTATGATTGCTACCCCTGCCTATTTTACTTCAGTAGGAGCATAATATATTCTGCCCTAGCCCTTTATTTTCACTCTGGGTGTGTCTTTCTGTTTCAAGTGTGTCACTCATAACCTTGGATTCTAGATTCTAATCTATTTTTCTGTCCATTTCCATTTTATGGGTGAGCTCCTCCCATTCACATTCACCATTATGATTACTGTTTATTTCCCTCCATTCTATTTTCTTCTATTCATCCTTCTCTCTCATTTTTATTCTGTTCCTCCTTTTTGATTTTGACCACTGCCTCCTTTAATGCATCCTCTCTTTTGTCATTTTCCCCACCCTACTCAATTTCTCTTATCTCCTTCCACTCCTATTTCAGTTTTGGGATTTCTATTCCCATGATCGTGTACATATGTTCTTCCTCTTTTGAACCAATTCTGATGAAAAGTGAGGTTCAAGATGAAAAAAGAGGTTTAAGCATTACCTGCCCTCTCCCATTTTACCCTCCACTATAAAAGCTCTTTCTTCCATACCTATTTTATGTGAGAAAACTTCCCCATTCTACTTCTCCCTTCTCCAAGTGCATTCCTCTTTCTTACTCCATTAAATTTTTTTTTATGATCATCTAAACGTAATTTACACTCATGGGCTCTATGTAGACTCTTTATAACTGCCCTGATGATGATGATGATGATAAGTTCTTGAGTTACATGTATCATCTTCCCATATAGGAATGTAAACAATTTAACCTTTATGATTACTCTTTCATGTTTACTTTTTTATGCTTCTCTTGTGTCTTATGTTTGAATGTCAAATTTTCTATTCAGCTCTGGTATTTTTTATTAGCAATGCTTGACAGTCCTCTATTTCAGTAAACAGACATTTATAAATATACATATTTACAATATAAAAATATACATATGTAAATATACATAAATATATCCAGTTTTGCTGGGCAGGTTATTCTTGGTTGTAATCTTAGCTCCTTTGCCCTCCAGAATATCATTCCAAGTTCATTTATGTGGAAGCAGCTAAATCTTGTGTTGCCTTGACTGTGGCTCAATATTTGAATTGTTTCTTTCTGACTGCTTGCATGATTTTTTCCTTGACCCAGGAACTTTGAAATTTGGCTATAATATTCCTGGGAATTTTCATTTTGGGATGTCTTCCAGGAAGTGATAGGTGAATTCGTTGCATTTCTATTTTACCCTCTGCATCTAAGATATTGAGGGCAGTTTTCCTGTATAATTTCTTGAAATATAATGTCTAGGCCCTTTTTTGGTCATGATTTTAGGTAGTGCAATAATTCCTAAATTATCTTTTCGTGATCTATTTTCTAGGTTAATTATTTTTCTGCTGGGATATTGCACTTTTTTATGCATATGCTTTCATTCTTTTGTCTTTTTATTGTTTTATTTTTTTTTTATGTCTCATGGAGCCATTAGTTTCCACTTGCCCAATTCTAATTTTTTTAAAAAAATTGTTTTTTCAGTGAGGTTTTATACCACTTTTTCCATTTGGCCAATTCTACTTTCTTTTTTTCAGCCAAAAACAAGATTTATTAAAGATCCGCCATATTAGCCAGATTCTTAAGGAATCTGAGCACCTGTGAACTAGTGGCCAGATTGTAAAAATCTTAGCAGTGGCTAGATTATAAGAATCAGAGCATCTTAATGGAGACAAGATAGACCTTTGATTCAGAAAGACTATGGGAGAGATCTAGGAGTGGCCAAGTAGTCTATGAGGTAATAGAACTCCAGGGGTGGCCAAGGGAGAATGGAGCCTACATAGGATTAAGGGTGGGAAGTGCCTTAGGGACATAGGGAGGTCTAGGCTAGGTTAAGGGTAACAGAATTGGGAGATTAGGTGTAGCCACAATGAAAGGCCAGTTGATGGGATTATAGCCACATGTGAAAGCCAGAGATTTGGCCATGTTGGAAAGTTCAGGGTTTTTCCTTTTTGGGGTCTAGATCCCATCCTCATCATTCCCCCCTCAAACAAATGGGACCCAAATTCTTTTGGAGTAAGGGGTGAAGGTCTTGGCTTCTGAAACTGCTTCTTGCTGGCAAGGGGCATAGAGCTGTCCCTGCCTCAAGGGAGTCCCAAAGAGGAGGTTGACTAGAACCGAGCACAGGCTGCATTTAGGAAATGATAGGGAGATATTGGCTGTTTGCTATCAACTGTAAGTGAATAGCCTGTAGTGTGGAAGATACAAATCTGACAGAAAAGACTGCAAGGCCCAGATATAAAGCAAGGACTAGATTTAGGGCCCCAAATATGAGAAGATAAAACCTCCTTAGCTCTGTTTGGATTCAGATAGCTCAGTTTTCCAACCACGCTGTATCTAATCCACCTCATAGCCAGCCAGGTGGGTAACATTCCTTTTCCAAGGAACGTAATGGGGAAACTGAGCCAGGAGGATCTTAGACTGAGGCTAAAATTGTCCTCTCTGCTTTTCCTGATGCTGATTTCCCACCCATATGACATTCTCTCTGAGTAGCTTGTGGCATTTCTCTCAGATGGTGGATTATTGATTATAGATGGATTATTATGATGCATCAGACAACTCAAAATAAATCCCACCAGCGTTTATCTCAAACAACAAGTTTCATTAATTACAGCTTAGGAAAAACTTCTCCAGGATTTACATTTCTAACTTAAATTTGTCCGATATAAAAAGACAATCATTAGAAATTATTTCTGCATACTTGCAAATTCTCAGCAAGACAAAACCCAAACAAGCTTTTTGTCTAGTTTACACATTAAAACAATAACCAACAATAGGCAAATTATTTTAGCGGTAACCAAATTATGAAAAATTGCTTGACATGACTGACACAAAAAGTTCACCAATTTGAAACTTGAAACAAACCCATTACTAATCAGATGACTTCAGTTACGTTAAATGCACTTCCAAATTACTTTACACAGAGAATCAACATCTCATCATTAACAATTAAAACTACAAATTTAAAAGAGTATGCTTACCCAAGTTCAAGTTCAGAGGCCAGCTTCTTTACTTTGAGCAGGATATACTGAACCTGGGTGATGCTTCCAGGCAAAAGTTGCCCTAGGGCCCAAGGCCATTGCCAGGGGGTCCCACACTGTAGCTGCTGCCCCTCCCCCCTTCCTTTCCCAGGTGGAGGAGGGTAAAATCAAAGGGGAGGGGTAAAGGGTGAAACTCTCTTCTCCTATGAGAGGGGTTAACATACTCTCTTGACTAAAGGAAGGGAGTGGGAGAAAGGAGTGACCAGAGTTGTAAGGAGGAATTTCAAACTCCTTAATGATCATCACAAAACCTCCAGAATCTGCCAAGATATTTTTAGCTGTTGTAACTTTCCCCTGTTACCTCCATGAAGGAGAATTCAGGGGTGTAGAGGGAAGGGAGTAAGTAAGTCTCAGGGAACCAAAAAGCAACTGCAGTTTTCCCCAATTCTTTGGTGCCAAGAGAACTGACAGAATTGGGCATACACTTCTGGATAGGATGTCCATCCTTGTCCTCTATGCTGTGGAAGGTGTACCCAGGTCCATGGCCTCAAAACGATCCAGTGGACCAAGAGCCTTGAAAGTGTCAGGCTAAGTGTGAGAAAGCCTCATAACTGTCTGCCTGAAAAGCACCTCCAAGCCTTGGTGCTTGGAGAGTGACTCCAACTGCAAAGCAAGAAAAAGGGGAGGGGGAGGCTTACATACCTTCCAGCCTTGGCTGGAGAAGAACTTGGGGTTAGGCAGTTTCCCCTGTATGGGCCACCTAAATGATGAGGTTTAGGGGTGCTGGGACCCCAATATCATAACATGTGGATCCTGCCTGAAAGAATTTGACCCAAGCCTTCTTTCAGCCAAAGACAAGGTTTATTAGAATATCTGTCATATTGGGCAGACTCTTAAGGAGTCTGAATGTTAGTGAGCTATTGGCTAGATTTTAAGAATCTGAGCAGTGGCTAGATTTTAAGAATCAGAGCTCCAGTTCTACTTTTTAAGGAGTTCTTTTCTTCAGTTTGTGCTTCCTTTCTCACTGAAATATGAGGCAAGGGGAGGCAAGATGGTGGAGGATAGAAAGTAACCCAAAAGAACTTTCCCAAAAGTTCTCTCCAAAAAATAATTCCTCAAATAAAATTTTGGAGCAGCAGAACCAACAAAAAGTCAGAGTGAGACATTTTTCTGGGCTAAGACAACCAGGAAGTCAGTAGGAGAGGTCTGTGACACTAGGGAAAAAGCTAACCCATTAACCAATTCTATTTTTTAAAGTCTTATTTTTTCCCAGTATTGTTGTGCCTCTTTTGCTCAGTTGTTAATTCTCTTTTCATAATTTTCTTGTGTCACTCATTTCTTTTCCCAATTTTGCCTCTACTCTTATCTTTTTCTTTTCTTTCCTTTTTTTTTTTTAAACTTCTGGCAATTCTTGTTGGGCTTGATTTCAATTTGTAGGCTTTGGTTGTAGATGTTTTTTTCCCCCAATGTTGACATCTTCTTTGTTTATGTCTTGGTCTTCTCTGCTACCATAGTAGCTTTTAATGGTCAAGTTCATTTTTTTTGTTTGCTCATTTTTCTAGCCTATTTATTGATTTTTAACTTTATGTTAAGTTTGCTCTACTCACTTGGGGGTAGGGAGGTGCTGTCCAAAACTTTAGAGGTTTTCTTGCTACTGTTTTTAAAGCTAGTTTTGGGGGTCTATACAAGTTTTCAGTGCTTCCAAGGTGGTGTGACTTGGGGATGGGTGTGGTCACTATTCTTCTCATTTGTGCTCTGGTCTTTACCCACGAAGACCACTGATTCCTTCCGCCACAAGTACTAGCACTACTCTTGGCTCTGGAACTGTGACCTAGTATTCCTTTCTGTAATGTACCTGTGACCAAGGTCACTGCTCCCTTATGACAGACTACAAGCCTTCCTTTCTGTCCTGGAACTGCCTATGGGCAATAAAGTTGCCAAACAGCACCATCTTCATCCAGTGTCAGCAAAGGGTCCCTTGTAATCTCTTTTTGACCAGTTGTCCAACCCTTTTTCTAACTCTAGGCTGAGAGCTCCCAAAACTGCTGCTACTATTGTCACTGTTGTAGCCACCTCTAATGTACACTTCCACACTCTGGGTTAGCTCTTTCACTAGTGTCACAGACCTCTCCTACTGACCTCCTGGTTGTCTTAGCCCAGAAAAATGTCTCACTCTGACTTTTTGTTGGTTCTGCTGCTCCAAAATTTTATTTGAGGAATTATTTTTTGGAGAGAACTTTTGGGAAAGTTCTTTTGGGTTACTTTCTATCCTCCACCATCTTGCCTCCCCTTGCCTCATATTTCAGTGAGAAAATTGATGCCATTTGCTGAGTTCCATTTTCTTCCCCTCCTCCTCATCCACACTGATCATATAATTTTCTCCACTCTCTACCCTTTTAACCCTGTCTCATATGAAGAGGTGGGCCTTCTTGCCAAGGCAAGCCCCTTTATATGTATAATTGATCCAATTCTATCATCTTCTCCAGCAGATTGCTCCCCTTTTCATATCCATGGTCTCATTAATCTTTTATCTATCCTAGTCAACTAGACATTTCCCCACTGTCTAACAAGATGACCCTATCTCCTCCATCCTCAAAAATATCTTCATGTAGTCTGGCCCTCTCCTTTAGTTATTATCTTGTATTTCTCCTCCCTTTCATGGCTAAATTCTAGCAATAGATTCCTCTATTTCTTTCTTTTCGCTCTTTTAACTCTGCATCATGTCTCCCAAACTCATCATTCAATTGAAACTGCTCTTTCCAAAGTTACCAATGATTTTTTAATTGCCAAATCTAAAGACCCTTTCTCTGTTCTCATCTTTCTTGACCTCTCTGCAGCCTTTGACATTATTGTCCTCTTTCTTTTAACACTCTTTTCTCTATAGTTTGCCAGTGTCTGTGTACATACAAATGTGTGTGTGTGTGTGTGTGTGTGTGAGGGAAGGAGGGAGAGGGAGAGGGAGAGGGAGAGGGAGAGGGAGAGGGAGAGGGGGAGAGGGAGGGGAGGGAGGGGGAGAGAGAGCACTTCTCTGGTTCTCCTACCTATCTCATCATCTCTGGTTCTCCTACCTATCTCATCATCACCAGTTTTCTTTGCTACATCTTCATTCAGATACCACCAGTTAATCAAGAATGTGCCCTAAAACTCTGTCTTGGGTTCTTCTATTTTGCTTAGTGATCCCTTACTGAATTGTTTGTATATTGTTTCCCTAGTTATATTGTGAACTGCTTGAAGGCAGGCACTCTATTTTTGCCTTTCTTTGATTCACATGTGCTTGAGAATTGCCATACCTGTACCACAAGATGATTTTATCCATAATTTTTGAAAGCAAACCTAAACAGCTGGATGTATGCTTGGTTGGAGTGAAATATACTTATAGAAGGGGGAAATTTTAAGAGAAATGAACAAAAACAAAACTACGAGTGATTCAATGTCTAGCATTCCATGGTCTTAAAATATTATTTGATTTGAAAAGGTTTAGATTTTCGTTCACAAAGGTTCTTGCAGCTGGGACCCATTCTACAGCTTTCTTCCTGAATTTTTAGGCTATCTCCAATTATGAAGAGTGGAATTGTGGGATCAGTAGGGCTAAGGTCACTGTGTAGTGACCTCTGCTTAGCCTGAAAATAATATCTGCCAGAGCTTTCCCCACACATTTGACTTTGAAGGTCAAGTCTTCACACTCATTGATTATGATTATGGCCCCCAGCCTGAAAAAAACCTGGCTCACAGATGGAAATTGCTAGGAAGGCCTTTGTGACCCTAAACAACTGGATCTGAAAATGTTTGATGTTTTTAAGCATAAACCATAATTAGGATTTAAGGCCCCTTGGAACATTCAGCAGCAAAAGATTAAGGGATAAAGTCTACAGAAAAGAATCTGAGGGGGTTAGTGAATATGAGGACTAGAAAAATAGAAATTTTTCCTTAACACAACAGTGATGAAGTTGGCATAAATGCATACAAATCTGAGAAGCCCTGAGGTTATTATTACTCTGCTTCTTGTTATTTAATTTCTTTAACTCTAATACGTAGGGGTAGCTAACTGCCATAGAAACATATAGTTAGTCAATTGTTGACTATATTATGATTTTTCTTTTCGATGTGATCATAGTATTAAATTCAGCATCTGCGACCTCCAGTGAGTCATTGCTCCTCCCTGGCCCTTGGATTTCCTCTTTAGACAAGATAATCTTTGGCATGGTCCCTTTAGCTCTAAATCTATGATCCTATGATCCTTATACCCCTCTCCCAACCTCTGAGCCAGTATTTTTTCTCCTGTAATAAAAGAATGTTTGTGACCTATGATTTCAATGTCAAAAGGTTAGAAATGGGTTTTCAAATAACCCTTTTCTTGTTTTGACAAGTTGTCATTTACGTTTTCAGACTGTGCTACCACGTATCCTTTTATTCAACAAATATTTATTAAACATATCAGTCAATGAGCACTTATTAAGTGCCTGCTATATTGTTGTTGTTTGTCCTTTGTTCTTGAAGAGTACTATGTCATCAGGAAGGTGATGCCATGACTGGCAAGTGAATTGGATTTAAGTGAGGGAGGGCTGTGCAAAGTGACCAGCCTCACGTTCTTTTCCAGATCCATCTGGGGCCAGTGGCAAGATACATAACATGTCAATTGGAGATGACCTCAAATGACTAGGACACATTGTGTTAAGTGCTGGGATACAAAGACCCTCCCCACCTGTGTCCTGAAAAGTATGTTCTCTCAAGAACCTCATAGTTTAATGAGACAGACAACATGCAAAGAACTATATACAAATAAGACATATACAGGATAAATTGGGGTTTAATTTCAGAGGGACCACATTAAGATTAAGAATGATAGGGAAAAGGTTTTTGCAATAAGGTGAGACTTTAGCTGAAACTTTATGGAAGCTAGTGTAGCTAGGAAGTGAAAATGAGAAGGTTGAGAGTTCTAGGAATGATGGGCAATATGTGCTACCTCCTGCTAGGGCTACAGAGATGATTTTTAAAAAAATAATATTTATTTTCTGTTTCAAATTTTCTCTCTCTGTACACCATTCCTCCCAACACTGAGAAGGCAAAAATTTGATATTCATTCTACATATTAAATCATGTAAAATATATTTTCACATTAGCCAAGTTGTGGGAAAAAAAGCAAGAAAAATAAAGAGAAGAAATTATCCCTTAAATATTCACTTAGGGTCTATCAATTCTGTTTCTGGGGTGGAGAGTGTGTTTCATCATGTGTCCTTTGGAATTCCTGGATCATTGTATTAATCATATTTGCTAAGTTTTTCACAGTTGATTATCATTATAAGGATGCTAAAGTCCTTTGCTCAGCTCAACTAACAAGCATTCAAACTCTACTGCAGAGAACCCAACTTTGATGGGCTGGCCACTGTTATGCAAATGCCAATAGTGTGTTTGCTTAAAAGACTATTTTACTGAGAACTCACACAAGGCAACTGCTCACAGGGAGGTCAGAAGAAATGAAACAAGGGCACTCTCAAAGTCTCACTGAAGAACTTTGCGATCAATTATGAGACATGGGAGACATTTGCAGAAGACCACTCAGCATGTCATGCCCACATCAAAGAAGGTGTTGGTGTGTACATTGTTCTCCTGGTTCTGCTCACTTCTCATCAAATCTATTCATATAAGTCTTTTCAGGTTTTTCTGCAACTATCCTCTTCATCATTTCTTGCAGCATAATAGTATTCTGTCATAATTATACTCCACAACTTGTTCAGCTATTCCCTAGTTGATGGGCATCTTCTCAATTTCCACTTCTTTGACAACACAAGAAGAACTACTATATAAATATTTCTGTACCTATAGGTCCTTTTTCCTTTGCTCTCTTTGGGGTATAATATTAATGACAATGCTGGATGAAAGGGTGTGTGCACAGTTTTATAGCCCTTTGGGCATAGTTCTAATTTGTTCTCAGAATAGTTGGACCAGTTCAGAACTCTACCACAAGTTCATTAGTGAATCTACTTTTTCACTTTCCCTCTTGGATTTGCTATTTTCCTTTCCCATCATCTTAGACAATCTGATGGGTGTGAGATAGTACCTCAGAGTTGTATTTCTTTAATTATTAGTAACTTAGATAAGTTTTCCATAAGATTATTGATAGGTTTGACTTCTTCAGAAAATTTCCTATTTATATCCTCTGAATGGCTTCTATTTTTTTTTTTTTATAAATGTGACTCAGTTCGCTATATATTTTAGAAATGAGACCTTTATAAGAGAAATTTGATATAAAATTTCCCCTAGTTTTCTGCTTTTTTCTTCTAATTTTCAGCTGCATTTGTTTTGCTTGTACAAATACTTATTAATTTTACATAATCATCATTATCTATTTTACCTCCTGTAACCCTTCCTCTCTCTTGTTTGGTCATTAACTCTTTCTAAGTTCCCAAATTTGTTTTTGATATCCCCTTTTATGTCTAAATTATATACCCATATTGTACTTATTTTGGTATATGGTATTAGATATTGGTCTATGGCTAGATTCTGACAGACTATTTTCTGTTTTTTTTTTTGTCAGCAGTTTTTATCAAATAGTGAGTTCTTCTCCCAATAGCTAGGATAGAGAGATGTCTAAGACAGGATTCCTGCCCTCAAGGAACTTACATTATAATAAAGATAAGCATGCAACTTTACTGTAAAACATTACTTTTTTCAGTATGTGACTGATGCCATAATTGTCATATATTTATTCATTTGGAATGTTGGTGGGTTCATGGTTGTTGTCCTTCATTCTTGAAGAGAACCAAAATGACATCACAATGATGGGGTCAAGGTACAGTGTGTCCAACTAGACCAATACAAGCTCAGAAGCCTCTACCACAGGTTGAGCACAAATAGTCCACATGAACATTTGGAATGGAGGCGTCTCTAAATTTGAGCATTACATTTCTTTTGAGCTACTGCAATTCGGCTTTGCTGGTAGAGTAGCAACTTCTTTGATGTGGGCATTCTAGGCTAGGTGGTCCTCTGAAAATGTCTCCCATATCTCATAATTGATTCCAAAGATCTTCAGTGAGACTCTGAGAGTATCCTTGTTTCACTTCTTTTGACCTTCATATGAGCAGTTGCCCTGTGTCCATTCTCAGTAAAATAGTCTTTTAGGCAAACATTCTTTTGGTGTTTGTACAACAGTGGCCATCCCATCAAAGTTGTTCTCTCTGCAGTAGAGTTTGAATGCTTGCCAACTGAGCCAAGGAAAGGACTTCAGTGTCTGGTATCTTATCTTGGCAGATGATCTTTAGCATCTTCCTAAGACAATTCAAATGGAAGCAATTTAGTTTCCCGCCTTGTTACTAGTACACTGTCCAGATTTCACAGACATACAATGAGGTCAGCACAATGGCTCTGTAGACCTTCAGTCTGTAATGTAAGAACTTTGAAACAGAGGATGCTTTTCATTCATTTCTTTTTGAGTATTATAGTCAAATTGGTATATGATCTTATTTATGTGGCAACCCATCCATTCTTGCCTATTCTCTATGACTCTTGCTTATACTCTCTTAGAAGTTTATCACCAGATTTCCACCCAGTGTCTTGGCATCCTGTCTCGCATTTTCTAGACATGGTGAGATTAACAATGGAGCTAGAGTCTTTCCCTCTGGTAATCTTTCTAATTTAACAGAGGTTGGAAGTGTGCTACAAATGTGGAATGCTGCATGTACTTTTAGATGAGGTTATTGTATTGTTAGTTTTGCTCGACTATTTTACTTTGTTATAAAAGACCTCTCACAGAGTAGAGGTAATATGAAAATATTTGTAATGTTAAAACAAAACATGTCAATAAAACTTTAAAAAGTATTTTTCTTTACTTTTCATTCTTTTTTAGAATATTTATTCTTTGGGGAAGGGTCAAAGGAGAGAATCAGGGATATATTAGGGCAAAATGTCAATAAAATATATTTAATTTTTTTAAGTGGTGCATCTAGGTACTAGAGAATTTTAGGGGAAAGAAGGATCACAGCATGATCAAACTATAAAACATTTTGTGAGAAGATGGTGTTGGATTTGCCCCTGAAAATGGAAAGGATTTTAAAGATTAAAATGGAGGGAAAGGGGCTTCCAGAAGCAAGTGGTCTAAACAATTAGTCAGAAGATGATTTAAATGCATGTACAAGGAATGATGTGTTGCCCAGATGTTCTAGGATTTAGGCTTTGTGTAGAGCAAAGTCAGTCAATAAATTTAATTGAGTCCAAATTTCAAAGACATTTGTATGCTAGACTAAGAAGTTTGTACGATATTTGGTAAAGGTAATGAGTTTCTTAAATTAAGCAAAACAGCAAACATTTATTAAGTCTCTACTGTGATCCAGGCACTATGCCTTAGCACTCTCAGTGCTGAGATTTAATATGCATTTATTTATATCTATAGGCATGGTGTACCATTCATACATTCATTCATTCACATTTATTGTCACTCTGCATGATCATAAAACCAATCAACTAGATCTAATGAATTGTCCCACTGTTTCCATCTCAGTCCAAACAATCAGACTAATGACTCTGCCCCATGTTTCTGGCTTCTTAGATGGTCATTTTTATGCTCACATGGGATTTACTATGTAAATCAGATGGTCCATCTTTCTTACTATGTGACTGAGCTTTTCAGGGTAATATATAATCCACAGTACATCTGTTACCCCAAATTTCTGCAGAGTTCTTCATTTATTATGTCATCTTATACAGATCATCTGTGTTTTTTCATTAACTAATTTATTTTTTGTTTTCAACATTCACTTCCACAAGATTTTGATTTCCAAATTTCCTCCCCACCTCATTCCTTCCCCCACCCTAAGACAGTGTGCATTCTGAATACCCCTTCCCCTAATCTGTCCTTACTTCTATCCCCCCCCTTCTTTTATCCCCTTCCCCTTCTACTTTACTGTAGGGCAGGATAGATTTCTATACCCCATTGCCTGTATATCTTATTTCCCAGTTGGATTTGCAAACAATTTTTAACGTTTGTTTTTAAAACTTTGGGTTCCAAATTTTCTCCCTTCCTCCCTCCCCACCCACCCTCATTGAGAAGACAAGCAACTCAATACAGGTTATACATGCGTAATAAGGCAAAACACTTCAATAATAGTCATTCTGTGGAAAACTAACCATATTTCCCTTTATCCTATCTTGCCCCACATTTATTCTATTCTCTCTTTTGACCCTGTACCTCCTCAGAAGTATTTGCCTCTGATTACCCTCTCTCCCAATGTACTCTTCCCTCTATCATCCCCCTGCCCTCTTATCCCTTTCCCCTCTATTTTATTGTAGGTTAAGATAGATTTCCATACCCAACTGAGTGTGTGTGTAATTGCCTCCTTAAGCCAAATCTGATGAGAATAAGATTCACTCATTCTTTTTCACCTTTCCCCATTTCCCCTCCAGGGTAAAAGCCTTTTCTCGTCTGTTTTCTGTGAGATAATTTACCCCATTTTACCTCTCCCTTTCTCCTTCTCCTAGTATAATGCTCTCTCACCCCTTAATTTTATTCTCCAGATATCACCCCTTCATCTTCAACTCACCCTGTGCCTATCTATCTATCTATCTATCTATCTATCTATCTATCTATCTATCTATCTATCTATCAATACATATAATGCTTTTCCCCCTCCAACTAACCTAATACTGACAAAGGTCTCATGAGTTACAAATATCATCTTTCCATGTAGGAATGTAAACAGTTCAATTTAATCAGTCCCTTATGATTTCTCTTTCCTATTTACCTCTTCATGCTTCTCTTGAGTCTTATATCTGAAAGGAGAATTTTCTATTCAGCTTGGTCTTTCCATCAAGAGTGCTTGAAAGTCCTCTATTTCACTGAATATCCAATTTTTCCCCTGAAGGAGTATACTCAGTTTTGCTGGCTTAATCCTATCTCCTTTGACCGTTGGAATACTATATTCCAAGTGAAGCTGCTAAATCTTGTGTTATCCTGATTGTGTTTCCACAATACTTGAATTGTTTCTTTCTGGCTGCTTGTAATATTTTCTCCTTGACCTGGGAACTCTGGAATTTGGCTACAATATTCCTAGGAGTTTTCCTTTGGGAATCTCAGGAGGTGATTGGTGGATTCTTTCAATTTCTATTTTGCCCTCTGATTCTAAAATATCAGGGCAGTTTTCCTTGATAATTTCTTGAAAGATGATGTCTAGGCTTTTTTTTTTTTGATCATGACTTTCAGGTAGTCCAACAATTTTTAAATTATCTCTCCTGCATCAATTTTCCAGGTCAGTTGTTTTCCAATGAGATATTTCATATTGTTTTCTATTTTTTTATTCCTTTGGTTTTGTTTTACAATATCTTAGTTTCTCATAAAGTCACTAGCTTCCATTTGTTCCATTCTAATTTTTAAGGAAGTATTTTCTGCAGTGAGCTTTTGGACTTTCTTTTACATTTGGCCAATTCTGCTTCTTAAGGCATTCTTCTCCTCATTGGCCTTTTGGACCTCTTTTGCCATTTGGGTTGGGGTATTTTTTAAGGTGTTATTTTCTTCAGTATTTTTTGGGTCTTCTTAACAAGCTGTTGACTTGTTTTTCATGATTTGCTTGCATCACTCTTATTTCTCTTCCCAGTTTTCCCTCTGCTTCTATTACTTGTTTCTCAAAATCCTTTTTGAGTTCTTACAAGGCCCATGACTGATTCATATTTTTCTTGGAGGCTTTGGATGTAGGAGCTTTGACTTTGTTGTTTTCTTCTGGTTGTATGTTTTGATCTTCTTTGTTACCAGAGAAAGATGCTATGGTCTGACTTTTTTTGTGCATTTGTTTGGTCATGATCTCAGCCAATTTCTTGAGTTTTATACTGTTTGTTAAGGTGAGAATGTACTGTCTCAAGCTTCAGGGGTTTTGTGCAGCTGTTTTCAGAGATACTTCTAGCGACCTGTAAATTTTCAGTTCTTCCAAGGTGGGTGGTATGATAAGGGGCGAGGTGTTTACTCCTTTCCTGGCCTGTACTCTGGTCTATAAGTGACCACAAGCACTCTTTTCTACCTTGGAACTGTGAGGTTTCTCTCTGCACTGCCACTGCAAACTCCACCATGCCAGCATTCCTCCTCACCCCACGACCATTACCCAGAACTGTGACCCAGCTCCAAGCATGGGCAAAGCAAGAGAATCCTGCCTCAGCACCAGCAAAGAGATCCCTACAATCCCCCTCTACTCAGCCACTGGATTGCCCCTCCATCTGTGGGTGGAGAGCTCTGGAAGCAGCCATTGCCCCAGGGCTGTGCTGGGACTTAGGCTGGACCAAGCTCCTCTCTTACTGCGGTCAAACTTTTCCTACTGACCTTCTAAGTTGTCTTTGGTGTTTGCTGGTTGAGAAGTCAGGAAACTGCCACAGCAGTTTGACTGAATCATAATTCAGTCCCCTGAGGTCTGCTCCAGGTTTGCTGAGGCCTGGTCTTTGCATGCACCCCTATGCTGAACCGTGCTCCTTTCCAGCCAGTCACAATAGCGCTTTCCAATCAACCATCCAGGTTGTCTTGGGCTGGAAAATTGGTTCACTCAGTCTTTCTGTAGGTTCTGCTGCTCTAGAATTTGTTTAGAGCCATTTTTGACAGGTATTTGGAGAGGTTTGGGGGAGAGCTCAAACAAGTCACTGCTTTCACTCTGCCATCTCGGCTCCCAATTAGTACTTTCATCTATGTGTTGTTCTTTCTGCTGCTGTATAAAATAGTCCTTTCTTTGATTTCTCTTAAAACACCTTCAGAGTCTATCTCCTGTTTCTATACTTCCAAGATATGGGGAACAAGTCTGTCTTCACTTTATCTATCCATTTCATGGTTTAATATATTTTAGCCTTCCTTGTTAGTTCTCCATTCATTTTCTTCAGTGCTACATCTCCATAGCCACAGAGTAACACTGGGACTTCATTATATAATTATTTGACACAATTTGGCTTAGCATTTGGCCTGTGACTCAATAAAGAGTACATATGCATTCCTAGCCCAATTCAACTTTATGAGTACTTATGCAATGGGAATGTCCCATTTTATTGGTAAGTTCTACATACAATCTGTCTTTTTTCTCTACCATGGCCCAATCATGACCTAGGTGTCAGTTGACTAAAAGGCCTTTTCTCTGTCTTATGTATCCATTAGCAAATGCATCTTACTTTTGAAATAATTGCTTATACTGGAACATCCCCAAAATTTAATTTAATTCAGCAAATAATTATTAAGTTCTTAATATGTCTCAGGCACTGAAGATACAAAGAGAAAAATGAAAACCATTATTTTCCTTCAAAGAGAGCATTTTTCTTTATTTTTTAAATTGATGCCTTTTGTTTTTGCTGTCATTATTCCCTACATCATTGATTCTGTTCCTGCGTGACTACTGGTGACTGAAAACTCAATACTTTATGTGTGATATTTTATAAAAGAAATATAAAATAGGCCAGTTATATGTCAAGAGTTAAGAATAATTGGTGAGCAATCCTAGTATTGTCCCATTGTTCATGATATATTAGAAGAATCATTGCAAGGCTTTCAGTGCTTTGGATAAAGCCTATTTGAAGGATTTATAGAAAAAAGGAAAACTACCACATAGGGTGAAAGATCCCAAAGGAGAGGCCATCTACCATGGGGGAGGGAGTGCTCACATCAATGAGTTTATAGATTCATTGTTTGTCATCTTCCAGTGTTTTGCAGTTACATAGCCTTGTAGTTAGACTCATCTGCCTTATAGTTAATTACCGAGAGGAAGCTTGGAGAAGACCAGCAATCAGGAAACCCTAGGTTCAAATTCTGGCTCATGTATTAGGGATATGACCTGGGAAAGTCACATGATATTTCTCAAACTTAGTTTCCTTTACTGAAAAAATGAAAAGGATAATATCATTACATCTCAGGGTTGTTGTGTGGATCAGAAGACATAATGAGTATAGAATGCTTTATAAACCTCAAAGTATAATATGAATGCAAACTATTATTACCAAGGTAACTTCAATATCCTTTAAAAATAAGGACAATCCATTAGTTATACCTTCCTTCATAAAAGTTTTTTTTTTGAAGTTAATCATGATTAAGTGACTTGTCCAGGGTCACACAGCTAGTAAGTGTCTGAAGCCAGATTTGAACTCAGTCCTCCTGACTCTGGGGTTGGTGCTGTGTGCCATCTAGCTGCCACAATGTAAGAGTTTTTTCAAAATTAATTTTAATGTGAGATTTTCACCAAAGGTGAAGAAATTAGATGAGAAATATTTATTTAAAAATCACCAATGTTCCATGTAATGCTCTTTAAGACATATTAATCTAGAAATGTTTCTCTGAGGGCTTTTCCATTTGTTCATGACACAATGAAAAGGGTACTTAAGTCTAATCTTGAAGAAACTCTACTGGATCTACAAAGATGAAGCATTAGGCCTAATCCCTGTATTTTACCCTGGCATACAGTTTAGACCAGATTCAATCCTGGGCAACCTGAACTCTAATGAAAGGAGACTAGGCTTCCTCTTCCTATACTCTTTGACTCATTAGGTCCCATGCCCTGGGCCCTTGATAATGATTTTTTTTCTTTTTATTATGATTTACAGATAGGATTCCCCTCCCCCCCTCCCCCCAAAAAGCAGAGGGAAAACACAAAAAGTAATCGATGCATGATGTTTTATATATATATGCATGTGACAGGTAATTCAATAAAAGGTTTGATTACTTAATATCATTACTGTTATAATCTACTGGGAAGCTGATACTTAAATATCCTCAGAACATACAGCAATTTGCAGGGTTACTGCGTGGACATCTTACATTTCATGTCAGCTTGGCACTGTACAAAAAATTCCTGATGCACATATGCTGGTAAAATGGGGCAATCCTTTTGTTGGTAATCTTACTTCCAAGGAAACTAATGTAATTGCCAGAGATTTCTCCTCTACTGCCAGCCATCTCTTGCTCCTGTCATGATCAACTAGATCTTTCATTGTACTTCTGAACTGTTAGAATTCATGAAGTTGCCTCCAAGCCTGAACATACCCACCTTGGAATAGGTGCTGCTAGACCAGATTATCTAGATTGACTAACTTCATTAATTAAATTTGTTGGATCATTATTTTCTTCAATTTACTTGGCTTGTGTAGCTACCATATGTTATTGTTGGTTTTTATCCTTTGTTTTTGAAGAGGACCAATGATATCACAGGGTGATATCTTGATTCATGCAGGAATTAGATCTAAGTGAGGGAGAGATGCATAAAGTGGTCAGCCTCACTCTCTCTTCCCAAGTCATTGAGACAAAAATGAGGACAACTGGCAATGGCCCAGGATGTAGTGGATTACCTTGACATCTTCAATGTCTTACCAAGCTCTAAGTGCTATGCAGCACCTGATTCAGCCACCTTCATAGCCATTGGCATTCTTATCCAACCAGTCTGCTAGGAAAAGTCTTCACATGTTGAAGTAGACACCTTTCTAACTCACTGATGGATTTGAGGCCCATCAGTTACTCTTAAGCTGATTTAGCCCATCTGCCAAGACGGTTTACCCAAGTGTGGCCACCATGCAGGAATGAGCTTCTTGCAGTCTTGAGAGTGGAGTACCAGGTAGATACCAAAGGTGGATGAACTTCCCTGAAAAGAGCTCAGTAAACCTTCACACCAGAGGTGCTAGTACTCCTTGAGCACCTCATACACTTCAGTTAACATATAAGAAAATAATGGAGCTGTGTAGCCTTGAGCTACATTACCTCTTTCACAGATTTTAAATTAAATTGTAACAAAACTTAGAGTCTACTGAGTTCTACATTGTACAAAGGAGGAAACTGAAGCCCAGAGAGGTTGTGATACACAAGTAGCTATAGAGTTAGATTCAAACCCATGCCTTTTGACATGTCCATCAATTTTTCTACTATACTACATGACCTTGATGTACTCAGAATAAAGATTCACAATAATCAAGCAAATTTGGTTGCTATTAAATATTATGTGCTTTGTATATTTATTCTCTAGTGGCTTATTAGAGGCATCTAGGTGGCACAAGTACAGAACCATGACTCAGAAAGACCTGAATTCAAATCTTGCCTTAGACACTTACACTTGTGTGACCTCTATGTGCCTCAGTTTCCTTAATTATAAAACAAAGGTAATAATGACACATATATCCTATCCTAGAATTATGGTGAAGATAAAAGGAGACAATATTTGTAAAATGTTTTATAAACCTTAAAGTGATATATAAATGCCAGCGGCTATTATTAGCTATTTCTTGATTTTCTACCATCAAATACCTCAACTTTTTTAAAAAGTTGAGTTAAGCTACAGTTAAGCCTTGATGTCTGGCTCATGGCAGTGATTTCTCAGGTGGAAATTATGTTACATAAAAATGTGATTTGTTGGTCACCTGGTGTAATAAAATTTTGTAAAACAATTTCTTAATCCAAAATGCTGTTTTTCTTCTTCAAAACATTTGATTGCCATTTTTCTTTAACCACAATTTTTAACAAATCACATGATTCATTGATGGGCTAAGCAGGCCTATGTTGCTTTATTTAATGATACATTTACTCAGGATCATTTAGTCTGAACCTGCCATCTGGTTTCCAGTGGGGTTGCCATACTTGAAAATCACATAATTTTCTGACTTCCAAACCAGTAAGCAAAATTGCTGTAGGTATACATTGATTACTAAGGCATCAGTATCTCAATAATGACTTAAATGCTATCCACAATTTCTATCCAGAAATCCTTCAGTAATGTTCTTTAAACAAATTCCTATCTAAAAGTTACATTTATGCTTATTCAGTGGAATGTCAGCTGAATGTCAGTCACTTGGTCAAATCCATTGCAGGTTCTTGGGGATGTTTTTGGATTTAGAATGTTCACATTGTCTAATTAAAGAGAAATGTTCAGTTAACACAATGGTTTATTGTCTTAAATTTGAAGACCCACAGAATATAAACATAGCATGATTCTAGTATTCCAGGATGTGGTTGACTGCATGGACATGTAGGAAGAAGAGGATTAGTGAGTCAAAGATAAATCTAGGGTTTTGAAATTGAGAAAGAGAAGAATGGGTTCAAAACTCACTTTGATGCTTATTAATCATGTGACCTTAGTCAAGTCATTCTAATCTCCTTGGATCCCAGTTTCTTCCTCTGTAAAAAAAAGGAGTTGGATTAGGTGATCTCTAAAGTCTCTTACAGCTCTCAATATATGATCTTATAAATGAAAATGTTGATTTCATTGGAATTTCAATAGATCTGTGGTCTTATTGATGTGGGCACTCCTTTCAATGATTCGTATTCCAACTCATCCATCCTTTCTCACCCTGTGTGACTCTTACGTATATCCTTTTATAAATCCTCCTCAAGAGGATTCAGACAAAGTTTTGGGATTTTTCTTTAGCTCTCTTGACATTGTAAATGGACTGCCCATCAATTTTCCTTTGCTCTCATAATATGGGTAGTTTACTTTTTCTGATCTCATGTCTCTATGATGACACCCTTTATACCACTTTAGAGAGGAAACTAAATCAAGATCTTAAGTTTTAGGATGTATTTAGTACAGATTGATACTAAACATTCTTTGGTACCTTGCATGGAGGGAAAAGATAATTTAAAGTAGACATAGGACAGTATTCTCTCATGACTGGTAAATATTGAAAATACTTGCAATAGGACATAAATTTCCATATTGTTTTTCTGTAGCTAAAACATAGAAATAAAAATCTCTATTTATGAAAATAAACATATCTTCCAACTATTCAATTTAAGGACAAACATTTATCAAATGCCTGCTATGTAAAGTCACTTTGCTAGGTGCTGGAGATACAAATACAAAGAATGAAACAATTGTGACTAGGGATTGCTATATTCTATGTATTTATATCCTCCACAATAGTCTGTCACACAATAGGTACTTAATAAATACTTGTTGATTGATTAATACAAAGACCACAGAACAAATAAGTAAGTAACTCTTCCCTTCAAGCTGCTTACATTTTCCTGGGCTGTGGAATGGAATGAAATCTTTTAAATTAAATCTGCAAAGGAACAATATTGGACTTAGTTTGGTATAAGAATAGAAAAATCAAACACAAAACAATTAAACAATTCGCCCCAATAAGTTGTGTCAACATAGTTGACACACCCTACTTAAGGCCTGATTAACTTGGTATATGAAGGAGTGGATATGCTTTATTATCAGAGGTCAAAGGACACTTGGTTTGGAAGCAACCTTAGAGTTCATCCAGACACTAGGGATGGTGAAACCAAAGCCTAGAGATAGTGCCTGAGAGAGCTCCTAAAGGTAATACAATGTTTTAGTGATAGTCATGAATAAGATCTCAAATTTCTGACTCCTTCAATATTTCATTTATAACAACATGCTACCTATGAGACTTTATTAAGGAAGACAAATCATTTTGGTGGTACAATACTAAACCTTTGAGGCTAACCTTAGGAAGTGTGGCCCTCCAAACTTCACAGAACAAATCCAGGGTCTGTGAAGTTTGGATTCACTCAAAGGACCACATTTGTGGACCTAGAGGGCCACATGTGGCCTGAAGGCCACAGGTTCCTCCCCCCTGGTCTAGGTAGACCCAAGAAGCTTAACTTGCCTAGCTATTCTTAAGTTCCTATGTTGTAATGTTGGCAAGGATAACAGTTCATTACATCTATTTCTATGAATCTCCTCCCAACTAATAATTTCTTCAGTTACCTCACCAAGCTATTTGTTGCTGCTATTGGAATGAGGAAAGATAGAAGGAAGACAATTTTTCTCTTTCTTTCTTTCTTTCTTTCTTTCTTTCTTTCTTTCTTTCTTTCTTTCTTTCTTTCTTTCTCTTTCTTTCTTTCTTTCTTTTTCTTCCTTCCTTCCTTCCTTCCTTCCTTCCTTCCTTCCTTCCTTCCTTCCTTCCTTCCTTCTTCCTTCCTTCCTTCCTTCTCTTCTTCTTCTTGTTTCTGGCTAGGCAATTGGGGTTAAGTGACTTGCTCAGGGTCACACAGCTAGTAAGTGTCAAGTGTCTGAGGCTGGATTTGAACTTAGATCCTCCTGACTCCAAGGCTGGAGCTCTATCCATTGTGCCTCCTGGGCTGCCCTGACAATTTTTCTACATAGTGAAGCAAATCCCTTCTATTTTCATCGGCAAACTCCAGATTTTATTAGCTAGGATACCCTTAAGCACTCCCTAGAATCAAAAGCAGCCACTTATTTCTGTAGTATTCCTTCTTAGTCCCATTCCTCCTTTCACCTTCTCAGCTGATCTGTAACTTGGCTTTCAAGGAGGAAATAATGGCAGGGGTGGCCATAAATGTTCTCAATGTGGAATTTGGGGACAAATGTCCTGACTCTGAAATGACAGGTCTCCCAAGGGCAGAAGTGTCTGTCTGAAATGCCTGATCTAGCAGAAATTCTCATCTAGCAGATACATTTGAAGTCACCAATAAACTCTTAACAAGAGGAAATAGGCCAATTGATGGAGATGAATGTGGAAGTTAGATGGCTTCATACAGCTCTATGAATTGCACAATCTTGAATCAAATCCCCGAGTTTGCCATGTCATCAGTCTGAATGGCCATGTGAGAAAGAGCATTTATAGGTTTGTTTCTTTATTGGTCAGGATCAATGGAGAGACTGCCAGAAATGACTAGACTTTAATTTTGTATTTCTCATTTTAAAGAACCATAGTATGTAAAATATCTTACAAATGTTCGTTGCTAAATATAAAGTTTTGACTGCCATAGGGCAGAATTGAAAAAGCTCCTGATCTAGTTGAGATTTGGGTTCAAGTCCTGGTTCTGTTTTTTACTAGCTATATGAACATGACGCTTAATGAAATCTAATTTCCTCATTATTAAAATTGGGATAATAATACTCTCACTACCTATGTCACTAGGGAAATAATGAGGAAAAACTACATCCTATGGGAAAAATCCTTTACAAATCCAGTTGACTGACTAGTTAACTCACTTAAACTGCTATATAAAAATGAGTTATAGTTTGAGTTTGAATTTATAATATAGAATAAATTTATCATTTTAAATGCCTTGTTTATATCGGTCAGATGAATTTCTATGCGCTTTTGATTCTTCTGTCTTGTTGGGATAAGTAAACTATCAGGTAAGAAAGAAGATAGAATCTAAGAACGAGATTTTTTGCATTTGTGCCTACAGATCATAGAAGTTGTTTTGTCTTGGGGGTGGAGCCAAGATGGCAGAGTGAAAGTAGTGACTTGCTTAAGGTCTACCCCTCCAAATACCTGTAAAAAAATGGCTCTAAACAAATTCTAAAGCAGCAGAACCCACAAAAAGACAGAGTGAAGCAAATTTCTAGCCCAAGACAACCTGGATGGTTGATCGGAAAGGTATATCTTGTGGGGAGGGGAGAGGAGCATAGTTTGGCATGGGCGTGCAGGCTGCAGCAAACCGGGAACAGGCCTCAGAAGACTGAATCGCGGGCAGCTGCGGCAGTTTCCAGACTTCTCAACCCACAAATACCAAAGACAACTTAGAAGGTCAGTGGGAAAAGTCTGTTTCCGCGGTGAGGGAGCAGCTAGGTCTCAGCCTCAGTTCCCCAGCAAATGTGGCCCAGGGCAGTGGCTGCCTCCTGAGCTTCCAGCCCACAGACTGAGGGGGAATCAGGTGATCAGAGGGGGATTGCAGGGATCTCTTTGCCAGTGCCGAGTCAGGAATCTCTTGCTTTGCCCGTGCTTGGATCTGGGTCACAGTTCTGGCCAGCAGTCCTGGGGCAGGGAGGAATGCTGGCATGGTGGAGCTTGTAGTGTCTGGGGAGAGGAAATTCTCACAGTTCCAAGACAGAAAAGACTGCTTGTGGTCACTAATAGACCAGAGCACAGGCCAGGAAAGGAGTAAACACCTCGACCCTTATCATACCACCTTGGAAGAACTGAAAATTTACAGGTCCCTACAAGTGTCTCTGAAAACAGCTGTAGAAACCCCTGAAGCTTGGGACAGTACATTCTCCCCATTGGAAGCAGACTCTTGCCTTAACAAAAAGTTTAAAACTCAAGTAATTGGCTGGGATCATGAGCAAACCTCACAAAAAGAGTCAGCCTATATTATCTTACTTTGGCAACAAAGAAGATCAAAACATACAACCAGAAGAAAACAACAAAGTCAAAGCTCCTACATCCAAAGCCTCCAAGAAAAGTATGAACCAGTCCCAGGCTTTGGAAGAACTCAAAAGGGATTTTGAGAAGCAAGTAAGGTAAGTAGGGGAAAAACTGGGAAGAGAAATGAGAGTGATGCAAGAAAATTATGGAAAACAAGACAACAGCTTGGTAAAGGAAACCCAAAAAACACTGAAGAAAATAAAACTTAAAAAATAGCCTAACCCAAATGGCAAAAGAGGTCCAAAAAGCCAATGAGGAGAAAAATGCCCTAAAAAGCAAAATTGGCCAAGTGGAAAAGGAAGTCCAAAAGATGACTGAAGAAAATACTTCCTTAAAAATTAGAACAGAGTAAGTGGAAGCTAGTGACTTTATGAGAAATCAAGACACTGTAAAAGAAATCCAAAAGAATGAAAAATTAGAAAACAATGTGAAATATCTTATTGGAAAAACAACTGACCTGGAAAATAGATCCAGGAGAGAGATTTAAAAATTATTGGACTATCTGAAAGCCATGATCAAAAAAAGAGCCTAGACATCATCTTTCAAGAAATTGTCAAGGAAAATTGCCCTGATATTTTAGAAACCGAGGGCAAAATAGAAATTGAAAGAATCCACAGATCTCCTCCTGAAAGAGATCCCCAAAGGAAAACTCCTAGGAATATTGTAGCCAAATTCCAGAGTTTCCAGGTCAAGGAGAAAATATTACAAGCAGCCAGAAAGAAACAATTCAAGTATTGTGGAAACACAATCAGGATAACACAAGATTTAGCAGCTTCTACATTAAAGGACCGCAGGGCATGGAATATAATATTCTGGCGGGCAAAGGAGATAGGATTACAACCAAGAATCACCTACCCAGCAAAACTGAGTATACTCCTTTAGGGTAAAAAATGGTCATTCAGTGAAACAGAATCAAGCATTCTTGATGAAAAGACCAGAGCTGAATAGAAAATTTGACTTTTAAATCCAGGACTCAAGTGGATCATGAAGAAGTAAACAGGAAAGAGAAATCATAAGAGACTTATTAAGGTTGAACTGTTTACACTCCTGCATGGAAAGATGATATTTATAACTCATGAGACCTTTCTCAGTATTAGGGTAGTTGGAGGGAAAAATATATATATATATATATATATATATATATATATATAGATATATAATATATAGATATATATATATAGATAGATGATAGATAGATAGATAGATAGATAGATAGATAGATGATAGATAGATAGATAGATGATAGATAGATGGCACAGGGTGAGTTGAAGATGAAGGGGTCATATCTGGAGAATAAAATTAAGGGATGAGAGAGGATTATACTGGGAGAAGAAGAAAGGGAGAGGTAGAATGGGGTAAATTATCTCATGAAAAAACAGAAAACAAAAAGTTCTTACATTGGAGGGAAACAGGGAAGGTGAGAGGGAATCAGTGAATCTTATTCTCATAGGATTTGTCTTAAGGAGGGAATAACATACACATTCAATGGGGTATGGAAATCTGTCTTACCCTACAGGAAAATAGGGGGGAAAGGGGACAAGAGAGCAGGGGATGATAGAGGGAGGCAGATTGGGAAAGGGGTAATCAGAAGCAAATACTTCTGAGGAGGGACAGGGTCAAAAGAAAGAATAGAATAAATGGGGGGCAGGATAGATTAAGGAAATAGAGTTAGTATTTCACAACATCTCTACTATGGAAGAGTTTTGCATAACTGCACATGTATAACCTATATTGAGTTGCTTGCCTTTTCAATGAGGGTGAGTGGGGAGGGAGGCAGGGAGAAAATTTGGAACCCAAAGTTTTAAAAACACATATTTAAAAAAAATGTTTTCACATGCAACTGGGAAATGGGGTACAGAAATCTATCCTGCCCTACAGGAATGTGATAAGAGAAGGCGGGGAGAGATAGAAGAGAGGGCAGACTAGGAGAAGGGGTATTCAGAATGCACGCCATCTTGGGGGTGGGGGAGGGGTGAGATGGAGTTAAAATTTGGAACTCAATATTGTGGAAGTAAATGTTGAAAACTAAAAATAAATTTAAAAAAAGTTGTTTTGTCTTTGCTGGCTTAAAATATAACTAACTTCAGTGCCCTTTTCATCTTCTTTAGTTGACATTTTGGCACCCCGCCCCCCCCATAAATTTACATTGGCTTTTAATACAAGATTACCTTGTGGCAACTTTAAAACCCAGACTAGATTTTAGCTGGTCGAAATGAGAGTGGAGTCAAAGAACTGAATAAAAGACAAATAAAAAAACAGTTCAATAGATAGTTAATTAAAAGACTAAAAAGTGGGGTTTCTGAAGGGCAGAGATGACTGAGTAACGCACAAGCTTATCGTTTCAGGAAGCATGGCTTTGGTTAGGGACAAATCATCGGAACTTGAGCTTGGGTAAAGATCCTGGTAATATGAATATTACCTCAAAGAAAAGCTACAAACTCCATCCCCAGGGTACATGTAGCAGGGATCTCAAAATATTCAGTCTTAATCTTTAATGGGATATGCGGAACAAAAACCACATTCCTCACTCTTAACCTTTTTAATTAAGTACAGTCTTAAGTCAGGAAGAGCCAATTGATCATTTTATGTGGAAAAATGTGAACTTATTGCTACAAATAACAATCATACTAGAAAACAGAAGGATTAGGGCAGCTAGGTGGAGCAGATAAAGCACCGGCTCTGGAGTCAGGGGGATCTGAATTCAAATCTAGCCTCATATACTTACTAATGGTGTAACTGTGGGCAAGTCACTTAACCCCAATCGCGTCCAAAAAACCAAAACCAAAAAAGAAACAAAACAAACAAAAAGAAGACAGAAGGATTGTAGATGGTGAATCCACTGTATAAGAACAGTTATGGTGAAGTATCAGGGAATAGAAACAAATGAATCTCACTTCCATACATGTCAAATATTTATAGTAAGGGCTTGAAACACTAAATATTTGAACAAATGCAACCAGCTTAATAAAGTTTAGCACATATTGTGTATAAAATGTGGTGCTAGGTGCTGGAGATACAAAGACAAAAATGGAAAAGTTCCTGCCCTCAAAGAGCTTACATTCTACTGGGAAGGCATATAAGAACATATATAGATATGCAGAAAATAAATACAAAATAAATATGAAGTAATTTAGGGAGAGAGAGAACCAACAGCTGGAGCAGGAGAGGAATTCCAAAGGTTTCTTGTAAAAGATTTGGCTTAAGTTGAAACTGTAAGGAATCCTTTGAAGCAGAGGAAAGGACAAAGCACATTCTAGGCATTGAGGACAACCAGTCCATAGATGCAGAGATGAGAAATGAAGTGTTATTTTTGAGGAACAGCAAGAAAGCTGGTTCAGTAAAAAAAAAAAATAGATGGAGGAGGGGAAGGAAAAGTGAATAGTTCGTAGGCTCTGGTTAAGAAAGAAAGAGGTGCTGTTTAAAAAAAGTTGTCCCCTTCAAGCTTCCATCTATTTATCTCTCTCTCTCTCTCTCTCTCTCTCTCTCTCTCTCTCTCTCTCTCTCTTTCTCTCTCTATCTATATCTATATATACACGCATACATATGTATATATATATATTTATGTGTGTATAAATGTGTATATGTGTTTATGTGTGTATAAATATATGCATGTATATATATATATATATATATTTTACAACATGTAGATAAACAAATTAATAGGTATTTTATAGATAACCAGGTTATAAATTTGGTGCTCAATAAAAGGAAAAACTTTCTATCAATAAAAACTAACTTTAAGTGGAATGGGCTGTGTCATAAGATAGAGTTCAATTTCTGGAGATTTTCAAACATCTAGAAATGTTTTAAAGGGAGGATTGGAATTGGATAAGGGGTTGGGTGAGATGAACTCTAAGGTTCCTTCTAGTTCTATGATTCTTTAAGTTATGAGGAGAAATTATTTATATGTGTACGGGGGAGGAGTGGTGGCAAATGAAGGTTGCCTAACCTTTGGAGGTTTGTGCCATGGAGGATAATTATGTATGTCAACAAAATTTCTTTTTTTTTCCCCTCAGAGGCAGAGTCAGAAAGATTGGGTTGTATGCATCATGGGTATGACCTAGCACGAATATTATCATAGTCTCAGAACTGTACACATTACTGACCAGAAATGTCTCTGAAACATTCTGCCAACAGAGCAAAGTATTCTTATTTCTTTGGTTACGTCAGCAGAAGACAAGCTCACTCCCAGCAGTCACCAGGTGACTGGGATTTTCAAGCTCTGAGAGTGCATATGTCTTCTGATAATTTTTTTTCTCACTTACCCTGAATATTATAGCAAATGAAGCAACAAGAAATATTGCTGTGATTGGGTCATTAGCCTCTCAGCCAGCTAGTAAGATGAGTATGGCAAAGCCTAACCACTGTGAAGGCTCTCATTTGAGATTTCTGCCTGCATATGGATTTTACATTACTGACTCAATCCTATAAAAGCTCCTTTCTCTTCATTTGCCAAATGTTGACCTGATCAGCATTGTGATGTCAGGGCTATCGGGATTTATAGTTCCATTTAGTAGAGAAAGTGATTGCTTGAATTTTTGATATACTTTGTACAACATCATCACCTTTAATGGCTTTTGCGAGCAACAAGTCATAGGCAACTTAGAGAGTTTGCCTTGCTTGATAACATCCCTTTCATTTTCCCTGGAATTCATCACCTTTGGGTTTATCATTTTGTGTATGTTTCTGAGTCTGTGAGTGTTGTGCATGTGTGTGCATGTTGAACATTCAATCCCCAGTTCCCAATTGTCTCTCTATCACAGCTCCTCAGTATCACTCCAATTTACTGGGTAAAGAAGATTTTTTTTCCTATACTCTGTCAGGAGCTGCATTTTCAAGGTGCACAATATTATTACATTGTGGTGGATGAACTTTTGCTAGACATTACCATATCCTAGTGATTATCACATTCTTCTGCTCCCTGGAGCATATTCCCCTTTCTCATTTTTCTCTTCTGGTTTCACTATTTTCTGCCTTTCCATTTCAATTTTAAAAGCAACATGCCGAGATTACTTCTGTGGAGAGAAATAATCTGCCTTCTCCAGTGTCTACTGCTGGGGATGAACATAATGAGCTTTCAATAAAAATGGAATTGTTGGCATGGTCAATGATAACATTTCTAAATGGTAATAATAATGGTATCACACAATAGTTACACTTGATGGCTCTACTATATGGGACCAGCAGAAGAGCTTCAATAACATTTAGGCTTCCATCGAGAGGAAACATAAGTGGCCTAGTTTGCCTACTCAGTTTTCATTGTTCTCTGTCATAGAAAGGATTGGGGCAGTCTCACTTTTGCTTGTGGGTCTCACAAATTCTGATCTATCTATCTCCTTTAAATGAATTTACTAGGGCCTATGATCTTCATAAAGATTAAAAAGGGCATGCAAAAATACTGACTACAAAAATGAAGGTGCCAATATTTTTTTTTCTAAAATAAAATTAAAAAAAATAATAATAAAGGAAATCTAGCCATCCAGGTTTGGCTTGGAAGTTGAAATCTATGGTTTGGAGCCCTTTGAGATTCAGTGCTATTGGGCTGTATAAAAAACAGATTTTGTTAAGTTAGTTTTCATTCTATTTATGCCTTTGTCATTTCCTTTAGTTCTTAAGTGAAAATAACATGTAAAAATCACTGCTCACAAGTTTAGAATTTGTCATCCATTATTTATTGTGATCCTTCTTGCTCTACCCACCACCTCACCCTAAGAAGTCAACTACCAGTTAAATGGATATTTAAGGCCCTATAATTCACAGTATAGTATCTATTTTGACTGTATTTAATGACCAACACTTTCTACAAATAAGCTAAAGTGTGTTATTGTATAAGCATTTATCTTCTCTACTTTATCTGCCCTTCTAAAACACTGTTACCTCAACACTGTATAGAAATTCTCTTTCATTTCTGTGGACCACTGGGTGTATCTTTAACAATACACAGGATTAGATACAGCACTTGCCTTCTTATAGGTTAGTACATGCTGGGGAAAAAATACAGAATTCATTTCTCTTAGCAAAGAAATGCAAATGTGCCAGCCCAGTGGATAAGCACATGTTTTTTTTTTTTTTTTTTGCTGGGTAGTATCCTCATCTTGTTTAGTTTTTTGTTTTTAATCTGAAAAATGAGGATAGAGCTACTAACTGGTATAGTGGATACAACACTTTGCCTGAAGTTAGTGAAGATCTGATTTCATATATAGCCTCATCCACTTACTGACTCTGGGTAAATCACTTAATCCTTATCTGCCTTAGCTCCTCATTTGTAAAATGGGGACAATCTGGAGAAGGATTCTCCAGTATCTTTGCCAAGGAAACCTCATGGAGTTTGTCCCTGAGGTCATGTAGAGTTGGATATGACTGAACAAATGAACAAGAACAACAATAACAAAATGAGAAAAATGATAGCACTTACCTCTGGCTTTCCATGAAGAAGACACGCTCCACTTCTCAGCTTTGGGCATTTTCTCTGACCGTTGCCCATGCCTGCAATGCTCTCCCTCCTCAACTCTACCTACCAACTTCCCTGGCTTCCTTTAAGTCTGAACTAAGCTCCCTTCTCCTATAGGAAGCCTCCTCTAACCCCTCTTAATTTCAGTGCCTTCCCTCTGTTAATTATCTCCTATTCATCTTGTATATGATTTGCTTTGTATATATGTCATCGTATGTTGTTTACTTCATTAGACTGTAAAGTTGGAGGGCACCGACTATCTTTTACCTCTTTTTGTATCCCCAGTATTTATCACTGTGCCAGGCACATAGTAGGTACTTAATAAATGTTGACTGATTGATAATATATCTAATTCTTAAAACACAACCCAGCAAAACAAGTACTAGCCCATTTGCCCTTGTTTTCTACCATAAGAAATCAGGATAAGATCTATCAACAGTAAATTAGTGACTAGAAGGTTGGTGAATAGTTGATTTTTTTTAAATTAATGCAACTCATGAAAACTGCATATAGAATATAAACCATCTTCACTTCCGCCTTTTATATCCCTAATTTCCTTTAAAGTATGGCCCAGGTGCTACTTCCCACTTGGGACCTTTCCTGATCTCCAATTTTTAGTACTATTTACTTTTTAAAATTGTATATTCATATCTGGGTGCATTTTGTTATCACCTAACCCCACCCGCCCAGCAGCATATGAGCATTTTGAAGCAAAACATTTGTAGGCCAATATGATAATGTGCAGACCCTGGTCAGACTGATGCCTTATCCTTGCTCCCTGACTACCATAAAACAGACCAGGGAAGTTTTAGTTAACTTTGTCCTGAAGTGACTTGAAATCCAGCTGTAGACTCTTTGGACAAGGAGTATATAATAATGCCTTATGGATTAGGCAGCAGGTCCTATGAGATTTCATGGAGCCTTTTCATATGCTGCTTTAAAAACAAAGCAAAACAAAAACAAAATACCTTCAGGGGAATGTTTTTACCTGGAAGTAATTGAATATGTTTTGACTAAAGTAATTGCCTGAACCCTGGGGTTGCAAGTGTTCCATTGAATCAAATATGGAACCCTTTTCCAAGACAGGAAGGTTATTTTATTTTTGTCTTTGTATCTTCTCAACTAGCAGAGTGACTTGCTCACGGCAGACACTTAATGAAAATTTGTGCAATTGAATTGAATTAATGAATGAGAATCAAGCTACAGATATAGCATAATGAGAAATTTAGACCAAGCTCTCCTTTCTACCAATTTTGATAGTGTTTGAATGGGGCCAAAATTTTGACAAAACTCTAATTGTGCCAGCCAGAGGCAGGAATTTCTCTTCTCTCAGCTCTAATTTTGGTAATGGGCAATTAGAGAGGCAGCAAAGAAGATGAAGGTAAAGAGTGAGGGGAGGCAAAATAGTGATTTTAGGTGCCTAATGATTTTGACAAACTATTACCATGTGTACTGACGAACACATTTTTTTTAAAGACCAAAGATGGAACTGATGTATTTCAGTAATGACATCTATAAAATTTAGTTCAAAATGATGGTGCTACAAATATCTGATAGAAAAGTTTCTTTGGTAGCATTATTGGAGATATAGTTGGAAAAGAATATTGGCCAGGATACACCATTTGTCTGATCCAGTATATGAATTTTTTCCTTCATTTTTTTTTTTTGTCCCTGAGGTGTAATTCCATTCATGTAGAGGGTGCTCCTGGTGATAAAACTCCCTCTATGCAGGTCAGCAACTCATCTCTTTATTATAGTCTTAAACTGCTACTGGGAGGCACTGAGAGGTAGTGACTTGCTCACGGTCATTCAACTTGTATGTTTCAGAGGTAATGCTTAAATCCAGGTTTTTTCAATTCCAAGGACAGGACATCATCCACAATGGTATTCATCTCTATCATTTCTTATGTTTATACATATTCAGTATAAGTGTAGAAATTTATTCTCACATCGATGATTGCCATACCCCGATTCCTAAGCCCAGCTTCCTTAAAGCACTTCTAATGTATCAGAGCAATCACCTTTTACTTCTTGCTGATTGTCCTCTCAGTGCCAAAAGCAAGGACAGGACCATTTAAGCAACCCATACAAATGAGTTACAAAGAGGAAAATCTTTTGGAGATGCAAAATTAGCTGGATTGACTGAATGAGTCATCCTAAATTCATTGAATTATTGGTCATGTTGTCATGTACTCTTCTTTAGCTGAATGATTAGCCAGTCAGCAATCATTGATTGCATAGCTGGGATCAGTCATGAACCTGACTTTGTGAAATCTTAATTTAAAGGATCACTCTCAAGTCTCACTGCACCTACTGAACTGGATTTTGTCCTAATGCTGCTGCTGCTGCTACTGCTACTACTACTACTACTACTACTACTACTACTACTACTACTACTACTACTACTACCATTACCACTACTACTACCACTACTACTACTACTACTGCTATACTACTACTACTACTACTACTACTACTACTACTACTACTACTACTACTACCATTACCACTACTACTACCACTACTACTACTACTACTGCTACTACTACTACTAATTCTACTAGCTGATATCTCTATCATACTCTAAGGTTGACTAAGTGCATTCCTCACAAAAAGTATTTAGTTCATTTGAACCTCACAATCATCTTACAAAGTATGATATAGTATGATTATCTCTATCTCATATCTGAGGAAATGATACCCAGAGAATAATAATAGCTAACCTTAAGTGGCACATTAAGGTTTACTAAGTGCTTTAGAGAGATGATCTTGCTTGATTCTCAAATGTGAGGGTGGTATTATCATCTCCCCCATTCTACAGACAAGGACACTAAGGCTGAGGGAGATCCATTGACATTCTCAGGGTCACACAGCTCATAAGTATTAAAGGTAGAATTTCAACTGAGGACTTTCTGACATCTAGTCCAGCATACAACACTATGCCATCTGGTGTCCTTGAGAGATATAGTGATTCTTCTATCTATGACTACCCAGCTAGCAGGTGTTACAAAGAATATCTGAATCCAGGTCTTCTTCACTCCCTAGTGGAAAACATACTTTTTACGATGCCACACTAAATAGAGACTACCCTCAACTAAACAGTATAAGAGCAACAACAAATCTCTGAAAAGACTGGGTTTTTTTCCCCTGGGGAATGTTGGACAGAATTTATTTTCTTTATGCTTGGACCTTGCATTCAAATGGCAGTGAGGACAAGAATATGGGGTAGCAGAGGAACGTAGTATTACCTTCTGGCATAAGAGAATGAGTTTTCTGCCTCAATCACATGGCAGAAATGGCAGGGCAAGGTTCACGTTGAAAAAGGATTCAGGAAGCTGTTTAATAAAACTACAAAGGGGAAAGAGGCAGTTATTTTGACAGTAGCCATGGGTTCACAAAAGGCATCCTATCCCCTAATTTCCTGGACAGAAGCCAGAGGAAAAAAATGTCAGTGTAACTATTTAGTTAATTATTCAGTTATATTTATGAGTGCCTATTGCTCAAAATAGCAAGGAAGCAATACTAGACATGGTTTTTAGTTATTCAAAGGATCATAGATCTAGAATTGGAAAATGACTACAGAGGCTGCCTAGTCCAAAACCCCCAGTTTTTCAGATGAGTAAAATGAGGGTCAGGAGGGTTAAGTAATTTGCCCAGGGTCACTCAGGGAGTAAGAATCAAGAGTAGGGTTTGAATTTAGGTTTTCTGATGTCAAATCCTGTCTTCCTTACACTCTTTCTTGAATTAGGAACTTAAAATAAACATATATATGCATATATATGAACTTAAAAATTGAATTATAATGTAAGAAGGAAGACAAGTAACTACAAGTGATCCAAACTGACAAATTTCTATACACTATTACCAGACAAAGACATTCACAAACGTTAAGAAATTAGTGATGCTAAGAGTGATAGAAGGTAGGGCAAGGTCAGAGTTAGATCGTAAGATCCTTAAAGTCAGAGACCCCATCTCATTCATCGTTACTTGCCCAATGCCTAATATTTAGGTGCTCAAAATGAATTTAGGTTTTATCTTGGTTGTTGCAGTTCTGTAGAGAAAGGCTTCCAACCTTAGTTAAGTTCCTTCAGATCCATAGCCAAACCTATAGAATAATTCTATAGTCATGGACATTTTGTAGGTGGTAATCCTGTTCACATTTCTGTGCTGTGACTCCCAGAGACTCCTAGACATAAGGCAAGGAGTGAAGGTCCTCAAAGCTCTCTCCATGTCACATAATTTAAAACTCACTCTAACAGTATAGTCCACTTGACCAATCAACAAACATTTGTAAAGTACTTATGGAACGCTAAGCACCTCTCAAGTAATGAGGATATAAAAAAAAAAAAGAAAAAAAAATGCCTCCTGTCCTGAAAAACCTTACAAGGTAGGATAATTTGGTATGCTTTGTCTTTTGTCTTGGCTGAATGCGTGTTGCCAGTCTAAATCACCAGCAGTATCCTGCTGCCAGAGGTTATGATATCTCTGATATCCCTGATATCACATGATATCTGTGATTACTACTCTATCTGGAATGTTATTCCTCAAAGTTATTCAAGCCAGATACCAAAATTCTTTGTGCTCTTCTATGCCTGTTCCTATAAGCACTATTACTAGTACTGATGCAATACATGTCTGGAATGAATGAATGTTATGAGTTAATAAATGAGTAGAAGAAGTGGGACCTGAGCAGTATTTTGAAAAAAGGGATGAAAGACTAGAGAATTGCTCTTAAGACATATTCCTCACCATGCTTAGTCTTCATCTTCCATTAGTTCTACCAGGTGATATTGTTCTGGCATTAGCGTTTAGCCTTAACTTTTTTTTTTAATAGTTTGTGTGTATTTTATTTTTTTATTTAAAAAATTTATTCTTTATTTTTAACATGTTTTTCCTTTTTAAATTGAGTTCTAAATTCTCTCCCTCCCTTCAAAACCTCCACCTCCTATGGAGAAGGAAAAAAAAATGATGTAACATACATGTGAATTCATGCAAAATACATTTCCATATTATACATATCACAAAAAAAGCAAAAATAAAGAAAACAAAAAAAATTCTTCAAATTGTACTCAGAGTTCAGCATTCTCCCTGTGGAGGTGGATAGTGGTTTTTTTTTTTTTCCATCATGAGTCTTTTGTATTTGTCTTGGATCATTGTAATGATTAGAGTAATCAAGACTTTCATAGTTACATTATAGTAATCATTACAACATTGCTGTTACTGTGAATGATGATCTGCCAGTTCTTCTCACTTCACTTTGTATTAGTTCATATAGTAATATATAGTAATATATATTTATATATTATACATAGTAACACACACACACACACATATATACATACATATATTTTATATAGGTCTTGCCATGTTTTTTTTTCTTCTGAAATCTCTCTTCTCTCATTTCTTACAGCACAATAACACTCCATCACAATCATATGCCACAACTTATTCAGCCATTCCTTACTTGATGAGTATCACCTTAATTTCCAATTCTTTACTACCACGAAAAAAGCTGCTATAAATATTTTTGTAGATATATATACCTTTCCTTTTTCTTTGAACACTTTGGGCTGCAGACCTAGGAGTGGTTTTGCTAGGTCAAAAGGTATGTGCAGTTTTTATAGCCTTTTAGGCATAGTTCCAAATTGTTCTCCAGAATGGTTGGACCAATTCGCAACTCCCCCAAGAGTTTATTAGTGTACCTATTTTCCCTCATCCTTTTGCTGCATTTGTCATAGGTCTGAGGTAATATCTCAGAGTTGTTTTGATTTGCATTTCTCTAATCAATAATGATTTAAAGCATTTTTTCATTTGACTATAGATAGCTTTGATTTCTTCACTTGAAAACTGCCTATTCATAGCCTTTGACCATTTATCAATTGGGGAATGCTTGTTATTTTTATATTTTTTACTCAGTTCTCTGTGTATATGACAAATGAGGCCTTTATTAGAGAAACTTGTAAAAATTTTTGATATTACTTCATTGTCCATGGTACATTTTATTAAAATGTAGTTTCTCTGATTATTTCTTTTAATTGTCTATTGTTGCTTTTGCTTTGTCTGAGATTATGATTGTTACGCCTGCCTTTTTTTTTTTTTACTTCACCTGAAGCATAATAGATTTTGTTTCTACCCTTTGTTTTAACTCTGGATTTGTATTTCAGTTTCAGGTGTGTCTCTTGTAAACAACATATTATCAAATTCTGGTTTCTAATCCATTCTGCTATCTGCTTCACTTTCAAGGGTGAGCTCATCCCAATCACATTCACAGTTATGATTACTAAGTGTGCATTTCCGTTCATCTTATTTTCTTATATTTATCCCACTCCCTCTCTTTTTTATCCATCCTTTCTTAAAATTCTGTTTTGCTTCTGAGCACCGTCTCTCTTGATTTGTTTTCCTTTTGATCATCCACCCCATTCCCATATCTCTTATCCTCTTCCCTGCTTATTTCTCCAAGATAGGTATCTATAGCTAACCTAGTACATGTATATATACATATATACACATACGCACATACGTATATATTTTTACCTCTCCCAAATTCTGATGAGAGTGAGGTTCAAATATTACCTGCCACCACCAACCCCCATTTTCCCTCTCACTATGAAGCTCTTCCTTGTGTATCTGTTTTATGTAAAATTTTTCCCCATTCTGCCTCTCTCTTTCCCCTTCTCTTATTACATTCTGCTTTCTCACTCCATTTTTTGAGATCATCTAAACATAATTAACTTACACTCATGCTCTTTGTCTATGTAGACTCCTTCTATCTGCCCTAATAATAGTAACGTTCTTAGAAGGTGTATTATTTTCCCATACTGGAATATAAATAGTTTAACTTTATTGAGTACCTCATGATAACTCATTTTTACATTTTTATGCCTCTCTTTAGCATTATGTTTGAATGTCAGATTTTCTATTCAGCTCCATTTTTTTTAATCAGGAAAAAAGTCCTCTATTTTGTTAAATGTCATTTTCCTCCATGAAGGATTATACCCAGTTTTGCTGAGGAGGTTATTCTTGGTTCTAATCCTATCTCTTTTGCTTTCCAGTCTATGATTTTCCAAGCCCTCTGTTCCTTTAATTTGGAAGCTGCTAAATCTTGTGTGATTGTGACTGTGTCTCCATGATATTTGAGTTGTTTCTGTTAGCTTGCAATATTTTCTCCTTGACTTTGGTGCTCTGGAATTTGGCTATAACATTCCTGGGAGTTTTAATTTTGGGATCTGTTCCAGGAAGTGATTGGTGGATTCTTTCAATTTCTATTTTTTGTCCAGATCCAAGATATTGGGGGCAGTTTTCCTTGATAATTTCTTGAAATATGATGTCTAGGTTCTTTTTTTGATCTTGTCTTTCAGGTAGTCCAACAATGCTTAATTTATCTGTCCTCAATCTATTTTCCAGTTATTTTTATGATGAAATATTTCACATTTTCTTCTACTTTTTTCATTCTTTTGACTTTGGTTTACTGCTTCTTGATGTCTCATAAAATCATTAGCTTCCATGTGTCCAATTCAAATTTTTAAGGAATTATTTTCTTTAGTGAGCCTTTGTACCTCCTTTTCCATTTGCACAATTCTTCTTTTTAAGAAGTTCTTTTCTTCAGTGAATTTTTTGTGCCTCTTTTACCATTAGGCCAATTCTGTTTTTTAAGGTGTTATTTTCTTCAGTGTTTTTTGTTCCTCTTTACCAAGTTGTTAACTCTCTTTTCATAATTTTCTTGCATCACTCTCATTTCATTCCCCAATTTTTCCTCTACCACTCTTATCTCTTTGACTCTTGTTGACCTTGCTGTCTATTAGTATTTTTCTTTGAGCCTTTTTTTGCAGCTAATTTTACACTGTTGTATTCTTTTGAATTTATGTCTTGACCTTCTCTAACATCATAGGAGCTTTTTGTGATGAAGTTTTTTTTTTTTATCACTTTCCATCCTATTTCTTCATTTTTAACTTTATGTTAAAGTTGAGCTCTGCTTACTTAGGGGTGAGAAGGCACTGTCTTGAGTTTCATGTTTTTTTGTGCTGCTGATTCAGAGTTAGTCCTGAGAGTCTGTAAGTTTTCAGTGCTTCCTAGTTGGTGTGATGCAGGGAGAGATGTGATCACTGCTCTCTTGGTCTGTGCTCTGGTTTTTAGCTAGGAAGGGCCCTTGCTCCCCTAAAGTCACAAGTGCTAGTGCTCTTTCTGGCCTTGGAATTGTGACTAGGTCCCTGGCTTCCCTACAGCCATAAGCAGTACAGTTCCTTTCTTTCTTGGAACTGAGACCTGGACCCCTCCTCCCTTGTCACTGACCACAAGTGGTTCTCAATATCCTGAAACTGTGATCCAGAACTGCTTATGGCTAATAGAGTTGCCAAACAGTGCCAGCTGCTCCCAGTGCTGTCAAAAGGTCCCTTACAATCTCTTTATGACCAGTTGTCTGATCCCTTTACTGTCTCTGGGCTGAGAGCTCCTGAAACTGCTGCTGTTGCTGTTGCAGTGGCCTTTTTATACCTAACTTTTGATGAATGATATTTATAAAACTCAGTCTCCTAAGACTCATCCAAACAAACATGTTTTGGAGTTGTCAGACCAAGGCCTGATAGATGGAGGAAGCCACCAGTTCTAACATATAATTTTCTCCCTATTGACTCTTCTACCATTTTTTAATTTTTTTCTCTTCTTTTTACTGATGACTTTAGCCAATCAATCAGTCAAGAGCCATTTACTAAATACTTAAGATAAGAAAGATACATGCTTGGTTCTGGCAGAGGGGAGGGTTGAGTGGATAGAACGATGTAAACAAAACAGTTTGTATCTTTAAACTTCTTTCTGTGCTATAGGACAAAACAACATATACACATATAAATAAATACAAAATGTATAGAAAGTAAATCCTTGGTAATTTTTTTGGGGGGATGAGAGGGAGCCACTAATAATTGTGAAGAATCACGGAAAGTATTATGCACAGTAGAAGTTTGTACCTGAGCTGAGCTTTGGAGAAAGTTAAGGATTCTAAGAAGTTGGTGAAGAGAAAATGAATTTCAGGCATGGAAGACAGCCAATACAAAAACAGAAGGATAGTAGATAAAATGTCATGCATAGAGAATATCAGGTAGACCAGTTTGGCTGGAAGGTAGAGGTACATGACTTGTGTGGATATAATGGTAAACTGCATAGTGCTTTTACATCACCCTGTTTCCCCAGGCTATTAGTTAGAGTCCTATTCTTGAAAACATGCCAAAAGTTCACTATGACATGAAAAAAAAAATAGCAGCCAGGGAAAATTGTCTGAGTCTGAGTGGCCCCAAAGTCTGGCCTGTCCATGTGAAAAATGAATGAAATCCAGCATTTACAAAGGCAAAAATAAAGCAGTCAATAAAAGAAAACCCAGTCTTTGAGTAGAAAAATGAATTCTTTACAATCCTAATCCATTATTAAAGGTGAGCATTCATCCTTGGTAATCAGATCAATTTGTGCCATAAATTTAGTTCTATTTGTGAGAATTGGAAGTGATCTTACTAGTGTTCCATTGCATCAAGTTTGATAAAGTCCCCAATCCATTTCAGTTAAGTTTCTATTGATCCACTTAAGAGATCAATTTGGACTCATTCAATTCTTTTGTCATGGGATTTCATCTGGCTTGAGTCTAACATTATGGAATAAATGTGATTTGGTAATGGAAGATAGAATTAAAGAGAAGTCCAGATGAGTGTTGACAATTGTTTGAAGCTGGCTTGTGCATTTTGTGTTTTGGATAAGGTAATGCTTTTCAGAGCTGGTCCACCCAGCATATAATAAAAAGAAAAGGACAAGAGTCAAATAGTCTCTTCCACAAGTCGCTGGCTTATCTCCTCACATCTCTATTAGTGATGAAGTTTCCAATGACATTTAACAATTCAACATCTTTTTTACTCACAGAACAAGCTTTTTCTCTGCCATATTTCTTTGATACCTTTTTTTTTAGGCAATTGGGGTTAAGTGACTTGCCCAGGGTCACACAGCTAGTATGTGTCAAGTGTTCGGTCTGAGGCTGGATTTGAACTCAGGTACTCCTGACTTCAGGGCCAGCACTCTATCCACTGTGCCACCTAGCTGCCCACTTTCTTTCTTTCTTTTTTTTATACTTTTTTTTTCTCTGCCATATTTCAATACTTCAGTGGAACTGGGATCTCATGGATATATGTGGTTGTAGTTGGCACATAATAGGCACTGAATAAATGTTTATTGGCTTCACCAGTGCAGCACACATCACATCTATTCCCTCCCATCCATTTGATTCTTGTCCCATCTTTCCATAAAGTTTTGAGAGAAGATGTATTCAACATGCTTGGATCCTAATGTGACACTTAGGTCTCCTTCTGCTATCTCTAGCTCTAGCACTATGATGGCACCACCTCCTTTTCTGGTTATATGCATCCTTGATAATGTTTTTACATTGCTGTTCATGCCAAAGTTATTCCAGGCAGCATATGTTCACAGTCATAAATACCATGTTTGTCTCCATTGCCCTTTGGGTTTACTACAACAGTGTTTTATAAGATAAGGGTGTTTCATAATTCTCAGCTATATGGCATCCTGAGCTGGATAGTGGTATTAAATGTATAATAAAAAGTTTTTATTTTTGCTCTTGTGACCACTGAACTTGGGATTACTGAAAGCATTCCTCAATGTAGTCTAGTCTCATAGCTTCTTTTTATTTAAGATCTGAGTCATTATCCATCCTTTAGTACCTGGCATGCATGCCATGCAAGCATGTTTGTATCTATCTATCTATCTATCTATCTATCTATCTATCTATCTATCTATCTATCTGTCTACATGCAGAAATGTGCATATATTATATGCAGCTAAGTGGCATAGTAGATAGAGAACTGGACCTGGAATCAGAAAGACCTGAGTTTAAATCTGGCCTCAGACACTAACTATGTAGTCCTGGGCAAGTCACTTAATCTTGTTTGCTTCAGTTTTCTCATTTGTAAAAATGAGCTGGAGAAGAAAATAGCAAACCACTTCAGTATCTTTGTCAAGAAAACCCAGATGGGGTCACAAAGAGTTTGACATGACTGAAATGACTGAACAGCATGTGTGTCTATATATATATATGCGAGAGAGAGATAGGGAGAGTGCCTGGTATGCACATATGTATATCTATCTATCTACCTATATCTGTCCATATAACTATCTAAATATAGATATCTAACATATGTCAATATTTAGATATACAACTTCTAGAGCTAGATCTCTGTAATACTTAGAGACAACTAAATCTATAATGTGATGAATCTTTTATCTATGACTATGTCTATGATCTGTACCTCTGTCTGTGTCTGTGTCTATGTCTGTCTACATTTATCTCTTTGCCATACGTATGCAATCATGGTAGGGTAAATCTATGAAGACCTGGGTTCAAATCCTGCCTCTCATATATATACCAGCTGTGTGACTATGCTCGAATCAATTAAACCTTCAATGTCCCTACATAACATCGTAAGACTCTAAATCACTGGCAAGTTGATAAACTATCTGCACTGGATTTGGAAAATTATTTCCACAACAGAGAGTTTCCTGTATGGGCAAAATTGCATGTCTAAAAAAATAAATGTATGTTTGCATGCATGCACACATGTGTATGTGTATGTATACATAAATATAAAGGCTTATGAAGTGCTTTATAAACATCTCTTTTAAGTCTCACAACAATCCTGTGAGGTGATCTATTACATTATTCACCCTATTATATTATTATATCTACCTTACAGATGAGGAAACTGAGGCTGAGAAAGGTATAATATATAATTTGAATAATCCTGATGACCAGGGGTAGGTGAAGAGCTAGCTTTTACTCTGTCCCTGTTCTATGAAACACAACCCAAGGTCTTAATGATTGTACATTACATTATAAGAAATCATTACACAGAGAGTGATATATATGTATAGCCATATGTTTATAGACATATATAAATGTCTATATGAGTATATATATATATATATATATGTATATATATATATATATATAATATATATATATATACACACCCACACGTACATATACAGAGATATATGTAATTGCAAACACACATGTATTCAAAGAAGTATAGTTAACAAAACCAATTAAACACATTAGTAATTCCTTACAAAATGTGCCTCATTCCATATTTTCAGTCTTTCACCTCTCTGACAGGCTATGGGAGGAATGCTTTACTTTAGACCACTGAAATTATAATCCATGACTCTTGTTCTTTTCAGTATACCACACCCCTATGCAAATAAATTTTGATTAAAGTTGCTGCCCAGGTCTCATATCTTTATACTCTTTGATTCTTCTTTTAGTATTAACTCTAAATTAATCATGGATGTAGACATTTGGAAACTGTTACCCAAAAGCTACTAGGTAGGTTATTTTCTAGACCAGACCCAAAGCTTTATTATAAGAGCAACTTCTGCTATCCAGAAGACATGAATATATTTCTTTTATTAACACTAAGTCTTTTTATCTCACCAAGGGTGAAAGTACAGGAGCAACTCATGGGCTCAATCTCAATCTCACTACCAACTGTCCCAGAAGCTTTGAGCTGCTCCATTTCTGATGAGGGGCTACTTTGCCCCTCCTCATCATATTGTTGCTGGATGTAGTGTGGACACCAGATTGGCTTAGCTCACTGTAGCTCAGAACTCCAGAACTCAAGAGATCTGCCATCCTTAGTCTCTGTGGCAACTTGTATTGTAGGCATGCACCACAACATTAAACAGACTTTTCTTAAAGGTATAGCAACCATCTAAAAGAACATGCTAATTAACTTCATGGCCATATCATAGCATTTGTCCCTTCAGTTATAATTTATGGAGTCATCATGAAGATAATCATGTCATTCCCTCAGTTTGTTATCTTCTGAATCCTAAGAGAACATATGATGAACATCACAGGAAAGCAAAAGCAAAAACAAAAACAAAACCGGGGTCCGTTAGCTCTGGTGCTAAACAGTCATTGCTGGTCACCTATTTGACTATTTACATTTTACCAATAAAGTATTTCAGTATTTCACCAGATTTTGTTGGTAAGTAGAAGAGTCTTATCCAAGCATGCACTGTCAAGCCCAGGTGTCATGGTGGACAGAGTACTTAACCTAGAGTCAGAAAGACTCGAGTTCAAATCCTGACTCACATAAATACTAACTTCTTGAGATCCCTTTTTATTCCCAGTTTCCTTATCTGTAATATGGGGATGATAATGGTACCCAATCATGTGGTTGCTGTGAGAATAAAATTAATTAATATATGTAAAGCACTTTGCAAACTTTTAAGCACCATGTAAATGTTAGCTATTATTTTTACAAGTCTCATGTCTGTGACAATGAAAAAAAGTGCTTCAAGCTTCCCTGATGACATAAAGGTAAGGAAAACCTAATTGCATGGATAAGTCATTGAAGTCAAAATCTATCAGTCCAGTGTTTCCTGTACCTTTAATTCTGGGACTCAGACCACTCATTAATTGCTTTGCTAATTTTTTGCATTTCATTTGCATATCTTTTATCATTGTAAAACAGTCTTTAAAATAAAAGTGATTTGACTTGTAAATAACCCTTGTTGGTGTGCTCAGGTGTCTGGTCAGGAGGGTTGCTGAATTCTCCTCCAATATGAAAATAACTGGCACAACAAAATTAATTTTTGAGCTTTGTGATTTTCTGACTGCCCAAGACCTGCAGAGTTTGGTACAGTTTATCTTATTTTTGTTTATCAAATATAACAAAATAGAAGATATTCAAAGTTAAGAGAAGTTCTCCTTCCTTAGCTAAGCCCTCTGGATGTAAGACATCTTTCCTGTGATATAAGTCGGTCTTATAAGCAAATGTTTCTTATCTGCCAAAATGACAGACTATTATATCATTTCTTTTCAATGCTGCAAGGGTCATTTCCTAAACCTCAAACAGTTCATTTCCTCATACAAAAGCTCTTGTAGATGTAGATCATTTAAATATTTACTTACAGGTATAACTGGAAGAAAAAAATAATTCAATGAGCACTTGTCAAATATCTAATCTGGTTATGAGACTATTCTAGGGCTCCAAAGATGGTACAGTTTTTGCCTTCAAGGTAAAGGGGATATGAAATGCATGCAGATAAATATAATAATTCAAGTAGAGTATTATGATAGCAGAGGAGAGATCTGACCTTGGAGTCAAGAAATTCTGTGTTTGAATTCTTCCTCAGACATTTACTAACTGTACGACTCTGGGAAAGTAATTTAATTTCTTTCAGACTCAGTTTCCTTAAACTGGAATATTAGCACCTACCTCACAGTTTTTGTTGAAATAGCATGTGTAAAGTGAATTGCAAACCTTAATGTGTTATGTAAGTGCTAGCTATTATCATTATTGCCTGTGTACTTGTTACTTCTCTGCACTGAAATGTAAATACCATTAGTTCAGGGACTATTTTAGTTTTTAGCTCTAAATTGTGAGGGCTTAGTAAGTGCTTGTTCAATGAATGAATGAAATGCTCAACAGACCTTTGAGGAGTTCCAGAACACCAGCAATTGGTGGGGAGAAAATCATGAGCTGGTGTGAGTCTAGGAAGATAAGGGAAATATACATACATACATACATATATGTGTGTGTGTATGTATGTATATATATATATATATATATACACACATATACATATACATATATATGTATAGTATGAAATAAACATTGAAGGTTAAATATTTCCCAAGATATATAAAGATTAAAAGTTACAGTACAGTCTATGATTTATGGTAAAAATAAATCTTCAAATCTTTTAAAAGTGGTTTTAAATCCTATGAATTAAATTATGAATTATAATTAAATTAAATGAATTAAATTTATGAAATTAAAGCCTATTCTAAAAGTTTGTAAATGTAGTTCTAATGAAAGCCCATGTACCTTAGTTTCTGCTTCATTTAAATAATACCTATTTTGTTTTCCATTTTTTATGGAATCTCAAAAAATTGCCTGAACAAATTAAAAGCACATTTAGCTAAGCTCTGTGATAATCTGCTTTTGCTTTGTGTGTTGCACAAAACATGATAAGAGGCTGAGATTGATTAATAGTCACTGTACAGCTGAAGCTCTTAATCAATCTGCAAATCCATTTATAGTTAGCATAGAGACTTTGGAGCAATAGCCATTATTCTTACTATGCAAAAGCCAGTAACTCAGATAGGTCACCTGGCCTTCCCTTGGGTGTGTATGTGTGTGTGTGTGTGTGTGTGTGTGTGTGTGTGTGTGTGTGTGTGTGTGTATTGTGGGGGACAGAGCTGTCTGACACTTTTTCATATTTTCCAAGGGCCTTGTCAATCAAGCAACAATCAGTCAGCGAGTATATTGTTTGTATATACACATGTATATGATGCATATATGTGTATATATGAATGTCTATATATTGTACCATATATACATACACATGTGTTGTTTATATACAAATATGTAACAGAACTTGTTATCTTCTCCATAATATAAACAGATACATGCACAATATATGTGTATATATACATGTATGTATGCATATTCCGTGCATGTTATATATTATATAATACATGGCATGTGTAATATATAATATAGAGTATATAATAATTTAATGTGATTTATATTACACATTGTATATGACATAATATAATATTACACAGATACTGGGGGAAAAGAGGAGAGTGGGAGATTATGTCAAGGGATTTCGAGATGAGGAGAATAGGAGAAGAGGAAATTTATATCTAAAGACCTCCTCAATTTTCTAAATAAAGTAAGGGGTAAGATCCACAGTCAAGGGAGAATGGTGAGGAGGAGACGTGAGGGACTTGGGGTAGAAAGAGAAGATGTGGAATACTTTCTAGGAGGGTTGAGATAGGGAACCAATTAGGTAGGGAAAAAAGGAAAACCTTGCCACACTGAGGCTCTAATTGAGATTGGATAACATGAATTTGTAATGTGCATGAACATCACAGTCATAAGACTTCCTCTATCTCCTTTGACTTGTTTGTATGTCAGGAATAGCACAGGGCTGAAGTTTTGCCGAAAAAAAAGGCAAAAAAAAAAAAAAAGCAAGGGACTCAAGAGCAAAGGGTAGAGTAGAGAAATGGATAATTTTTGGGATGAATTTGTAGAGGGGGAAAGTGAATTCAGGCCTGAGAAAGTGCTTAGGGGTACAGGGACTAGAGGCCTTGATAGTGAAAAGATTAGGTGCAGGATGGGTAAAGAAGCCTGGAGAGAGTGGGGGTGATAGGAGGTTATAGTCAGAGAAATTATCAGAGATTCTAATTAGGATTAGAAGTTGTACCCTCCTTAATTTCATCTGGTCCTTCTATAACTTGAGTTTCTAATTAGGGAAACAGAACACGTAGCAAAATCTGGTATGTGACCACTCCTAAGTGTGGCTAAGGTGGAGTTAAGGCATAGATGATAATGGAAAAGAGGTAGAAAAAATGGGAGGTTAGGAAGGTAGAGGGAGGGTCATCAGGTTCTCAGGACAGAAGTACCAGAACTGTCAGTTAAAACCTCTTGTTGTAGCAGCAAAGCAGCTGACAAGAAGGTTAAGAATAAAAAAACAACAACATAGAATGCACAATGGTCGGTTTGAAAAGTTAACAGCCAAGATCAGGACTATAAAATGGATTATTCTGCAAAGATCTGATTATTCTAAAATTGGCAGCAGAATGAAATTATTTGAATCTGCCTGCTGCCATGTCTTACATCCTATAAAATACTTCATTCATATTCATGAATATTGAAAGAAAAATTTGCAATATTGAAGTTAAGAAATAATCCACAGAGGTGGGATGGTATAGTGGATAAAGTACTAGACCCGGACTGAGGAAAACCTGAGCTCAAATCCTGCCTCTTAAACTTACTAGACATTGAATACAATATGGAAGGAACTGGTTGATCGGAAGAGACTGAAGATCCGAAAGCAGACTGTGATTTAGGATTCAATCTGTTACAGAAGAGATGAGGGGCAGGGACCAAGTGCACATATAAATGGGTTGGCCTTGGTAAACAAATGGGTAAAGAAAAGTCCCACTTGTTGTGGGACTGAGCAGTCACTGAATGTCTAGGTAACTCAGGCAACCCTACTAAGTCGTAAATGGATTGTGATGTGCCTATTTACTCTCTCTTCCCTACATCCAATGATTTGCTAATTCTTATACTGGTACAGTGTCACTTTTTGCCATTCACATGGTCTTATTATCACTTGTGCAACAGTGGCCTTCTGATTTGTCTCCCTGCCTCCAGTATCTCCCGTCTCCAACCCATCCTCCACAATGCTGCCAAACTGATATTCTTAAATCACAGGTTTGACCATTTCACTCTCCTGCTCAAAAAACCCCACAAACAAACAGAAACAAAAACCAGTGGCTCCCTGTTGCCTGTAAGATAAAACACAAATTCCTCTGTCATTTAAAGGTTCTTGTGATGTGACTCCTGCCTGTTACTCATCCTTCCCTTCACTGTCTACGTTCCAACCAAAGTGGGTCACCTGCCATTCATTGTACTTGCTGTTCCACCTCTACCTTCATGCCCTTAGTATAGGCTGGCTCTCACACCTTCTCCTCTCCTGCCCTGAGAGCTCCTAGTTTCCTTCAAGGCTTAGCTAGTGACAGTTGCTAGTGATCCCCCTGCCTCCTGGAAACCTTTATATGCATTTACTATACATACACTCGTATACATACACACATATGCACACATCTACATACATATATAACCATGCATAAATGCATGTATATAGTACACTCTTATTTGGTGTATGTTAGCATCCCCCACAGGTAAACTCTTTATCTCAGGGCCCAGAACAATTTTTGGCACATAGTAAGCGACCATTGAGTATTTTTTGGGCACAAAGAAATATGTCAAAATAATTCCTTTACATATTTGCATATGCTATACGTGGAAAATTCTGAGCCCCATTGAAACACCCCAGGGCCACACCAGTGCTTTCAAGAAAATACGTAATACCACAGGGACAAACACGTTTCTTGGCAAGTTAAAATGGAAATTTTTTTTTCTGTTTTATACAAGTCTGTAGGAACAAGACAATCCTAAGAACGCATTTTTTGTTTGAATTTAGCTCAGAGGGTCAAGAAGGTTTTGGTGCTGTTTGCCCAACATTCAGTTCTTTATAAAGCCAGTCACAATTCTTCCCTAGAAGAAACATACACTGTTCCAGCTTCATTACAGATAAAGCCACTCACCATTTGTCTTGGATTGCCTCTTGCCTTCAGTACTGCTGGCCACAAGCAAAATGACAAAGTTTGTTTTGTGTTTCTCCCAGATTCTTTCCCTCCAAGCCTTTGCTAGCTCACCCTAATCCTCTGTCTGTACTGTGCATTGCATTAAGATTTGCAAATTGCTTTTACCTGCCTGAATCTCATTTTGTCCTCCTAAAAGTTCTGTGATCTAGGGGATACATGCATGCATGCATGTATGACTGGGTGAGTGTATGCATGTGTTCATTTATTTGCTTATGTATGCAAAAAAAGTATGCATGCATTTATCTACTTATGTATGTATGCATGCATTTATCTATTTACTTATGTATGTATGCATTATTTATCTATATATGCTTATTTGTGCATATATGCATGCATGTATGTGTCTATGTGTTTAACAGAAAAAGAAACTATAGATCGGTGGTTGCAACTGGCCTCCTGTCACACAACTAATAAGTGGCTGGGTCTGAGTCAAAGTTGCCCCAAGTACGAAGCCAGAACGTTTTCCATTATACTGAGCACCTCACTTTCTCCCTACCTCTTTTCTTGAGCTCCTGAGCTTTGTTGGTTCTTTTTTCTATTCCTCATCCCTACTCCTTCCCCAAACAGCTACACTCAGAAAGGTATCTACTATTTAATTTTTATGTGAATGCAGGTCATCAATTTACTTCTTCCAGTTTTGCACATTAAGCCATGTATTGCTTTTATTTGTAACCAGTTCTTAAAGGTTCTTAAAGGTCTTAATAAGCACCCCTTTCATGTTGCTCTGGAGACTTGAATTGGTTACTCCATAATGGCTTATTTTACTCCCACCCACTGGCAACTCTTTCCCCATAGGTAAAGCTGTTTAAAAATCGCATAGATATACCATTATAGTAAAACAATCCAGTATAGTTAAAAAAAGCATAGTAACATCAGGGGTAGCTAGGTGGTGCAGTGGATAGAGTGCTGGGCCTGGAGTCAGGAAAACTTAAGTTCAAATGTGGCCTCAGACAATACCTGTGTGACTCTGGGCAAATCATTTAACCCTGTTGCCTCAGTTTCCTCTTGTGTAAAATGAGATGAAGAAAGAAATAGCAAACCACTCCAGTATCTTTGCCAAGAAAATTACAAATGGGGTCTGGGGTCACCATGGGAGGGGAAGCAGATAGTTCATCTGTCTTCTCATAAAATCTTCTCTCCTCCCTTACATATTACCCATTAATACCCGGTTTGGGGTGGGACTGTTTTGTTTCTCCATTGTGGTAGGAAGAATTACAAAGAATGAAACTGAAGCTCTTTTGTGAGTGCCTGGAAGAATGATGATAATAAAACAATAATAACGAGATCAGTTTGGCAGTAAAGATCTCCACCAATGTGTCACTTCAGTGTGGAGATGACCCTGGGCTCTGGAAGCTGTCTATTCTGCTTAGAAGTAGGGTCACCCTTCACCTTTGCTAGCAATGCAGTTCATAAGTACTGTGAAAAGTTTATGTAGGAGTTTATTATCAGTTGACTATATTGAACAATGTTTTTGAAACAGTTTTTTTTTTCAAGCTGAGCACCTTTACAACCTGATTTTAGTATGTGATGAGCCCCCAAAGCAGGTGACTAGGCACTATTTTTCCCAAATGAATAGCCTATTGACTTCTGCTCCTCTTGCCAGAGTGGTAGAACCGAGGTGTAGAGATGAATTATGAGGCAATTCTCCTATATTACTTTAAGTGACATGTTCTTTCTTTTACAGACAGCTTAGGTCTTCTCAGCCCATAATGTAAGGAATCTTCTTCTGAGTCAGCAAGAAGCAAGCTTTTTGTTTCCCTGGCACACATTTGAACAATCAGTTAATAAAATCTTTAGACATCATTTCTTTAGACAGACTCTGGAGAAGATAGACTTTTATATAGATTTTATATATTTGGGTAATGTTCTCTTAATGAATTTTCTAAAGTGTTATGTCAGAGGTTGTTTTGGTTGTTTTTATAGAGCAAATTCCACGAAAACCAAGTCAACCGTGTATCACGATACCGTTGAAGCAAAGCTGAAACTAGGCTATGATATAGGCTATGTCCCAAAGCACCAACATGGAGAGGGTACTGATAACACCTGCAGTCATTCAGCAACATAGAAACAACTAAATTTTGGAAGGATCATTAGTTTACAAATAAAGCTACAAGATGGTACTTCCTCCCCTTGTTAACTGCATCTTAGGTGGGGTCTATCTCAGCCCTGTGCCACAGATCTCTCTCACTTCCTCTGGAACTTCCCCATCACAAGTGAACTGAGGGCACATTTTTTTACTACTTGCCCTGGGTACAATTCATGCTACTTTTTAAAGAAGTAAATGTTTTTAGTTATAACTCCATCAAGAAATCATGAAAACTCCAAATGTAAGTTTAGTGAAAATACAGTATTCTTGTATTTGCCATTATGTTGCTGCTGGTTAGTTTAAGAATTCCAAGAATTCTATTTCATCTTTGTGAGAGCTCTAAGAGACAGCATATTTCTGTCAAAGCACTGTTCCTGGTGGGTACAGGGTAGAGTGTGAATAGTAATCAGTATAAAATGCCTATAGGTGACATTCCTAGTAAAGTTCTACAATTTTGGCCAAAATGCAGCTCAGTGAGAATAATTGCTTTGCATTTTGTCCATCTTTCTAGGTATCCAAGGGTCAGAAGTTTTTATAAAAGTCAAATGTCATACATTTATGCTTTATGATAACAACATATCATGGAAGTCAATATGTGAGTAGGTAGACAAGTACAGAAACTTTTATACTTAACCTATATGACCAAGGTTAAAGAAATGGTTTGCTCAAGGTCATATAACAAGCAGAAGCTGATTAAGGAGTAAAATACAATTCTTCTGAACCGTCTAGTTAGATATTTAGTGATCTTAGATTCCAAAATAATAAACAGATACGGTTAGTTTAAAAATACATACTATACATAATAATCTTTCATCCTTATGCCATATATTTTACTAAAGGGCACTGAGGTTCAAGTGAGAGCTGAGTATTACTTAAATAGATTACAAGTTCAGATTTGCATATCCACATCCATGTAAAATTTTTTGGCTTTCCTTTTTACCTTATGTCCATAAGAGAGGAAAAAAGAGGTTGCTTGAGGATTTTGGAATAGTTCAAATTAAATGAAGAAGTAACCTGAACTGCAATCAAAATGTGACCTGCAACCCTTTTGAAGTTTAAAATGGTTTAGTTCATTCTTTCCAAAGCTATTTTACTTTGTGGTGGAACTGTTTTGTTTCCTGGTTATGGTAGGAAAAATTACAAAGAAAAATGAAACTGAAGCTTTTTTGAGTTTATCTGGCAGAATTGTAGTAATAAAACAATAGTAATGAGAGCAGTTTGGCAGAAAAGTCCTCTACTAATGCACCATTTTAGTGTGGAGATGATGGGGTGCTTTGGTGCTTGTGTTTGGGTGCTTGTGCTTGTACCCTAATTTCTCCCTAGCCTCAGAAACACTGCCTCTGACAACCACTCCCCAGCCCAAGGACACTGTGCCTAGCAGTTATTCATGCATGGGCCTCAGCATGACCCTTATCTCTCTCCCTGGTACAGCTACACAGAGCTGGGCTGCTCAGGCCCCAGCCCTCAGATCATGTCTCTGGAAGTCTCCCAATTCCTTAGTAGTTCCTGTCTTGTAAGAAAGCTTTCCCTTGTTGCAGAACATTCTCTCATCAAGACAGAGGGAGAGGGTGCCTTGCCCAGCCCAAGGAGTTTTGTCCTTGGCCAGCCCAAGGACTCTTCCTCCTGCCAGAATCCAAAGAACCATACCTCTGTCATCTCCCTCCCTGTCTGGTATACTCCCTGTGCTTTCCCATCCATAGCCTCCGAAGACACCTGCACCTTTGGATTACCTCATCAGTGTTCCTGGCATTACTTTCCCATGCTCTTTTCCATATAAACCCTAGCTGCATTCTCAGTCTCTCGCAGGATCCTTAAGGATCCTTGCCCGCTGAAAAGTGTAACAATAAACTTTGCCACCTTGAATTAAAGAATGCTTGAGTCTATGAATTCATTCCAGACGACCTGTCCTGTACTCCAGTCTTTGAGGGGTCACAACCTCTCAACCTCTTATACTGCAACAGAGATCACCCTGGGCTCTAGAAGGCCAAGTTACTGGAGTTCATGATTGGCAAGTCTTACAAAGCCTAAAGTCTTTGAGTAGAAGCCTATTGATGGGCTATATAACTTTTGTCCAAGAATCAGTCTGTCTAATTTCAGAGAACCTCATCACTAGGCTGGCTACAAGTGGGTGATTTTTCTCACCACAGCAACTCTTGAGTCAATCAATCAATAAACATTTTCACATGTCAGGCACTGAGCTAAGCATTAGGGATACAAAAAGAGGCAAAAGATAGTTCCTGCCCTCAAGGAGCTATCAGCTACTTATGTTTTAGAAAATCTGCATTTTGCATTAATAGAGAGAATACCCCATACTGATAAAATTATTTATCTTTGATGTTTTGAAGTAACTTTAAGCCCTTCACAATGTGATTCCTCCCTGTCTTTCCAGATTGATATTCTATTACCCCCTCTAAATTATTCCACATTTTCGTCAACCAGTGTTTTGTTGTTCTCTGAATACAGTTATTCCTTCCACATCATGGGGTTGCAGGGGGGTTCAGTGCCCCCATGATCTGGAAAATCCAGTAAATTTTTTTGGCCCTTCCTCTGTAGCAGAGAAGAAGTCTGAATTTTTCATTTTCTTTTATGGGGTGTTTACAGTACCTTATTGTAAAATTTGGTTTAAGTATTTAATCATAGGCTCTGTGTCATCTGCTAGCCTTTGTGCATTGTCTGTGACTTCCACAAAACTCCCCCAAAATTCCCATTTAATTTCTTATACTGATCCACAATATATTGAAATAGTAATGGCAAAAGATACAATGTCGAAGGAATAGCTGTATAACATTTCACCTTCCCCTTGCCTGCCCAGGCTGTCTCCTATACTTGGCCTCCTTTCCCTCTTTAGAACTGACTCTTGGGAGTTTTCAAAACTCAGCCCAACTGACATTACCTACATGATGTCACTTCTGACCTGTTACTTTGTATTTCCTTAATAAAAATTTGAATGGACTTACCCGTGTATATGTGATTCCACCTAAATCCCCCAGTAAAAATACACACTGACTTGAGGGCAGGAATGGCTTCATTTTTATCTTTATATACCCAGTGCTCAGAGTGAATCCTGTTACAGAGAGGTTCCTAATAAATGCTCATCAAATTGAACTGGATTTATAACAGTAATAGTAATGATAGTAACACAAATTGGCCTAGGGCTTTGCCAAAGAACATTTCTCATCACAGCTTTTTAAATAGGTATCATTTATACCTATTCAGGTGAGCACTTAATATGTTTTAATTGTGTATTTAAATTCCTGAGTGAATCCATTCAGAGACAGTAAGAATGTTATATATATTAGATGAAAATTCAGACGAAATTCAAAAGCATTGACTATTTCCACAAAGCAAGCCAGGCATATGCTTTTTTAAGCTAGTTGCTAAGCAAAATTTATACATGTTCCCTCATTTACTCCATAACCTGAAGACCCAGAAATAAAATTATACTTCTTTTGCTTGGCCCAGAAGGCAGAATGGGAGGCAGTGGAAGGCAGATTTTTATATAATTCCATGAATAATTACTAATAATTAGAGTTGCCTCAGTTTCTCCATCTGTAAAATGATCTGGAGAAGGAAATAACAAACTACTTCAGTATCTTTGCTAAGAAAAACCTGAAATGGGGTCAAGAAGAGTCAGATACAACTGGAGAAAATAAATTTCTGAAAAGGTTGCATGGGCTGCCTTGAGAAGTATTCAATTACCTAACTCAGGATGTCTTTAAGCAGCAACATTGTAGGAGAAATTTCTGTTTCAAGTATAAGTAGATGAATGCTGAAGTCCTTTCCAACTTTAGAATTCTTGAAATGTCCTTTGCCTTGAGCTGTTTATAAGATAAAAATCTTACTCTCGATGAGGTATATGATTATTCAAAAGCCAGTGCCTAGGAATCTGTATAGGAAAAACTAAATGGATGAAAAATGCCTGTTGCTCAAATTGTGACTTGCAATTCTGATGGCTGACTTACTGAGTTAGTACATTACTATATATACTTGGGACAGACAGTGTATAGTCCATAAATTACTAGGAATAAATGTGTGTGGGGGGGTGTGGGATGTATTCCAAGTGGTACATTCTGTAATATTTTTAATGATCTCAAACTATTCCATATTGATGTTCTCCTGGCAATGCTCTGAATTTTTAAATACCACAATCTCCAAGGAGTCAATGCTCTGAGTGACCCAAAGGACAAAAGAGAGAGAATGATAGAAGTCATAAGACTTGCTCTCAGGCCACGGTTCCTTGTAACATTTTGTGTTCACAAAGGCTTTAAAGATCTGTATCCAAATAGGGACAAATAAATCAAACATGAAGAGAGCCAATAGTGCCAGCAAAAATTAAATTAGGTATTTACCTTGTGGAAGAATCTCAGTTTATGCTGGCTGCGACAAGATGGAAACAGAAACAAATCCCCAAGTTCCATGCTTGACGGACGGTATGGCTGCAGTTCAGTTAGCTTCTCACAGAGTATTTAAGAAATGTTGAAACCCTTCCAGGAAACAGTCCATTTTGGCATTTCTCGATTGGCTACTTCTCCTTCTTGTATATTCTATTTGGAAGGGAATCCTCCTCCACTTATTTTGAATGTTTTTGTGTTTTTGGAGGGGGATGAGTAGCAGTGTTATTGTTAGCAGAGACACAGACATTGTTGACTGATAGGGATGTTTTATTCAACGAGCTGAAGAAAGTATCCACTCGGGCTTGATAAGGATGGCAGTGGACTGAGCCCCATCAAACATGAATGGGTTTGGGGAGCCAGCGGCACTCGTGGCTCATCAAGCTGAATGAACACCAGCTTTTTGCTTTTTTTTTTCTTTTTCCATAGCAGCACATGGGAGAGTCATTAGAGGAAGAAACCTGTAGTGTTATTATATTTTCCTGTGGAATGTAACTAATTTCACAGTAGAATAATTTTGACAAGAGTTCCTTGTTTCCTCCCATATGTTTTATTTCACTTTCCTGAGGAGGGTGTTTTGCCCCAGCAAATTGGAGTGCTATTGAGCATTATGGGAAAAAACAAAAAAACAATTAATTGGGTTATGTGTGTGCTGTCATCAGAGTTATTTCTCCATGGGTTGCCAATGAAATAAATTCCTTGTTTTTCCTTTTTTTCTTCACTCCTCTGTCCTTTCCATTCCTTTATGCTTCCCTTGTTCTTCTTTCCTTTTTTCTTTCCTTCCCTTTTTCCTTCCTTCCTTCCTTCTTTCTTTCTCTATGGTATTGGATACCCCCGCCCTTCCACTTTTTAATGCAGTGTATTCTTCCTCCTTGTTTTTTTTTTTTGACTAGGCAATGAGGTTAAATGACTTGCCCAGGGTCACAACAGCTAGTTAAGTGTTGTGTCTGGGGCAGGATTTAAACTCAGGTCCTCCTGAGTCTAGGGTTAGTGCTCTATCCACTGTGCCACCTAGCTGCCCTGGGACTGTCTTTTGTCTTTTCTTGAATCTCTAGTGCTTAGCACAATGCCTAGCACATGGTACATACTTAATAAATTTTTACTGACTGATGAACTGAAATACCACTTGGTCCGGTTGACATGAATCTTAGTGGATTTTATATTGCAAAGAATATCCCCTCTCCACCTACAACCCAACTGTCCTATAGTGGTCACCTCTGATTCTTTTTAAAGATCAATTTAAAAAAAAATAACAATCATTTATTTACTCTCCCTCCCACTCCCCACCCACACACTAACTTTTTTTTTAAATGAAAGCACACTCTTATAAAATAGGTACAGCTAAGCAAAACAAATCTCTCAACTATCCATAAATAAGTGCTTCATTCTGCATATTTAGTCCATTACCACTCTGTCAGGAAGTGGGTAACATTCTTAATAATTGGTCCTCTGGATAATGATTAGTCATTTTGTTCATTAGAGTTCTTAAGAGTTTATCTTTACAATGTTGCTATTGTATAAATTGTTCCTTTAGTTCTTTTCATTTTACTCTGCCTCGGTTCATACACGGTTTCCCAGGTTTCTCTGAAACTGTCCCTTCTACTTTTTTCATAAGCTGTTTTCTAAAGCTTTCTGATTAAGTAGCTTCTGATTTTTATGGTCTTTATTTTTTTAATGCTGTAGATTTATATCAGATAGAACCTGGATTTGGCTTTCAGCTTTTGTTATGGTTTTAGTTTAGTTGAAAGGCATTTATTCCCTGTCAGCTACAGGCAGAACATTGTACCACGTTCTTTTGATTTGATTCAATGACAATTTATTAAGTACGCGTTATGTAGCACTGGCCGTTCAAGATCAGCTTCTTGTTGACCATTTTTGACAACTGGTGTTGTCTCACGTCAGTCAGTCAGTCTTTCCAAAAGCGTTGGCTGAAAAGAATTTCTTCATGAGTAGGAGTTAGCAGAGGTCTCATGGATTGAGACAGAAGACATAAATTTGAGTCTTTTCCCTGTTTCAAACTTTTGGGCAAGTCATTCAGTCTTTCTCAGTCTACTTTTCTTATCTGTAAAATAAATTAGTTGGATTAGATTATCTATAATATTCCTTCTAGAGCTTAGTCCCAGGAAACATTGGTATTATTTCAAATACAAGTGTATTAGGCCTAGAATCAAACCAAATCCCGCATGAGACACTAGCTGTGTTTTATTGGGCAAGTCACTTAACCTCTTTGGGAGCCAGTTTCTTCATCTGTAAAATGGGGATAATAGCATCTACCTCAAACGGATGTTATGAAGATATAATGAGGTAACACATGGAAAACAATTTGCAAGTCTTAAAGGTGCTAATTATTACTATTGTTGTTATATTTTGCACTCGTCTGCAATCTTTTCACCCCCTCTGACTTAGTACAATATAAACTTCTTGAGAACATTACTTTTTTTTTTTGGGGTATACCTAGTGCCTAGCACAGTGTCTGGAATATGGTTGGTTCTTAATACATTTTTGCTATAGATTTGACTTGAACTGAACATGATCCAATGTGGGGAAGAGGAAGGTCGTCTCCATAGAGTTAGGCCATTGAATTAAGCAAAGATGAGCACAAAATGATTAACTATTAATTAACTTGTACAGTTGGGAAAGTTCTGGATAGTAAAGAAGATAGGTCATTAATTTAGCAAGGTTGAGGTATAACTAATAGAAGCCCATGCATTCCATCGGTCAACATGCCATTCTAGCAGATCTATACTAAGGCTCCATGAATGTTGGCTAGATGCCCTGCAGAGGATTCATGGGAGGACATGGGTGAAAGTTTCACAGGATGAGCAGGCTGGCAAGGCTTATGTTCTGCATGGTTGGAAGGAGCATTCGCATTCAGATTCATGGATTTATTGAAGTAGAACTCCACCCAGACTGGGCTAGTTTCAGTGGTCTTTTGATTGATGAGGTACGTGTGCCTCATCTCCTTCTGGAGAGAGAAGGAGTCAGGCCTCTTCTGCCTATGCCTGTGCCAAGGACTGGCTCCAGTTGCTGGGAATCAATCCTGGCCTATGGCTTGTTCCCTGCTGTTGCTAGTAAATGTTGTTGGGTGTGATTGGCATGCCCTGCAGGAAGAAGCTAAGCTGGCTGCAAGACAAAGAGAAAAAAAAACAGAGTGATATCAATATTCACCACAGGGGATTTATTGTAAAGCCTGCCATCTTGTCAACATTGTTTCTGGGCAGACACTGACACCTTTGCCAAGTATTGAACATCTGACCTAGCCTGGTTTGTCACTTTAAGCCTTGTCTTATCCTAAATGGAAGGGCTGACCCCACAAAAAGCCCAATCCTGAGTTGAAGTTTGGTTCATCCCCAAGTTCAAAATGATTATCTGAAATGGATTTGAACCCTGAGGGAAAATACCTTGTAACAGAAAGGCTTCACAAGAACAAATTTCTCCTGAGATCTTTTTCACCTGTACTTCTATTCCTTCTTGGAAATGACAAACACAACTTCGACTGAAATGACTTGAGATTCAGCTAAGCAGAATACATTTGGGAAAGCAAAAACAAAAAATCCCTACCCCAAACCCATAGTTGAACATTTTCAAAAGGAGGTACAGTATGATTTCAGCCTTAATTTTTTCCCCATCTGTCCGTTATAATACGTCCGTTATAAATCCCTAGTGGCTAGGAATCATTCTGTCCTAGTATGGCAGAAGCCAGTTACAATACTTTTGGTTATTAAACTGATCCCCAGATAGTTGGTATTATCAAGTTGTGTCCTCTTTAACCATAGCCACAACATCCAGTAAAATGGGAGTCTTATGGGACAGTGCAATGCTTTACGCTGAACTCTGGTTTTCAGTTTCCTTGTTGGTGCACTGAGGCTAATAATAGCTGTATCAGGGGTGTATCAGGGCCAGCTGAAACCAGCTTGTGGGACCTATTGCTAAATCTCCAGTGTGAGCATTTACATCTCAGAAATCAGCAAACACTGCAGATCAGGCCCTGATTTATTGTTTTGTTGGTTGTCTAGACTTAAGAAGAAAAGTGATAGAGACAATGTTAAAAAAGCAGATTAAACATAAAAGTGTGCTGTGTATACTTTTTTTCTCCAGAGTTGATCGTTAAATATTTTCCAGCATCCCTGCCGGTAGCATTGTCATGAAGCTCAACCAAGATAATAGGTGTAAAATACTTTGCAAACCTTAAAGAATTACATAAATACTAACTGTTTATTAAATTATTATATTTAAATATGTAAATTATCATATTTAAATATATTATATTTATTATTATTAAAGTTAAGCCAAAAATCAGATATTTATCCACTTCTCTAACAACAACAACCCAATATTAAAAGAATGTCTATTTGAAAAGTCGTTCTTTTTGCGAGGGAGATGGCAAACGGGGGAAGAGATAGTTGAACTAAACACCATTTCCATTTTAGATAATGATTTTCTAGAATGTATATGTTCAACTACTGTATGGTATGTTCTGTATGGTTTAGTACATTGTCTTGCACTACCTTTTTAACTATTAAAATGATCTCACCAGTCAAATTAGAGAATGAGAAATCCCTTTGGCCCCATACCATGAATATGTGAAGTTTTTGATTTGTAAATCTTTCCTAAAATATGGAATATGGCCATTTAAAAATAATCAAGATGCATCCTTTTCTATATTTCTGTTTCCTCCCACTGGCAATGATAGAAGCCTGTGAAGTGGAGGCCAAGAAGGAAGAGTATTTATTGATTTGTTGATATTTCCTGCTTGGTAATAGAGACACTCAGCTAAGGTTGGGAAGGGAAATGTTAACATATGCTACATAGGCTAATTCAATGGAACTTAATGCTGAGCAGAATGTAAGCACCCCAGGCCAGGGCCTCATATTATTTTTTGTGTTTGTGTCAGGACCATAGTAAAAGCTTAATAAATGTTTATTGAATTTAATTGAGTTGAATTATGATGTGACTCAAACTCCATCATCTTTGCAACATTGTACCAGACAGTTTTTCCTATAGCCAGATGGAGAAAAATTATCTATGTATAACAGAAGCAATAGTGAAATTCAAGTTAACTACTTCAGGACCCTTCCAATAGAGTGCTTAGTATATACATTTTTCAATTCTCCTTTGGAGGTGTAACAGCAATAGTATAGGCAGATCAAAACTATCCATGCTTCCTCATTTTACACAATTCTTGTCCATGTTCTTCCATAATCTTTGATAGAGGATCTACCTAAAGGGACAAATAGAAGAGAGAATCCTTATGGGTGGTGCCATCCTCCAGCTATACCTGTTTGCTGGTGGTATTACACTGTTTGCATCAAGCCCCAGAATATCATGAATCTTCCTTAATATGATGCATGATTATTTATTAGACTGACCAAACAATTTGTATAGGAAATAGATGAATGCCAAATAATGCTTATTATTCAGGCATATTTTTGGATGATCAGTAAGAAGAATTAATATATTACTACATATGACTGAGACAGACACTGTAGTTGGACAACTAGGTGGGGACAGAATAGAAGAGGAAGAAGATCACAGATTAGATTATATTGCATCACTCTTAATCATTCATTTTAAATTTTGTTCTCAGAAAATTTTGTGATACAAAGACCCATCTTTTCAATACCATATTGCTGTGTGGTATCAACTCTTTTAACTCCATATTCTCCCATGAATTAAAGTTCTGGATGACTCAAAGGACAATACAGAAACTCATGGTGACCGTAGGTAAACTTCAGCCTATTTCCAAGAGAGATCTATACATCATTGGAAAAATATATGGTCAGAAATACAAATGGTCTAGTTATGTTGTGAGAGTGAGCAATAAGAATTGGATGGTGCCTGAGTACTCATGGGTGCACACAAAACATGAAAAAGCAGAGAGGGAGGCCTCCAGTATCTATAACATAATAATATAAAAATTCAAGGGCCATGAATCTGGATTTATATGAGCAGTTCTGGAGACAGAATTTTTCATTTTTCTTTTTTCTTTCCTGCTATTTAATTAAACTCTGTCAATATTATGAGTGTCATTTAAATATTTTGAGTAAAGCACAAACTGTATCATGAAATGATTATTCTGTAGTTTAGGAATATGAGTGGGAGGAAATCCATGATGTGCGAGGTAATTATAAAGTGATGAAACTTCTTCAGTGTGTCTCATACTTTGCCACTGATGGCAAATCCCAAAGAGGATTTCACTCCAAAAATGTTTTGCGCCTTGGTGGCAACATTAGAATAAGTGAAGAGTTTCCCTAGGTGACAACTTTGAAGGCAGATACTCACTAAGATGCATAAGTTCTAGTATGTCTTCTTTTTTAAAAAATCAGCCACATGATTTTATAGTCATTCCGCGCTGAATTGGCTGCTATCTCTATACCTAACTCTTCTGTAGCATTGAAAAAATTGGCACATTGTCCTGTTATGAAATTAATTCTGTGACCCTACCTCCATCAATTTTAAACATTCCTTTAGGTTATGGAAGGGAGAAAAATGTACCCCTGTACTGCTTATTCTCTATCCACCAGGGCTCGTATTTGTGCAGTTGAGGCCTAATTGATATTATTCCTTCCTACAAGAGAAATAAAGTAAATTATGTTGGTAAAACTGTATTTTTCCATCTTCACCATGCAATACAAGCTGGAATACAGGCACACTTGTTTATAAGGGGAAATGTAGTGTCTATTTGATGTATCCTGGCATAACTTTTTGCCCTCTTTTTGACGATAGCATTACATTGCTAATTTTTTTAACCTGTTGTCCACTACAGAGCCAGGATCTTGTTTACTCATTCTTGTATAAGCCAGCTTTTATCCTCACTCATGCACACACATATACACACAAACTTACACATGTATATGTATATAGATACATGTATATGTTTGCATGTGCATATCTTTCATCTCTCTCTCTCTCTCTGTTTCTTTCCCTTCTGTCCTCCATTCCTTTCTTTCACCACTCCTCTTCCCTTCCCTTCCCTTCCCTTCCCTTCCCTTCCCTTCCCTTCCCTTCCCTTCCCTTCCCTTCCCTTCCTTCCCTTCCTTCGTACTGCATATTCCTTCCTTCCTTCCTTCCTTCCTTCCTTCCTTCCTTCCTTCCTTCCTTCCTTTCTTTCTTTCTTTCTTTCTTTCTTTCTTTCTTTCTTTTTCTTTCTTTCTTTCTTTCTTTCTTTCTTTCTTTCTTTCTTCCTCCCTACATTCTTTTCTTCCTTCCTTCCTTCCTTCCTTCCTTCCTTCCTTCCTTCCTTCCTTCCTATCTTTCTTTTCTTCCTATCTTTCTTTTCTTCTTTTCTTCTCTCCTTCCTTCCTTCCTTCCTTCCTTCCTTCCTTCCTTCTTCCTTCCTCCTTCCTTCCTTCCTTCCTTCCTTCCTTCCTTCCTTCCTTTCTTCCTTCCTTCTTTCTTTGTATCATGGATCCATATGACAGTTTGGTGGAGTCTATGGACTACTTCTCAGAAGAATACCTTCTACCTACATTCATAATTGTTTAGCCCAGACTGGAATAACTAAAATCAAGCTGAGCTCTTCATTTTGCATGACCCTCATCCCACTGTAAATATTAATAGTTTGCGTCAACTCATTTGAAAGGAGTAGCCCCTTATATTTTCTACATCAAGGATGTATGGTAGGAAGATAAGAAGGACTAGTCACATGGCAAAAGCAAAGGTTGACAAGAAGATAATCAGAGTGTTCCATTAAAACCCTCATGATATCAGGAGAAAGAGAGGAAAGTCTTTAGTAGACTGGGTGTCAGTGGCAAATTTATGGGAAGATATGAACCAGTGTAATGTGGGATGGGAGGGCATGGGTGGGTTGCTATCTCAACATTGGAGGGAACTTCTGAATCAATGAGTTAAAAAATCCATTTGAGTAATATTAACATTAAACCAATAAACTTGGCTGGAGCTGGGAGGGACCTCAGAGGCCAACTAATCTAACCCGTAACTGAAAGAGAAGGCCCTGACAACATACATGGCAAGGTGTTCTCCACCCTCTATTTGGAGGATTGGGGCAGGGGGACCTACTACTTCCTAAAGAAGGTCATTCTGCTATGGAGAATCTTTGCTAGACAAAGATCAAGCCTAAATTGGCCTTGCAATGTCTACCCACCGCCTGTTCTTCTTCCCACTAGAGCTAAAAAGAATAGGTCATTTCCTTTTTTTTAGGCAATTGGGGTTAAGTGACTTGCCCAGGGTCACACAGCTAAGTGTCAAGTGTTTGGTCTGAGGCTGGATTTGAACTCAGGTCCTCCTGACTTCAGGACCGGTGATCTATCCACTGCACCACATAGCTGCCCCTTCATTTTCTTTTTTCAAGCCCCAAATAAAATCATACCTTCTACAGGAAGCCTCCCTAGATAGCCCTTAGTTCTATTGTCTTCTCTCTGTTGATTATTTCTAATTTATCCTATAGATACCTTGTTTGTACATAATTTATTTGCATGTTGTCTCCCCCATTAGACTGTGAGCTGTATGAGAACAAAGATCATCTTTTGCTTTTCTTTATAACTCTAGCACTAGCACAGCGCCTCTCTGTACTGAAACAAAGACTCATCTTTTTGGAATACCAATATTCTTCTGGTGATGCTATATGGAAGAACACAGCCCCTAAAGAATGAAAATGCTGGGAAGTCCAAAGGGCAATGGAGATATACAGAGTGGGTGTGAGTTGGCTGCAGTATATGATCAATAAAGAATTGAGTAGGAGAGCACGCATAAGACACATTATCAAAGAAATGCATGACTGAAAAATGAAGCTGGTTGATAATACTTATGAGAGTGTGGGGCAGCCAACACATGGAAAGATGTGTTCTCCATTGTTTTTCATTGATTCCAAGACATTTAAAGGCAAACTCCAAGCACTTTGGGCAGACACCACTTGGAGGACATAGACAAGAATTTCATAGGACAAGTTGTGGCTGGGTTGAGATCTGCACTGTTAGAGGTAATACCTACATAGATAAGTTTACCGAAATATAGATGCATGAAAAATATACTGTATATATGTGTGTGTATGTGTAAAATAACTTAGTAAACAACGTCTGTGGAAATGCCTTTATGAAATAGTTCAAAAGCCAAACATCTGCATGTCTTTTCTCACTCTTCTAAACTTCACATTATTGGAACAACAGAACAATTCCAGAGAAGGTAAAAGCAAAGTTATCTTTCTGTTTTGCTCTTACTGGGCATCTCTCTGCTACTTCAAAGAGATATTAACCAAATTGTTGTTTTGACTATCTGAGGGGCCCTGAGCCTGGTTTAATTGGCTAACCGAAAACCATTCCATACTGCCCGTCAAATGAGATTCACCCATAAGATCATATGACTTTATTGGGAGGGGTGCAGGGGAATCATAAGCAAAGAAATGAGTGGAGGGGTCTGACTTCATTCAACATTTCTGCACAAAGGAGACAATAGAGAGCTGAGCAATGAGATTATATTGCAGCCCAAATGCATTTCTAATTTATTGCAGCTAATTTAGTAGTTTTTGCATGATACATTGTTTACCACAGAAATAATTTATCAACATTAATTTCAGGAAAGAGAGGAGCCTTTTGCTTCAAAGCACCCAGCAGCAATCTGTCCTTCCTGTGTTATCAGTCCACAATGCTGAAAGCAAATAACAAATGGGATTGTCCCTGCACAGCAGTTCTGAGCACTCATGAAATATAGCACCGTCTCCCTCTGGTATATTCTGTTTTTAACTGGGTAGATCAGAAGGAGAAGAGGTGTGAAGGAGGATGAATGAATAAGTGGCTCTGATGGAGCATCCTTTTCTTCTCACACAGTTACTTTAGCAGATTGGGTTCCGGTATTTGATCACAGGGACTTGATTGAGTGTCCTGGTATAATGCATGTGTGAGAATATACCCTGGTACCTGAGGGTGATAAGGAGAACATCTGAAAAGGCCAGAGTACTTCTGGGTGGACTTACCTCCAATTTACATGAACTACTTACTCTCTGAATCATTATACAGATGTGTAATATTGAAACTTTTGCTTCCATTGACCAGATGTCAAACTCTACTAATCCCCTCACAGAATTTGAGTTCATTTTTGGGAATAAATCAATAACAATGCAAGCATTATGAATGTGGCTGTGCAAATATAATTTATTTTGCGTTTGTTATATAATCGTGCTTAATGATGGCAATAGGAAGACAGAAACTGGACTTAATCTATGCTTTAGAGCCTGTTGGGAAAATCTACTCTTTCAATAAGTGTGAAGCATCACCAAAAGCTATTTAGGCATCAAATTTGAAAGTCTGAGGTACTGGTCATGGGCTTCTGGAAGACAAGGTAAAAGAGCCAAGACATTTTACATGTTTTTTTTAATAGTCAACATGAGAATGAAGGACCACCACCACTACCAGCAGCAACAGCCCCTAACCCGTAGATTTCAAAAAAATTATTTTCCCCCAACTACATGAAAAAATAATTTTTGACATTTTAAAAAAAGTTTTGAGTTCCAAATTCTATTTCTCCCTCCCTCCATCAAAAGAAGATGAAGGAACAATTTTCATTTGAGTTTGCTGTCAGACCTCTGGCATGGATGACAGTGACCTGCTGGTGATAAGAGAAAGAAGTTGCTTTGGAATTTTCCAGGAAGCACATTGCAAATTGGCCACTGAAAGACCCAGAAAATAAAAATCAAATCAAGGAAGCCAGTTTTGAAGAAGTAAAAAATCAAAGTACAATTTGAAAAGTTTACAAACTCTTGGTAAGCAGAGACTGGGCCGCGTCTGTCATCTTTGTATCTCCAGTACCTATCACAGTGACTGAGTTTCATAGAATTATGTATCTAGAACTGGAAGGCACATCACAGGGTATTTATTCCAGTTTTTTTACTTTCCAGGTGTGGAAACTGAGGTCAAGGGAGATACAATTGTAAGTAGGAGACACTTACTATGCATGTGACAATTTTGCTGAATAGAGGAGGATCAACTCAATTTAAAAAAAAAAGGCATTTCTCTGGTCCCCTCAACTGTTAGTGTTCTCTCAAACAGCCCCTCCCTAATATTGGTTTGCACATATTTTATACTGGAAATTGACTGTTGTGCAAAGAAGAACAAGCTAACCTCAGAGTTATGACAACTTGGATTCAGGTATTTACTTGGGGAAATAGTGGCTCTAGATCCTGGCAAGTTATGTAAATTTGTAGTGTCCCAGGCACCTTTGTAAGACTCTTGGTCACAGAGCAGTTCTTGATTTGAACCAGAGAATTACGGATCTGCATTGGTAGGTGGACTTTCCTCGTTTAGAATTTCCTCGTTTACAATGCTGGAACAACAGGACAACAGGTCCCTAACCTCTCCTTCCCTCCCTCCTTACCACTGCATACATATGTATAATTGTGGATATACACATATAACACACATGAATGTGCACATATTATGTATACAAACATGTATGCACACACAGGTGTGTATATAGGTAAATATGCATGTGTATGTGCATATATGAATATATGCATGCATTGCACATATATACAATATGTTCACAATAAGTATGTATAAGTGCACACATGCACGTGCATCTATTTATCCATGTATAAGTAAATATATGTATATATATATGCACGTGCATGTGTATAAGTATGTACATATATATGCATGCATACACATTTATTTCTCCAATAATATGTTGTTTTCTCTCAGTAAATATAAGTGAGGGAAGGGAACCTCTTGGCCTTTTCAGATCTTGTGCCTAACTCGGAGCCTCAGACACAAAGGCATTGCTTAAAAAAAGCATTCATTGAATGAAATGCTTATTGCTTTAAGTTACAAGGCCACAGACTAGTTGGGCTGTCCATTTTTTCTTTACACGATTAGAAGCATAACACATTGATTGAGTTGTGTCAACGTGACACTAAAGCAACAGTTCACTGCATTCCATGGCCAAGACTGGCTAGGTGGCAAAGTGGGTAGAGCACCTGCAGGGAGTCAGGAAAGTTCTGTTTAATGAGTTCAATTCCAGCCTCAGACATTTACTAGCTGTGGGACCTTGAACTACTCACCTAACCCTGTTTGCCTTAGTTTCCTCATTTGTAAAATGTGCCACAGGAGGAAATGGCAAACCACTCCATTCTCTTTGTCCAGAAACCCCAAAATGGAGTCAGGAAGAGTAGATCGAAAATAACAACAAGGCACAAATACATACTAATTAGCTTAATTTAAATAACTCTTAAAGGTTTACAAAGCCCTTTCAAACAACCCTGTGAGATAGATAGTGTAATATGATTTCCAAATTCCACAGATAAGACAAGGGAAGCTTAGTACCAACTCAAGAGCCTATTCAAGGTGACCCAGTAGTAAGTGGCAGAACTGGGATGTGAACCTAGGTAGTTTCTCTGATTCCAAATCCAAGATTCTTTCCCCTCTCTACAGATACATACAATGTTTTCTTGATTTACCTGGCTTGCTTAAAAAAAGTGAAAAAATATCTACTTGTTTTACATCCAGAATCCTTTGCTGAAGACTCCTCATGGCATGAAGATGATCTTATGTCACTGAAAGCTATTCCAGGGTTATGAAAGCTCCAGCAGCTGCTGCCAAATGAGAAAGAGTTCAGGTATGGGCTTTTTCATAGACCACATATATCAGTCATTTGAGATTCTGCCTAGCTAATCCAGGAGAATCTCCTCACCACCGTGGTCACCAAGTGATGACAGGCTTTCTTCGAGTATCTAGAAGCAACTTAGAATGGCTGAGATCTAGGCTTCAGAGGAAGTGTAATCTGAATCTGTGAATCTGTGTGGAATGCCAACAAGAACTAAATGAACTCCTTGACATTTTGAAGGAAGTATCTTTTCTTAATTTTCTAAGCCTTTGACACCCTATCAAAGATGTAAGGGTTACTTTGGGAGGTGGTGGACTTACTCTCCCTGTCTACATGAGCACATGTCATGAACATTGCAAGGGGGATTCTTTTCTCTGGATGGTCCAGACTATATGACCACTGAAGTATTTTCTAACCCTGAAATTGTGTGCATCTGAATATTAGAAGAGATGTGGCCTTTCTGACCTGGAGGAGAGAAAAAGAAGGGACAATCTGCCATCAGTGAGGTGGTGACCAGGGAGCATACCATCAACATTCACAAGAGGATTCATGGAGTAGGCTTCAAAAAGTGAGCTCCTCAGGCTTTAAAGGAAATCCACAAAATTTGTCATGAAAGAAATGGGAACTCCAGATGTATACATTGACATCAGACCCAACAAAAATGTTTGGGTCAAAAGAATAAGGAATGTCCCATACTGTATCCAAGTGCATTTGTCTAGTAAACTCAATGAGGATGAAGATGCTCCAAATAAGCTCTGTATGTTGGTTACTTATGTGTCTGTCACCACTTTCAAAAGCCTACAGTCAATGTGGATGAAAACTAAATTGAACTTCATTTAAATAAAGTTTAAAATGTCAAAAAAGAAGAGATGTGGTATATTATAATGGAAAAAGTATTGGATTTTGATTCAGAGAACTTGGGTTCAAACCTGATGTCTTTTACTTTCTACTCATATTACCTTGGACAAATAAGTCCTTCAGTCTTTCTAGACATCATTTCCTCACCAATAAAATGACATAGTTTGGCTAGATTTCTAAGGTCCCTTCTGGTGCTAAAGCCATAATCCTATTAATGCAATTAATAATTTAATGGTAGTACCCTAAATATTCAGACATAAATTCATGAAAAAGACAATCTTCAAATAGTCTGCTAGGAATCTACTATCCTTACAAAGTTGGCAAGAAATGGCAATAAGAAGGTGAGAGGGTGAGGTGATAGGAAAGGAAGAATTGAAAGAGTATATATAAACTTGAGTAATCCCTTATACCTACTAGGAGTTGACAGCCAAGATTGAGCAGAAAGAAGTGTGGTTAAGTCAGAGTAGGGTTATTGGGAAGGGGAAGAAAGGGAGAGAATTTCTCCTGTCCTCAGCCCCCCAATCCCCAGATTGGTTTTCCTCTCCAATTTCCTCTGTTTCTTCCACACCATAGATAGTTTGCAGAGAAGTGAGTAATTACATAGCTTCAAGTATGACGGTCTTGCTGCAGATATTTAAGAAGTACCTGTTGGCTGATTAATTGATGTGTCAAGAGAATGCTCTCAGAATTCTTGGTTCTCTCTCAAAGCATTAAGAATGTTCCAAGATAGATTATTAACCTAATTTGTAACAACACTTAAGCTCCTAGTCACCCCAAAGAATAATAGCTTACAATTTCATATCCAGCTGTTTTCAAGAAAGCAGAAAACTTTTGAAGGGCTTTATTAAGCCTTTAGTATATGCCAGGCACTGTGCTTAGCACTGATGATAAAAATATAAGCAAAAAGAAAAAGTCCCTGACCTCAGGAAGCTTACATTCTAATGGGGGAAGACAACACAGAAAATGGAGTTTAAAAGCAGGGGGAGAAATCAAGGTATCTGGTGTGGGACATACTTTTAAAATGCAAAAAGTCAGAAACAAGGCTGAGAGGAGAATAAAGGTAAGTGGGACTTACCTCTTCATAAAATACAGGCCCCAGAATGAATTCACCGATGAAGGAAATGGCAGGAGCTGGAGAGCAATCTCATGGTAAGCAATCTACAAGGATGAAAGAATGTTCCAGGATAAAGATGGACCAGGTTCTAAGGGAAGTTCCAGGACGAGACAGCAGGAAAGACATGATTTTGAAGTGCAAAATGTTGGGGACAGGGCCAAGATGGGTAGAGAGCTATGATTTCATCAACAATAAGGAGTTCCTGGTATGGAAACTCCCTCTACCATGTTGATATCTTATATTCTTAAGGAACTGTCTAAAGACATCTTGGTGAAATAGTGGATAGACAACTGGACTTGGAGTCAGGGAGACATAAAATCTGAGTCCTCCCCTCAATATGTACCAGATATATTACCTTGGGCAAGTCATTAACCCTCTTTCAGCCACATATTCATCATTTGTAAAATAGGGTAATAACATCTGTGCCATAGGATTGTTGTGAGGATCAAATGAGTTAATGGATATAAAGCACCTTGCAAAATTGAAAGCACTATATAAATGCTATCTGTCACTGAGAACTTAAAAAACTTTTCTACTTAGCACATTAGGATGTGTCAGCAGCATGACTTGAACTTAGGTCTTCCCTCTATTTCCTACCAGTTTATCTCAGAATTTTATTCCAGTGTTCAAGTCAACTAAATTATTGTCCATGAGTATATATGCAACATTTAAGATGTGCCAGGCACTGAACTTGGGGTTGGCTGGCTATCCAAGGGACAACAATGGAAAAAGTTCCTGCTTCAGGGAGTTTGATTTCTGCTGGAGGAATAGTTACTCAATATCCCCAAATTGATGGGGACTGATCGGGAGATCTGTGAAACAACCATCCTCACATCAAAGGCACAAGATCTCTGATGATCTGATCAATTTGCCATCCTCTCATTTCCAGTGCAGCACCAGCCTTTGTTTTCCCTGCGATGGAAGACAATCACTCATCTAACTCTGCTCCTTTAGCACGACAGTAAGCATGGGGAGCTTTATTAACCTTCAGAAACAGCGGTTCTCTTTGCCTACTTTGACTGTATCCTGGAACATTCTTCATCTCATTTTCTTTGAGCAAATGCATTGGCAACTTTTGACCACGAGGGGGCAGCATGGTGCAAAGCTACCCAATGCCTCATTCCTTTGAGCAGACAACATCCCTTGTCATCGAGTCCTCTGCTCTCTCCCTGTCTGAGCAGTAGGTACCATTCATTCAAGCACCTGTGCATGACATGATGCTTTATATCTCCTCTCTCTCTCTCTCTCTCTCTCTCTCTCTCTCTCTCTCTCTCTCTCTCTCTCTCTCCCTGCCCCTACTTTCCTCTTTCTTTATTTCTTAAATTCTCCTGCTGGACTCAAAACTTTGATTCTTGCAGTTTAGGAAGCTTAATTAATAAACATGGTAACCCAGTGGAAGCTGGCACAATGCCCCCTTTCCCTCAACCACACAGACATGTGAGGGAAATTGTAGTTATTTACATTTGGCTTCCAACTGACTCAATGAGCTGCCCTGGATTTTTTTTTTTTTCAGGACTACAGAAGCTATTTGAATTAACCAGGTTAATGGGACCAGAGCATCTTGCCCGCCCTCCCCCCCTGCTATCCCCACAGCCCTTGTAAATCTGCCACCTGTTTATTTCCATAAAAATTCAATTATAGCACTACCAGTTCATCTTCTGCAAGCAATTAACTTCAGGCAGTTTCTGGCCGAAAAGGAGATGCCCGGTGGGCCTTCTTCCTCTTTTTTCTCTGTTTAGCTACTAGTAGCTCCTTTTTGCTAAGTGACAGTACTGCTTCATGCTAGTGAAAAATGAAAGAATAGACTCAACTGCTGAGCTCTGTAATGTCTGGGAGAAAGCGAGTCTCCCAAATCACAAACAGCGATTCTGCCAGTCTCAGTCAGAGCAGTGAGGGAGCATTGCAGGCTAAGAGAAGTAAGCAGCAAAGTGGGCAGCTAGGCTTGTGAAGCAATTCTAGAGTTGTCTAAAAACACCCTGATTGAAGACAAAGCAATTTAGAAAGAAATTCAGAAAAAATTCTTTCTTTCTTTTTCTTTCTTTTTCTTTCTTCTTTCTTTCTTTCTTTCTTTCTTTCTTTCTTTCTTTCTTTCTTTCTTTCTTTTCTTTCTTTCTTTCTTTCTTTCCTTCTTTCAATAGGGCCATAAGACTAGTTTTCAAAATGCCACATGAGCCTGACCATGATTATGGTGCTTTTATAATAAGTAAAGATCAGCTTCATCTGAGTCCTGGAAAGTGGCACAATCATAGGCACTGGAAAACAGCTCAACAGTTTTGTTTGGAAACAGTTTTATTCCCTTATAATATAATTAAAATTTTCTGGGCCTCATTTTCCTCACCTATAAAATGGGAATAATAATATATGACTTAGGTTTTGGTACTAGCTGTGCTGTTAACTCACTGGGCAACCTAGGACCAATCACATAACCACTCTAGACTTCAATTTCCTTGTCTGTAAAATTAGAAAGAAATTAGAGGACATGATTTCCCATGTCCTCAATATCTCTTAAATTTCATCATTTTCATTCAGATAATTTATGAGAGGGAGGATAAAATGAAGTAATATAATGTAAACTACAAATGCAAACCCAACATAGTAGCAGTAGCTGTTGCAGCAATCTGAAAAAAATAATTTTTTCTTCTCTGCTCTCCTATTAGCTATCAGCTGATGCACATTTCCCTCCCTTTTGTTTTTTGCTTATCACAAGCATTCATCCTTCATACAGCCACCAAAATAATCTTCTTAAAGCACAAATCTAATGTCACTTCTCTGCTCAAGAATATTCAGTGGCTCTCTAGTACCTATAAAGTAAAATACCAACTTTTTAGTTATTTTAAGTCTTTCCCAGTCTGACTCCAACTTACCTTTACAGACTTGTTTCACATTATTTTCTTTCATGTAGTCTATATTTCAGCCGAAATGGCTATTCTAAGAACCCACCATTATATCTCTTGCCTCCATGTTTTTGCTCTGGGTGTTAGGCATGAATGGAATCCACTGTCTTCTTATTTCTCTACCTCTTAGACTCCTCAGCTACTTTCAAAGTTCAGCTAAAATTGCCTTGATGTTTATTGATTAAAAATATGTAAATAAGACATACTGCTCTACCAGTAAATTTTGAATATGATGGACTTTCTCCATGTATGTTGACATATGCCTGTAATCCCTGCTACTGGAGGAAGACTGAGTCTCATGGATCATTTGAGCTGAAAGTTCTGAGCTGCAGTGGACTAAAAGCAACTGAGTGTCTACAATGTGGCATCAATATTGTGAGTGGGGGACAGAGAGAGAGAGAGAGAGAGAGAGAGAGAGAGAGAGAGAGAGAGAGAGAGAGAGAGAGAGAGAGAAAATGTATGGTGGTGGTGGAGGGGAGGCAACCAGGCTGCCTAAGGAAGGGTGAATTGCTTGTTCCAAGTCAAAAATGGAGTAGATCAAAGCTTCTGTACTGATCAGTAGTGGGATGAGGCTGTACTTCCAGCTTAGGAGAGATAAAGAAACTCAGGTTTAAAAAAATAGGTTATTTATTAAATAACAATTACCCATGTAGCCTAGGAACCACATTTTAGGAAGGGAATTGATAAACTATAGAGAAAGTCAATCAGGATGGTGAAGGATATAACGTTCTGTCATAGGAGTCATTGATGATCATTTTCATGAGCAAGTCAATCAAAGCTTCAGTTTCACCATCTATTTAAAAAAGAGAAATAAAACTAAAACATAATGCTGACTCCACTGCCCACCTTACAGGAAAATTACAAGAACATGTTGCTGAAAGTGGTATGTGACTATGAATTTGTATTAGATGATTTTTATAAAGCTTTTCAGGACCATGGCAGGGACATCACTTCCTGCTGAAATCTGCTCTGGTCAGACCACATCTGGTATATTATGTTCATTCAGTTCTAGGCGCCATATTTTATGAAGGATGTTGCCAAGTTTGAGGGCATCCATGGGAAGGAGGCCAGGATGGTGAAGGCCTTGAGTTCATATCTTATGAGGATAGCAAAAGGAATTGGAGCTTCTTAGCCTGGAGAAAAAAGACATTGGGTGGATACAATAGACATCTTTGAATATTTGAGGAGCTGTGAGTTGGAAGAGGAATTAGCCTTTTTCTGTTTGACCCTGGAGAGCTGAACTGGGAAGACTGGGTGAAACTTTTAAAGGGGTAAATTTGGGCTTGAGATAAGGAAAGGCTTCCTAACCAGTAGAGCTTCCCAAAGTGGAAGAGCCTGAACCTTTTGAGGAAGTCTTCAAGTAAAGGCTGGAGGATCACTTGTCACATAGAGGATTCTCTTTTAGGTACAGGTTGGGCTAGATAGCTTCCAAGATCTCTTTTAACTTGGCAATGTTACCATTCAGTGAAATACCCCCAGAAATATGTAGTGACCACTTTTAGTAAGGCATAGACCAATCACTATAAAAGCATTAAAAGATTCAAATAAAAGACAAAATGCATATATGAGATAAGATTTTCAAAAACATATAGCTGTACTGCAAAGAGATCAGAGGAAAGAAATAAGTATTTATTAAACACTTACTATGTACTATACAGTGTTAAGTGCTTTACCAATATTATCTCATTTGTGACTCTGGGAGGTAGAGTCTATTATTATCTCTATCTCCTTGTTGAGGAAACTGAGACAAGTAGAGGTTAAGTGACTTGCTCAGGATCATACAGATAGTATGTGTCCGAGGCTAGACTTGACTCAGGTCTTTCTGACTCTAGGTTCAGTCTTCTAGCCACTGTGCCTCCTAGCTGCCTCAAAGAAAGAGAAGAAATAACCAATATGTACAAAAACGTTTATAGAATTTCCTTTTCATGCTGACAAAGAACTAGAAACTAAGGGGGTGCCATCAATTGGGGAATGGCTGTACAAATTAAGGTTTATGAATGCAATGGAACACTATTGTGATATAAAAATGATCTAGGGGGTAATTTCAGGAAAACCACAGGAGAACTTGTATAAACTGATGAAAAGCAAAGTGAACAGAACCAGGAGAAACATTTATACAATAACCATGGCATTGCAGAAATAAACAATTTTGAAAGACGTAGGAAATCTCATCACCTCAATGACTGACCCTGATTCTAGAGGACTGTTGTTGAATAATGTCATTTCCTTCCTGACAGGGGATGGACTAGAGATAATGAATGAGATATATTTTTCGGGCCCAGACAATATGGAAGTTGGTTTTGCTTAACACTGCATATTTGCGGTAAGTATTTTTTTTCTTTTTCTTTCTTAAGTCAGGAAGAAGAGATGAGAGAGAATGAAAATAAATGCTAATGTTAAAAAGGTAATTAAGAAAGAAAAGCAGCAGCAACAACAATTAAAAGAATATAGCTAGAACATAGTCAGGACTAATCATAACCGGTGGCAATGAATCATACCCTGGGCCAGGTCTGAGGATGATCACTGAGACCAGCCACTGAGATTATTAGATTTCCTGACTCCTGGGCTGGTGCTTTATCAACCGTGCCACCAGCAGCCCTTTAGTATAGGACTTCTTACTCTGTCCCCAGCAGCATATTCTGTTGACTGGCAGATAATAATACCCCTCATAGTTATTGTTGTTATTCAGTCATTTTCAGTTATCTCTGACTCTTCATGCCCTCATTTGGGGTTTTCTTGGCAAAGATATTGGATTGGTTTGCCATTTCCTTCTCCAGCACATTTTGCAGATGAGAAAACTGAGGCAAATGGGTTGAGTGACTTGTTAGGGTCGTACAGGTAGCAAGTATCTGAGGCTGGATTTAAACTCAGTTCTTCCTTACTCCAGTCCTAGCACTCTATCCACTGCTCCACTTATCTGTTCATCCATCATAATTAGGAACAGTATGTATTCAAAATAACTACCTGAATATCTTCCTTCTGATTTGAGTTTGCCCAGCACAGTGTAAGTACCGTTATCTGCCAATGGTTGCAGACAGTAGAGATACACCTTAGCAGCAGGAGCAAGGGAAAACATGAGCTAATTAAGTTGAACCTCCTTTTAAGGGGTCTGCAAACTAAAGCTAAGAGTTGATTGAAGCTCCACTGTGGGTCTTATTAGAGAAAAGCAAATAAAAGGGCTTTTCCAAACATTCCCCAGCAGAGTCCAAACCCAATCACAACACATGGCAGTTGGAAGAGAGAGAGAAAACTTAAAACCCAAACTGCTAATGTTTCACCTTGAGAGACTTAATAGGCTTTCAATGGAGAAAGCCCAGAGCTCTTTGGCAATGAGACCCCATCCCAATATTTCAGTTCAAATCCATGAACCTGAATAATTTTTTTCTCTTCTTTTCATAGGTTTTCAGGAATCCTTCCAACTTCCCACCCCATTGGATTTAAAAATTAAAATGGGCTTCAAGTGTATATTCTTCAGTCTACAATCTGGGCAGAGGCCTGATTTCCATTTATTCCGTACCTCCTGAAGAGTCTGTGGGCTTTCAGCCTGTGCCAAAAAAACAAGCAAACTTTTAGGAGGAGACTTTGAAGTCTGATTTAAAACAAAAGTAAATGGACTATGTTCTGATCAATTAAGACACTGCCTGCATCCTCAGCACTGGTGTTTCTCATTTAGGCAGGCATTCTATGCAGTCTTCAGGAAATTAACAACAGAGCTTGGCTTTGGGGACTCGTGGGGAGGGGGGTAGTGTGTGATAGTGTGACTGGGCTCCAAGGTAAGGAAATCATCGAAACTAATTAATTTTGTGGTGGAGGCGATGGCAGGTTAAGATAATAGTGATGAGACTTCAAAAAATAAAAGTTTGGTTAGAAAGTTTCTGCTTTTTAAAGGAATATTGTTAGGTTCATTAACATTTGGGATCTTTAAGGACTAAGTAGTTTCTCAAAGGGGCAGACATTAGTTGTTGTTCGTTTCTTTAACATGGTTTCATCATTGCTTTTGATTCATAAGATCATAGACATAAAGTTCAAAGGACCTCAAAGGCCTTCTGAACCAACTTCTTTATTTTACAGATGAGGAAACTGAGTCCCAGAGAGGTTTAAGAAAAGGCAGGATCTGAACCCAAGTTCTCTGACTTCAGAGCCAGTGTTCTTTTCAATGAACCATCTTTTCTATGTTAAAATTCTCTTGTGTATATATATATATATATATATATATATATATATATACATATACATATGTATGTGTGTATGTATATATATAATTATGTTTTTATATCATGCATATGCATACATATGTGCATGTGTATACACACATATGTTTAAAACAAATCTTTGTAACCAGCCATGTAGCACTGTGCTAAGCTGTTGGAGGTGATAGGTACATAATCAATGATAGTTGTGTGATCATAGGAAAGTGACAAACTCTCTGATCTATGGATAATAAAAGGGGTGTTATAATATTTGAGGGCTTTAGGGACAAAGTAGGACTTCAGGACTTTGAATGAGAGATAAAATTTATATAGCCTGTTTCAAAAGTCTTAATGTTGTTGTAAACTATTAAGGTTTATAAGGGCACTAAGACTTTTGGGACACCATGTCTAAGGGGAGCTGGGGCTACAAGGGGTAGATCATACATGCTATGTCTAAACAGAATTGAGGTTCCATGTTGTCAAGTACTAGGGATTTAGTTCACTAGGCATAGGAAGGCCAGAAAATGGACCTCCTGAAATGTCAATGTAGCAAGCTTTTGGAAATATACCTCTTAGGCAGGAAAAAGTCTTCAGAGACAAGTTGCAAGGACTTCTGAAAAATGTAGTTCGTAGCATTGTTTTCCCAAAGGGTCTGAGACTCTTTGAGGGAAGAGAGATTGAGATTATCACAAATTACTGTTTATGCAGGTTCCACATTCTCTCCAGTCACTTCTTCTGCAAGCTCCTAGTATCCCCCAGAGGGAAAGCTTGCATCAACTGATGGGGTCTGTCCATGTGACAGACCCCCATTAAACTAGTGTGTTGCAGCGGCAGGCTGATAAATATTCATCTTTTAAACTGTCCTTCAGGGAGTCAATTCCTTAACTTCTCATGACATCCCATTCCACAGAGCTGTACATGGAGTCAGAGGATCTGGATGTGAATCCTGGTTCTTTTGATTACTATCTGCATGACATTGGATAAGTCATTTATTTATCCTGGGCCTCAGTTTCCTCATCTATAAAACTGGGGTTAGATTAGATCACCTCCAAGGGCCCTTCTGGCTCTAAAGCTGTCATGTTATGAACACTTGAAAAGCCTTAATGCCAAGAAATTTTTATTGTGTGTATCTGAGCAGTCAGCAAGTTATTTCTGATCAAAGTAGATACAGGCCAAAGTGAAATATACCCCTAGTTTCCCTTACCAATCCCTCAAGCCAGCCAACTGAGGCTGGCTTAAAACTCCATCATCTTGAATTTTCTTTTGGTGGTTGTCTTAATTTTCACATTTCATAATATGTTAGCTTTACTTATGAATAAAAAAGAGATCATTTTAATTTGAGTCTCCCTTGGCTCTCAGAGAGCATGTAACAAAGAAAAGTGCAAATATTGCACCACTTTTTAATTAAGTTTGAATCCAGGAGCTGCTGTGTTCAAGGTTTCCTAAAAAACCTTGAAACCTGCATTGCTTATTCTATACCCTACAATTATTGCTCATGTATTTTTTTTTTCTTTTGACAGTGTCTTTGTTAAATCCTAAGGGAAGAAGAACCATCAGCTATAGGTAAGTTTTACTGACAAATAAACTCTTATATAAGTTTTCTTTTTGTTGTTGTTTTTATTCTGAATTTAAGAAACGTAAAATAAAATAGGCATTTCCAAATAAAGAACAGAATAGAAAAAAGAGGATTGCACATGAAAACTGCAGGTCTCTAATATGTATAGCTTGCTTTATTTATTTATTTTTAGAAAGTTTGCTCTGTAGCTTTTAAAGCTGTCCTGATTACTTATACTTCTTTCTGCCCTTCCTTCTGTCCTCTTTTCTACATGAAAAAACCTAGTGACTATCTCTTCTGTCCTGTCCTCTCTTCTTTTCTTCTCTCCTCTCCTCTCCTCCCCTCTTCTCTTCATGCCCTATCTCAGTCTCTATCCCTGTCTTTATTCCTATCTCTATTTCTATCCCCATCTCTTTCATTACTTTCCTGTCTCCCCTGGCAAAAAAGAGAAAAGAAAAACAAAATCCTCATGATCAATATGCATAGTGAAGACAATTAAATCCCCACATTGTCTGTGTTTGAAAATATACGTGTTATTCTGCATCTTCGGTCTTTCAATTTTCTGTCAAGAGGTGGGTATTATACTACATTGTCAATCCTCTGGAAATGCAATTGGTTATTGATTAGTTCTCAAATTAAAGTAGTATATTAAAAGCTGAAGAGGTCATTGCTATTATTTAGGCTTTAATCATAGAACTACAATACAAGAAAGGTCTTTGGCACTTTGGACTGGGTCCTTTGGTGGATTTATGGCAAGACCTGGATAAGAATTATGCAGGGCAGACTGACAGTTCAGGAATGTCCTGAAGCTCAAAGGAGCTCCAGAGAACAAATTGCTAAATTTTCAGCACGAGCATTTACACTTCAGTGACGGCAAATGCTATAAATTAGGGCTTGATTTATTATTTTGTTGGTTGTTCAGACTTAAGAAAGTAGTGGAGAAAACATTAATAATGCAAATGAAACTAAAAGTGTTCTAAGCATACTTTTTTTTTTTTTGTGAGAGATATGGTTGTTAAACATTTACTAGCACACCCCTGACTGACATGAATGGATTCCTATCTGCCTTACTGGAGAAAGCACCCATATTGTTGAGATCTGAGGTCCTTTTTAGTGTTAGAATGTTAAAGTTCCCCTTGTGTTAATTATGGTCACTGTCTGGGACAAATGAGTGAGATATGAATGTTTTGTTGAAATTCTCTTTTAGAATTGAAGAGCGAGTGTATGCCTCACACTTAAAGAATGCATAAGGTATAGGAAGCACTTGTATTCACACAATCACCTTGAGATGTAGATAGTGTGAATATTATTATACCCATCTTACAGAGTATTAAACTGAGATCAGGGCAGGTTGTGTGATTTGCCCATGAGAACACAGTGAATACATGTGTTCAAGCCAGTTGTTCTGACTCTAAAGCACACTGTGAAATCTAGTAACTGTTTATGGGGCTGTTCTATGTTGGGATAATGATAGTACTATTCAACTAAATTCATAGGAAATGAAGTAATAAAGAATTATAAAATTACAGATTTGGAGTGGGAAGAGATTTTGGAAAGCAGTCTTAAAGGAAAGTCATATATAGAGACAGAGACATAGACATATGGAGGTTTAGTGACTTACTCAGAGTCGTACAGGTAGTAAATGGTAACCAATATTTAAAACCAGGTCCTCTGTCTTCAGAGCCCCAGAGTAGGATGTTCTGCCTTTTCCTCTTCTCCCATCATGATGGTGCCCCGGAGTTCTGTGAAGCACAGTCCAGGAGGCTGGCTATGAGGGTCGTCTGAGCTGAGTGTGGTGAAGGCACATAAGCAACAGTCTGACCACTTGGTGATGTTTCTTTGGTATGACAACCCATGAAACAAGGGAAAAAAACCAAAATAACTTTGAGTCCTGAAATTACCATAGTCTCTAAAGTTAAGAATTATGAACCATCCACAATCCCTCTAGAGGGATTTATGATTGGTTTAAAGAGGCTACAGCATTTTTCCAAAACTAAGAGTTATACCTTTATTTTGTTTTTCCCTCTCCAGATAAAAATCATTTAAGTTAATGTCTTTTATTATATTATCAATTTAATTATTTAGTAATCAGTGTATATCTGCATGTGCTAGACATATGTGTTAAATCCTACTAAAGATTATCTTCTTATTGTCATCAGTCGTTTCAGACGTGTTCTAATCTTTGTTACTCCATATGCAGTTCCCTTTGCAAGGATACTGGAATGCTTTGCCATTTCTTTCTCTAGCTAATTTTACTGATAAAGAACTGAGGCAAATAGAATTAAGTGACTTGCCCAAGGACACACAGCTAGTAAATGTCTGAAGCCAGGTTTGGACTTAGAAAGACGAGTCTTCCTGATTCCAGCCCAGCACTCTATCCACTGTACCACTTACCTGCACTTGGATTGTCTTATAGGACCTGGAAAATACAGAGAAAAGCTTGATACATGTATACGTACTTCAAAAATACTGTTTTTAGAGAAGTGTTATTTGGTTAAAAACAATTATTTCAAAGCACTGAAAAAAACCCTACTAAGTTGAGAGTTTAAAAGCAATGACATTCATTATTTAAAAATTATTTCAGAATTACTAAAATGAAAATTTTATAAATTAATTTTAAAGTAAATGCTATTTAACAGATGTAATTTTATTTTGAATTTTAAATAAACTTTGTTGTTTTATATAATTTTTGAAAGTTTTTTTTTGAACATGGGAAAATGTTAATAGACAAATGAGCTGATACATTTTCAAGAGTTACTGAATCACTAATAGTCAAAATAGGCTCACTAAAGAACATTTCACATTAAATTGACTTAATTTCCTTTTCTGAAAGCCTTTGAAAGATCAGAAGTATAAAAATGCTTTATGGTTGCCATACATGTAGAACACTATTTTAAAATGTTTTAGTGTGCCTTTTGTCTTTCTGTCACAATCATTTCTATTCACTCCTCCTGACTGAAACTTCCTCAATGACAAAGAAAAACAATTAAGCTAAAATACACAATATATAAACTACAACTGACTGTATTTTGTCAGTGCTTTGGATGAAAAATATGTGTGTGTATTCTGTTCCTGTTCATCCTATGTTTTCAAAGAGTACCGGTGACATTATGGGTTGTATCTTGACTTCCATGTGAACTGGATTTGAGTGAGGCAGAGTTACACAAATCGTCAGCCTCCCTCTCTCTTCCAGAGTCCTCAAAGTCCAGTGGCAAGACAAAAGTCAAGATAACTTGAAATGAATTGGGATGCAGTGGATGACCTTGGCATCTTCGATGTCTGACCAAGCTCTTAATACCCCATAGTGCCTGTGTCACCAGCCTTTATGGCTTTTGCAACAAATTGTTCTCATCTACCCATTCTTTGGATGGAAGTCTTCACATGCTTGGTGTAGACAATCCCTTAACTCACCAAAGGGTTTGAAGGCTGTCAGTTGCTCTCAATTTGTAGCCCATCTGCAGAGATGATTTTACTCGGGTTTGGCCACTGTGCATGCTCCTTCTTGGAGCCACAGGTGAGAATTGGGTGAAAGGTGGACACCAAAGGTGAATGGGCAGCCCTGAAAAGGGCTTGGCAAGCCCTCTCACCAGAGATGCTAATGATCCTGAACACTCCATATACCCCATGTGTATGTATAATACACAGGTGATATGATACCAGCAAGGTCTGATAATATATCACATGGAAGAATCAGAAGTAAAAATATCTCAACAGAATGAAATAATGGATTCAATCTAAAAAGAAAAAAGAGACATGTAATATTGATTAATATAAATAATTAAATGTTTCCATGTGGTTCTAGAGGACAGAACTAGGAAGAGTTGATAGACCTTATAGGCAAGTGGATTTTAGCTCAGAATAAAAATAATTACTTTTCTAATAATTAGGGCTACAAAAATGGAATGTCCTGCTTCATAAGGTAGTGAGCTCCCTCTCACCTAGACATGTTGTAGTGGGGGTCAGATGATCATGTTTTGGGAAGACTCATGTTGGCATTGATATGTTAGACAGGAGTTAGAGTAGATATTCTCTAAGTCTTTGTCAACTTTAATTTGACAATTCTGACTTGGTTTCCTGAAATAGACCTGCATATACATACATGAATGCATGCTCGACTCTGCACATATGCACACACATACATATATGCGTGTATGTGCATATACACATGTATATATTATATGTGTATACAAACATATGTACACATATAATACATAATACACACATGTCTATGTGTGTATGTATACACACACGTATATATACACACATATATGTGTGTGCATGTGTGTATATATATATATATATGTATATATACACTTACACACATACACACACACACACACATATGTATATATTCCATGGCTAGCTACAATATAAGAATGGCCACCACAGGAATTACTGTTAGTACAACCATATAATAATTTCTCTCTCTAATATAGTTTTATGTTGATTGCATGCTAGCTATATTCATACAATCTGCCTTGACTCTATGTGACAGTATGGGAAAAAAATTGACTGGAACATCTATTATTAGATTAATAAAAAGAAGAGGTACAATGATACCCCCTATGAATCATTTACACCTATGTAATGGGATTCATTTCCTTTTTGTCTGAAATTTTATTTGTGCAATGTTACTTGATGTTCTTCTGGCTTAGACTAGACTGAAATGCTATAAACTGAATGATAATGATAGATGACTATGCACCCAGTGGAGAGAAAAAAATATCACAAAATAGGTATTAGGACATGCTTCATTTAATAATGTTTATTATCTATGGAAGGGGATGGAAAAATCATGCTAATGAATTTTGGGAATGATAATAAATTGGTTTTACAAATGCTATCTCTGATATTAAGTAATAACAATGAACTGAAAAAGGGCAGGACTACAAAATCAAATTTCACTTGAAAAATACAAGATTGTACATCTAAGGAGAAATAACATCAAATGTAGGCATTTAGAGTCAGCAATAAAAGAATGAAGGGAAATATCAAACTGGAAAGTAATAATGCCCCAGGCTATAAAATGGGCCCTCTGGGGATGGAATCAAAAAGCAAGCCAAAAGTGGAGAATTGCTGTTTCTATGAATCATGACCTAAACAGATGCAAATGAAAGACTCAGTCATATTAATTAAGATAAAAAATTTATAATGGGAAGTTCACTGAGGTCAATTCCTTCATTTTACAGAGGAGTTTCCTCTGAAGCTCAGAGTTAAAATAACTTGCCCAAGGTCACGGAAGGAATAAGTGGTTGAATTAGGATTAGAACTTACAATTTTTCTATTCCAAACTATTGCTCTTTTCATTCTATCAGATTGCCTCTTCAAGTCAGACTCCATTGTCAAACTGTCTCTATGATTGTGATATTTTTGCTTTTGTTTTTTTCCCAAAGAACTACATATTGTGACTAGGATTAACCAATTTCTAATTAAGTTGAATTTGGCTATAATGAATAGTATGACCATATCACAGCCCTATATTTATGTCACTATTTTTTTTTGACAGAAGAGTTAAGTTCACATCTATTTCTTGATACTTTCCTATTCTGATGGCTCTGTGATCTCATCAATGTAGGCACTCTGTCCAGCGGTGTGGATTGCAAACTAGATCAGATATGGCTTGCTAGCTATGGCTCCAAGAAACTTTAGCATGAGCAGTAGCCACCCTCTGGGAAAACTATCTTGGCAGATGGCTAATCCAGATTGAGGGTAACTGATAGGCTTCAAACTGGTCGATGAGTCCAGGGTAGAGGGATATCTACCCCAAGCATGAAAAGACTTCTACCAGGGGGTGGAGCCAAGATGGCAGAGTGAAAGCAGTGACTTGCTTGAGCTCTCCCCCAAACCCCTCCAAATACCTGTAAAAAAATGGCTCTAAACAAATTCTAAAGCAGCAGAACTCAGAAAAAGACAGAGTAAAACAAATTTCCAGCCCAAGACAGCCTGGATGGTTGATCGGAAAGGCATATCACACCAGGTGGGGAGAAGAGCTCAGTTTGGCTTGGGTGCGCAGGCCATGGCGAATCTGGAGTAGGCCTCAGAGGAACGAATCACAGGCAGCTGTGGCAGTTTCCAGACTCCTCAATCCACTAACGCCGAAGACAACTTAGAAGGTCAGTGGGAAAAGTCTGTTTTTTTCTGTGAGAGAAGAGGTAGATCAGAGCCAGTTCCAGAGCACAGAGTGTGGGCACTGGGGCAGTGGCTGCATCCTGAGCTTCCGGCCCACTGACTAAGGGGGAATCAAGTGGCTGATCAGAGGGGGACTGCAGGGATCTATTTGCCAGTGCTGGGGCAGGAATCTCTTGCTTTGCCTGTGCTTAGATCTGGGTCACAGTTCTCGGTGGCAGTCCTGGGGTGAGGAGGCGTGCTGGCTTGGTGGAGCTTGTAGTGGCAGTGAAAAGGAAACCCTCTTCACAGTTCCAGGAAAGAAAAGACTGCTTGTGGCTGGTCACTCAAAGACCAGAGCACAGGCCAGGAAAAGAGTAAACACATTGACCCTTATCATACCACCTTGGAAGAACTGAAAATTTACAGGTCCCTACAAGTATCTCTGAAAACATCTATACAAACCCCCAAAGCTTGGGACAGTACATTCTCCACATTAGAAGCAGACTCTTACCTTAACAAAGAGTTTAAAACTCAAGTAATTGGCTTGGATCATGAGCAAGCAGCACAAAAAGAGTCAGACCACAGAATCTTACTTTGGTGAAAAGAAGATCAAAATATACAACAAGAGGAAGACAACAAAGTCAAAGCTCCCACATCCAAAGCCTCCAAGAAAAATATGAATCAATCCCAGGCCTTGGAAGAGCTCAAAAGGGATTTTGAGAAGCAAGAAAGGGAAGTAGAGGAAGAACTGGGAAGAGAGATGAGAGTGATACAAGAAAATCATGAAAAACAAGTCAACAGCTTGCTAAAGGAGACCCAAAAAAATACTGAAGAAAATAACACCTTAAAAAATAGCCTAACCCAAATGGCAAAAGAGGTCCAAAAAGCCAATGAGGAGAAGAATGCCCTAAAAAGCAAAATTGGCCAAATGGAAAAGGAAGTCCAAAAGATTACTGAAGAAAATACTTCCTTAAAAATTAGAATAGAGCAATTGGAAGATAGTGACTTTATGAGAAATCACGACAGTAGAACAAATCCAAAAGAATGAAAAATTAGAAAACAATGTGAAATATCTCATTGGAAAAACAACTGACCTGGAAAAAGATCCAGGAGAGAGAATTTAAAATAATTATTGGACTATCTGAAAGCCATGATCAAAAAAAGAGCCTAGACATCATCTTTCAAGAAATTATCAAGGAAAACTGCCCTGATATTTTAGAACCAGAGGGCAAAATAGAAATTGAAAGAATCCACCGATCTCCCCCTGAAAGAGATCCCCAAAGGAAAACTCCTAGGAATATTGTAGCCAAATTCCAGAGTTCCCAGGTCAAGGAGAAAATATTGCAAGCAGCCAGAAAGAAACAATTCAAGTATGGTGGAAACACAATCAGGATAACACAAGATTTAGCAGCTTCTACATTAAGGGACCACAAGGCATGGAATATAATATTTCAGAGGGCAAAGGAGATAGGATTATAATCAAGAATCACCTACCCAGCAAAACTGAGTATAATCCTTCAGGGGAAAAAATGGTCAGTGAAATAGAGGACTTTCAAGCATTCTTGATGAAAAGACCAGAGCTGAATAGAAAATTTGACTTTCAAATACAAGACTCAAGTGGAACATGAAGAGGTAAACAGGAAAGAGAAATCATAAGAGACTTATTAAGACTGAACTGTTTACATTCCTGCATGGAAAGATGATATTTATAACTCATGAGACCTTTGTCAGTATTAGGGCAGTGGGAGGGGAAAAATTACATGTATGTATAGATAGATAGATAGATAGAGGGCACAGGGTGAGTTGAAGATGAAGGGGTGATATCTGGAAAATAAAATTAAGGGGTGAGAGAGGATTATACTAGGAGAAGAGAAAGGGAGAGGTAGAATGGGGTAAATTATCTCACAAAAACAGACAAGAAAAGTTCTTACAGTGGAGGGGAAACAGGGGAAGGTGAGAGGAATGAGTGAATCTTATTCTCATAGGATTTGGCTTAAGGAGGGAATAACATACACATTCAATTGGGTATGGAAATCTGTCTTACCCTACAGGAAAATAGGGGAGAAGGGGACAAGAGAGCAGGGGGATGATAGAGAGAGGGCAGATTGTGAAAGGGGTAATCAGAAGCAAGTACTTCTGAGGAGGGACAGGGTCAAAAAAAGGAATAGAATTAATTGGGGGGCAGGATATGATTAAGGGAAATAGAGTTAGTTTTTCACAGCATGTCTACTATGGAAGTGTTTTGCATAACTGCACATGTATCCTATATTGAGTTGCTTGCCTTTTCAATGAGGGTGGGTGGGGTGGGAGGAAGGAGAAAATTTGAAACCCAAAGTTTTAAAAAACATGTTTAAAAAAAATGTTTCCACATGCAACTGGGAAATAAGAAATACAGGAAATGAGGTACAGAAATCTGTCCTGCCCTACAGGAAAATAGAAGGGGAAGGGGATAAGAGAAGTGGGGGGGGAGAGAGAAGGGAGGGCAGACTAGGGGAAGGGTATTCAGAATGTATGCCATCTTAGGGTGTGGGGAGGGGCAAGATGGGGTGAAAATTTGGAATTCAAAATCTTGTGGAAGTAAATGTTGAAAACTAAAAATAAATAAATTTATATTAAGGTAATGGGGGAAAAAAAAGACTTCTCCCAGAAGAATGGGTGCATGAGAACAATTTATTCCAATGGCCATGAAGGTGGCTAAAGCAATCATTGTAGAGCGCTTAGAGCTTGGTCATACATCAAAGACACCACAATCATCCATTGCCTCCTGGGCCATCACCGGTTATTGTGACTTTTGTACTGCCATTGGACTTTGATGAGTCAGGAAAAGAGAGAGGCTGACAATTTGTGTAGCTCTGCCTCATCTAAATTCAATTCACACACGAGTCAAGACATTACGTCTTCATGTTATTTGTCTTCTTCAAAGATGAAGGACAAACAACAACAACAGCTATGGTGTCTTATGTCATAAATCCTGCATCCATACACTCCCATACATCTTGCATAGTGGGTCCACTAGGGAAACGCCTCTAGATTTCCTGATATTGAGTGCACAGGTTGTCTTAGAATCATAGCATTGTAGAGGTAGAACCACAAGGGACCTCAATGAGGTCCTCATTTTACAGTCCCTGTCCTCATGCATTTATAGACTAGTAGAAGAACAAGGACCAGATGTTACCTACCTTTTGCTTTCCTTCCTAATGACTATCATAACACTCAGCATATAGGATATGATGAAAAAATGTTTGCTGAATTGCTGTTGAATCAACAGCAACAAAAATGATAACAGTAATTACAATGGGTGATACTGATGTAGTCCCCTAAAGTTTACAAAATGTGCTTATGATGATCTTAATAAAAACAGCCAAATCCTTCATTTATAACAGTTTAGGTTTTGATCCATGGATTTATGAGGATACACTTTCTCTATTATTCTATGACTGCTTTTTTTAGGTACACTATTTAATTTTGTGTTGGTATAGAGGCCCAGTGGAGTAGTGCATAGAGAGTTGGCCTTGAAACCAAGGAGATCTAGGCTTAAGCCTTTCCTCTGTACGTACTTACCCTCTCAGTGCCATAAGCCAGGGAAATGGCACTTCTTACTTTGATGGAACTGTGACGTCATTGGCAAGGGTGATTCCTCCTCCTGTGCATATTGAAAACAATCCTCATCCGGAGTCATTTTAGTCATTTTGTTCCATAAATCCTCCATGGAACATCTCCATAGAGAGATGTCCTGGAGGCTTTTTTCATTGTTTAAGGAATATTTTTATGGATAGCAGTGAATCATGCAGGCTGCTCACGTATTGTCCCTTACTATTGATACATGTGCTCTTTTTTTCTGGCTACACATGGCTTGGTTGATGTCTTTAATCAATCAATTAATCAATCAATATACATTTATTAAGTACCTGCTGGTTGCCAGGAAGAAATGAAGGAAATAAATATTTATTAAACACTTATTATATGCCAGGCATTGTGCTAAACACTTTACTAATATTTTGATATTTGTAAGTATAAAGGCATATAAGTATAAATGTCTGAGGCCATATTTGAACTTGGATATTTCTGACTCTGGTCCCGTGTTTCTATCCACTGTACCCCCTACATGCCTGTATGTGCCAGGCACTGTGCTAAGCAGTGGAGATATAAATATTTGTGTCAAGCAGTTCCTGTTGTCAAGGAATTTACATTCCAATTTACATTCCAATATGGTGAGATATATAAGTATACAAAATGAATACAAGTTACTTTGGGGAGACAGGCCCCATTAATAGCTGAGGATATCAAGAAATATTTGAACAATCAAGCAAATAAGCATTTAGAAAATGGATGTTATGCACTAGGCCCTGCATTTTGATTGAAAGCAAGTATTCTAAGAGGTAGAGGTGTGAAGGGATTACATTCCTAGCATGGGAGACATCAAGTTGAAAGACAGATTGGAAATGGAAATGCTTCACATGAGGAACAATGTGTAGGCTAGAATGATTGTATTATAGATTGTATTATAAGCTTAGGAGAGGGAGGGAGTCATATTTAAGAAGACTAGAAAGTGAAAAGGGCCTGGTTTTAGTCAGCTTGTGAAGAACTTATATTTGAAGACATATGAGCTTACATTTGATCCTAGAGGTAATGGAGAGACATTAGAATTTATAACTTAGGGGGATGGCATGGTCAGATCTTCACATTACAAAATCACATTGGTGATAATGTGAAGGGTATATTGGAAAAAAGAACAATCTTGAGGCAAAGCTTTTGTACAACTTTTTAAGTGGTGCAGATGGGAGGCTGTAACAGATTGAATTGGAATGATGTCTGTGGGAATGAAGAGAACGTACTGACTGGGGAGGTGTTGCGGACGTAGAAACAACAAGATTTAGTTTCTGATTGAATGTGGGAAATGATTAGAAGGTAGCAATCAGGTTGTGAACCTGCTTACAAAGAAGTATCACATTTCACATAAATAGGCAATGAAATTGGGTTTGGAGAGAAGCTTAACAAGTTCTGTTTTGGACGTGTTGATTTTGAGAAACCTATGGAACATGTAGCTTGAAATTTCTAATAAGAAGTTAGAGACGCAGTACTGGAACTCAGGAGAGGTAATAGTAGTAATAGTAGGAGGAGGAGGAGGAGGAGAAGGAATAATAGTGGTGGTAGTAGTAGAAGCAGCAGAAGCAGTAGAAGCAGTTATTGTAATTGTAGTAGTAGTAGTAGTAGTAGCAGCAGCAGCAGCAGAAGTAATAACATTCATACAACTTTTTAAGTAACACTTTACCAATATGATCTCATGTGGTACAACAACCCTGGGAAGTAGGTAGAATTATTATCTCTATTTTTATAGAAGAGGAAACTGAAGCAAATGGACTAAATGGCTTATCTAGGGTCACACAGCTAGTAAGTATCTGAGGCCAGATTTAAACTCAGGTCTTCTTGACTGCAGGTCCGGTGCTCTATCTACTAGTCTCTAGAGGCCTGATGGTAAAAGCTGGATATGTGAATCTGGCAGCCATTCCTATATATGAGTGATGATTGAGAATATGTAGCAGCTTTCTTACAACCACATTTCCATTGCCCTTTGGGTCACCTCCAACAGTATCCCATTATTTGCAACCATATCACACCACAGGGAGAAAGTTAGTATAAAAATTATGGACTTTCACAGAACAAAATACGCACATGTCCTATCTGGCAGTACAGCTATTTGTGCACATTAAGTACTGTGCTATTCACCACGGAAGATACAAGGATTAGATAAAACATGGTCTCTGATCCAAAGGAACTTATATTTTATGGAGAAAATAAAACATGGAAACAAATATATTAAAATAATCATAACAGTCTTCGACTAAATCGTATGCTTTATTTATCTTCGTACATCTCATTGTGCCTAGCTTAGGGCAATTAGGCACCTACCAAATATTTGGTGAGTAGCTTTCCCTCTGTAACCTCAGCATGGTATAATGGAAAGATCTGAATTCCCAAGACATCATCCAGAATACTTGTTCTTAAATTTGCTACCTGTATGTCCTCAGGCACATCCTTACATCTCTTTGGGCCCATATTCCTCATCTCTAAAATGATGAAATTGCATTAGATGATCTCTGATCTTATCTACCAATAAGAAGAATAATGCCTCTTCTGCTTCTTTCACTGAGCTGCTTTAAAGATTAAATGAGATGTGGAAACCCATATGAACACATGGAATGCTTTGAAAGGAGTGAAGTACTATACTCATTGTGGTGACTGAGAGAGAAGGGTGTAGTGGTTTCCTTTTCTTCAAAAGATCCATTATAGAATGTTTCCATTTCAGTGTAAATGGGCAGTTACATTAAATCTCTATGATTCTTCTTCCTTTTCTCCAGTTCTTGTGCAAGGCCAACCAAAAAACAAGAGAGGACCCTGACCCTCTCACATACTCTTTTTCAAAAAATATTTATTTATTTATTTTTTCTCCCATACTCTTGAGGCTAAGAATAGACTTGGAGATTAGAAAACCTTTATTCTCTTCCCTGAAAAATAAAATGCTTCAAAGACCAGCAACTGAGTGGTTTTAACCCAACATGACTGTGTGTTTTCCATTCACTGAAAACACAGTGGGAAATGGCTTGTATTCAGAAGCTCACTTGTCTGATAAAGACACCTTTCCCTTGTGCCACGTGATGCTTTCTTTTCCTGCCTTGGCTTGTACAATGTGTGGAATATCGCCATTTATTGACTGGCAACCTAAATTATAATAAGATGGGCTTTCCTTTTTCTTTTGGATGATGGTAATGATGATGATGGTGGTGGCGGCAGTGATGAGCCTATAGCCACTGTGTCTAGTATTTATTTCTTTATGAGGTAATTTTTAACTTGTTGCTTTGTGGAATTATTTGTGTGGCTTAGCATTCTGTACCATAAATCTTTGAAATTGCCAGTAAGAAAGATTTTTGAAAGACAATTAGAAAAAGAAAATTTAAATTGATAAAAACCTATTCAAATAATAATTTGCCCCTTCTGAAATCTTTTAAGGGATGATTCCTATTTTTTTTTCTGATTCATACTAGTCTGACCTGTGATTACAATGGTATAGCAAATTCCTTAGGAGGAAACTCTTTGTGCCAGTGCAGATCACCAAATGTTCTGCAAGTTATAGTCTTAGAGAATTGCCTGAGACACAAAGAGATTAAGTGGCTTGCCTGGTTCACATGTGTCAATATGAAAGTTCAGTGGAAATGACTAAAATGGTTAAGAAGTTACTCTGGGGGCAGCTAGATAGAGCACTGGCCTTGGAGTCAGGAGGACCTGAGTTCAAATATGACTTCAGACACATGATACTCACTAGCTGTGTGACCCTGGGCAAGTCACTTAACCCTGATTGCCTCACCCCCCCAAAAAAAGAAGTTACTCTGAGACATAAATATAGTCTAACTTCAAAACAGAGCCTTAGTTGTTATTTCTATTGTTGAACAAAAGAGAATTAAAATTTAAAAACATAAATTCATCTGGACTTAAGTTTCCTTCAAAGAAATACTGTAAGTGACTCTTTGAACCAGTTACCTCAAGGCCCTCAAAGTTTAAATACCTTTTAAATGACCAACCAAATAAAAACTGACAGCCATTTTCTTTTCTTTTGTTTTCCTAATTTTCATTGACTGATGGAATGAAATCTGACATAAAATATCACAGTCAAGTTATTTTTTCAACTGAGAAACATAATTCTATCTGACATAGGCAAAGACCAGAGAAGATTTCCTCATTAACTGATCAACTGAATAGAGAGGATTGGAGGGTCAAGTTTAATATCCACTGCCTGATAAATAACTACCATAAATTCCTTTGGATAACACTGAAGTTTGGCATATGTTCCCAAGAGTTGTTTTGAAATTTTGTGATTCACTCATTGGTTTTAAATAATATGGCATTCTACTATTTTTGTTTTAAAAATATTATAGTACTTTCTTTAGATGGAGCATTTAAAAATACTGAGAAAAATCCATGGGGCTTGGGGTGGAGGAGAATAGAGGGAGAATAGGTGTACCACACCTTGGAAATGTCCATCCCTAGAATGCTTCCAATCTGTTAGGGCTTTAAGAATCGAGTTTAATAGAAATTCAGTGTATTGGCATCCAGAGGCAACAATTAACTATGATTTGATGGGTGAGGGAGAATCATAGAAAATAAATCAGTTACATAGACCTCAAACTAACTAACTCTTTGTGTGCATCATATAACAGGTGGGAATATGTGAGAGTTAACAGCCAAAAAAACTACAGAAAAGTGGTACATGGATCAGTAGAAACAGATTAAGGTTCCATTTCATTTCCCTTGGTATTTTATAGTGTCAGGTCTTTAGCTACTACCCCCTGTCCCCAAGGAGAAGTAGCCATGAACCTTTGTGTGCCCGATTGCCTTACATATTCTTGAAGTTTGTAGTCAGGACCTTACTGCTCCAATGCCCAGAGGTAAAGTATATGAATAAAGCATTTGGGCAATACTAATGTCTATTGCAAATTCAGCCTCAGGCTGCATTTCTGACCTTTGGTCATTGAGTTCAGTCTTCCCATCATCCAGGAAAGGATGCTTGACAGCGTGTAATAGTACTCATATAGTATTTAATGATAACTCGTTTAGGAGAGGTCTACCTTACAACAACTATACTATACATACTTGTTCATAAGACTCTCATTATTATATTCCTTTAAAATAACCAGTAGTGAACTATGTCAATTTAGTAAAAGCCAAAGGTGTATTTACTTTGATGATGTTTACCTATGTAAATCAGCCCCTAAGGAAATACATACATATTTCTAATTATTTCAGTCATGTGCAATAGATCACATACTCAAATGCCAAACTGTATGAAATCTCTAGTGTTATTTACAGTTTCCTAAAAACAAATGCATCTGATTGAGAGGACTGCATGATTACCATACTTGGTAATGACTTAGGGAAAGAATGTTATACAAGTTTTCATTTCAGATAGCTCTGGCTTCCTTTAGAATGGAAAATAATCTTCAAAAAGGCAAGGACCTGACAATTTTAATAAGGTATGGTTTAAGAGGAGCCAAAAAGCTGAGGTAATTAGGTTATTTTTTAGAACCTTCATATGGTATTCAAACCTCAGAATGACATAATCTCAGGGCTGGAAGAGGCCTCAGATGTCATTTAACCTAGCCTACACACACCCTTTAATTGAAGGTTATACTTTGTGAAAAGATGAAAAAGGGACAGTCAAGCTTTGACAAAAGGTTTTCTCCAGTTCATTTCTTCACTGCTATATGATTGTCCAAAAGGTGTAGAGAATACATGATTCCACTCTAATTATTGTTTGTGGACTATACAAAGACATTTGACTCAGGAGAGCAAAATATCACCTTAAAATTTTCCTCTATGATGGCTTATTCTATGTATATATTAAATTTATAGGTTTATAGGTTTATAGGTATATAAGGTTAAGGTGGAACAACAAAGATAACTTTGTTCAACAATGCTAGGATTCTGATGTCAAAGAAGACATAAAACAGGGAGACATATGCTTGCCGAAGGGTTGGCTGCTGTAATGTTGGATGTGTTTGTTGTGCAGAGGGGAGTATATGTATATGGACATGTATATATACAGTGCTTTGAGGTTTGCAGAGTACTTTAAATAGAGTAAGTCATTTGATCCTTAACATAACCCTGTGAGTTAGGTGCTATTGCCTTCTTTCAGAGATGAAGAATCTGAGAAATGGGGAGCTTAAGTTACTTGCCCAGAATCACATATCTAGTAAGTATCTGAGTTAGGTTTCAAACTCAGCCAGTTTTATCTGGCTGCCTTATAGATGATCCAGTATTAAAAATGCTTTTTTTTTTTCAGATACGTTAAGTTGATAGAATACTACTGAACTTTCATTGATGAAATTCATTACCATTCCCATAGAATCACTGAATCTCAGGGTTGGAGGACAGTTAAGAAGTCTTTTAATCCAACTTGTACTTGAAGAATCCTGTTTAGCATATCCTTAATAATATTACACTTGAAAAAGTCCAATGACAGGAAATTCATTATTCAATTAAATTCGATAAGGATTTATTATGCACTTACTATGTGCCAAGCAGTGCAAGGTTCTGAGGAATAGAATGGGGAAATGAAACAATGTCTGTCCTCATGGAGCTGTCATTCTCTGTGGCAGCGGGAGAGTAGAACAACATGTATACAATTAAAAAAATACCAACTAATATTTTCCAAAGAAAGAAATTTCCTTTTAATAGCACTAATTCCTTGGATGTTTTTCCTTATTTGGGTAAACCATCTGCTTGTCTTTAATTTCAGCTTAGTCCAAGTTCTCCCTTCTAGATCCAAGTGAAATAAGTCTAACCCCATTCCAAATAACCGTTCAGGTATTTGAAGACAAGAATCATGTTGTTCCCTGTTGAGATAGAGGAATAGTGGTGGGGCATGAGCTTTAAATATAAGGTTCTTGGTTAGGAGAATATTTGCCTAAAGCAGGAGTCACAGTCTAAATACAGTACCTGCAACAAAAAGGAAAGTATTTCATATGTGCAATAAGACTGTAAAGGCAGCAGCCGTGTTTTCTGGGCAGTATAAAGTTAATAGTCTCTGCTGACTATGATGATAAAAGGAAGCCTCCTCCTTAGAGCATCTAGGAGACAGGGGAGACATGTGCACATTAAGATAAAATAATCAGACTGAAAGGCAGTTCACCAGGGCACAAGGTAAACATTCTCTAATAGCCACCTGGGCAACCACGTCCAATTACTTCCAGTGCTACTCAAAGAACTATTGTGTGTGGTTTGTTCTTTGTTCTTGAAGAGAACGATGACATCAGGGAGATGCTGACATAACTTGCAATTGACTTTGATTTGAGTGGGGGGGGCTGTGCAAAGTCATCAGCTCACTTTCTCCTCCAGAGCCATCTGGGTCCAGGGGCCAGATATCAATCAGGATGACTTGAGATGGCCCAGAATTCAGTGGGAGACTTTAAGCTAAGGTCTTTCCAGGTTTTCACTTTGAGTGAAGCAACACTCAGTGAATAGGCCTCTTTAAGAAGTGAGTTCAAGGGATGGCCCCTTAACAACAACAACAACAAAATCACACGGGGAGAGGAAGACTCTCAGGGGTTGCTGGGCAAAAGATAAACAGTTACATTCACTGTGAGCCAGGAGAACCCAAAAAATAAACATTAAGTGGTGCTTGGGCAGGGACCTATTGTTCAATCCATGAGATACAGAGTGGTTTAAGGCTTGGTCTTTGAGAAAGAAACCTATCCAGTAAACCCCAAGCTGACTGGATAGCTCTTGGCCCTCAAAATTTACTTCCCTTTTGGTGTAACACCCTCGGGTAAGGGTAGAAAAGTTAAGGAGAGGAGAGGAAAAGACCAGATGAGTTGTTCAATTGGAACTTCCCAGCTGGGTCCCTATTCAGGTGGCTTGGACTAATCACAGGTTGTGTTTTGTCTTCCTTTTTTTTTTTTTTTTTTTTAGTGAGGCAATCAGGATTAAGTGACTTAACCAGGGTCACACAGCTAGTAAGTGTCAAATGTCTGAGGCCAGATGTGAATTCAGGTCCTCCTGACTCCAAGGCTGGAGCTCTATCCACGTCACCACCTAGCTGCCCCTTTGTCTTCCATTCTTGATGAGGACCATGACATAAGGGAGATAGACTCTCAGAGCTGGAAGAGCCCACAGAGTTTCTCTCATACAACCCCTACCTCAACTAAATTCCTCTCTACAATATGCCCAATAACAGCCTTTAAAAACCTATAGTGAGGATTAGTTCATTAAAAACAAGTCGGTTTTAATTAATATCATAATATTTGCTGATTCTGATCATCTTGCAAATACCCTCCCTCCCCCTTTTAATAGTGGAGAAACAAGTAAGATCATCCTACACCAAAGAGAAAGATTTGCCACTAAGAAGACCTGGAAAGATCTTTAATCACCATCGTGGTGTTCCACTCCCTGGGATTTCTTCCAGTTACATTTAGAGTCAGGGAGTTGGTCCCATGTTTCTGTGTTTGAGAAAATAGAGACTATGGAGGGGAGATCCATTGTGTCTTGTCTGTCTGGTTTTGGAGAGTCATTTGAGGACATAACTCAGCCTTTCAAGGCACAAGAGAAATTAACCTGTAATATAAATTGGTCACAAGCTCTGTTGCCTAACGTTTGCCCAACATATCAGTTTGAGACTGTCTATGATTCTAAAGAATATGACCCATGAAATCAGCTTTGGCATATACTCCCCCCAAGTCTTGTCCTCTCCTGTCCTCTCCTCTCCTGTCCTCTCCTCTCCTGTCCTCTCTTCTCCTCTCTCCTCTCCTCTCCTTTCCTCTCTTCTCCCTCCTTCTCCTTTCCCATCCTCTCCTCTTCCACCCTCTCTTTTCCTATAATAAATGAATGAATGCATAAATAAATGAATGGATAGCTGAATGAATGAATAAATTGATGAATAAATCTTTATTCAGTCTATGCTCTTCATTTCTCATGGGCTCATGCTAGTCTTTGAAATTCTATCATCCTATAAGAATAAATATATATGATGACTAGATATCAGTGATATATAGGCGTTGGAAAATTGTTTAGGTAGGTAGTCATAATAAAAAATAGAAAAAATCAGAGGGCCATTTCCTTTTAGTTTCACTAAAGCTCTCCTCATTTCATCTATTTAAATACAAACAATAACTTTCCTGGGAAAATGAAGAACTGCAAAGCTTTACATATTCAAAATGGACTTGGAAGGAAATTCAAATGAATAATAGTTCCTGGAACATACTTTGTTTACTTTTCTCCTATTTATGTATTTTTTTCTTAAGTGTTCCATTTCTGAAATACTGAAAAAAATAATTTCCTTGCATAATTCACTGGAAAACCTTATTAGGAATAATACCCATGGCCCAGAATATTCTTTTCTGATTGCTACCTGTTGAAATCTTATCCATCTTTCAGGGCCCAGTTTATATGCCATTTATCTGCCTATAGTCAACATTTTCCTCCATTCTCTGAAATCTCATAGATTTTTGTTTATATCAATCAATAAATAAACATTTATTTATTGTCTCCTATGTGCCAAGTGCTGGGCTAGGCACTGGGAATACAACTAAAAAGAAGGAAGTAATCTCTACTCAAATTAGAAAGATAACAGGTACATATACACACATATATGATAGTAACTAAATTCATATTATTCAAGTGTGAGGTAGTTGAGAGGGAGGGCACTAGGCAGGCAGGTTTCATGAAGAAAGAGAGATTTTGTGAAGAAGAGATAAGGAAGGAATACATTCCAGGTATGGAGGGTGGCCAGTGGAAACTCATGGAGACAAGAGATTAAGTATCATGTGTGAGAAACAGAGAGACCAGTTTGGCTGGAATGCAGAGGGTGGGAAGATGAGTAATGTCCATGAGGCTGGAAAATTGTCTGGGGCCAGGTTATGCTAAATAGGGAAGTTTATTTTTGTCTTAGAGGTAATAGGTAGCTACTGAAATGATGTAGTGAGGAGTGACATGGTCAGAGCTGCATTTAAGGGAAATTACTTTGACAGCCATATGTTGAAGGACTCTAGTGGTAAGAGACCTGAGGTAGAGAGACTAGCTAGGAGTCTGTTGAAACAATATAGAAAGTGATCAGGGTCTGAATTTTTATGAACTAAGTGGGTGGACAGAAGGAGTACAGTGAAAGAGATATTGTGGAGGTAGAAATGATGAGATTTGTCAACTGATTAGATAAATGGGATGGAAGAGAGTGAGGAATCAAGAATAATGCCAAGATTTCAAACCTGAGAGACTTGAAGGATGATGTTGCCTTGTAGGGAAATAGAGAAATTAGTAAGAGAGAATTTTGGGGTAAGTCAGTCAATTCTAAACATTAAAATGTCTTCTGGACAACTTGTTTGAAATGTACATTAGGCAACTGGTGATTCAAGACTGAAGCTCAGGGGAGAAATTGGTACCATATATATAGAACTTGGAATCATCTACTTAAATGTTAAACTCATGGGAGTTGATAATGTTACCAAGAGAAAGAATGTAGAAGAGAAGAGGGTTGAGGCTAGTGTCTTAGGAAGCACTCACATTTAAGGATTTAGGTGATGATCCACCAAAGGTGACAGAAAAGTGATGGTGGTACAGGGAGGAGGAGAACCAGGATGGAGTGGTCAGGAAAACCTAGGTAATTTAAATCATCCATGAGTTAGAGAGGGGTCAAAAGTATCAAATGTACCTGATAGGATAGAAAAGATGATGGCTGGGAAAAAAAGGCCATCAAGGTTAGAAATTAAGAGATTTTTGGTAACTTTGGAGAGAACAGTTTTAGTAGAGTGTTGAAACAATCAAGGTCGCAAGGATTGAGAAATAAGTTAAAGGAAAGAAAGTGAAGGAGATGAGTGTATAGGAGTTCAGTATTTTCAAGGAGGTTGACTGAGAGGGAAGATCTAGGAACCAAGGCTTAAAGGGATGATAGGGCCTATGGATGGTTTATTAAGCGTGGGGAAAGAGTTGACTGAGTATGTTTGAAGTTAGTAGGGAAAGAAACTAATACTTAGAAAGAAGTTGAAGTTTTCATGAGAGAAGATAAATGGCAAGCTATTGGAGATAATTGTAGAGGCCAGGCTCAAGGCCACACATAGAGATGTTGTTGACCTTGGCAAAGAGAAGGGCCACTTCTTTGAGACTGGTGGAAAGGAAGATAAAACGGAAGATTATGTCAAGATCTTTTGAAATGAAGATAAGGGGAGAAGAGGAAGCTTTTGTCGATAGGCTTCAGTTTTTTTTCAGTAATATAAGAGGCAAGGTTCTTAGCTGAGAGAGGCTAGGGAGGGGAAGAGGGTGGTTTGTGAAGTTTGAGGAAGAAAAATGAAAGTTTGAAATATCTTCTATAGGGAGCAAGAAAGGTAATCTATTAGGCAGAAATTACAGGATTGTCTTCTTCCTTTGAGGATTCAGTTGAAGCTGAAAAATACAATTTTATAATGTACCTAGTCAGGTGGATTGTGAGACTTCCTTCATCTCTGTTCAGTAGCCTATGGGTAAGAAAGGGGAAGAAGATGGTGGGAGTAATTCAGGGCTGAGCATTGGAAAGAGATGAGTGGAAAGTGGTCAAGGGATTCAATTAACATTACTATTACTAACTCATGGGTTGAAGTCGGAAAGGAAGGAAAGTAAAGTCATAGCAAGAGTAACAGTATGAAAAATACTGAGGGAAGGAAGAATTAGAAGTCTGGATGAGTGCAAAGAATAATTTAGGAGAAGTAAGGTATAGGGAGAGGTAAACTTATTATCAACTGGAGCAATATCAGAGTTTATGATTGAGAAAACAGGACAGCTGTAGATAATGGTAAAATCCAATGTGTGCCCTTCTTCATGATTGGCTGAAGTGAAAGAACAGGTCATAGAATTTACTTCCAGATAGTCAAAAGATGCATGTTTATGTTGATGTGGGCCAATTTTGTCCCTCTTGGTCTCTTTCCAGTGCTGCAGATCATAACTCATTAATGCCTTCTTGTAATATGTGAATTCTATTATAATGTTCCCATTAATCCACAATTTTACTTTCATCTCATATGTTGTACTACAGCTTTTTTTCTATGCATGTATCCTCACTCCACTATATCATAATCATAAGCAGTGATCTCCAAAATGGTCTTCATGACCTCACTCTCAATGGTGTGTGGTCAATCAGAGAGTGGGAACCTGGGTCATATTTTTACTCTTCCATCAGTAGTGAGTCCTCTCAGCCTTGTCTCCAACATAATTATGCAAATAGTTCTTTTGGTTTTAGGACCTGTTTGCAATTTTTAAAATTGAGGATTTCCCCCCACCTGCTTATATGTGTTACATTTATTAGTATTTGCAATATAAAATATTAAAATGTCTTAGTATTATTATGAAAATGATTTTGTTATTGAGGTCCATTTATGTAGGTCTTTGGAACCTGTAGGATTATCTAGACCACAGTTTGAGATTTACTGCCCTGCTCTGGAGGTGTCAAATTCAAGCGCTTCAGGCCAAAGTAACCTGCAAAACTCCCCAGGGAACCAAACCAGATAAAAATGAAATAGGGAAATGTTTAACAAAAATAAATAAAAATACAATATAACATAATGTTATATGCAGCCTACAATTTCTATTTGAGTTTGACACCATTGAACTCCATTAAAACTCAAAACTCTCCACCTCAACCTTCTCTTACCATTGGCCTTCACTATATTGAGCAGTGGCTCCTCAACATGGTTATATTTCCATTCCTTGTCCTTTCCTTTTCATTACCCAATGGCTGATCCACTAGCTTGTCCAGTCAGTAAGACCTTACTACTTTAATTTATTTTTAATGAGAAATACTAAATATCACAGGATGAATAGGCATGGATAGGTTGCTGCATGCATTGCAGATCTTATTACATTATCTTTCCCCATAAATCTATACCTCTTCCCAACTTCCGATTTCCCTGAAGAGTACCACTATCTCTACTTACGATCTACCATACTCTTAAACCTGGTTCTCTACTTCCATTCTATCCTTGACTCTTCACTTAAATATAATTATTTTCTTCAGAATCACCAATAATATCTTAATTGCCAAATCTGATGATTTTTTCTCAATCCTTATACTTTTGCTCTCTCTGCAGCATTAGTTGTTGTCCCCAACCATCTCTTCCTTTATACTTTTTCTCTCCTCTCTGGATGGCTGAAAAACAATCTAAGTATGTCAATCTAAGTATGTCAACTATAAAAATCCTCATAGCTTCACACTTATAAAACTTGTAAACCGAAATTTCTAACCTGCTTGAAAATCTTCAAAATGAAGAGTTTCAGTGGACTTTAAACTAATTTTTTCAAACTTTCAAAAATGTAATGCCTTCCAATTTATTTGCACAAGCAATTTAATGACATCAGTGAAATGGAAATTTATTAGCCAGATTTCTACAAGAATTTTTGCAAAATTGGTGGATTGGAATTTTTTTAAAAAATGATTAACATGATGTAGTAAATACAACTAGTGCTGTCTTCCTTTCTTTTGTATCTATATATATCTTTGTGAAGTTATTTTTTTCAGCTATGGCAACCATTAAATGAAAGTACTTAAACAATTTCAACTCAGAACCTGACCTTTGAATCACTGTAATCACTGTAGGGAAGTGTTAAACCAATAATTAAAAAAATAATAGTGTATAATCATTCACCTTGCTCATTATCATTACTCAAAATATCATTACTCCTAAAATATTTGAGTGAAAGAAAAATAAAAGATTTTCTTGACTTGGAACAAAGTAGATGTAAAAAGCGTTCTTTCTTCATCTCACCCTTATTAGCTTTTATTTTTGTGTTAGTTTTATACTTTATGTAATAGTATGGTAATACATAATTCAAAAAAAGTTTGAAAACTAGTGTTCTAGAGGGCAAGGCCTATATATTTTTTCCTCATAATTCTCTCAGTATCCAGAAGAATGCTTTGCACATGATAGGGCACTGAATAAATCTTCATAGAATTAACTAATAAATGGATGGTTGGATAAATAGATAAATAAAAATGCACACATGAATTCTTGCCTGGTCTTCCAAAGGTTAAATTATAATTATAGATGACTTCTTTTCATTCACTGGAATGGGAAAATGAAGGCTAAGCCATACACAATACAAAAACAGGAACAAAACAAAACAAAACAAGCCCCCAAATTCCTGCTTATGTCCTCTGCTTTTGTTTCCGTCTCACTTTTCTTGGTTTTAGGGGTGTAGAGTTTTCAACATCTGAGTGAAGATTAAACCCTGTAAGATACAATTAGCAAGCTTTGTAGGTATCTGGCCTCTATTCCCTTCTGTCAGCTTAAATCCCAAGCATGAGAAGAGAGAGTTAAAAAAAAATGTTAAAAGTATATGCTCCTTTCACTTCTGAATCAGCCCATCTTCCCTTCTTTTCTTTCTTTTGCTTTTCTCAAAAATAAAGACAGCCAGGCAGACTCTCTTTCTCTCTCTCTTAAAAATTCATTATTTATTTATTTTTAATATTCTTTTCTTTTAAAATTTTGAGTTCCAAGCTCTTTTCCTTGCTCATACCACCCCCTCACCCTCTGAGAAGGCAAGCAATATAATATCAATGATACATGTGAAATCATGGAAGACGTATTTCATATTAGCCATATCACAAAAAGCAAAAGAAGTGAGAAAAGTATACTTCAATTTGCACCCCAAGTTCATCAGTTCTCCCACTAGATAGCATTTTTTCATCATGAGTCCTTTGAAATTGTCTTGGATCATTGTATTTATCAGAGTAGTCAAATCTTTCACAGGTGATCATCAGTGCAACATTGCTGTTATTGGGCACAACTGTGTCCTGGTTCTTCCCACTTCACTTGGAAGCAGTTCATGAAGATTTTCCCATGTTTTCTGAAACCAGCTCCCTCAACATCTTTTACAGCACAACAGTACTCCATCATAATCTTATGCTACAATTTGTCCAGCCATTCCCTAATTGGTGAGCATCCCCTCAATTTCCAATTCTTTGCTGCTGCTATAAATATTTTTGTACATATAGGCCCTTTTCCTTTTTTAAAAAATCTCTTTGGGGTACAGACCTAGTAGTGGCATTTTTGGGTCAAAGGGTATGCATAGTTTTATAGCCCTTTAGGCCTAGTTCCAAATTATTCTATAGAATAGTTGGACCAGTTCATATCTCCACCAATAATTTAATAGTATACCTATTTTCTCACATCCCCTCCAGCATTTGTCATTTCTAGTAAGTGTGAAGTGGTACCTCAGAGTTGCTTTAAATAGCATTTCTCTAATCAATAGTGGTTTAGAGCATTTTTTCGTATTTTATAGATAGCTTTGATTTCTTCTTCTAAAAGCTACCTGTTCATATCCTTTGATCATTTTTTCAATTAGGAAATGGTGCTTATTTTCATAAATTTGACTCAGTTCCCTATGTATTGAGAAATGAGGCCTTTGTCAGAGAAACATGCTGTAAAAATCTTGGTCTTACCTCATCATCTATGATATCTTTTAGCAAAATGTAGTTTCTCTAATCTCTTTTAATAAGGTCTATTTTTGCTTTTCCTTTATCTGACATCATGGTTGATATACCTGCCTTTTTTTTTTTTACTTCAACTGAAGCGTAATAGATGCAGCTCCAAGATCTTATTTTAAGTCTCTGTGTGGCTTTTATAAACAACCATTGTTGGATTCTGGTTTCTAAGCCATTCTGCTATCTGCTTCTGTTTTATGGGTGAGCTCATCCCATTGACATTCATAGCTATGATTTGTACTGTATATTTCCTTCTATCCTATTTTATTCTTTTAATCCTTCTCTCTCTTTTTATCCTGTCCTTCCTCAAGTCTGTTTTGCTTTTGATCACTGCCTTCTTTAATCTGCCCTCCTTTTTACTAACCCTCTTCCGTCTTTTATCCCCTTCCACTCCTATTTCCCTATTGTTTAAGATAGATTTCTATACCCCACTAAGTATGTGTGTATTTACATAGATATGTACATGTGTGCATATATGTATACATATTCTTTTATTTTTGAACCAATTCTGATGAATGAGGTTCAAGTGTTGTCTACCAACCCCTCCCCTTTTTTTTTTGTCAACCATCTCAACATAATTGACTTATACTCATGCTCTCTGTCTATGTAGACTTCTAACTGCCCTAATAATGATAAAGTTCTTGGGAGTTATATGTATCATCTTTTCGTGTAGAATGTAAACAGTTTAATTTTATTGAGACTTTCGTGTTTAACTTTTTATGCTTCTCTAAAGTATTGCATTTGAATGTCAAATTTTCTTTTCAGCTCTGGTCATTTCATCTGGAATGCTTGAAAGTCCTCTATTTTACTAAATATCTGTCTCCCCTCTTTCCTCCTAGATTACATTCATTTTGCTGGTGAAATTATTCTTGGTTGTAATATTAGCTCCTTTGCCTTATGGAATATTATATTCTAATCCCTCCACTCCTTTAATTTGGGAGATGATAAATATTGTGTAATCCTGAATGTACTTCACATCTCTATCTCTCTCTCAACACTTTCAGAAATTCCTGCTGGCTTTGGGTCCAATTAGCTTTTCTCTTTTAGGCTCCGTTATAGCTGTTTTCACATTGTCTTCTGAGTTTACGTCTTGATCTTCCCTGACACTGTAGCAGCTTTTTTTAGTCAAGCTTTTTTTTCTTTTTTTGATTGCTGTTATTTGTTTATTTTCCCAGCCTATTTCTTGACTGAATTTTATGTTACAATCTGCTTACCTTTGTGGTAGAGATACACTGTCTCAAGCTTCAGGCTTTTTTTGTGCTGCTGATTTCAGAGCCAGTTCTGGGAGTCTGTAAGATTTCAGTGCTTCCAAGGTGATGTGATCTAGGGAGACACTTGGACACTCTCTCCTTGTTTATAATGTGGTCTTTACTGAGCAAGAGCCCCTGCTCCCCTGAATTACTAGCACTTCTCTCGGCCATGGAACTGTGACCAGGTCCCTTGCTCTCCTGTAGCCACAAGTATTAGTGTTTTTCTCTGCTTTGGACCAGGTTTCCTCCCTTGTGAGTGACCTGATGTACTCCTCTCCACCCTGAAACTGTGACCCAGAACTGTATACGAGCAATAGTGTTGCCAATCAGTACCAGCTTCCCCTAATAGCAGCAAGCAGATCCCTATAAACTCTTTCTGTTTGACCTCCTTATCATCTCTTGGGCTGAGAGCTCCTAAAATTGCTGCTCCTATTGTCTCTGATCTCACAGCTGCCTCCAACATCCAATGCTTCTGCTGCTTCTGCTACTGCTACTATGCTCCAGGCTGGTCCTCACCCCAGTGTCACAGACTTCTCCTGCTGACTTCCTAAGTTGTCCTAGGCTGGAAAAATATTTCAGTCTGGCCTGTTGTTGGTTCTGCTGATCCAAAGTTTGATTGAGGCATTATTTTAAAGTTTTCAGAAGGTAATGTTAGGAGAGTTCAGCTGGGCTACTGCCATCTTGGCTTCATCCGCAGGCGTATTCTGTTGAAACAATTTTTCATTGAAATGTTGAAGGATTACTTAAGAGAGAAAGGAATACCAGGAAATCAACATTGCAAAAAACTATTTACCACTGATTGTTCTGTATATTGTGGGTGATTTGTTATATGACAATAAAAAAAGCCAACAGGACTTGAAGATTCAACATAGAAATACTGCATATAGAATGAGGAGAGTGTCAGTATCATTATATTTTGTGCTGTTTAGGACACATCCAGATTATTGCCCTCTGCTTTGGTGCCACATTTTTAGGAGAGTCATTAATAAGCTGAAATATATCCAAAATGGGGGTGGGGACAATATGGTGGGAACATTAGCAATCATGCCATAGGAGGATAAGTTGAATTTACCTTAAAGAAGACTTAGTGGTAACATGGCAGCTACTGCAAAATACCTGAAGAGCTGTCATGTTAAAGAACAATTTCTTCATGCCAAAGTGCAAAGCTAGGAACAATTTGCAATTGTTATTGTGATCAATTTCTTTACTCTATATAAGAGGCAGGGAGAGGTTCTGAAAGAAAGAAAAAAAAACCAGAACTTTCCGAAAGTGAAATGGGCTGCTTTTTGAAGAGATTGAACAAAGCCGAGATGACCAGAAGTGAGTGAGTTTGTTGCAAAAAAAGATTAAAGGTATAGGTTCTTAACCCGAGGTCCATGGACAACCATAGAATCCATGGATACATGCCAGGTGGTCTGTGATGTTGGATGAGAAAATAATTACATCTCTATTTCAGTAAGTTTTTTTTTAAATTTGTAATACTCCATATTTTATTTTAGGCACCTAAAATATTCTGAGAAGGAGTGAAGTCTCTGGGCTTTACTGGACTGGCAAAGAGCTCCTTGACAGAGGAGAAAAAAGGTTAGTAGGAGTTGGACAAGGTGACAGCTAATATACTTTCTAATGCTGAGGTTCTCTGACTTATTAAATGCCAAGTACTGGAAAAGATATCCAAAGATATCCAAATGGTCCAAATATGCAAATGTTCAGAAAAGAAAACGGCTACATAAAGGCCCAAAGGTAACTGCAGAAAGACTTTAATTTTGATTATGATACTGTAGAAAAATCACCTGTTCTCAGTGGCCTACCAATGTGTGGGAATTTCTTTTCTTTCTTTCTTTCTTTTGTTTTTTTGTCACCAAGGGACCATATCCAGCACTAGTAAAGATAATTGGCAAAGATCCATTATCTGACATCTTTGTCAATTATCTGAAGGGTGTCAGTATAACTAGAGTATTACCCAATTCACACAGTCAATCAAGTAATTGACAACAATCTTTCAACCTGATTATCTCATTGATTTCCTAGATTCTTTCTTTAAAATTGATTATTCAGTAGCCTCCAGAGAGACATAACTTGAGACTATCAGATATATATCTTTGTTCCACCAGAAATGAAAAATTCCATAGGCCATTTTTGTCTCTGCCCAGGTAATAAAGTGGCCCATTTTGAACTGCAGTTGTTAAGAGATATGTTGTACCCAGACTAGACTAGATAGGTGTAAAGCTCTGTTCTATTCCTTAGTTAGACCTCATTGGGGGTAATTGTGACAAGTTGTGGGCTCCACATTTTAGGAACGACATTGAAACTGAATGATGTCCAGGAGAGGGAAATTGAGATCATACTATCTGAGGATCTATTGAAAGAAATGGGAGTATTTAGCCTTGAGAAGAGAGGACATAGGGGCAGCTAGGTGGCACAATGGATAGAGCACTGGCTCTGAAATCAGGAGGACCTGAGATCAAATCTGACCCCAGACATATAATACTTACTAGCTGTGTGACCCTGGACAAGTCACTAAACCCCCTTGCCTACCCACCCCCCCAACAAAAAAAAAAGAAGAGAAGAGAAGACATAGAGAGATATGATAGTCGTCATGTGATATTTAAGGGCTTATCACATAAAAGGGGGATTACACTTGTTATGCATGACTATAGAGGGCAGAAGTAAAAGCAATGGGGTAGCATTGTCTGGGGGGAGTTAGTTGGGCAATTTTAGAATTCTGTTAAGAAAAACTTCCTACAATGAGAAATGTCCAAAAGAACAATAGATTCTCTAAGGAGGTAGTGAGATCTCCCTCCAATGGGGTTCTCAAGATTGGATAAGCGTGTTACAGATATGTTGTAGAGAGTGTTCTTGTCCAGGTTGGAGTTAGATTAGGGGGCATATGAAGTCTTTTCCTACTCTAAGAATTTGTGATTCTGATAAACTTTGCAAACCAGGTAGCAACCTATAAATGTGAGCTATTGTTATCAAATGAGACAAGATTAGGGTAAGAAATGACTATGATGGTGAAGATCCTGTCTTACTCTTCTTTGTATTTATGCACTCAGGTCTACCCTGAGAACAGGGAATAAACTACCCTGGAGTCTAGCCCAGTATCGTCAACACATTAATACTCAGTTAAAACAGAGCTGTTTAAATTTATTTGTACAATTCAATTAAATTCATTGATAATAAGTCTCACAACTTTATGTATCTTTAAATGTTTAAAAATGTTCAATATGTCCTTATTTTTCTGTCATCGCTTGTTTTTATAAGATTTCACATTAATTTCATGAGATTTTGACATGTTAAAAATTCTCCATCATGAAACCATTCATCATATTGGATATTTAGTGCATCTTTCAATCAACAAGTGTTTATTAATTGCTTACTATATGTCAGACACTCTGACTACATGTGGGTAATATGAAGAAAGGCAATAACAAAACAAAAGACATGGTCCATGCTCTCAAGTAGTTCCCATTCTAGTGGGGAAGACAATAAGCTGACACACATATATCTATACACTTATATGTAATGCGGGGTAATCGCAGAAGGAAAGCTCTAGTAGTTGGGAGTGGAAGGAAGGGTTGAACAGAAAAGGCTTCTAGCAAAAGGTGGGACTTAAAATGAGTCTTGAAGAAAGCCAGGGAAGCCAGGAGGAAGAGTTGAAGAGAGAAAACATTCGAAGCATGGAAGACAGATAGTGAAAATACGCAGAATTGGAAGATAACGTATTGTGTTTGAAGAGCACCAAGAAACCCATTGTTGCTGAATCAGAGAATACCAGGACAGAAGCTAAGTATAGGAAGTCTGGACAGGAAGGAAGAGTGCAGGTTGAGAACTGATTTAAAAGCCAAATGGGGGATTTAGATCTTGGAGACAGTAGAGAACCATTGTTTTAGAAGGTGGATAGTGAACCCTGGCATCAAGGTCTGACCAACACAGTGAATAAAGTGCTGGGTCCAGAGTCAGGAAGACCTGAGTTTAAATTTTTCCTCAGACACTTACTAGCTGTGTGATTGTATGCAAATTACTTAAGCTAAGTCGCTTAAGTTTTCTCATCTTTGCAATGGAAGTAATAATAGCACCTACACCCCATGGTTACGGTGAGGATAAAATGAGATAATACTCGTAAAGTGCTTCACAAACTTTAAAATTTCATAAAAATGCTAGCCATTGACTATTATTATTAGATCTGGCATCTAGGTTGATCATTTTGGCAGTCGAAAGGATAATGGACTAGAGTGGGGAGATACTGGAAGCAGGGAAACTAACCAGAAGGCTTTTGCAATAGTACAGCAATGAGTTGCACCAGGGTGGTGGCTATATGAATGGAGGAAAGGGGACAGAGAGAAGGGAAGTAAATAAACACTTGTATACGATGCTTCTTATTTTTGCAAATATTACCTTACTTAGCTCTCCCTGTGAAATAGGTGTTATTATTACCCCCATTTTAGAGTTGAGGGAACTTCTCAAACAGAGATTAAGTAACTTAACCTAAGATCTCACAGCTTGTAAATATCTGAGGCTGAATTTGAGCTCAGTTCTCCATGACTCCAGGCCCAGTGCTCTCTATCCACTGTGGCACTAGCTGTTCATATACAAGAGATGTTATGAAGGTAGAAATGACAAGTCTTGGCAATAGACTAGTTACATGGAGGGATTGTGAGAGAAGAGCCCATGATGACCCTGAGCTTGAGAGCCTGTGTGACTGGGAGGATGATCACTCTTTCCTACAGTAAGAGGAAAATGGGGCAGAGGATTTTGGGGAGAAGATAATGAGTTCTGTTTTGGACATGTTGAGTTTAATATGTCTACTAGATGTTCATTTTACAGTGTCTGAAAGGCAATTAGAGATGGGAGATTCAAAGTCAGCAAAGAGGTTGGGGCAGTATAAGTAGATCTGAGAATCATTAGCATAAGATAGAGTTTGAGATACCTGTAAGACATCCCATTAGATATGTCCAAGAAGCAGCTGTCGATGTGAGGCTGGGGCTTGGGAGAGAGGTCAGGGCTTGGCATATAGATCTGGGAATTATGAGTATAGAAATAATAATTAAATCCACGTGACTTGATGAGATGAGCAAATGAGATAGTATAAAGAGAAAAGGACCAGAATAGAACCCTGTAGGACACCCACAGTTAGTGAGCATTCCTTGGATGAAAAACCAACGAAAAAGACTGAGGACTGGTCAGACAGGTGGGTTGAGCACTCAAAGAGAATAGTATCATGAAAGCCTAAAGCAGAAAGTGTATCCAGTAGAAGATGATCAACAATGTCAAAGGCCTTTGAAGGGTCCATTTTTCTAAGTCTTGCCTTGCTGTAGCCCATATGTTTTTAACGAGGTTTAAATCAGGAATGTCCCCAGGCCAGAAATGAACAATTGTTTGCTTTGAATTTGGGGATCATTAAGGAACGCTGATATGCTTAATTTTGGGGACTGAAGATATTTATTTATTTATCTCTAATTTTTTCATTGTTGAACTTAGAAAATACACATAGTTTTAATGAAAACAGGTGTCTTTATCTACCATTATTTAGAATTCCATTGTTTTGACATATTTTGAACTGACATTTACTACTGTGATACAGTAGACACTCAGTAAAATTAAAATGCTCAGTGAAACAGTGGCTGTTCCTCAGTGAAGACCAATGATCACGAAGAAACCAATCCTAAGTTTCACACATAGATTTTGATTACCATTCTGCAAGCAGTTAGGATGTTATTTTCTAAGCAGTAGAGCAATTAATGGCTAGAACTGCAGGAAGTATTTAATTGAGTATTGATTTAAGGCCAAGCTGTTGTTTGGCTGAGGCATCGCATTATAATTAATGGACCTTATCTAGAGCTTAATTTTTCTGTACTCTACCTGATTCTTAAGCAATGTCCTGAATCACAGCCCTCAAATAATCGTGGGAAGGAAGCTTGAACTTTGAACATTAGTTTTTAGGGTCTTCGGGTTATTTGAAACACAAATGATTCTAGATATGTGTGAACTAGAATTAGAGAGTGGATCAAAACTTTTAACCGCTTTGCACCACCTTTGAATCCAACTGTCTTCGTGGACATATCAGCATTGTTATGTTTTGCTTTGTTTTTTTCAAAGTCAAACAGCAATATATTTGAAGGGTGATTTAACTAGGAAGCTAGGAAGCATTATGAAATCTCTTTTCTTGAAAATTATTGGTGAGAAAGGGGGTTGTTTGTATCTATTTGAAGAATGGCATAGTGGGATCTTGTTTGAAAGCAGGAAATTAGACAAGGTTCATTTTCAAGGTGTGAAATTAGTTTGTGTTAACGTTGTCTATATTTTGTATTTATTTTCTGTGTACATGATGTTTTCTCCCACAACAATTTAAGCCCCTTGGAAGCTTCTCCTTCCCCCCTTTTCTTCTCCCCCCACTTATATCTATCTCTCCAGTGCCTAGCACAGTACTTGGTACATACAGTACAACTGAAAGTCACTCTATACTTAGAGTCTGATTTACTCATTACCGTGTATCTGTGTATAATCAGTTAGACTAAGCATTGGGCATGGGACATGCTACTTAACTTCAAGGATTGATAGATAGGCATAGAATAATAATAGTGTATAAATATATAGGGCTTTGTTGCTTACAAAGTTCTTTATATACACATGGGTGGTATACACACAACCCTGAGAGTTAGGTAGTATTTTTATTATGCTATTTTTATAAATTGGAAAGCTTTTTAAGGTCACATAACTCATAAATGTTGAAAAAAAAAGGGTTCAAACCCAGGGTCTTTGACTCAAGGTCTCGTGCTCTTTCCACTAGATCTTTAAAGGAGACAGTATATGACCACAGAGAAGTGGTTTCCTTTTTCCTGAACTTATTTTCTCATCAATAAGATGTTAGGATGTGTCTAGCTGGTCTCTGAGAATCCTTCTAGCTTTGACAGTCTGTGATTCTGACTCTTAACTCATTTCCTTTGAAAAGCCCTACCTGACCAGGTTTTATTTGTCTTATTAGTCAATGGAAGGGACATAAAGTAGAGGAAGAATGGAGGGAAAAAAGGCTGATTTTCATTGATTGAAAGGGAGAAAAAAGAACTAACATATTATATTACTTGTGGACTGGGAAGGAGAAGTCCTGGTCTGTAGGCCCAGCCCTGTCACTAATTCACTGTGTGAATTTGGTCCCTATATTCTACCCTGTGGTTCTCTACTTCTACTCAATAATGAGTTGGGTTAGATTTCTTCCAGTTTTATTAACTAATAGTAGTATTATTGTGCTGGGCAAATGAATATTAAAAAAAATAGAGGATTAGACTGACAGAGTTTGCAAGAGTAAGGGGTCGCTGTGAATTGGGTTAACCAAAGAAAGTTTTATAAAGGATGTAGGTAGAAAATGAGCTGAACCTTAAAAAATGAGTAAGATTTCAACCATTATATGGAAAAAGGATTTCTGGGAGGGTAGAAGAGCTATGAGTAAATCTGATGGTTACTTGAAGGAAAAGAGTATTCATGTAAGGCAATAAATAGTAGCAGATGAGGCTAAAAAGATAGTATTGTTTATTTGGCATTTAAAATTGAACATTATCTTTCCGTCTTCCAAACTTCATTATTACAGCTGAGGGCACTCCCACCCATGCCTCTAGTCTCCCAGTGTCAGCCTTAGCTGCTCATTCTCCCTCACCCCACTTATCCAATCAGCTGTCAGATCCCATCATCTCCACAACATGTCATCCCTTCTCTTCAGTCACAGAGCCACCACCCAAGTTCAGGTTCTCATCATCTCTTGCCTGTGTCATGTCAATAACTCCTTAGTAGACTTCTCTGGCTCAAGTCTCTTCCTGCTCTGATCTGTGTGATTTTCCAAGTGTGCAGATCAGACCATTAACCCCGTACCACCAACTCAATGAACTACAATGACTCCCTACTAAATTGAGGATCACATAAAAACTATTTAGCATTTAAAACACCTTCATAACCTGGATCTTTTTTACCTTTTTAGTCTTCCTATACATTACTCCTCTCCATGCTACAGTCCTTTCCAATGGGCCTATTTGCTGTCCCCTCTAAATAAGACTCCTCCCTAATGTCTTTGTGCCTGTTGGCCAATATTGGCTGTTGGAATCCCTGGTTTCTTTCAAGACCCAGCTCATGTGTTACCTTCTGCAGGAGGCTTTTGTTGATCTCCACAGATGGTAGTGCTTTTCCTTTTAAAGTTATACTACTTTTTACATTCATTCAATATTATGTATATTATTTGTGTTTTGTTTTTATATCCTTAGCACTTAGCACAATGCCTGACACATAAGTAGGAAGTGTTTGACTATTGAGGTTTTAGCTTTATGAACTCTTGTTTTATCCTTCCTAGATTAGAAAACCATCACAACATAATGGAAAGAATTCTGGGTTTGGAGAAAATGGGATCATTCTCAACTCTGCCAACTCATGTGATAATGAGTCACTTAACTTATGTGGTCTTCTTATCTATAAAATAAGAGGGTTGATATAGGTCAGTAGTGTTAAACTCAACTATGGGGGACACTAAACTGTCCATGATGATCCTTGTGAGCTACATATTGACTTAGAAAACTATACATTAACATTATTTATGTTCTATTATATTTTTATTTACTTTGTCAAATATTTCTCAATTGCATTTCAATCTGGTTCTTTCAGGAGTATTGCTGGCCATATGTTTGACATATCACGGCTAGCTCACTGTCACTGGTACTTTCTAGCCTTTGATTTTTCCAATCTTCCTTTTTCATCCAGATTTTTATTTAATTCATCCCATATGAATGATTTCAACCAATCATATTTTGCTTTACAAAAGAACTAGAATCATTAGTAATTTAAATTTTTCTGTTACCTTCATTTCCTTTCCTGCACACTCAAATATTTTTATTTTTTTAATGAAAGCTTAATTTCAATCTTAATACACACTAACAATAGATATGCAAATATTAAAGAAGTATTAATTCTTCAATCTCATTTTTATATTTTATCCCAGGAGAACATTCTGTTTATTTCTGGCATGTGAAGACCTGAGAATTGGCTGTAAGTCCTCCTGTTATTTTTAGTTAGACAACTGGCCCTTAGTTTCTGAAGTGCCCAGAAGCTCCCTTGTGTCAGTTCTACAAAGTGTCAAAGCATTTGGAGAGCATAAAGGAACACTTGACACAGAGGTTTATGTAGACAGAATCTTAAAGTTTGATAATATTCCAAGGCCCCATTCCAGATGAGACTGCCATTGGGTGAACATGTCAGATGTAGCTTATTGAGTTTCTAGAATTTCTCCTACATTTTTAAAATCAGGATGGGGAAGGAAAGCAGGGAAGAATCATGGGTTCAGAGGTATAGGGGACCTTAAAGGCTATCTGTTCCAGCCTCCTTCATTTTACAGATAGAGAAACTAAGACCAAGATAACTTACAGGACATGCCCAAAGACACATAAAAGTCAGAATTAGTGTTAACACCCAAGTTCTCTAGCTGTTAATCTAGTAGTATTTTTAGCCATTGTACTATGCTAGTGTAAGCAGAAGCCTCTTATTAGGTTCATGACATTTCATTAATGTTCATGTAAATATTTTTATTTGGCACCAAGCACTAAAAAACTTCCATATTTTAATCATAGGTTGTGGATTGGGGGGAGATGTATCAGTAAAAGGCATTGGAGGGGAGTTAGAAGATAACGGCATCAATTCCCAGCTCTATTCATTTGATCCTGGCCAAAGCACTCAACCTCATCTGTAAAATGGGGATAAGAATACTTACACTAAATCAAAGCATGGCATAGTGAGAGTGCTGGACCTTGATTCATAGAATTTGTATTTAAATTCTGCTTCAAAAACAAATCAGTGGTGGCAGCTAGGTGGCGCAGTAGATAGAGCACCAGCCCTGGAGTCAAGAGTCCCTGAGTTCAAAAATGGCCTCACACTTACAAGCTGTGTGACCCTGGGCAAGTTGTTTAACCCCAATTGCTTAAAAAAAACAAAAAGAAAAGAAAACAAACAAACAACAACAAAAATAACACAAATTACCTTTGTGACCCTAGGCAAATCATTTAACTCCTTAGCCTTAGTTTTTTTTTTTGTTTTTTTTTTTTGTAGAAAGGAGATAATAATAGATATAGGGCTGCTTTCCTCAAAGGGTTGTCTCGAGTCTCCAATGAAATGACACAAAAAGCACTTTTTAAAAACTAAGATTGCTATTTTAATATCAGGTATTGTTATTATTTAGAATGTTTTGTAAAATTTGAAGGATTCTCTCTATAAAGAAAAGTCATGAATATATTTATTTCTAGTGTGATTAGATGATTAAGAAAGCAACTCATATTCATTTATACTTTTTTATTTAATTTATTTTTAGCATTCACCTAAGTTAGAGAGATGTTTTAGAGTCATATAGTGTGGGAAACTACTGGTGTGAAAAACCCCTTTATCAATGTTGATTGGCAACTGGTTTAAGATTTATAGTATTGCATATTCTCCTGAGGGAATTGAGAAATTAATAGTAATACAGTGCCTGACACTGCAAAGTGTAATCACTTTGTAATTTGTAAATGTAGTAAGTGTTACTGACCTATTGACTTATCCTTTACTTGGCACTTGGAGTTTTACAAAGTGCTTTCTACAGGTTATCTCTTTTGATTCTCACAACAGCCCTGTGAGATATATGCTGTTATCATTCCCATTTTATGAAGGAGGAAATCAAAACAGAGAGAAGTCAAGTGACTTGACCTTAATCAAATACAGATTGTTTCTAATGATTAGCCCTTGTCTTTCATAACACCAGCAATTCTGATATTAACTTTAGATAGATAGATAGATAGATAGATAGATAGATAGATAGATAGATAGATAGATAGATAAACTGTGAGTAAAATGACAGCACTTTCTATTTCCCCAGGATGCTTCATATTCCTTGTACCTGTAGGAAGGTAAGATGGAATGCTGGACAAAGCTAGAGCAAAATTGTATGTGGAAAATAGATGTAGGGGAAAGGGAAATCTTTGAACATGGAGCTGCAATCAAAAGCAAACCTCATACTGGTATGAGAAACAAGTTTCGTTGATGTAACCATGATCCATCTGAGAGTCTGGAGGGTGTTTCCATTCATCTTTGGTCTACCAAACTTTGACCCATTGAAAACCAGATATAGAACTTAATCTACTCTAAAATGATCTAGTCATAAAGAGATCAAAATGAAATTAAAAAAAACATATGTAGAACAAGGAGATTTCTCTTTGTAATGAAGCTTATTTATGGACTTTTAAAAAAGTCAAATCAAAGGAAAAAGAATAAATGTACATATTATTTTATTCTTTTTAAAGGAGAAATTTCAGCAAAATCTCAACCAGTTAATTTGAGTATTGCGGATGATAGGCTGTCTTTTTGGGGTGGTGAGAGGTCTGGACTATTAATAGCAGCCAGGTGAGTGAGGAAACTAGCCATTAGATAAGTAACTATTCCTCAGACTTGTGGTCTTAAGAGATTTCTAGAGGTGAAATGATTTGCCCAGCGACACACACAACAGAACGTTACGAGAGGCAGAAGTGGAGCTGTTTATGTCCTTATGCTAAGACTATCTCTTTAGCCATTATGCCAAGCATCTGGGTTATGGAGAAGGAAGAAATTCATTGGGATGGCTTATAATATTGCACAGGAAATTAGAATTCATACCAAACCCATGGATTCCCAGTTTATACATATAATCCACAGCTATGAAAAGTGGCTTTTTTTTTTTTAAAAATGAGCGTGCCAAACTGTGGATGCCGTTCAAGAAGTATAAGTCATCAGAAGTACTCCACACTGTAAATGTTTAGAATACTTTTATTGAATTACTGTGACGATAATAAAGTTCTCAGAAAGAAAGGCATCCATATATACGCTAATTAAGAAACTGTTGCTCTCAATAACCACTGCACAGCCTGTAATATATTCTGCTGGTGCTTGCTTAGGTTCCAGAGCTCCATTACTCTAACTCAATAGGTACAATTTGGCTGGAAAGGTGGTGTATGTGGAGCAGATTGCTAAATGCTCTTTTACTGTTACTCACTGTTTAACAAGCTGCTCTGAGAACTGTTTCTCAGGATGATGAGAGAGAAGTATAAATTGCACATGCAAGACTCTTTTAAGTCATCTGGATAAGTTTGGAGATGGTTATTGACCAGAGAGGGAGAGAGAGAGAGAGAGAGAGAGAGAGAGAGAGAGAGAGAGAGAGAGAGGGAGGGAGCATTTTTGCTTTGCAAATTTGCTTAGATAGATGTGATTCGCTACTGGTGCCACCATTGACCAAGAGGATATGTCAATGTGTTTTTTCAGTTAGTTTGGTTTTACCTGTTTTTAACCTGCATATAAGAATTTAATGAACCATTCACTGATCATTCCTTCCTCTGTCCCCTAGATGGAGTTCTGAGTTTTCCCACCAACTTTTTCCATCTCTTTCTACTTCTAAGCAAGAGAACTATAGTGATGGATGATATCAAAATGCCATTTCTATTTGCATATCTTATCCCTAATTCATTTGCAAAAAGGCACATTTGTACAATTCATTCTGCATTGTCTTTTCCTTGTGATCTCCACTAACTCTAGCCTTTAAGGCAAACTAGTTTCATTCATTTTTGCCACACCAATGTTACATTTTATAAATAGTATGACTATTGAGAGTGGAGATCATCAGATCTGACAAGAAGGATGCCTTAATGTCACTTGGCTTTAAATGGAAATATGTGGGCTTTCTGCCCTTTATAAAACATCTGAGTGCTGGGGATGAATATACATGCTAAAAAGATAGTCGCTGCCCTCAAAGAGCTTACATTCTAAAGGGTAGAGACAACACATACAGAAGAACTGGAAAAGTGGTTAAAATGAGAGGAGAAAGGCTGCTGTTGAAGAGGTAGAAAAATATGGAAGACTGAATTTAGCTGGGAGTGAAATCATCATGGCAAGGGAACTCTTATAAAGTGGTGATCTGCACCAGGGACTCACTCACTAGTCAGAAGAATAGGTCTCTGGATAGAAGAATTTTGGGGAATTATAGTAAATCACAACATCACAGGATGTTGAAAGAGATCTTAAAAATCATCTTGCCTAATCCCTAATGCCTAGCGTTGTCATTTTAATTTATGAAGAAACTGAAATCTATAGAGAAGAAATTATTTGCCCCAAGTCACGAACATAAGTGGCAGAGTTGGGATTCAAGGACATACCCTCCAGATCCAGTGATGTTTTATTTCTTTAGTGTGCTTCCATTCTTGTCTCCCTTCCATCAACTCACCAAATTCATTGATCCTCCCATTTCACAGAGAAAAAGCTTATGAGAATTGATTACGAGAGAGTCAGTTATGCCAGAGTGTATAGAAAGCTGGCCTTGGAGTTAGAACAACTTGGGTTCAAGTTCATCCCTGCACTTAGCACAATTCCCGGTACAAAGTAAGTGCTTAATAAAAAGCTTCATCTATTTATTCATGTTGAGAATTACAGGATTTGCAGCTGATGTTCCCTTTTTCAAACATATTGCTAAATGACAAACATAGCCGCAAGATCTGGGCAATTGTCAGCCTGATTATGACTCTAATTTTCAAACTATTCATCAGGTATATGGAATTCTTGCCTACAAGGTCTTTTGCCTCTTGTACCCTTCCGTGAAATCCGTATGCAGAAAGTGGGCTGTTTGCATCTATCGTGTGAACGCTGACACCTGTTCTACCTTCTGCCAGTTCTGACAGATTGTATTAAGTCCTATACCCAGTATTCTGAATCTTTATTTCACATGCCCATGTATACTGGTCATGTCCAGAGACTGGGGCTGCAATGCAAAGTGATAAATTATTTTGTGTGGAACTGCTTTGAGAATGAGCTCCTATGAAAGGAGAGACTCAAGAGTACTGGGTAAAATAGGCCTTCTTCTTGGCAGCTGTGGGATTTGTGTGGCATTTTCATTTCCTGGATTTCAGTCTCTGCTCTTTCCTCTTTGGTCACAGATAAAAAAAATAATAAAACCAGGGTATTTGAATTTCTGGATGCCAGTGGCAACTTGCTGGACCATGTTCACATGGGCAGGCAAGAACAAGTAGATAAGAAGAACCCTGGATGGACTGGAAGAACATTGTCCCCTTCAAAACCTATTCATCTCTTTCTGGGGACATGGAAGTTAATGTACTATAGCCCATTTATCATGCACTAGCCTGATTTATACACCTGTACACCAGAATTCTCCTGCTTTAGAGCTGCAGCTACAGCTGAATACCAGACTATGTAACAGGGGAAAGAAGAGAGCCCTGAGAACAAAAATCAGAACAAAAACTGCATTTAATACTAATTCAATTAGGATCTTAGCGTAACTGGCTGAGAGCAGACCATAAAATAACAGAAAAGAACTTCAAATAAAACCTTCCAGGAATCTGTTTTCTAAATTTCTTATCCTACCTCCAGTCTCATATGCATTCTAATTCTGTTCCCAATGCTATGCTAGAATGATCAGTATCGAATAATAATTTTATCCTTAGGTATGGAGTGGATAAGGTTGGGGTCAATACATTTTTGAAATAATTACATCCTTCCCCTGTATTTAAATTGTCAGAGCAGTAGTCCCATAATCACTAAGAAAAATATTTTCTTGATTTATCAGACTAGACTATATGGTTGTTTTGATTTTTGTTGTTATTGTTGAACCTGGCAACTGAATAGCAGTTTCCTTAGAATATTTACCCCCCAAAGTTATTAATATGTTTCTCTTCAACTGAATCCTTTGTAGGGTTTTTCTCCAAGACACAAAAAGACTAGATTAATAACACAAACTCTAGACCCAGAAAGGGTCTGAGATTAGATTTCAGGAGTCAATACACTTGGATAACATCTTTAGATTCACTAACCTTTATCATCATTATCACCATCATTATTCACCTTTGATTTTTTTATTTTATTTTATGCATTTATAAATATTATTGTTAGGACTCTATTAGGCTCTTTACCAGACTAATAAAAGACAACATAACACAAAAAATGTCAAGAAGCCAAGCTCTGGAATGACCTGATGAGAACAGTGAGCTGCTTATACAAGTAGCATTTTAAGATTAAGATACTGATGAAGTACTGCAGAAAATTTTCTCCTTTTATTTTTCTGCAGATTTGAACTGGGAGAGCCCCGCAGCATGTGAATCCTTGTCAATATCATTTGTTGCCACTTAGCTGGGGAAGCTGCATGTGAGCCACCATTGGTTTCCAAACAACCAACCCAGGAAAGCAAAGTGTGAACAAACTTTTTGCTTGAAGAATAAAATAGAACGGGTTCCAAATATCCAGCATTAGCTACAACCCCGAGCCAGACTGCCCACCCCAAGTTCCCTGTTGCTACTAGAACAATAAACAAAATCCCCAGCCTTCCTCTGAAGCCCTCCACATCTGTCCCTTCCCACTTTTCCAATCTAATTTCCCATTATTCTTTCCCCTCTCCATTCTAGTCAAAACCTGTTGCTAGTTCCTCCTGCTAAACATTCCATCTTCTGCCTTTAAGCATTTGCACAAGTGGCTCCCCGCATCTGACATGTCCTCTCTCTTCACTGTTATTTCCTAGAATCCTCATTTTCCTTTAAAGTATAGCTCAAAAGCCACTTTCTACACAAGACAGGTGTTCTTAGCTTCAAGTACATGGAACCCCAAGGAAAATTGTTTGGATAGATATTTTAGGGTGTCTTCGATCTTGGGTGGGAAAAATAAATCTTTATTTTTACTAAACCATGGTTTCTTTTATGAACTTATATATTTTATGTGTTAAAATGTTATTCATAAATGAGATATATAAGCTCTTCCAAGGCTGCAGAAAGAGTCCATGATAAAAAAGTGACTAACCTCTGATATAAGGCCTCTAAGTATTAACATACTACCCCTTTGCATATACTTTGTATTTAACTACCTGAATAGATGGCTATAAGGTCCCTTTCACTTCTAAACCTACATTATGAATGGAAAGTATTGGGGTTTGAGAACTGACTAGCATCTAGGGATTTGAATTTCAGAAAGGCATTTATTTTCCTTTCAGCTTTGAGTAGTGCTCTGGAGTACTTATAGAGGTACACACAAACTTTAAGAGACAGGCAAAGAGGAAGGAAGGAGACCTCAATAACTGAGCAACAGCGGCAGCAATGGTGTCAGCCTTGGCTGCCCTCTCAGATTCAGAATGTAATGATCTAAGCCAGGAAGAACTGGTAACACAGAAGCAAGAGGCAAAAGGAGAATGAAAAAAGCTATGGTATAGAAGGGAAAGATCAAGGGAGGCAGCTATCTTGGTATAGAAGATTTGGGAGGAGAGCTGCTGGTTTTACTGAACTCTTTAAGGACTGAAGGAAGAACCAAAAAGATGTCTGCTTTTTCCCCTAACTTCCTCTCTTCATTCTGATCCATTAACAAATAGGGTAGCATTTTCTCCTTGTTTCTTTAAATAAATGTTTCCAGTAAGATGAATTTTGCCTCAGCTATAAAAAGACAAGGGGTTAGTTAACTACAGATAAAGATAAATTGAAATATAGGTAGAGACATGGGCCTCTATTGACATACTAGGAAATTTCCTAATTTAGGGGCTGTGAGTTACAGTTCTTGTATTCCTAACTTTTCATTGAATATAAATTCCATCAAGTACAAGATCACTTGGACCCAAGGAATCATTATATTTCTCAAAGGCAAAAAAAAAAAATGTTACTTAAATGGTGTAACAGGAAGAAGCTGATTAAATATCCAGAAAGAAGAAAAGAAGGAGAATGATGATAAGGATACATTCAACTATCCCTTCTAAAGCAATACCACTTATATTATGAGTCTACGTTGTACCTACCAGAAGATGGTAAGCTCTTTGAAGGTAGAAAGTATTTCAATTTTTGTCTTTGTATACCTATTGCCTTGTACTTAAGTATTTAACAAATGTATGTTGAATCACATCAAATATGAACACTCTTTATTGATTTTCACCTAGGCCACAGCTGTTCTTTCAAACATTTTTCATCCCTCCTCAGACCTCTCATGGCTTTCCCTCCCCACCCCAACCCTACTCTCAGCTGAGTACCTTGCCTTGTATTTTACAGAAAAAAATAGAAGCCATTTACCATGAACTCCCTCCTTGCCCTTCCTGCCTTTCTGTCTTCTTGCACCTTATTCCCCGACATATACTTTTTCTTCCAGCAACACTGGTCTCCTCCCAGCTGTTCCATGAACAAGATACTTTGTCTCTTGGCTCCTGGTATTTTCTCTGGCTGTCCTTTATGCCTGGAATGCCCTCCCTCATCATCTCTGCCTACTTGTTTCTCTGTCATGTAAAATCCCCCCTTTCATAGAAAGCTTTCCCGATACCTTTTAATCTCAGTGCTTTCCCTCTGTTAATTATTTCCTATTTATCACATATATAGCTTGCTTGCATTTTATTTCTCTAATTAGATTATGAGCTACTTGAATGCCTCTTTTTGTAACCCCAGTCTTTAGTACATAGTAGATGTTTAATAAATTTTTATTGATTGATCAACTGATCGATATTTGAAGCAAGGAACTGACCCTGGTCCTAGTGTCAGGGCATTTGAATTGTCTATTCTCTGCCTTTCAATAGGTTTATGAGGTAACCAGTTACCTTCAGCTAAGGGTGTTGCTGGGAATGGCCATTTGGATCTTATGGAAGGCAGAAGGAAGGATTAATTAATAACTGGAAAGGATGCAAAGTATGGCATTTTAAAAGTTCAATGTACTGTAAAACACAGACCAAGAGGCAGGAGACTTGGGTTCCAAAACAGTGATATAGAGATAGTGCTTCATATCTAGAGTCAATGGCCTGGGTTTGAATTTTGGTTCAGCTCATTTCAACCTTTGGGACTGTAAGCAAATCAATTTTCCCATTGAGGTCTTAGTTTCCTTATCATTAAAATGAGGAAGTTAACATATGTTCTAAGGTTCCTTCCAGCTGTGATCCTATGAGTAAGTCTAAGTTATCACAATAAATAATCTTGGGTCAAGTTACTTCACCTCTTTCATCTTCAGTTTCTTCTAAAAAAAATAGGATTTTGGTTGAGACAATCTTGAAAGTCTCATCTGGCTGTAATCAACTATGGTTTGTGATTTAAGTAAGGCTTTCAAGCTTCATGTGCATGCCCCACTCATAAACTTGATTAAAATTATTTCATTAAAAATACAGTCTATGAAATTTCAAGAAAAATAATCTCTCATGATTATAGAGTGCTTAATGTTCCATCTTACAAGCCCTAATAAATTTCCATTTCCAGAAAGTAACGAAGAAATCCATTTGATTGTTACAGAATAAAGAAATCTGAAATAACTTAAACACCTGATTTATGGAACAGAGATGTGAATAACTTCTTACTATTATTGCAGTTTCATGACTCAATGTGACAGAGGTGGTAAGCATAAAATATAAAAGAAGCAGATTGATAAGTATATACACAATAAATTTATCTACACAAGGCTGCTTCAATTAGGGCACTATATATCTAACGAAATTTAGCCTGAATCAAAAATATGGAGTTACTTTCTGATAAAAGAGAATTTTGTCTTGCTGTAAACAAAAGTTGTATATTGCCTCAAAAGGTGAACTGAATAGTGTTATTTTGTTTTTTTCAAATATACAGATGCATTATTTTTTATTTCATTAGTTGGGCAAATAATTTTTCTACATATAGCTTACCATGTTCCCCTTCTCCTTGCTCCCAAAAGGTCATGTGCTTCTAAATGTCTCATTATACAAAGGGGAATGTGGCACTGGTAAGAAATAGATGCAAATAGGGGAGGGCCCTCAGGGCTTTGCTGTGATGTTGTTGTTGTGGTTGCTGTTGTTCATCCTTCATTTTGGAAGAGGACCAATGATATCATGGGGCAATGTCTTGATTCATGCACAAATTGGATTTAAGTGAGGCAGAGTTGCACAAAGTTGTCAGCCTCATTCTATCTTCCAGAGTCATCGGAGTCCAGCGACTCCAGTTGGAGTCCCCCCAAAACGGGATGACTGCTGATAGCCTGGGATACAGTGCATGATCTTGGGGTCTTCAATGTCTCTCCAAGCTCTAAGACCTCCACAAGGCTTGCTTCAGCCACCTTCATGGCCATTCCACCAGGGGAAGTCTTCACATGCTTGGGATAGACATCTCCCTAACTCACTGATGGGTTTGAGGTCTATTTTTAGGAAGATTCTTTTGATATAGATTCAAAAATCTGTTTCCATTCACTGGAAAATTCTACTCGTTGCTTCTAGATCCCTCCTCTGGAGACAGAAGACACAGAAGAACTGTCTTCAAGTATTTGAAAAGGTTAAGATGTAGGTTGAACTTTTATGTAGTTCCTTCAACCTATACCTCTGCAGCATAATCTTGAATCTCTTTATAATAAATTTAAAAAAAATCCAATCCCTGCCCTCAGGGAGCTTACATTCTACTGAAAGGAATAGAGTATACAAATAAATTACAAAACACAAGTAATTTCTGAGAGGGTGCCAACAACTATGCATAGCATAGTTCCTGATACAAAGCACATGTTTAATAAATACTTGATGATTGATTAATTATCAATGATTAACTGAATGAATGTGAGCCATCATCATCATGATCATCACTAATGACTTATTGTCCGTGAGAAACTTTGTGAGAAGAAATAAAAATATTATACTTCTGCATGTGTTCCATAAAAACTATTTAACTCTTAAATTATTCCCCATTGTTTTAGCAGGCTAAGTGGAAAATATCCGTGTCACCTTATAGGTTATAATGGTTTAAATAATAACCTTTTCAAAGCTTGCATACTAAGAAAATTCTATAGAATATGCAATGCAGGAGAGAAATAACTACACAGCAGTCATACAGAGAAATATTCAGATCTTTTACATATTACCTGAAAAGTAAGACTATTAGTCTTTCCATTTCATGGGTTGTAGAGAATTAAGCTTTACTCTTAGTTAAATGTGCATTACCACCTGATGAGATGTTACATTCTCCTTAAGTTCCAAATGCAATGTGCTACCCATCTATTCATTACAAATTGAAGCAAGATTTAGAGTCTAAGAATTCAGTGCCTATTCATAGGGAATTTGTGCAGGGGAGAAATAAGAAGAAGCAGAATGACTACATCTCAGAGCATCTTTTGCTGCTGGGAGAAGGGAGATTAGTGGAGAAACGATTGAAGTAGAACAGCCCTGGTTCTCGAGATCATTGTTGATGAAGAGAAGGTTTAGTACACTCTCTATCGACATGTTTGGAGAACATGTTTCTCACACACATACATGCACACGTGAACATATATCCATAGAGTGACTGGCATGTAATGAGTGCTAATCAAATGTTTGTTGACTGACTGACTGAAAGAATAGCTGGCTTTTTTTCTTTCCTAGCAGAAGCAGAAGGGAGAAGAGGGCAGTGGCTATCAGACCTATCCCAGAAGAATTGAAAAGAGCTAGGTACATATGATGGTTGAACAGCAGAAAGAAAGAAATGAGCACTCCTTATACAACAAAAATTCTCCAGACACATCTACAAAGTACATCAGGACAAATACTGATGGGAAAATCCAAGGAAAAGTCACAATAAGTTCCTTTTTCAGCCCAGGCCAACATAGTGAGAGAGACAGAGAGATGAACACTGGAGACAGGGTCTGGCCAGGAGCTCATTGGCATGAAGCACAAGGAGAGGTAATACAACAGGGCAAACAGAGATGTGAAATCCATGCTGGAGCATGGTGACCTCATGTTGGGGGCAGTAATAAGCCTCAACTGTCAGCTTTACCACCCACTACTCAGTTCTGGACCACAGATGCAACGCGGGCTGAGGAGATAACTTGTGCTTTGGGATGTCCAGGGTGAAGAGTGGTAGAAGGCCCTGGAATATTCACCTAGATAGGAAAAAATTTGGAAGTGTCTTAGACCTGAGGGGTAGAGCATGGTCTCGGTTCCAGCCTTCTGCCCAGGCTGAACATTGCAGAGAAATAGCCAGGGCAGGAATCCCAGACCAAATGGAAGCTTGCAATTCTATCACTCTGAAACATCAGAGCTGATTCTGGCTAACTGATGGTGGCTGAGTCCAACAGCACCATATTATTGTTCAGACCCAAACCCAGATCAGGAACTTGCAGAGTTTGGACCAGGAGGTGGCAATCAGACCCTGAGCTACATCAGACCACTTTGGAAAGACTGAAAACTTGCAACTCCCTGGCTTGTCACTGAGATCCTGGAATAACATAATCCTTAATACCCCCAAGAAAGTAGCATCAGCAGGACTAGCCCAGACATTCCCTCCACAAGTGCATAGAGCCCAACTGTAACATCAAGTCCAAAGTAGGCTGGAAGAATGAGAAAACAAACAAACAAAAAAGACATTTAATGAAAGACAATTTCAAAGCATTCCTAATGAATAAATCAGAGTGGCATAGAAACTGTGAAGTTCAAACACAAATAAACATGAAGGAAAAATCAGAAGGGACAAAACCAGGATAAACTGCTCATAACCTAAAATGGGGAAATGATACATGTATCTCCTCTCTATCTTATCACCATCAGGGTGTCTAATTAGGCAGAAGGCCTGATAGTGATTCTGTTATATATTGATGATCTTAGGAGAATGAAGAGAGAAGGAAAGCAGATATGTGAAGCAGGGGAAAGGAAAGTTAGAGAAAAGTATCTCACAAATCAGTACATGCAAGTGGAAGTTTGCAAACCAGAAAGAAGTGGGGAGTGGCTGACACATAAACTTCACTCTTATCTGAACAGGTTAATGGAAAGAAGAGTACATACACAGAGTTAAATACAGAGAAACATTTCACTCATTGGGAAAACAGGAGGGAAAAGGGGAAAGGGGGGAAGGCTGAATTATTTATCCATATCCATACAGATATAAATTTACATACGCATATATATATATATATATATATATATATATACATGTATCCACATACACGTTTATATATAGATATATACATATATGTGTGTAGCTATCTATATATACACTTATGCACATGAGCACACATGTACATATATGTACACAAATGCATGCACACAAACTACCACACACATGTGCATTACACACATGTATCCATATATGTGCAGTGGATTACACATACATTTGTACATGCATATGCACACACATAAATATATACACATATTCCAAGATTATATTGCCTATATTGTGCACACACACCACATGTATATGTATGTACACATGTACATATACATATGTTTACACATATACATATACATACATACATCTTCTTTTCAGGGTTTTGGTTTTCTATGATATTTTGGAAGGTTGTCCATTATTGACATCTTAAGGTAGGGGATAAGATTTTTTACTTGCTTCTAGACTTTTACCCCATGAACTTTTTCTTTTTTTCCTTCATGTAAAAAAGGTAATTTTTATTTTTGATAAATAATTTATAAATAATAATTTAATAATATATTATAAAATAAATGTTTTATTAAATGTAATAAAATATTACTTTACATTCTGGTCCAATATATGTGTTTCCTGTATTCTAAGTAATTTTATAAAAAATTATCTCAAATATCCTACAAATATGCAGATAGAGGATTAATGGTAGCACTCTTTCTCCTCTTTATTTTTCTCCTTCTTCTTCCTCTCCTCTTCTTCCTCCTTTTTCTTCTTCTTGTAGAAATATAATTTAATAGGAAATGATAGAATTTTCTATAAACATTTATGATCAGAAAAATAAATTCTGGATTCATTGACCAATGACTTATGTACCAGAGCATATCAGCTTACTGACTCAATTTTTGATTAAAAAATTCTCACGTCAGTCCTTTAATTTTTAATGGGTTTTAATCTATAAATTCTACTGGGGACTTTAACTAACAATTAATTATTTAAAAAATGAAGCCTTGAAGCCTGTACTTAAAACTGAGATGAAAAGGAGAAAAATACTAGATGAGATCCTAGGGGCTTACAGTTTTGAAGCAGAGATAATGCTTATAGCAAAGTTCATGACATGTTTTGCCTATAATCTCAGCTCTTTCCAAAGCTTCCTCGATTCTTAGAACATCTTCTGCTCTTACATGGTTTACTTACCATTACTCAAGTATTGAAATATTTATTATTTTTGTTCTTTTAAACAGAGGATCATATTTTCCCCATGAATTCAACATGCATCTACTTTCTACTGGATCAACGTGATTGCCAATATGTCATAGTAATTGTTTCCCACATACATTTCCAAACTATGATAAACCTCAGAAGAAAGTGATATGCACCATATCTAGAATAATTAAAGCTGAACTCACAAAAGAAGAAACTCCATAGGAGGCTGAATAGCTTCATGAAATAACTTGAGGCTGGCTAAATAAATGGGACAAGTGTTGGGAGAGAGAGGATTGTGAGGTAGCTATTAATTGTAATTTCTAACTTAGAAGAAGAACAAGGATAAAATTAATACGATAGAAATAAATAGAAGACATAAACCTAACAATAGTATTCTTTAATGTGAATGAAGATAATAAAATGAAGGATTATGGTAAAATGAATGAAAGCAAAATCTAACAATTTTCTGCATATAAGAAATTCATCTTAAAAAGAAGATATACATGGGAAGAATAAAAGAAGTAGAAACAAAAAGGTGGTCTAAAAAAAGTTGAAATTTTAATTATGCCATCAGACAAATTTTAAAATAAAGATTTATAATATCAAGAAATGAAAAAAGAAATTGCATTAGGCTTAAAGATATCATAGATGCTGAAACAAAATCAATTCTAAGCATATGTGCACCAAAATTCAGAAAGAAAAAAAAATTTAAATTCAGAAATAAAAAGTTTGTGGAATATTTTTTGCTTGTTGTTAGATTAGAACTGTATTCAGAATGCAGAGATTCCACCATTTTGCCAATCAGCACCTATGTTGCTATACTTTTGTTGCAAGCATTTTATTTCAAGAAAAATAGGAGAAGAGAGAATGAAAGCTTGATGTAACCAATTTGTTGGATTCACTGGACACCAATAACAAGTTGAAGCAAAATTGTACAGCGATGGATCTAGACCTGGGCACGAATCCTGGCTTTGCCAAGTACTACCTGTAAGAACTTTGGAAAGTGATTTGACTTCTATGGGCCTCTGTTTCTTCATCTGTCAATGAAGGGGGAGTACACCAGGTGACCTAAATATTTCCTTCTACCTCTATATCTATGAGTCTTCTGTTCTTCAGAATAGTGATGTCAAACTCAAATTAAAACAGAGGACAATAAACCATACATAAGGATTCCTATGAGGCTTATACTGACTTAGAAAACTGCATGTTAAAAAGTTTCTCCTCCTCCTCCTCCTCCTCCTTCTTCCTCCTCCTCATCATCATCATCATCATCATCATCATCATCTTCTTCTTCTTCTTCTTCTTCATCTTCTTCTTCCTCTTCTTCTTCTTAATTTTAATTTGGCTAGGGTCACTCTTGGGAGCATTGTGGGGTACATGTAGCCATAGGCCACATGGTTGACACTTCTGTTCTAGGAGGCTAAGTACACACCAGATACGTAAGAACTGAGTAAAAGTAACTCAAATTTGAGCTGAGTTACTGATATTCAAGGGCTATAAGGCCATTGCTAGGACAGTGGAGGAGTTTATTTACAGGAACTTAGACTGGGCTTGTGCAGGACTATTTTGATGTATGCCATAGATATAAGGGTTTATGGGGTGTTCCGGGAGGACTAGTGCCTCTGGTATGAAGGCTGCTCACCCCTCTTTGGTATCTACCTTTCACCCAACTCTCATGTGTGGCTCCAAGAAGCTGTAGCATGCTCAGCAGCCACACCCTAGTAAACCATCTTAATGGACAGGCAAAACCCAGTAGGGGGCAACTGACAGGACTGAAACCCATCTGGGAGTTAAGGGGATGCCTACCCTAAGCATGTGAATACTCTAGGCAGAATGAGCAGATGAGAACAATTTGTTCCAATAGTCATGAAGGTGGCTGAACCAATTGCTGTAGAGTGCTTAGAGCTTGGTCAAACACTGAAGACCCCAAGGTCATCCTAGGCCATCACCAGTCATCCTGACTTTTGTCTTGACGCTGGACTTTGATGACTCTGGAAGAGAAAATGTGGCTGGCGAATTTGTGTGACTTGGCTTCAGTTAAATCCAATTCATGCATGAGTCAAGACATCACCCTGTGATGTCATTGATCCTCTTAAAAAATGAAGGATTAACAACAGAATTAGGGTGTGTATGTGTGTGTGTGTGTGTTGTGTGTGTGTGTGTGTGTGTGTGTGTGTGTACATGATGAGAGAAGGGCTCGATATAGTGCAGTGAAAGGCTGGCAGGGATGGCACAGAAGATATAGTAAAGATGTAAATTACTTTGTATTGGGAGAGGGTGTCATTTGTTCCCCCAAAGAACCACTTATACCACCATGAGAGATGTGGGATAGGCTCCACTGCAAAAGAAGTTTAGGGATGGGATTAGGTCAGGGACTAGATTCCTATTATGTACTTTAGGGTAATGGCTGTGGCCTCGTACATAGCATCATTAACCCTGCCTTCATTTCAATGGCACTGATAGCTGCTACATAGAGTTATGCAGACATAATAAACTACTTAAATGCTTCAGTTTTTTTCTACGTTGCTACTGATGCCAGAAAGCTGCAGGAGAGAGAGAGCTGGAGAGCAGCAAAGGCAATTTCCATGCTTCAATATTTTCTCTGACATTGAAGTCTAAGGGTTGTACTACAATGAATACAATGAATAACTTTAATATATTGTATGTCAGAAGAAAACAATTCATTACAAATCCCTTTGTGTTTATTTATTTCTTGACTTCTAGATACCCGAACTCTCAATAGAGTATTGTCATAATAATCTTGAAAATCAGAGAAAGCTATTAAGTACATAAAAAGTAATAAGACAAAAAAGAAGTTGAAACAAGGCTACTAAATACTTGAAAGTCATAGGCTACAGAAACCCATGTCTTGCTTTAAAAAATATCCAAAATAGGAAACCCTCTGTTTGACACTTAATACCCTTTACCATCTGGCCCTTTCCTACTTTCCCATCTTTTTAAACTTTATTCGTCTCTATGCATGCCATAAATCAGCTATACCAACCTCCTTATTGTCCCTCACAGGGGTATCCAAATCTGTGAGTTTTCATTGTCTTCCTTATCTGTGCTTCTAGGCTTCCCTGGCTCTCTTTAAAACAGCTCAAACCACACCTTCCATAGGAGACCTTTCCTGGTCCTGTACCACTACTAGCATGCTTCCTTTGAAATTGCCTACAATATATGTTGCTTATATCTTTTATGTGCATAGTCTTTTGTGTATTCTCTCTCCCATTAGAATGTGTGCTTCTTGAAGACAAGGACTGTGTTTTTGCCCTTCTTTCTATCCCCTGCTTTTAGCACAGCCTCTGACCCATAGTAAATGTTTATTGACTAATTGATTGGACATGTTATGTGCAAACCATTTATACTAGGCATAGGAGATACAAAAATGAAAAACAACTCAGTTCTACCTCTAAAGGTACTTACAATCTAATAGGAATGACAAAAATACTGTGTGCTTACATTTAACAATTGAATGGCAGTGTATACTATTTTTAGTAGCCACTAGTCAGTGGTAAGTCCTCCTTCACATGCCTCATAGTGTTATTGAGATCACCCCACATTTTCAAAGACTATGGCAATAGACCTCAGTAAATGGCAGAACGATGGGTTTGAATCCATGACTTCTGACTCTAGATGTAGTTCTCTTTTCACCCTACTACAGTGCCTTCCTAGCAACATTTTTTAATCTCTAGTATCAGGAAAGAACTAATTCTCATCAATATCCTTTGACATAAACACTTTACTCTTTAATATAAACATTTTATTCTTTGGAAAAGTACAATTTTTATGTTCTCTTTCAAAGACTCACTGAATTCAACTTCGATAGTTATTTTGTCCAACCCACATAAAAATTAATTTCCACTGTAACATATCCAATAGGAAGAAGGTTGTCTACTTTCTGCTTAAAGAGATGGGGGAATTCACTACTTCTTGAGGTAACCTATACATGTTGTATGATATATGTCTAACACTGAAATAGAAGAACTACTTATCACATTGGAAAAAGCTAAGAAATGCTTAATTTGACTATTTTATTAAATTGATGGCCCAACTCCTCATTGGTAAAAAACAAAGCTAATATACTAATGTGCTATTGTCAGACATTGGCCAGTTACTGACATCTCCAAGTCCCAATATAAAGTATGTTAAGTTTTTGTTTTTTATTTTGCAAAGCAAAGTCTAGGAATCTTCCTCCTAAGCTTCGTGTCTTGCAGTATTTTTTAGTGGAAGGCTACTATGCCAAATTATACAGATGAGATCTCTGGAAAACAAAATAACAGTAAATTCTTGAGACGGGAAAAGGGCCAAAGAAGGCAAAGAATTGCTGTGGATGTAAAGTTACGAGTGTTAAGGGAATTAACACTTTAAAAAAAGGGAAAAAAAGAAAAAGAAAAATTGAAGCAGTTTTAGCAGTCACTTCCTTTTAAAGTAGAGAAAATATATGCAAAGCAGAATTAGGCTGGAGCTCATACTGCCATAATTTCTAGTAGATGATATAATTTTCATGATCACAGTTTTCATGTAGTGACATAATTTGAGTTCAACTTAGTAATATTGTTAATACTTTATTATTTCTTTACAACATGACTAATGTGAAAAGATGTTCAATATGAATGCTTATGTAAAGCCTGTATCAGATTACAGGCCATCTTGGGGTGGGGGGAGAAAATTTGGAACTCAAAATCTCATGGAAGTGAATGTTGAAAACTAAAAATAAACAAATAAAAATACTTAATTATTAATTTTTGAATGTAATTACTGATTTTTTTCTCCCATCAAGTCCCACCCCAATATCTGCTAATGGTACTGAATTATTAAAATGTCTATGGAACCAGAATATCACTGATGAAGTCAATATGAAAAACAAAAGGAAGCATGGGGAGAAATGTATATTAGCAGATGCAGAGTATGCATAATAAGCAAAACAGTACATGTGACCATAATATATATAAATGGAAACTACAACAGAATGGAAACTGAATACTCTGTAATGATAACAACCAAGCTTTGCTTCAAATAAGAGGCATAAGGATGCCTTCTCTTCTTTACTAATGCAGAGGGTGATAGAGGTGGGGCACAGGATATATTGAAAGCCTTAAATATTTCATTTGGTCTTGTTATACTTGTAAAAAATCTTTTAAAACATTCTTTGTTTTAGGAAATAAAAATAAAGAAAATCAATGACATAATTTTAAAATAAAGTGAAGAAATTTCAATGGAGTACAAGTTGATACAGCATGTCCTACAAAGACAAAGAGACTGTGAGTCTATGTCCCACTAGGGCTTGTATGTCTGTTATGTGAAGATATGTTCACAGAGCCTCATCATTAAAAAGTTGGCAACGAGGAAATGAGGCCTTCTGGTCACAGCAACGCATAAAACCAATGAACTAAAGCAAGGAGGGGAAGAAATCTCTAACTGTGGAAAGAAGAGCTACTTTAGTGACATCAGAGTTTCTGGAAGGATGGAAATCAGCATTGATTGTTATGGTGCGCTAATCAATTCCTTGCCTGTTTCTGCTAATTAAATGACTGAGAAGAGCAGATTTTCTGACCCAATTCTTCTGGACTTGCCACACTCACCATGAACTTTAGGGAAAGCTAAACATAAATGAAATATATCTTTTCCTGCTCTCTATTTCCACCGCTCTCCCCGCCAAATGCTCACCCTTTTCCATGGGAGAGTGCTCCTATTCATGGCTCACTATAGGGATAGGGACCAGGTCTGTGATTTCATTGATAAAGAGTAAGGAAATTCTCTCTGCCAATCTAAGAATTCTGCAACTCAATTTTGCAGAGTTGCCTAGACCACTGAGCTTTTACCCATGGTCATTTAGCCAATATGAATCAGAGATGATACTTGAACCCACAACTTCTTGGTTTCAAAACCAGCTATCTATCCACTACCATACGGCTACTATGTCTTTCTAGGGTATAAGACTAATTATTTCATTAGTGTAGGAAACTCCTAAGTGATAAAGATCCTTTCACCAATATAGTTAAGTATTTTTTTGAAACTCAAATTCTTAGAGAGTTGCACAGAGTATTGAGCCATTAAGTGATCTGCCTATGGTGACATAGACAATTATACATCAGAGGTGAGGGCTTTAAAATTTTCTCTATATGATTCTGAAGTCAGCTCTCTATCCACTATGTAACACTGGCAATCATGGTTCACTAGAAACCGTTGAAAGTTTGGTATATGATGCCATCTCCATAAGCTCTCCAGGGAGGAAGAGAAAAGAAGAGATCATTTGATTGCCAGCAGGATAACATATCTATTATTGACAATCCTATCCGGGCTGTATCATGTGATTGAGAGCTAAACTCATGTTGATTCTTTTCCCCCTCCAAACTCTCATAACAGCTTATGGAATCAATTCATTGTGGAACACTCCAATCAATTGTCCAATGATTGACTCAAATTGCCCATAAAATTGTCAATTCTGTTTCCTGGGTCATCTTGTCCCCTGGCTCTTCTCTTTCTGTGTACTTCTTTGCAGATCAATAACCACTGAAAGAACAAGGTGCAATTCATGCAATGAAGAAAAGGCAAACCTGTCAGGATTTAAAAAACCTACTTTCATACTTAAAAACAATAAAGTTTTATTGATATCTATTTATAAGACAGTCGTTTCCCATTATGCATTTCCTACCACCATAGAATCCTTCTTTATAATAAAGAAAAAATGAAATAAATAACCCCATTTGACAACATACACAGCCTTCTACATCTGTAATCACTGACCATACTTCTACCAAGAAGAAGCAAGTATATTGCAAAATCTGCTCTCTGGAATCAAGATTGATCAGTGCATTTAATCTGAGGTTAGATACTTTTTGCTATTCTTTGCATTGCTATAGTTAATACTACTGTAGTCAGTTTTTACATAGTTAAGGCTTGTTTTATCATGCTATCCATTTTTATGACTGTAGCCTTGGTGTATATTGTTCCCTGGTTCTGATTACTTCTCTTGACACCAGTTCATATAAATCTTCTCATGTTTCTCTGAATTCCTCATTTTCATGATTTCTCATGGTTCAAATATATTCTGTTATGTCAGTGCAAAACAAATTGTTTTGACATTCTTCAAAGGACACTTATTTTGTTTCCAGTTCTTTTCAACACACAAAAAATGAATACTTTCTGTCTTTCTGGTTATACACACACACACACACACACACACACACACACACGCTCACACACACATCTATCTATCTATCTATCATCTATCTATCTATCTATCTATCTATCTATTTATCTATCTATCTATCTATCTATCTATCTATCTATCTATCTATCTATATCTAAGTGGAATATCTGGGTCAACAAATGTGGTCATTTTAGTCACTGTTTTGCATATTTCCAAATTAGTTTCCAAAAGAGCTCAACCATTTCATAGCTCCACAAAGAGTTTATTACTGCACCTATCTTCCTTTTTAAAAAAAATGTATTTAATTTTTAATTTATGGAATAAAACAAGCATTTCCATAGCATAGTACAATAAAAAAGATGATTGCCCATGAAGCTGCACATCTATTATGTACAACCTTCTATTCCTTTTAAATATATAATAAAGTTATCACGTAATTATTTTTTATGTTTTTCCCTTCCTTCCCCTACCCCTATCTCAGAGATGGCTATCATTAGGCACAAATAGGTATCTATACATACACATATGCATATACATGCAAACTTATTCTATACATATTCTATTCATCATTTCTTTCTCTGGATGCAGATAGCATTTTTCTTCACGTGTCCTTTATGGAAATGTTGTTATATGAGTTTACTAGTGCGCATATCTTCCTATGGCCCCCCTATCACTGACAACATGCAATTTTTATAATCTTTGCCAAATGGATTCCAAATCTCACTGAATTGCTTATTTTTAAATTTCCCTATTAGTGATTTGAAGCAATCCATGATATTTATATTTTGAAAATATGTTTTATTGATGACCTTTGTCTTTCTTAGACCTTTCTGGGGAAAGTGCTTTTTCTGAAATACAGAAAAATAATTAAGCAAAAAAACAAACAAACAAAAAAAACTGCATCACAGTGTAGTGATCACACTTTGCAATGTACCCAACATTCTGCTTTAATAGTTCCCCTGCTCTCTGACAAGAGGAAGGAGGTATATTTCATCATCTGTTCTCCAGGAACTTTATTGACTTTTTATTTACTTAGAGTTCAACTTCTTTTCAGTGACCTTTTAAATTTATATTGTTGTAGTTGTATGGATTGTTTTTCTGGTTTTCCTTATTTTACTTTCTTTAAGTTTATATAGATCTATTTTTCTTTGAATTCTTTCCTTTCATAATTCCTTACTACACAATAATATTTAAGGTAAGACAATTGGGATCTAGTCCTGTCTAACACTAGCTGTGTGAGCAAAGTGCTTAAACTTTCTAAGCCTCGATTTCCTTATCTGTAAAATAGAGTTGATGAATCTTGCTCTATATAACTCATAGGGTTGTTAGAGGGAATCAAATGAACACTCAGTCAATTAGCATTTATTAAACACCTGGTATACAACAAACATTGCTAGACCTTGAAAAAAAATGTGAAAACATATGGGAATACAGTTTATAAATTGTAAAGCTAAACCCAGACACACATTTTTAATTATCACCGTATGGGTTTTTCGCTTCCCTTTCTCTCCTTTTTGCTTCTGCTCTGGTTCCTGGGAACCTAGACATTTATGGCTAACCTTTGACTCCACATGTCAGCATTTCCTGCTCTTGCATTTACCTAATGTCCATGGATTCCTTCAAATCAGTAATGTCTCTAAGTTGACTATCAACCTTTACACAGCAGAATTATCATCCCTTCCCTGCCCCCGCCCTGATTTCTTGACTGATTTTTCTCAGGTTTGAAAAAAAAAAACACAACATATAGATTTCCCAAGAAATTGCAGGAAGGAATTCCTACCTGGGGAAAAACTGTACCACATTATTGGAATATGAAAATAATATGATTTATCATATTTGAAAGGTTAAAGTAGTAATTCTGTGGTTTCAGTACTTCAAAGATGTGCAACTTTGCCAAAATGTGTATGCTCTTCACCTATGAAGATGACAACCAATCTATGATTTAGTAGATTGTCCCTGATATTTATCATGGCCATAAACTTGACCTCCTTGTGGATAACCTGGCTACATAGACTGGCTTTCGAATAACAAATATAGCCTGTCTTTGGGCTTATACACAGACTTTTCCAGTTCAGTGACAGCAAAAAACTGGAAACAAAATGGGTGTCTACTAATTGGATAATAGCTGAATAAATTATGGTAAAGGAATGCAATAAATGTTAACATTTTAGCGAATGTTGAATATGATAGATTCAGAGAAGCAAAGAAATATTTGTGTGAAATGATACAAAGAAAAATAATTAAGACCAGGAGAACAATTTTTTAAAGTAATATGCAAAAAAGAACTATCTTTAAAAATTATGTGTCATCATCATCATCATCATTATCATAATTACAAGTAGCATTTACTTTAAAGTTCATAAAGCACTTTACAAATATTATCACATTTTATCTCCATTTAAAGGATGAAGAAATTGAGGCTCACTTAGGTCAAGTGACTCATCCAAGGTTCCAAAATTAGAGGTAGAATCAGGACACAAACCTAGCTCTTTTGATGCCAAGGAAAGCTCTCTTTCTTCTACATTCCTAATTTTTTAAAAATCAAGATGCAATCTGCACTTCTCCATCATGCCCCTAGAAAATTATCATCTCTGATTGGATGGCTCCTCCCAGAACCTCCATTTAATGAGAGTCTCCATGTCAACTATCTATTGCTTCACTTTTCAAACAGACTTATCCATCATGCTGCTGTGCCAAATGCTTTCAGCACCCCCTCCTTCAGCTTTCTTTTATATGTTGCCTTCCCAAGTTAGAATGTAAGCACCTTGAGAGCATGGATTGTATTTTTGTTCTTATTTGTATTCTCAGTGATTAGCAAAGGACCTGGCACTGCATAGTAAATGTAAATAAATTCTTGTTGACTGATACATAAGAGAAGTTTGTGGGGTTTTTATGCAAGCTTCTTTTTTGGTCTTTTAATATGCTGATTATCAAGTTCGCACAAACACACACACACACACACACACACACCCCGACTCTCTCTGCCCTACTGAGTTTATGCTTCTCTAACATAGTCTTTGAGAGCCCAAGGTCATCTCTATACCACAAGAAGGTATCAAAGGGTTAAGTTGAAGAGTACGACCATAATTAAAAATAGATTTCTTTCTACAAAAAAAATAAGGATAGAACTAATGAGTGGATGAATGAATGACTGAGTGAATGAAAAAAAAAATTTACTAAATGTGTACTATATGCCAGACACTGTGGATTTCAAAGTTAAAAGGAAAAAAAAAGTGGCAGTTGAAATTTCTTTATTATGTCTTAGAAAATGGCCTATAAACTTAATTGAAAACTATTCTTTTGATGAGAAAGCTAGCCTGCACAAAGAATTATAGAGGACTCCTTGTCTGATTCATTGGCAGTAACTCTGTTTATACTAGGAATGCATAAGGGCTATAAATGAGTTACTGTGTTTTCTTCTTGGCCCAAATGAAGTCTTAAATTAAATGTAAAACACAAAGGAGATAAAAACTGTGAGCAAATCATTCTTTTTGAGATCAGTTGTTTCACATTTGGTGAATGTGAAAAAAAAATGCCTCAGACCAAAGGGGAATAGATCAGTAAATTACCTCTAAAAAGCAAATGTATTTTTCAAAATTATTAATTTATTTTTTCAATTAGCAAACAACAAAAATGATTTCTCTTCCCTTTCCTTGACCTTGTTGGGAAAAATAAAAAGAAAACAAAATACTTGCAGCAAATATTCATACTTGAGCAAAATAAATTTCTGCATTGGCCATGTCTAAAAATATCTATCTTGATCTATACCCTGTACCCACTACTACTCTGTCAGAAGGTGAGTAGCACACTTCATCATCTGTCCCCCGAAATTATGGTTGGTCATTGCATTGATTAAGGTGTAAAGTCTTTCAAAGCTGTTTGTCTTTATAGTAATTGTTATATTATTCTACTGATTCTTCTCACTTTACTCTGTGTCTGTTCCTTTTCTGTTCTTAGGTTTCTCTGCAACCATCCCTTTCATATTTTCTCTTTGAAAATTATTTTATTTTTCAAATGACCAACCAATATTTTTCCTTTCATTTTTCTCTATCAACTAGGAAAAGAAAATATAGAAAGAAATACAAAATCATATAAACCCATTCAAGTAAAACAAATTCCATTAAATTTATATACCATAATTTGCTTGGTCATTACCAATTGATGGATGGCCATGCCAAACAGTTGTTATAAATATTTTTGCCCGTGTGGGCTTTATTCTTCTTTAGAGTATAAGCCTGATGGTTATAGCCAAAAGGTAAATATAGGTTAGTAGCTTTTCGAGCATAGTTCTAAATTGCTTTCCAGACTGGCTGGACCAATTCACAGCATCTGTAACAGTGCATTAATTTGTTGGATAATGGCTGCAGAGCATATATTTTTCAAAATCTATCACTTTGCAAATACTATTAAGCATCACCGTATATTCTCTGTGATCATCTCTTTTACTCAAGGAAATTGATGTATCTATTGTGGAAATGGAGAATCACTGCAGTTGATACTTTAATATAAATCTAGATAGATGTGAAGAAGTCACATATAGTATCTGTATTAAATTAAAGTCCATTGAGAAGAGCTATGATGTAGTGGATAGAACTCTGGATTTGGAGGCAGGAAAATCTAAATTGAGATTATTCCTCAGACACTTACTGTATGACCCTTAGGAAAGTCATTTAATTTTCTGGGCTTAAATTTCCTTTTTCATCTGAAGAGTTAGGCCTAGGTAAAATGAGAGCATTGTCCAAGAATGATCTTAAACATCTAGAACAGTGGTCAACAAAGTGGAAGACTTGGACACCTGTAGGACAGTAGCATAACCCCAAGGAATATATGATTAGCAAATCAGAGCCTAGGAAGATGGGTCACATCACATTTTCTCCCTACTGGTTAGCCATGGAGTTTGTTTCCAATACAAGCACATAACCATGTTAACCTATTTTCACTTTAAATTCTCCCTCACCACCCCTCCCACCACTAACCTTCTGTAACTATACAAGTTCCCAGTCTCTCTGCTTCTGCACCAGCAGTACCTCGTGGTTTTTATAATTTAATCACACCCCACATGTCCACACAATCAACTGCATCCCCAGAGTACTTATACCATCTTCCCTGCCAGATCTTGTCATAACTGTGGCAAGGGTCCCTTCAAAGGGCAGGTTCTGATCTCCAGAGCCATGGCTGGTGAGATGGAGTCTCATAGTTTCCATTTTTTCCATTGGACAGAATGGGTCCTACAGGATAAGCAGGCATGTATAGATTGTGGTCTGCATTGAAGATCTAATTTTGTTATCTTCCCCCTAAAAACAAAACAAAACAAAACTGTTATTTGAGAAGGCTCTAGAAGAGGGTGCTGAAAAGAGGGTCACATTAGCTATGAGACTCTAAGCAAGTCATGAGCTCTCAGACTATTTTTCTAAGACTGAATTACATAAGTATGATGTCATTGATCACCTTAATTCCACAAGCTTTAGCGACTCCCTGTTGCCACACCCTCCCCAATTAAAATGTAATCTCCTTGAGGACACTGACTGAGTTTATATTTGCAACCCTAGCTCTTAAAATCTTGCTTGGCAAATAGCAAGATCTTAATAATAAGTGTCTTTTTTTTTTCAACCCTTCCTTCCTTCAAACCCTACTTGATTGTAAACTTCCTATATCTATCTATCTATCTATCTATCTATCTATCTATCTATCTATCTATCTACCTATCTATCCACATATATATATATGTATATATATATATATATATATATATATATATATATATATACACACACACACACATGCACACATACATATATATAATTTTTTTTCATAGTACTCTACATCATGGCTTTCCCAGTCACCCAAGTTAAAAACCTGGATATCTTCATCTCATCACTCCCTCTCTTTCTCTCACCTCTCCCCCCAATAGCTAATCAGTTACTAAATCTTATAATATTTACCTGTGTAATATTTCTAGCATTTGTCTCCTACTCTCTATGCATGTAACTACTACCCTACTTCAAACTCTTATCACCTGGCCTGTTGTAATGGCATCCAAATTAATCTCCTTGATTCAAGTTTCTTTTCATTCTAATACATCCTCTGCAGAGCTGGAAATGTGATTTTCTAGAGAAAAAGTCTGATTACACCATTCCCTACTCAATAGACTATAGTGCCTCCTTATTAACTCTGATTAGATATTATAATTATATGCAGTTATATATACATAGATCTATTTATCTCATAAAAGATAAAGTAATATAATAAATTAATATGGTAATTAATACAGTAGTATAATTTATAATTTCTAAATGAGTAAACATATTTATTTGGAGTGCTGGCCTAATTAAAAAATTATTGATGTGGGGCAAAATTTAAAAAAAATGAAGACCACTAGTTTTGAATATGACCGTATGTGGTCATATGTGGGTAGATGAACAACATATAAGGTTTATCCATTAGCATACAGTGTTTGGACAGGCACTGTAAAAGGACAAGAAATTGGACCCAGAACTAAATAGGAAGATGGTAGGGTTGTTTTTTTTGGGGGAAATGACAAAGTGCTTTTAATGATGCCAAGCTTCTCTTTGAAACATAGGTCCATACTTTTAATGACATTATTCTACCCTTGTTTGTGTGACTAAATCTCATCAAATCAAGAGTTTTTACATAAATAAAAAAAAGTATCATTCAAAGGGCAATGGAGAGGCTCCTGATTGGTGATGAACATGATGTAACATAATAAAGAATTATGAAGAAAAACCCAGGTGAAGGATATTGTTACTCATACAAGGAAATACATGAATAAAAAGAAAATTAGTTGGTTATGAGACAGGAATGTGTTGTAATCAATGGACAGATCTTGTGTGCCTCAGATATCTTCTTATTATTGGGAGAGGGAGAGGAAGGCCCACAGCCCGACCTCAGCTGATCTTGGGATGAGAAGGATGTAAGAAGTAGTTACATATGATGAGTAGGCACGGATGGCTTGTGAATTTCATCACTGGAGGGAAGAACCCACCTCAGAGGAGTTACAAATCCATTTTGGGGTAGATTGTGTATTTTACTATCTGTACACATGATATTTCCTGCCCTTCAATGGAATGTAAGATCCTTGAACACACAGACTATTTATCTTTGTATCTCTAGTACCTAGCACAGTTACTTGTGAGTTTAATATTCTATTGTATTATGTCATTATCTATATCTATATTTATATTGATCTATATCAATATATAAATATCTATATATAAATGTATACACACATTTATATGTGTATGTATCTATACACACACATATATTTTATATATAGAGAGAGAGAGGGAGAGAGAGAGAGAGAGAGAGAAGTGGAGGGGAATATCTAACATTTGGCCTAATGGCTGAAGCAACTCCCCTGTAATTTTCCAGGTCAAGCTATAATGACAGTACCTATTAATTAAGTTTTATCTTGTTGGGTTCCCCAGACTCATACCCTTTTGACATGACCTGACACAGCATCCATTCTTGGAAGCCTTGATGCCAGGGTATCTCCTGAGTGGTTTGAAGACTGGGCTTCCCAGAAAGTTCATCCAACCCTGTGAATTACCATACTCAATCCTTCACAGTGGGGAGAGAGAAGGGTAATGGAACAGGTAATTGATTGGGGTGTTCAATGTGAGAGAGGTTGTTCTGAGGGGCTTCACTGGCTGGCTGATGATGCCTGCCATTTGAGCCAGGATTCTGAAAGAACATGGACAGTGAGAATGGGGTGGTCATATTCTTGAAGAGCTGGCTTTAGTTTTTTCAAGATTGCATGGAGTATTGGTGAAGGGGTAGAATAAAGAAAAAGCCAGTTGGATTTGCAAACTTGACTGGGCTACATGAACCCAGAGATTGAGTCCCCAGGGAGAATCTGTCACATGTGGCATTTCTAAGATCTCATTTTGGGAATGGCACTGGAGAACTGTGGTAACTGAATCCCTTAGGTGTAGTGTACATTTATTTGTCTGGGAGCCTCTTTAATTGGAGGATATACAATAGATGCTCTTTCTCTAAAACTCCTTCTGAACTACTCATCTAGCCCAAGTGCATATCTGGGGGTGAGACTCCAACCTTTGGTTATCAACCTCTGGTTATCAACCTCTGGTTATCAGAGGTCAAGATCAGATTCCTATAGTTACCATGACTATTATATAGTACAAGAAAAGGTCATAAATCACAGAATTTAAAACTGGATACAGAGAGCAATTAATCTGACATTTTATAGATGAATAAATTAATATAAGGAGATATTCAACATCAAAAAGCTGTTTAGTGGCAGACGTGGGACTAAAACCCAAATGTCCAGAGTCTTGTCATAAGATCATAGATTTTTGAGCTGGGAGGGGCCTCAGAAATACTCTGGTCCAAAGATTCTTAACCTATTGTCCACGAACTTTGAAAAATACATATTTTGATAATGCTTTAAATATAATTGATTTCCTGGGTAATCATGTTTTGCATTTTATGCATTTTGAACATCATGCAGGTTCCAAGACTATCTTTTTGTACTAGTGTATTCTTGCTAAAACTCTATTATGAGGATACAAAGAGATGAAAGGGCATAATGGATTTAAGTCCTCTTATTTAGAGAAGAGGTCCACTGTTTTCACTAGGCCAAAGAAGTCTATGGCACAAAAAAGGTTAAGAACCCCTCTATGTAATACACCTCTCTCTTTTAGGGCCTGAGGGACTGAATGAGTGAGTACGCAACTTTGGAGTGGTCACACAGAATGTATAAGTCAGAAGCAGGCCTGGAAGCCAGGACTTTCAAACTCTAAGGTCTCATGGACTTTCTCTATTGCTCCTCTTTGAATAGGTACCTGTAACTGAGAAACCTGAGCACTGTACCAGGTAACTCAGCCTTTCCAATTCGGGGGTAGAAAAGCCAGTGTCAATAAAAATTCCAGCATTTCTTGGTTGATTACTAACACATTTTGCTTTTTCAGTTGTGGCTCACTAGCTATTTCGACTGATGGATTCCATACGCTCCTGCTCCCCTGAAACATAAGTAAAACTCCAGACGCAGCACCTATCAATTTAAGAAAAACAACTGGGTTGTAGAATCATTTTTCTTAGCTTCATTTGTCACCGGTTCACATGAAAGGAACAGACAGTCCCTGCTGGGACAGAGAGTCTAGAACAGAGGCTGCCATCTGAAAATCAATCTCCATCTTAGTAGTCTGGCAGTTGGATATGTTGGCTTTTCATGTAAGTCTCTGATGTAATAAGAATTCTTCAAATGAGTAAAATATGGTGCTTTAATAGAAATATATTAAAGTTACTAATTCACAATGCTAGCCAAGTAACATTAAGCTCTATTTTCTTATGACCAGCTTTTTTTTTTTCAGTGGTGGTGGTGGTGAGGGAGGGGAAGGGTAGCAAATCACTTGTATAAGTGACAATAAAATATTATTTAATATTTTTTATCAGATTTGATACAGTAATTGCATATTAAGAAGGCTCTGGCATTTACTCTGCATGGGAAATCTTAGTGTGGGAACTTCTCTCTTCACTATAGACTGCAGACTTTCTATAGCTCAGGAGGCAAGTTACAGAGAATTGGCAAAGGCAACCAGAAGTTGTTATTTGCTTGGCATCTGGCAGCTTGTGAGTGTCAGAAATGAGACTTGAACCAAAGATATTCCTGAATTAATTCTACACCTACTTCCACTATGCCCTGTTATCTCTTTTTAGTGTCTTTATGGAATTTTAGCAAACAGTACACTAGTATAAAAATTACAAAGGTAAGCTTGGAACCTGCATGATCTTCTAATTATCTCATTATCACAGGGGGAAAACAGGGAAAGTCAAGTCATCATGACAAAATTTTCAGAGATAAAAGGGACCTATAGAAGAGGACCTGATTCTGACACTTACTAGCTTTATTTTGCTGGGTAAGTCACTTAACTTGTAGATACACCTTAGGGCTTGACTACTAAGATAAGGAAGGATTACGAACCCCATTAATAAGGAGTTCCTACACTGGAATTATTTTTGAGTGGAGAAATTATTGTAGAAAAGGGTTCATTTCCCACTAATACCAATTGCTGACATATTATTACCAATAGGCAGATATGTCTTGGAAGGGGTCGCACAGTCCTGGCCACTGCCTCTAGCCTAGTCTTCCAAACCATGATCTGGGAAGTAACTCCTGTGGAGAATAAGCCAGTCATCTCCACCACTGCCAATCAACTCCCACTCATAGGAGAGGCATATCAGCCTGGCTGAAGCAGTAGGGGATCCTGGGGGAGAAACAGAAAGCAACATGCACCAGGCAAGTTAAATCACCACCAACTCTTTCAGATTCTGATGGAGACATTCCAGAGTGCTCAACCCAAGAGCCTTCGGGATAGCTATACTTTCTGCCTAGACCCCAAAAGTATCACTCTGGAAAGAAATGGCAATAGACATGCAGCTTCCAGTGGACATGCAAAACCTGTTTCTGCAGGTGCTATTAACTGCCCCTCCTACACCCCTTCAGAAAAGAAAGTTTTCATTGTCATCAAAATCCTTTGCATTGTGTCATTGTTCAACATCAGAAAGTGATATGATTTTTTATCAGTGGAAATATCATTAAAGAAGGATTAACATCTGTTTTGCAACTGAAGTTTAAGGATCATGGAACTTTGACATCTGACCTGCAGATGAAAACTATCATGTGTTGTCTCCCTCAAAAGAATAAGGGATTCTTGAGAACAGGGGCTGACTTGATTTTCTATTTGTTTCTCTAATACTTAACAAAGTGTTTTGCTTCTAGTAAGAGCCTAACAAATGCTTCATTCATTCATTCATTCATCATTCATTCATTCATTCATCATTCATTCATCATTCATCTATCCTGACAGTCACTATTCCTTTTTATAGCCTACAAAGATGGTTACAAGAAAATTATCTTTGAAGATTTTGTGAATGGCAAGTACTTACTGCTATTATAAGTATTTTATAGCTCAATTTAGTTGAACTTCAGGGCCTAGAGGTAAACCATCTGTTCACTTAACAATTATTTTTGGGCCTTTTTTTTGAATTGAGTCAGAATAGCTAATATGGTACTAGAAATGCAAATTGCTATAAATATTGATAATGGAGGGGGGATCCTACTGTCAAAAACAGTCGGTTTATTATGATCATCTCATAAATACATTCTAAAAAGATGCCTTGTTGAGTATGTCCAATAAAAATATTTTGGTATTGTCATATTTATTATCTAATTTTTCTTTTTCTTTTCTTTATTTATTTTGGCTGGGCAATGGGGTTAAGTGACTTGCCCAGGGTCATACAGCTAGTAAATGTCAAATGTCTGAGGCCGGCTTTGAAGTCAGGACCTCTTGACTTCAGGGATGGCATTCTATCCACTGTACCAGGTAGCTGCCCCTATTATCTAATTTTTCAAATGAGTTTTGTGGAATAATATATATTTGAGCAAGTCTATAATATTGATTTTTTAAAACCAACATGCTAGAATCTGTGTGTGTATATCTATATCTGTGTCTATATATTATATATGTATGTAAATCATATCTGCCACAGAATATCAGCATTTCAGAGTTGGAAGGAACCTCTAAGGTCATCTAAATGAAACCATATCCTCAAAAGAATTCTTATCAATGTACATGCAACAAGTACTCATCCTTTTCTTGAGGCTTTGAAAGATGGAGAATTCAACATGTCTTGAGGAGTCCATTTTGCTTTTGGATAGTTCTAATTGTTCAGAAGTTTTTTTATACTTCAAACCCAATATTTCAACCTTCTGATTTCGACCAAAAGTTGAAATTTTCCTAAATTTTCCCTCCCGGTCTCAACAGGATAAGTATAACCTTTCTTCCATATACCAGCTCCAAAAGTACTTTAGGTCAATTTTCATGCAGCCTTCAAATGCCTAAACATCCCCAGATCCTTAAACAAATCCTCTTATGGTACCAACTCCTTTCCATTCTGTTTGCTCACCTCCAAATGTTGTCCAACATATTAATACATTGACTAAACAATAGTTCCCAGAACTGACCAGAATTCTTAATCTGTGATTTGACTAGACTAGGGTACAGCGTGCCTATTTCTTGCTTGTTTCTGGTATCCAAGCTTGTTTTAATGCATCTGAATATTGCATTAGTATTTTTGGCTCCTGAAGCATATGGCAGCTCTTATTTTGCCTGTAGGTCACTAAAACCTCAGATACATTCCAGACAAATATACCTCTCCCACCTAATACTCATAAAATTTTTTTAGCCCAAGCATAAGACTTCACATTTGTCTCTATTAAATTCCTTCTTTTTATTTGGCCCAAAGTTCTAGCCAACTGAGTTCTTTTATGGATTTTGATGCAATGTGCTTATACAAGTTTATAAGCTACACAACAAAATTTATTTCATAACACGATATCCTACAAGCACAGGGTCTTGGAGTTGAAAGATACCTCAGAAACTATCTAGTCATCTGCTTTAAGTTTTCTGGTGATGGGAAGCTCTTTACTTATCAAACAATTCCATTTGATTTTTAGATAACTAATTCTTACATTAAACTCAAATCTGTCTCTGTTTAATGTCCACACACTGCTCCTATTTCTGCCTTCTACAACCAAGAAGAATAAATGAAATCTCTCTTACATATGACTGCCCTTCAAATACTTTGAAGATAGGTATCATATTCTTTCTTTAGATTAAACATCCACAGTACCTTTAAGTAATTTTCATAAGGCACAATTCTAGGTCCCTTGGTGCCCTTCTTATAGATGTGCTTCTTTTAGCTTGCCTGTCTTTTTCTAAAATGTGGTAATCAGAATTGAATACAAAACTTGATATGTATCATGATTAAGGTAGAGGAGAGTGGGATTTCTGCTGTCCTATGTTTTCACTCATTCTGGTTAAAATCTCATTATATTTTTGGTGACCAAGTCACATTATTGAGTTGCTATCCACTAAAAGCCCAGTTCTTCTTTCAGAAAACTTGATATTAATTTTTTCTTAACTTCCACAGGCACTTTATTTTTTTTGGGGGGAAGGGAGTACTAAAGCATGGGACTTTATGTTCATCAATTATAAATTTGATTTTATTAGTAAGTTCATTGACTAACTTGGCATTTTTTTTCCCAAATTCTGGCTGTTGTCTAATATATTACCTATCCTTCCCAACTTCATGAAATTCATGTCTTCTTCCAAGTCATCAATAAAGTAGTGAAACAGGCAAGAAGAGATACCTAGGGCAATTCATGCAAGTCTCTAAGTTGGCTCTGATTCACTCATCAGCATTCTTTGAATCTAGTTACTCAATCTACTCCAAATCCATCTAATTGCACTGTCATCTTGCCCACATATGTCTATTTCTTCTCTCATAGCAAAGGCTCACTGGTTTTTATAGTGCCTTCCCTATATGGGTTAATGGCATTGAGACAATGACCATCTTGTCTAAAAGATATCATAAGAGGCTTTTCCAAAGGTCCCATTGAAATGTAGACATATTTATTACATGCCTCTGATCTTCAGTTTAGTAGCTAGAGTTAGTATGGCTTGATCTGTTCTTGATGTTCGTATTGGCTCTTAATGACTAATGTTTTCATTCTAAGAGCCCCAAAACTATCCCTTTAAGATATATTTTAAACTTTTTTTCTGAGACTCAGAGTCAAGCTAAATTGTCTCATGGTTTAAAGAGTCTACATTTCTCCTTTTTCTTCTAGACAAATAATGCCTGTCTTCATTCCTATAGTACATCTCTCATCCTTCAACAATTTTTTTCAAGTTCCCTCCACTGACATAAGTGATCACTCAGACAAGTTCTCTCTGACATCATTCACCTGATCTCAGCAATTTGAGCTCACCAAGGGAGTGCTCTAACCAGATCCTTACTTATTTTGAATTTCAAGTTCCTGTTGACAGTTTTTATTCTGTTCAAAAGTTATCATTGTTGAATAAAATAAAGGTTCAGCAGACTGCCCCAAATCTCCTTTGAACAGAATAATCATTACATGTGCTCTGAGCACTGATCCTACCTCTTTTTTGATTGCCTCCTTTCTACATAACATAACTAGAATAGATACTTTTTGCTGTCCCTAGCCTTCATTGCCAATCTCAGATCATTCTGTTGCTTTTTGACAATTCTGACACTCTTCTGATAGAATCATGTCATTGATTTTCATTCATCTTTGGTTACTTGCCATTCCTTACATAGTCTTGTATGTGCCCTTTAAAAAATTAAGCTGGTTGATGAGGTCCACATATAATTTTTCACCGAAAGTGACATCAATCAAATAACTCATTCATAAGACTTAGTTCCAAATGACGTTTGACAATTTGAACAATTCAAACTTATTATACAAGATGAAGAAATGCAACCTTTGGGAATACTGGTTATTTTAAATAATGTGCCATAGGCTTCAAAGTCAATTTAAAAAAAAAATTGAAGTTTGGAATAACCTCCCAAAGTGACCACTTTGAAAAGGATAATTCTTGTGTTTGTCATATTATCTATAGACATAGTTTTACACTGTCAAATGCAATGAAGAGATCACCTGTTTTACAGAAGTGCCAGCTTCATGAAATAAGTGACTAGTAAAGATGATTTATATTTGGCACCCCATATTGTGGTGATAGCTAGTGTTGTGGAATTTTAGCTGGTCATTCCAGTGTCTTAGGACATGTAAGTTAGATGGAGCCTTGGTAAGCTGTGGAGATTGTCAGTTGCCTACAGTATGATTTTCATATTCTGCTATCTGTATTGGTTAGTCCTGCTGTAGATAATGTAATGGTTAGTTTATCTGTGTGTGTGAAGGACTGACCATGGGATACTCAGGGAATTTTCACAAGGGAGCCATGCTTTCCTGGAGATGCAGAACTTTGGATCTTAAATCTCAGGCAAGGCACAGAAGCTCATACCCAGGACAATGTGAGGCAGTGCAACAGGCAGGTGCAAGCTCCACATGGAAATTCCAGAAAGTACCACTCTGTTAAAGGCAATCCAACATGGAGTATAACAGCACTAGTAGAACCTAGCAAGCTGGGGGATGGATTTACTTGGTGGCAAAAGCCAATTGCAAGGAGACCTCTTCTGTTAGTTTCTTGGATGTTTGACAATGACAGAGTAGCCACTGAGGGAGAAAAAAGAACCTGTTGTTTCTATGCTCCATCATATTTAAATTTCTTCATCCTCCTCCTTCCCCAATGTTAAGATAGTTCTAGATGCAATTATCTACATCTCCTTAGCCTCTTATTGCTCTTTCTGCTTATTCAATAACGCCAACTTTAATTTATTGTATCTTGTCCTGTGAAACCTTATCATTAATCTATCCTGGTCATTTTATTCCTTGTCCTAGTTCCTTTCTCATTAATGCCACTGTCTATTCTCCCAACCATAAAAGAAAGGAAGGAAGGAAGGAAAAAAAAAGAAAAATGAAAGGGAGGAAGGGAAAAAAGAAAAGAAAGAAAAAAGAAAGGAAGGAAGAAAAGGACAGAAAAATGTTATGGGTCATATTTTGAATTTTTATTAAAATATGGTAAATAAAATTTTTTTGACCATTTCTGTTATGTAAGCTTTAGCATTTTGATACTGTGCTAATTCACAGTTACACAAGCATGCCTTTAGAAGGCTCATTCCTATTGCAAATGCCATTAGTGAAATAGGAACTTAAAGCATTAAATACCATTTTCACATACTTTTTATTGTTTTCTCATTTAATTCTATTGCTGTGTTTTTACCTTAATAGTAAAAGTACATGGATAACAATACATCTAAAGCCAAGGACTAAGAGAACTGTCATTTTAGATTGGGGAGGGGTGAGGGTGGGATTTCCTAGATATTTTCAATTTTGGAACTACATAAAATTTCTCATGTAAAAAGTAAGCATATTTGATGAATAAACTGAGTCCTTGTCTAACATATATAACTGTATATATAATATAGATGAAGCAATGTTGATTTTACAATGTGTACATATATATATTGTAACATATATATACATACACACACATACGCACACACATACACACACATATGAAACATATACTGTAAGATCAACATTGTTTCTTCTGTTTGGTTAGCAGGCTAAATATAAATGAACATTTCTAATTTCCAGAAAATTACCACTTTATTTTCAAAAATAACAGAAGCCTATACAATTTAAAGTATCACCTTAATCATCATTAATTCCTCAATGCCCACACATCCCTTTGCAAAAACACACATACATATAAAGCATTATCTTATTGTGTAGAGAGAAAAAAAATAGATTCAGCAAAATTCCATTGGAAAGAAATAAATCTTTTTTGAGTCTTAACTTCAAGACAATCCCATACTAAAGTTTCCATGTACTTCTTTGATTTCGAAGCAGACAAATCCCCAATTAAAAACAGTAATAAAAACGACCTTTAAAAACTCCACAGCTGATACTACCATTGACACTAGCCATTAGCCATGAGTAGAATTTTTCAGCTGAGTTTTAAGCCCCTGAGAAATTGGGTTTCTAATGGAAATACTGACAGGCTCTTTACTGCAGGGGTACTAGCAGGCGCCGTTGTAATAAATGAGACTGAGTGAGATATGATACAGGCCCACAGGTAATTAATGGCAGGAGGAAAATAAAATAGAGACGCAACATCCCACTGAGAGCATGACTCAGTGGAAGAAACTCGTAATAAAACACAAAGAATGTCTATTTAGCAAGGAGCTGTGTGAGAAATCTTGTAAAATAAATCATGCACAGGGACTGTGGCTAGGAGCAATCAGTGCATATGCTCTTATAATCAAGACTTTTAAAAATACCTATTAAAGAACATTTATTTGGTTAAGCAAAATTTCACTAATGCAATAAGAAGGCAGGTCACTACTGAAGTAAGGTGTGAATATCCAGCAGGGGTGGGGAACCTGTGACCTGGAGGCCACAGGTTTCCCACCCCTGGGGCTTTCTAGAAAAGCTTTTGTGGAATGTTCACCTGCTAAAGGCTCAGGAATGTCCACTTCAGAATTCTTTGTATGGTGTTTTCTTAGAATGTTGCATGTGTCAGGAAGCACTTTTCTCCTCCCAGTGACTTCTTGAATTTCTCTCCGTGGCTCCAGGGTTATTGTTTTATTTTCTCCAAGAGAATGTGGAAGGAGCCAGAAAGTTCACTGCTCTTTGAAAACTTGTGTAATTTCTTTTAGTTTTGTCTATGTACAGTGGACTCTGCCATTATGATAGAAGTCCCCTTCACTCTTCTTCTTCAGGCACTAGTTAAGGTTAGCTCCTGTGCGTTTGGGGAAGTTCTCTGAGTAATTAACAGTTAAGGAAGTTGTGCCCATACTCCCTGGAAATTGTAGCAGGGATCAAGGAAATAAAGTTAAGAAATATCACTGAGGAAAAACATCTACCATAACGTTCTATTATCAACAGTGTAATGCTAAGTTTAACAAATGGCTGTTCAAAAACATATGACACATTTTTAAGTTTAACTCGCATTTTTAACATTTTCTTCGTTACTTTCTTCAGTGCAATCAAAAAAAACAATAAATCAAGTGCTTATTTGTAGCATTTGCCATTTTCAGAGGTATGAATGCTCACACTGAAAATTTAACAATCAGCTTTCCAGGAGCTGGTATGATCTGACTCCAACATACTCCTGCCTATTTTTCACTCATTCGTATTATAAGGTTCAGAGTGGCATTTTATAATTTCTTTTATATTTTGCAATAATAGACTTTTCCTTTATATTATCCCTCAATCTTTAGTTTGAAACAAGATCTACGCTCATCTAGAGAAAGTATTTGCATTGAGTTTTCATATAGTAAGGCTAGAATGTAAATGGTGAATGATTTGAAATTCCAGGAGTAAATCATCTTATTAATTAACATAAAATACAGATATACACACACATATATATATGTATATACATACACACACATATATACACACATATATTTATACGCAATACATACATATACTTTAAAACTATATATATACTTGTATATGTGTATATATACACATATGCATATATATATGTGTGTATGTATATACACACACACACAAGTATATATACATACATACATACACACACACATACATACATATATACACTTGCAAAGTCCAGGGTTAGGTGTTTAGCTGATGTTTGCTGTTGTGTTAATTGATTAATTGGAGCTTTTTATGCAGTTTTTAAAGCAACAAGAAAAGCTCAGCTGAGGCAGCACACAAAAAAATCATCATGGGTGCTCCATTTCCATACAATAGGTCAGGAATAAATGAAGGAATGAATAAATAAATACATGAATAAATGAATGAATGAATATTTAATCCACCTCTACATTGCTATTGATGTTGGTGTGTATTGAGCAAGAGTAGCCAGGTCGTTTTTGAAATTGCAATGCATTGTATGGCATGTGGTACAATAGAAGCAAAGGTTCAGAAATGTTTGCAGCAACCTGGCTCAGGTATTTTGAGCTTTACCTCCTTTCTTTCCTGGTGATGTGATACATGACCCTGGCTACTTTATCTCATGGGAGGGTTGCAATTTGAGAGTTTGTGTGCCATGTCTGATTTTTTCCTAGAAGTTATTCTGTGGTCCACGGCTAGTTTCTCTATGGCTAGCCAAGATGCAGAGTAGATCTAAGAGGAGATTTCAACACTGCAAATACATTTTTCAGAGTCTGGCTCAAGTTGTATATCTGATTCTTCCAGAGCAAAAACATGACAATCTACTTCCCTTCTCCTGGGTTAGTAACACAGCTACGTAACATCAATTTCAACACAAACCCAATTTAAAAAAAAAAAACAATGAAATAGACTTTTATCCGAGAAAAAAGTTGCATCTATTTGTTTGTTGTTCACTCGCTTTCAGTCATGTCTGACTTTTCATGACCTCATTTGGGGTTTTCATGACAGAGACACTGGAGTGGTTTGCCATAAGCAAACAGGGTTAAGTGACTTACTCAGGGTCACACAGCTAGTAAGTGTCTGAGAACAGATTTGAATTTAGGAAGATGAGTCTTCCTAACTCTAAGCTGGGCATCCTATCCACTGAGCCACCTCACTGCATGAACCATGTTTAATTTCTTATTCTGTTTAGTTATCATGAAGATACTATATAAATTCGTAAATGGATTGAAACAATAAAATTATTAAGAATCTTTACACTGCAGATTAGAGTGTACCTCAAACTATGACAACATAAATGAGTGAAATTCACAAATGTTTTCCATGCATGTTAAGTAAATTGGGAAATTACAAGTTATTTCAGAAGCTATACTTAGCACATAGCTAATGAACTTCATGAAACCAGCATGTGATGCTGTTTTGAAAAGTTGGCCATATAGGTGAAGGGGTGGCACTTATCTTTGAAATCTCAGGTTTGTCCATTTCTCCCAGATCATGGCCATCTTCTTCTACCATGTGACCCAGGAAAGCCATGTCCTTCTTGTATTGCACTCCTCTATTCTTTTCCCTACTAAGGGAAACAGAAATTTCAATGAGATGATTTCTAAACCAAGCCATCTGAATCTTGACTTGAATTTATAAATCGATAGTGTAGAAGTGAGTGGTTCCAATATCTCCACTATTTAGAAATATATAAGAGCTATTATTTGATAAAAATAACACACAAAACAACAAATAATAAAGTAATAATAATAAAAAAGATGAAAAAAGAACAAAACTGTAACAGTTTCTCATGATTACAACTCAGATTGTCTGAAAGCAAGGAAGCAATGACAGCTAATTTAGATCAAGGTCCAGACCTCTGTCCTATTTAGTACTGTGTTATTTCTAGCTATTCATTGGCTTCTTCTATGGAAATCCTTTCATACACAATTAATTAATAAATACAATCTATTAATTAATAGACATTATTAATAACTAATAATCAGCATTAATATATTACAGAATTTTTTGACCAATCATAGCTATAGCAGACAATGTGAAGAATTAGAAATAGTTGGAAGTTGATATTTAAGAAATTTAATGAAGATATTTAAAAAATGCCTGTTGTTTGCAGGAAGGAGAAGAACTACTTTGTTGTCAGTTCTCTGATCTGTAGGAGCAACATCAGCAGCTAGCAGATTCGGTCCATTCTACCCCCATACCACTTCTCCATGAATAAACAGAGCAATGGAAAACTCTATTCACCTTATCGATATCCTTTCTTTTCCTTTTGCCACCCAGTGTTGAGCTTTATTCAAAAATGCCCACACATTCCTCTCTAATCCTGAACTGAACTTTGGCATGAGGATGCTTTGGCTCTAAGTTCTTCCCATGGCCCCATGGGATCTTCCTGGTCCCAAAAGAAAGAACTTTCACTATCCCTTTGGATGGCAATTTTCAGAACTATATGTAATCATTTTCTGGAGCCTGGTCTTGTTCATGTAGGTATAAGATTTGTTTTCTTAGAACCTTAGAGTCACGGATTTAGAGTTAGAAGGGATATTTACTTTTATATGTTTGTCTGAATTTATTCATTCAATAAATTAAATAATGGACACCATGAGGATGGATGAGAATGATTTCGTGTTATCTACAGTAACTTCTAGTTCTAGCCACTTTAGACTTACTATGAGAAAAGTCTTAACTTTTTTTTTTCTGTCCTTGTCACTTGAGATGTATGCTTGACTAACCTTTATTCCCATCCACACTAAAATAAATAGCTTTCCTCACCTAGAACTTCATGTTAACCTTTGTTTTGGTTATAGGGTCAGTTCATTTTTTTTTAAAAATTGAATATGTCTCACTGCTATCTAGAAATTGTCTAATTTTTATAGCCCACAAATGGGCTATCTATGGCTAACACTGAGAACTATATGAGTAGCCAAAGAAATCAATAGTTTCTTAGATTCTTTTAAAATGTTATTACTTTGCAGGGACCAGTTCTTTCTAATGGGATGCTTTCTTACTGTACATTCATACTGCTTCTGCAAATTATTTGTCTGCTGATAAGGAAGAGATTAGAAATGAGGCACTTCTTTAAATCTATAACCAAAAATGTTCCAAAACAACCTTATCATTATAACGCAACTCAATTTAACAAACATTTGTTAACTGCTTAATATAGTGGAAATAACTCTGGCTCTGGAGTCAGGTCCAGTTTCAAATGAATCCCATCTCTAACGTTAACTATTGGAGTCCCCCAAGGCTCTACCCTGGGCCATTTTCATTTCTTCTTGTCTACTGTTTTACTTGGTAATCTCATTACCTTCCTTGGAAGCTTGGTGGTATAGTAGAGTGCTAGTCCTGGAGTAGGAAAACATGAGTTGAAATCTAGCTTCAGACACTTACTAGCTGTGTGACCCTGGGAAAGATAGTTCACCTCTGTTTGCCTAAATTTCCTCAATTGTAAAATGGAGATGATAACAACACCTACTTTCAAAATTGTTGTGAGGATCAAATAAGATAATATTGGTAAAACACTTAGTGTCTGGTACGTAGTAGATGCTATAGAAATGCTTGATGTTATTATTAATCATTGTTATTTCAAATCTTATGTCTGTACAGATAACTTTTCATTCTATTTGTTCAGCCACAACTTTTTTTCCTGATCTTCAGTATTAAATTAACTGCTTATTAGATATCTTGAAGCAGATGTCCCCATAGACATCTTAAACTCAACATGTTGTAAATGGAACTCATAACCTTCACTCCAAACCCTTCCCCCTTCCTAACTTCCCCATTACTGTCGAGTCCACTACCATTCTTCTAGTCACCTGGGCTCACAATCCAGGTGTCATTCTCTATACCTCACTTTCTCTTGCACCCCACATCCAATTATTTGCCAAGTTCCATTGTTTCTACTTTTTTTAATATCTCTTGCAGATTCCTCTTCTCTCCTTGGACACTGCAATCACCCTGGTGCAGGCCATTATCACCTCATATTTGTACATCAAAACAGTCCTCGCTTCAATTCTCTCCCTGCTCCAATCCTATCCTGTACTTACTGTCAAATTGATTTTCCTAAGGTTCAGGACTGATCCCATATCCTGCCTATTCATCCCCATTTCTTCAGAGAGACCTTGTGAGACATGGGAAACACTGGCACAAGACCACCCAGTATGGCACACCTGAATCAAAGAAGGCACTGTGCTCTATGAGCACAGCAGAATTGCAGTAGCTCAAAAGAAATGTGAGATGTACAAATTTAGCGACATTTCCACTACAAATGTTCATATAGACTATTTATGCCCAACCTGCTGCAGAACCTTCTGAGATCTTATTGGTCTGATCAGCCACCCTGTGCCTTGACTCTGACATTGTGATGTCATTTTGGTTCTCTTCAAGTAAGAAGGACAACAACAAAAAACAGACAAACAAAAACCCCCACCCATTTAACAAACTCCAGTGGATAATTGTTACATTTAGGGTCAAATATAAAATACTGGTTAGCTTTTAAAGACTTTTGTAATATGGCACCTTCTTACCTCAAAAGTCTTTCTACACTTCACTGTCTTGTGTATATTCTGTGTTCCAGAGACATTGAGAATTTTCACTGGCAGTCCCCTATGCCTGGAATGTTGTACCTTCTCAACCCTGACTTGTGGCTTCCCTGGTTTCCTTCAAGTCTCAGCTAAAAGCCTACCTTCTTCAAGAAACTTTTCCTGGTCCTCCTTAATCTTGGTGCCTTCTCTCTAAAACTAGCTCCAATTTATCCTAAATAAATTTTATATATATATACTTATATATATGAACAAAATTTATCCTAAATAAATTATACACACACACACATACACATATATGTATGTGTGTGTGAGTGTGTGTGTATGTGTGTGTGTATGTATTTATGTATGTGTTTTTGCATGTTGTTTCTCTCATCAGAATGTGAGCTTCTTGAAAGTAAGGGCTATTTTGTTTTTTGGTTTTTTTGCCTTTCTCTTTATTCCACATAACTCAACACAGTGTCTGAAATTGAGTAGGCACTTAATAAATGCTAGTTGCCTTGACTTGACTCCTACTACATACACGACCTTAACTTCCCTGAGCTTTCATTCCCTCATCTTCAAAGGATGAGGTTGGACTGCCATGGCTTCTAAGGTGATTTTCAGCTCTAGATTGATGATAATGCCGTGCACAAGGCATTAAGTAGGTTTTGGGATTACAAAGACAAAAGGCCCTCAAAGAGTTTATTTTCTACGAGGGAAGGTAACCAACATAGATGTGAATAAGTCATTTTTTTTGGGGTGGGGAAGGTTTGTTTTTTCGTCTGGAACTGTGATTTTATCAGTATGGGGAATTCCAAGTAGAAGAATCTCCATGTACTAAGGCAGATCTGAAAACTACTGTCTTTGACAGTTTTCTGGGACACTGAGAGGTTAGGTTATACCCAGAGTGCATCCCAAGATGGTATATCCAGTATTTGTCAAGTGGGACATGAATTTAATTGTTCCTGACTGTGAGGCCAGTCCTCCATCTACTACTCCATCCCATTCTGCTTCTCTAAACACAAAGTACGTACAAAATAATTTTTAAAGATGTAAATTTCAGCATGCTGGGGGTATTATCAATTGAAGAGGATGGGAACTAGAAGGCCCTGTAAAGGAAAATTCCTAGAATCTCTGCCACTTTCCAGGTAATCTTTCTGAAGTGGGGAGTAGCAGAAAGAGCAGATGATTCGGAGTGGTGAGTTCTGAGTGCTAATCTTAGCTCCTAAATTTAGTAGCAGTATCATTTGATTACTTTGGAACTTATTTTCCTTCTAATAGTATTGGAGGACAATGTGTAATATGAGAGGGAAGCCATATTTTTTGCATGTCTGCATTTTGGCTCAGTCTCTTTGATGCCCTCATAGCTCTAGAGCCACATACATAGGCTTGGTTCTGGGATCCTCTTCCTCTCTAATGACTGATATTATCCAATAATTCCTTTTGAGGCTTTTCCTGCCTTTTTAGAAAACTGCATCTTGACAACCTATAGTTACCAAGATGAGGCATTGCCAGATACTCTACTTTCCTTCCTGGCCATAATCTTGGTTCTCAAGGCCATCTTCTACTCACATATCAAAATGATATTCCTTGTCATGTCCACCTCCTGGCTTAACTGAATAAAATCCATTTTCTGTAGGAATCCTTTTCCAATTCCCCTTAATTCTATTATCTTCCTCCTGTTAATTCTTTTCGTTTCATCTTACATATAACTTGTTTGTACAGAGTTGCTTGTGTGTTGTCTTCCCCATTAGACTGAGTTCTTTGATAAAAGGGATGGTCTTTTGTTTTTCTTTGTGTTCCCATCACTTAGCATGATGTCCAGCACATAGTAAGTGTTCAATAAATGTTTATCATTGGGGCCAGCTAGGTGGCGAAGTGGATAGAGCTCTGGTTTTGGAGTCAGGAGGACCTGAGTTCAAATCCAGCCTCAGATACTTGACACTTAGCTGTGTAACCCTGGGCAAGTCACTTAACCCTGATTGCCTCAGCAAAACAAACAAAAATAAATGTTTATCATCTGACTAACTTACTCTAGAAGTCTGGGTGACAAAATTTTTCATAAGCCTGGCCTTGTCCAGATAATTGCCTTTTCTATGTTTATGAAACTGGCTCATGTGACTCCAGTGACTCCCTAGGCAATGTAGGTAAGAGACTCTCTACGATGCCTTTTGCTGCCATCTATCAGGCCATATGTTTGAGACGATGTGCAACTGCTCATTTAAGGAAAGATATTGCCACATTGGATGGAAATAAACTAAGATGGGGAAAGGACTAAAAATTATGTCATATGAAGATCATTTGAAGTAACTGGGGATATCCAGTCTTAAAGATTAAAGACTTCAGAGGGATGTGATATCGGTCAAAATGTTTAAAAGGTACAATGTAGAAGAGGATTAAATTTGTTCTGTTTTTTTTTTTGCCTTCAGAATCATATCTAATAGAAACTATAGGAGGACTAATTTAATTTCAAAATTTGAGAAAAAAAACAATAATTCCCTAGTAATGAAAACTTCCTAAAACCTAAATGTGTTTATTTGGTGAGCTTGTGAGTTCTATCTTCATGGAGATTATTAGGCAGAGGCTGGCTTGCCAACTCTTATGATATCATAGACCAGAGGTTCTTAATTTATTTTTTATTTGCTTTGTTTCATGGACATATTTTGGCTGTCTGATGGTGAAGCTAATGGACCTCTCAGATTAATGCTTTTTTTTTTTTTAATTTATAATTGAGGAAAATCCTCAATTTCATGTAATGGTTAGTAAAAATAAGCATGTAATTTTTTTTTCCTATTTCAAGTTCACAGATGCCTTGAAATATATTCATGGACCCCCTAGGAGTCTGGGGACCTCAGGATAAGAATTATTGTAGAAGCAATTCATGCTTTGGCTCAAGGTTGGGCTAGATAACTTCTGATGTCTCTTCCACCTTTAAATCAAAAATTCTATGAAAGAGTTAAGCTTCTAACTTTTAATCATCAGTTAAGAGAGGCTTATGTTTAGTTCATTCTCTACTTTAGGATAAGTAAGTTGCTCCTTCATTCACTGGAAGAAATGAAACTCTTTGCACTCTTCTCATGGAGGCAAATTTTAAGTTGTATGTGTTTGAACAATTTCAGGTAAATCATCTTAGGAAAAAATGACTCATACACTTTCAATAACATGTGAGAAAAATATTTAGTTAAGAAATTCAATGGAGCTCCCTCCCTCTACCCAATGCCAGCCTGCTTCTTTTCTAAATTGACCTAAACATATGAAGAGGAGAGGAATGGAAATAGTTTCTTAAAAACCTCAATCTGCAACTCATCTGCTTGAGATATTTTGGTTTCTTATTTTAGACACTGTCTTGTTAGTGTCAGCACTCTGTGCACAGCCTCACCAGTTTGAATGTGCAATACAAAAACCTGTCATGTATCACACGTACTCTATTCAATACTTTTGATGCTACCCTTCTCCCTAAAGTGACCTCAGCTATTCAGGTGGTACGAGAAAAGAAGGCATTACACCTGGAATCTGAGCTACAAAAAAAGGCTCTGGAGTAATTTCTGTGGATCCTGGGGGCAGTCAGTGTTATTCTACCTCTACGGATCTGCATGTTCTTCTAGCTGAGATAACAATGACAGTATACAGTGCTGTTGTAATTGTGTAGCATGCTCTTGATTCTCATGTTCTGGTGGATGATTTGAGAAGTCTTTGTTTATGTGCTCCTTGGAGCATGGCAGTTTCATTCTTTCATGAACTAGCAATAAAATATATCAATGAACCATTGTCTGTGTCTAATTTCTGAATTTCCTCCCCTGTTCTTAAAAATGCATTTCTGATATTTACTGTCTGAGAGAATGTATAGATTCTCTGCCAGCTCTCAAGGATTCTATTATTTGATTTGGAGCACTCTTACTGTCTGAAGCATATTCCTTAACTTGTAGAGATATGATAACTTATTGTAATCAAGATGCACTGGTAGTAAATTAGGGCATCCAAAATGTATAGATTAAGAATCTCTTAAGAAGAAGATGGATTATTTTTCATATCAGTAATCACCTCAGGATTGCATTTTAGGAGAAAGAGAAAAATATATCTAAATCACTTTTTTTTTTTACCATTTATAATTTCTTGTATTGAAAAAGTTATTACTGTGCCTTTCTGTAAGTGGACAGTGGTACAATGTTTATTATTACTATGGAAAACCAGTCTTATGAGGATAACAGAAGAATAGGATAGAGTAAAATATATTAGAACTGGAAGGTGTCAGATATCATCTAATTCAAAGTTCATAATTTGAAAATCAGTAAACTAAGGCTTACAAATGTGATGTGACTAACCCAAGGATGCAGATTCTCGAAAAAAACCTAGGTTACAATCCATTTCTTATTCCACTGCACCATTCTCTTTCATTTTAAAGCTCAGAAATCTCTTGTATAATTGTGCTGCTTATGGATGGAAGGTTAGTATTGAATAGGAGCTAGAGAAGAATTGGGTTCATTCCTCTTTCTTGATATTTGTGAAACGCTTGTATGTGGTCAAGTCCTCTGTTAACTTTGGGCTTTAGGCAGTTTTGTAAAGTTCTATCTATTAAGTTACAGATTTGTTGGGATCTGTATCAATGGAAAGAGTTCTCATATTAAGAAAATCAGAAATCGTTGATGTGTGGGTATAGATAGGCTGATGGAGTTATGAGATTTGTTATTCTATTTCCCTGGCGATATCCCTTCCCCTAGCTTTTAAAATTTGAAAGTAGCCAACAAAATTCTGCTCCTTTTATATAAAAAAAGAACTTGGTATACAGATAGAGGATTGACCTAAGTGTCAAGAAGACCTTACTGACTGTGACCCTCATCTCCAAGACCCTTTTCCTACATTATACAAATGTAGTTAAAAAGACATACAAGTAAATGCCAGCCTGGAACACAGAGGAATTCTTTTTTGTGACTATTTTCTTTGGCTTTTAATTACAGAAAATACCATGGCTGACCACTTCATTGCTTTGCTTCTTTGGGGAAAAATAGGAAATAAAAGGAAAAAAAATATTCACAAGAGTTTGACTCAAATGGGTTAAGATCATGGTTGACTGCTACCCAAGCACTTATTCCTTCTGTTATAGTTAAGTCATGGGTGTCCTTTCGCAGAGAATTTGTCTTCCATTCAGTTCCCTGGATATAATTCTCTGCTTGCCATCCATTTTCTTCACATAACCTACACAGAAAAGTTGAATTTAAATGAGCAGGACTTGAGCGCTGATGAACTAGCTATGCTTCAACACCCTATTATGGATGATTTTGTCCTTCCATTTCAAGCTAAGCAAACTCTGTAAGAGGCCTTAGCGATACTGGCTCTGAATTTGAATGAGAAGCCAAACATAGTAGAGTCCCACACTAATAATAACAATTTAGATATTATTTAGTTTCATTTGAGGACCTTATCCATGGGTGACTTCTTATCCCCAAGAGACATTCTGTCTTTCTTGATTTTTGTAAGGGACATTTCTAATTGGAAAGGATGGCATATACTCTCTAGAAGTTAAAATCTTCCAAATTCTGGTAATGATGTAACTTAGGAAATCACGTGTTAGACTTGCAGTGTAAAAGTTGAAGGGTAGTGTGGCCAGGGAAGAAGAAAAGGAAGAAGGAACTGTGAAAGTTCAGAGAAGGAAAAGAAGTAGTCCCAGAGCTGAGGCTTCTCTCCTGGGTTGACTCTTCTCTTTAGAAGTTTGAAGACTTTGAAGTGTTTTCAATAACTCACAATGGCAGCAGCTAGACCATTCCAGAGCTAGTGAGTTCAGTAAAAGATATGGAAAGGAAAGGTGACCAGAGTCTGGGGAGCGGAGGGTAAATGCAGAGCAGCTAAGATTCCCTTGGCTATCAATAGTACATGCTGAGGAAGCCAGAACATACCAAGTTCAGCAGCAAGTTTCCCCATCCTCTCTCCATGAATAATATAGTCCTTTTTTTGCTATGGTGGAAAGACTGAAGAGTTAAATGTGAGATAATCATAAAGTTTTCCAGATTGCTTTCCCATTGTTCTGTAGATACAAAGGTAATAGAGAGGGAGTAGATTAACAGACTGAATCTTAGGAGAAAGGTTTTGGGGTGGATTTGAGAGTGTTTATTATTTATATTACATTACTATCATTTATACTGAATTCTCATTTAAAATAAATTGTGTTTTCCCATTACTACAGTGTACAGCTTGCTTATAACCTTGGTGAGATTCAAGTAGAAGATGTGGGTGTGAGATTCAAAGGGAAAATGTGGGCTTATGATCAATAGAACTGGGGATTCCCAAGAGGTTCTAAGAATCTGGATGTAGCATATAGGGGTGTTATACACATTGTGAGTCTTTTAACTATTATGTGCTATTGTCCATCATTTGATGGTGTTGGTGGTGGAATCATCTCTTTCAGCTTCCCATGACCAGATAGGAGATTGAGTTTGAAACTTGTGGTAGAGTATTTCTGATGCTGGTTAACCTGGAACTTAGATCTTACTCAGGATGATCTTTCATCTTGTGAATGACTTCAGCTCATTTAATCAATTGAAAACATGCATGTATTAAGTGCTTCAAAATTATCAGGGCACCATGCTAAGCATTGAGGCTACAAAAAAAGTCCAAAGCATGATCCTAGCCACTAAGGATAATATTATCAATCAGGATATACTGGCAGAAAATTATGGCATCCAAGATATATAGAAAGAGATTCTTAAGAAAAATACTGATTATCCTTCACACGGGCAATCATTGTTTATATTCTAAAAGGGGAGACAACATATACAGAAATTGGAACATATAAGATACATACAGAGAAAGTAGAAAGTAAATCTCATTTGGGAGGTTCTAGCAACTGGGGGAGGGCAGAGGGAGAGAGAGAGAGAGAGAGAGAGAGAGAGAGAGGAAAAGGTTTCCTGTAGACACTGGAATTTGACCTGAATCTTGAAGACAGCTAGAGATTTTAGAAGGTTCGGGGAGAACATAGGGAAGTTGGGTGGCACAGTAAATAGAGCACTGGGCTTGGAATCAGGAAATTCATCTTCCTGAGTTCAAATCTGGCCTTCAACACTTTCTATCTGGGTGACCCAAGGCAAGTCATTTTACCCTGTTTGCCTCAGTTTCCTCATCTGTCAAATGAACTGGAGAAAGAAATGACTAACCACTAAAGTCTCTTTGCCAAGGTTCAAAAAAAGTTGGACACTACTGAAATGACTGAGCAGCAGTAAGAAGATCATTCTTGATATGGAGAGTTGGTGCACAAACAGGGAGATAAATCATGGAGTATCGTGTGTGGATAAAACAAGTAGGCCAGTATAGCTGTATCCAAGAGTATAGGGAGTGGACTAAAGTGTGAGAAGACAAGAAAAGGGAGGAAGGGCCATCTGTGAAGAGCTTTAAATTCTTTATTTACCAGACGACACTGAACCATGCATTTGTGTCATGAGTTTGGCAAGGTTGTTCTTTTAAAATCTAGAGTTAAACCAGCATGATGCAGACTTATTAGATCATAGATTTGGTGATGGAAGGATTGTTAGCGGTTATGTAGGCCAGTGGAGAAAGCTCAAAGCCATACACGTTATAAGTTGCAATTGGAATTTGAACTTGGGTTCTCTGACTCATATCCACCAAGAACACTTCCTATTGCATCATGCAATGGACTTAAAGTCAGGAGGAACTGGATTCCCAGCCCACGTCCAGTACTCACTAGATGTGCAATCTCAGGCAAATTTCTTCTCTTTGTTCCACAGGCAAATGCTAAGGATTTATCTGCTAAGCTCTGGGGAGTTTAATCTATTGGTGGAGGGAATTCCCGTGCTGAGAATTTTCCCATACAGTACTTTTCTTCCCTACGGAAGAATTCCCAGGCCATTCACATAAGCTTTCACGTGCGATAGAACTTAACCTAATAAAACAACATCAACAAAAACTCTTCTCCAGTTTAGGTTGTATTTTGAAAACAGTTAATAATTCACACTTCTATACCACTTTCAGGTTTACAAAGAGGGCTTTCTCAGAGAAAATTTCCACTATAGCAATAGTTTCCATATTTTTTAACAGCATTTTCTCTCCAGTACTTCATCCACATTTATTAATATAACACATAGTGTTTTCCCTCAGTACACTTACCCAGCAAAATATTCTCCTTATCAATAGTTGAACTGGTTTTGGTTGTATCACTTCTAAACAACTGCAGAAGAGTTTCCATGGAGCCACTTTGTGACTTTTATTAGATGAATTTGCCGTGTGTCTTTTGCATCCTAGAAGTCACATATATTTCTGTAATATTTTAAGGCCTAAGCCCAGGGGTGGGAAACCTTCAGCCTCGAGGCCACATGTGGTCTTCTAGGGCCTCAAGTGAGGGCATTTGACTGAATCCAAACTTCACAGAACAAATCCTTAAGGGGTCTAATAAAGGATTTGTTTGTGAAGTTTGGATTCAGTCAAAGGGCTGCACTTGAGGCCCTAGGAGGCCACACGTAGCCTCAAGGCCTCAGGTTCATGACTCCTGGCTCTAGACAATACTTTCCATATTCCTTGTTATATTTGAGCATTTCTTTAAAAATTCTGCCACTCCATAAAGGTAAATGTTCTGTGCCTGTGTGTCCTTTCTTACCTATTGAACTACAAATTCCTTGAGTTCAGGAAATAGATTCCAATGCTGGCATAGATGGAGATATAAGTCATCTAGTAGTGATGAGAGAATTCAACTACCCAGATGTTAGCTAGAGGTCTCTCTAGACCCAAAAAAGAGTGGTTAATTGTTTATTGATTTTAATTAATCATAATTTCATCCTTCAAAACGTGGGGGAACCAATAAAGGGAAATTCTTTTATAGAGCAAATTCTCATTGATATTAAGGAGAGACAACCACCCCTTAGAACTTAATCAGGGGAAGGAAAATTTAAAAGCATTCAGAGAAAGTATAGGCAAGGTTCTATAGGGAAAGTCAATCCTGGAGATATGGGAAACTTTCAAAAATGAAATACCTGAGACACAAAGAAAAATAATTCCGCTGTGAAGGAAAAAGGGGTGGTTGTCCAAAGAGATTGATGTGGATACGAAGAGATCTTATCAATCAAATTCTATTTGAAACTGACCTATGCAGAATATAGGCACTAGGATAGGTGGCAGTATAAATATAAAGCATAGTATTGTCCTAAGTGAATAATATCTTTGGTGCTATGTTTTATAAGGAACTGAGGTTGCTAAGAAACAACTAAAAGGCAACTCAAAAGAGGCTTTGTTAATTCATTCATTCACTTACTTATTTACTCACTTATTTGTTTATTGATTGACTTTATAGGTAAGATGAGGAAGATTAAAGACGTAAAGGAACCTGTGCTCAGAGTGGATGCTATAATGATAACTGATAAGAGAACTCAGAGCTACTCAACTCTTACTTTTATTTCTATTTTTCCAGATAAAGAGGACAAGGTTTTTTTTTTTTTTTGTTGTTGTTTTTGTTGTTTGTCTTCTGGATATGAAAGGACAGAACAAATGGCTAATGGGGAGTTGAAATGTAGGGCACTTAGGATGAGCTGGCAGATGGGATTGCTGTTCCACTGTCAAAGATTTTTGAAAATATGGGAAGAATTAGATAGCTGCTGTTGGAATGGAATAGGCAAATGTTTTCCTGATTAAAAAAGAAAAAAGAAAAGAAACAGGAGTGTCTGTTAACTATAGGCTAATGAGCTTGGATTTCATTACTGGCAAAATTCTAGAACCTAGTACTAGAAAGAATAGGTAGTGAGTACAAATTACCAATATCACTTCATCAAAAATAAGTCATGTCAGACTAACCGTATGTCCTTATTTTGATAGAGTTTTTAGACAATAAATCAGAGGATGCTGTAGTTATAGATTAATTATTTGTAAAACAAATATATATCAAATTTTCTAACCTAGATGGAGAGAAGTAGTTCATACAATCATTGTGAGGTGAGCTCAGAACTGCTTGAATAGTCACGCTGAAGTAATAGTCATTAAGGATTAAATGTCAACTTGGAAGGGCATTGATTGGGCTTCTGCGATTAGCACTGGGCTGCTTATAATTTTTATCAATAATAAATTGGATAAAAACATAAATGGTATGCTTATAGAATTTATAGATGGTGCTCTAAAGTAAGAGGGTTAGTTAGCATCTTGAATGACAGATTCAGGAGCTAAGAAGATTTCAACAGGGTAGAACACAGGACTGAATTGGCTATGATAAAATTCAGTAGGGAAATATGTTTTCTATCAATGTCAAATAAATTGATATAACAAGTCTAAACACGGGGGAAGTGTGGCTAGGCAGTAGTTTTAGTGGACTGAAAACTGAATATAAGTCCACAAGTTTACACATAGCAACCAAAAAATGTTCATGTGACCTCAGGCTTCACAAAAAAATAAGGCAAGCTTTCTAGAACTAAGGAGATGATTAGATGTATTACAACATGGTCAGATGACAACTTCAAAACTGTGTTCAATTCTGGGTGCTACCTTTGAGGAAGTAAAATGAGAAACTGGAGAGCATCAGAAGAAAGTTACTAGAATACTGAAAGGTCTTGAGATCATGCCCCGAGAAGATCCATTGAAAGTCCTTGAAATATTTAACCTGAAGAAGAGAAGACTTGGGGGGCAGAGTTGGGAAGTGATAGAGAAGGGGCAGACATCTATCTTCATTTATTGAAAGGCCATCTAAAGAAGAGGTTTTTGTTTGTTTTTTTAGTTCTGCTTCTCTGCAAAGAATAGAATTAGGAGCAATGGTTGGAAATTAATGAGAGATAGATTTCAACTTGATGTAGAGAAAAAAAGTTCCTGACAATTAGATCTACCTAAAAAATGCAATGGATTAACTTGAATAGAAGAGTTTCACTTTTGTGGAGGTATTTAAGTAGAGAATGGATGACCATCTGCCACTTGTTGGTGATGTTGAAGAGGAAATGGTTGTTTGGATAGATAGATAGATAGATAGATAGATAGATAGATAGATAGATAGATAGATAGCCTCTGAGGTCCCTTCCAACTCCAAGATTATGTAAATGCCAGCTTTATTCCTTATCTAGAGCTTTTGATTTTTCAAAAGGGGTTGTGGCTAAAAAGTATTTGTGAAATTTCTGGATGGAAATGATGTTTCTTCTCATTTCACATTCTTTAAAAGATAAAGAGTTTTTAGCTTTATTTAACAAACACTACCTAATATATTCTTACTGTTACCTTCATTTAAAGCTGGCTTCCAGGTGCAAACATATCTGAAGCATGATTAAAGATTAAAAAAAAAAGACTCATCACTCTGTTGTCCTTTGATCTAGGTTATGATAAATGGAGCCAGGGTGCTCATTGGAAATGTTCAATTCCACTGTTAGGAAGAAACTTCTCTTTCTTCTTCACTTTCTTGGATCCAAAAATGTCTAAGTGCCATGAGGTTCCATGAGTTAGGGCTCCTTTCATTTGTGTCTTTGTTTAACTTTATTGTTAATCATGGTTGCTTCTCTTCTCATGCATCAGAGTAATGGGCTTCTTATTTCTAGGTTAATTTCACAAGAACTGGGTGTTGTCATTCAACTTCTCACTGTGGAATATTCTTCATCTCTCCCCACCCACCTCTATTCCAGATTGCAAAGCATACTTCTTGTAATTGACTAGATGCTATAGAAGAATGAGATGGAGGAGAGATGGGGAGAGAGTGGGGGGGAGAGAGAGAGAGAGAGAGAGAGAGAGAGAGAGAGAGAGAGAAGAGAGAGAGAGACAGAGAGAGAGAGAGACAGAGAGACAGAGAGACAGAGAGAGAGAGAGAGACAGAGAGACAGAGAGACAGAGACAGAGAGACAGAGAGAGATAGAGAGACACAGAGACAGAAAGACAGAGAGAAACAGAGACAAAGAGAGAGACAGAAAGACACAGAGAGACACAGAGAGAGAGGAGAGAGAAAATCTTCAGTGAGTACAGAAAGGTGGCTCACTTCACATGTCCTTGACAGAGAAAGCATCTGTTCTTTAGCTGTTGAAAGTCAGCACTGCTCTAGCCCAATTATTTAACACTTCAGAGAAATATTATAGACTGAAGTCAGAGGGCTGATAGGCCTATAATTCTTAAGAATTCCTTTGTCATCTTGGCTGGAAAAAAAAAGATAATTTCCAGTTCACTGGATTTTTCTTTCCCATAAGTGGCTCTGTAAGCAGAATTCATCAGTTTTGCTCACCTTCTTGCCAGATGTCTTACTGTTGCTTTTTTTGTGTGTGTGTGGGTGCAAGTAGCTTTTGCCCACAATGGTATATGCTTTGTCAGTTCCTATTTTTAACTTACTGTAGGGTTTTTGCTCTTATACCTTTTTAGTTATTGGTCATCACCCCTATATGTGTTTTTGAGCTAATGGTAAATTTTGGATAGTTCTGGTGGAGTTATAGCTCAAGCAAGGCTTCATTTCCAAATTCCTTTTTGCAGGTGAGACAAATTGCATTAAATTTCCAAGAATAGGTTCGGTTAATTTACTATAAGTAGCAGTCATTCTATGCACATGAGAAAAGTGATGCTTCCATTTTTTTTCCCCTTAGTGATTCTCCCACATGGCTGGGCTGTGTGAACTGGCTCATCTATGTTTGATGGCCATAGTTTGATTTATAGGTCGTGTTGTTGTAGGCCAGACCTGATTTAGGCTTCTCTGGAGGTTTGGGTTCAGGATTAGAAAAAAAAATATGCTCGTAGGCCATTTGACAATTGACAGAATGACATTGACTTACATAGAGCATAACACAGAAATGATATTGAGCAAGGAAACAGCATTGGTTCAATTGGACTCATCACTTCCTTTCCTCTGGATTGAACACATTGGGATAGTGATTAGAATCGTGTCAAATATGAGGAGTTCCTGACTCCTGCCCTGGCTTTTGTACTTAAGCCAGGAAGCAAAATCAACATCTGTAACCTTAGTCCCCTGGGTCAATTCAGTCTCTTCTTTTTAGGAAAAACAAACCAAAACAACAAACAAAACCACCCTAGTCTATATTGCATGGACCTTAGTATGTGTTATACCTAGCACATGTATGTAGAGCTAGCCTCAATATTTTCAATCATATTTTTTTTTTCAAAAATGGCGAGTCAAAATGGAACACAACTTTTCCTATAACTTTATACAGGGATAATTTAATGGACCTATAACCTCTTCCTCCAATAGTACATTCCCTTTAATAGTGCAGTTTGTAACTCATCATGCCATTTCATCCTATGTGACTCTTGTCTTTTATACATCACATAGCTAGATGACCTTCCTTTACCCATTTCTGCATAGTTATTCATTGATAATATACAGTAGTGTGCTCCAGCCCCTTACCTGCCTCTCCATTGACCTTTGAGTAATGGGTAGAAGAACCAACTTGAGTAATTCTGCAACTTGAATTCTTTAGAGACTATGATGTGCCATGATTCATAACTATTTTACATTACCCAAAGATTATTGATATAAAAGGGAGGATGTTGAGGTCATTAAAAATACTGTACAATTTTGCCAAAGATATTTTAATTTATGTGCTCCTCTTCCAGTTCAATTTGAGGTCCAGCTCACTGGCTGTGACATAAACACATACATACACATACATATATTCATATATATGTGTATATATATTAAATTTTATATAATGTTTATTGTACATTATAAATTTTATGGTGTAAATAAATATACTTATATAAAATATATTTATATGTTTGTACACAAATATATAGTTGTATGTGTATATATATATATATATATATATATATATATGTGTGTGTGTGTGTGTGTGTGTGTGTGTGTGTGTGTGTGTGTATAATAAAATATGCTCTGAGGGCAGTTAGTTTGACTGCATGTCATGGTCTACACAATATACAATCTTCACCTACTTGATTTTCTTGGATAGATGATTGAAGCAGAGTCTTCTGAGGGATCATTTAGGAACCTCTGTAGTGATGGAATCTGCATGAGGACAACCCAGACAGGAGCATCTGGAGGACATCTGCTTTAAACTGAGTGATAAGTTGTGTGTTGTGTCAACAAAGCCAAAGATTATATGCTAGTTTCACTATACACTTTTCGCTTGTTCTGGAAATAAGCATCAATCATTAAAAGATATGGGAGACTTGAGCTCAGGTAGCACAATTTGGCAATTAAGAGTTTTTAGGATAACACATGAAGAAATTCAGTTCAATCTGGTAGTGGCAGCGGTAGTGATTAATAATGATGGTGCTGATGGTGCTGAAGAAGAACAACAAGGAGGTGATGATGAAACCAGTGAAAATGGCTGATATAAGCTTTATCACGCACACACATATGTGTGTGTATGTGTGTCTGTAAATAGATATATGCTTTATATCTACCTATATAATATATAAATAAAAATTTGGGTATAACCCAGTTTGATAAGACTGGGAAAGTAGCATGGTGTATTGGAAAGAGAAATAGCTGTAAAGTCAAAGAAGCTTAATTTAAGTCTTTCCCTTGACACTCAACATTTGACTTTGGGCAAGTAACTTAACTCCCCTGGGCCTCTGTTTGCCAACTTGCTCCTAGTAGACTATATGTCTCTGAAGTCCTTCCAGCTCAAAAATCTATGCTCCTATGAAACAGTTACATATTATACACTGCAATTTAATCTTAATCATTAAATATATTTCAAGAACTCCACGTGTAATAGCATTATCTTAAGCCTTGCAAGAAATTACAGAGGAAGTAGAAGACATAATCCCTGACCTTGGGGAGATTTAAGGGCCCAGAGTCTATTATGACTAGAAAAAAGGAGATGAGCTGGCTACATTGGGAAAATAAGGTTTGGCCATTCTGAACACTCTGTGCATGCTCTTCATGCATTGTCAACAGAACCAGGGGGAATCCCCTCAGCACAATGGATGGATCCCTCTGAAAGATTAATAGGAAGACGGATAAGAGGAGCACACATTGAAAAGGCTTAGATGCTGGTGAGCTGCACCGTTGGAGGGTGGATTTGCCTACATCAAAGAGTCCACAGATGTACTCAAGTACTCATCAGAATGTCTGATCTGAAACAAATCAAACCATGGCAATGAATCCACATGCAGACCAAAAAGGAGCATACAGATTTGTTGCTCTTTGCTCTTATCTTTGAAATGTTTACTATCACTAGAAATTGGAAACAGCACACATGAGGGGAAAATAAATAATTTCTTGATCTGCGTACTGGTGGAAAAGCAAAGGGGCATCATAAAAGGTTCTGCTTTGGCCTTGGGCAAATTCCTTGTCCCCGAATTCATAGGGTCTGCTTTGTTTGTATGAATGAATATACTTTCTAATTTCTGCTCTCATTTAGAGGGTTATCTCCCTAATCTGTGTCTCCAGTTTGGAAGATGGTTCTTTACATCGTGGACAATCTGGTTTCTAAAGTTAGAACTATCCTCGATGGTCATCCTAAGGACAAGTATAAAAAGTTGTCACCATGACCCTGTCTGAGAGACTACTTGTCATTGACCATGACCTGACTTCTACCAACTTTACCCTTTGGACACTAAGTGTTTATTGTTAAATTATCTGCCTCCTACTACTATGTCTAGTCTATAATTAATTTCCTTCATTTCTGTTCCCTCTTGCTCACACATAACTGTTTTTGAACTTCAAGTGTAAGACCTTGATACCCCTGCTTTGTGTGCCATGGACACCGAGTCTGCTATCCACACCAACCCTGCCCTGCCATCAAGTTTAACAGAAATTCTGTTTAGGTTCAACTCTCCCAAGTCTTTGCTTCTTACATGACTCCCCTCCCTCAAAACTTTCTTCTCCTTTCTAATGTTTAGGCAGGGGTGGGGAACCTGTGGCCTCAATAGGTCCTCAAGTGTGGTCCTTTGACTGAATCCAAACTTCACAGAACAAATCTTCTTAATAAAAGGATTTATTCTGTAAAACTTGGACTTAGTCAAAAGGCTGCACCCAAGGACCTAGAAGGCCACATGTGGCCTCAAGGCTTCAGGTTTCCCATCCATGGTTTAGGGCATCAGGTTATGGTGCAGAAGCATGGGCTAAACATAATGAAAGATGTTTTTTCACTTCTCTTGTCAATACTGTCCCCAGCATGGCCTGATTTCTGGACCACTTCTCTACCAACAGAGAATAAAAAATTCCTACTTACGTCTCACACAGCATTGATAGAAATAGCTCAGAGCAGTACAGTATTCCATTTCACCACTGAATGGTTCCAAAATACAAATGAGTTACCATTTATCACAACTTCTTTTCCTCACTTGATATGCCATCTCGTGATAATGACAGGGAAACCATGCTAGTTAGCAGATCCAGTGACCTTCAGAGTAACAACAGTGGAGTGGGTCCTTATGATCTGATGAAACATGGTGCACCATCTTAATTCATTCTCTTTCACTACCCACAGTCAGACAAGAGAAAACATGAGCTCTTCTTTTGGTGAATCCAATTCATTTAAATTAAATTCAACCACCCTTAAAGAGGCACATACTATGTACCAGGTACCGGGCTAGGTGTTGAAGATACAAATGCAAAAATAGAATAGTCTTTGTTTTCAACTAACATGTTCAATGTCAGATATAGATTTAGTTTTATCAGTAGAAATGACTCTAAGAAGATAAATTATCATCTGCCTTATCACTGTAGTCTAAGGACTGCTGTACCTTCCTATCTGTCTTGCAAATGAAAACTCCCAAATATTTCTTTCATTGTCAGAGTCCTTGATAAACAAGGATTGTCATGCTTGTCTATATCTATCCTCAATTCTTAGTACATTTCTTGGAATGTAGTAAGCACTTAATAAATGCTTTTTTAAAAATCACTCATCCATTCTACTGGATTAGGAAACTGAGGCATAAAGAAATGATGACTTGCCTAATTTCACACAAGAAGCTCTTTGAACAGGGTGAACAGCCTTATGATTTCCAGATAACAAACCTGATCTATTTTTATAGTTAAGCTTTAAAAAATGTCTTTTTTTTTTTAAAGAAAAGAGTTTATTACATAAAAACATCCTACTAATGTTATTATCTTCTCATGCGATGGTGCCATCATTACAAAACCTATTTTCATGGTCATATATTAGCAACATAACCCTGCCAAAGGAGTCTAAAGACCCACCTGGCCATCCTTCACAAAATGGAACAAACAAATAGTTCAGGGAAAGCTAGGTTGGATCATCGGTTTGTATTTTCAGCCAATATTCATAGCTTATAAACATCAAGATCAATGGACTAATGAGAGCATCTGTTTCTTATTTCCCCAACTGTCTTTTGCTATTAGTAGCACAGGTGCCTCCTATTATGTAGGCTGCAGAAATGGACCTGAGGTCTCTACAGTGATGGTCCATTAGAGATGTGAGATGGGTTGAGCTAGGCCTCTATAACCTCCTACAGAACTTCAAATTCACTAAAGGTAACACATTTTTGTAAGCTCTTTAAACAAGCTCAGAGCTTCCCCTCCTCATTTTCATTCATCTTCATTTGACCTATAGACCTGTTTCTCTCTATACTTCCAAATCCATGGTTGGAATTTATTTTCTTTTCACCTCTGCCTCTTACAATCGCTTGTTTCCTTCAGGGCTCAGATCAATTGCCATTTTCTTTATGAAATCTTTTCTGACTACCCTAGTTTTTAATGCCTTGTCCTTTCCCTCCCTTGCCATTATCATATATTTATTTCATTTATGCCTATATATGGTACATCCCCTGTAGAACATAAACTCCGTGAAGGATGATAATTTCCATTTTTAGTTTTACATACCAAATGACCAGTAATATGCTTAAATAATGCCTTGATGTATTGATCCCATTTTTTCCCCTTTGCTATCTATTTGATGTATATAGCTACTTCCCCTTGCCTCTGGCTTTTCTCAATCTATGTAAATTGGTTTTGATGTCTTTCTTTCTGTTGCATACTTCAACTTTAGTCCTTAATAGGCTCAATTTCATGATCTCAGTGGTTAACCACTTTATCTGGCCTTAGGCCTGTAGTATCATGCCCTGCTGGTGCCATGTTTGATTCTGAGCCACTCCAAGCCTTGCATTTGACCTCTGTACTTTGTGCTGATCAAGTCAAGGCCAGATCAAACAGAACACTTAAAAATGTGGCAATATCAAAATTTGACATCCCCAAGCCTGACAGCAACCCAACATTTTGTAGAGGGCTTCTAAGAAATCATAATTTCCATTTCAAATTTTGGTCTTTATTCAATTATTCATGAAAGCATTTATCAACATCAGATAATGGGGAAAAATCAAAGGGAATGCTCACTGAGTCTGACATTTCTTTTGCTAGTCCATGTCCCATAAAGGATTTTTTTTAAAATCTAGAATGCAACAATCATGTCCTAAGAAGTGAAAGCATGATATATGAAATGCTCAGGGAGAGCTAAAATCAATGGATTCATCCCATCACTTTCAGAATGATAAACTCATAGGACACTATTAGTAGAGGGAAATACAATGGAGCTGTCGTCTCAAAAATAATCTGTAGCAAGACGTGAAAAAACCAAACCATGGTTGATAATATGAAATGTTATTTAATTCAAGAAACATGTATTATATACATATTGTGTGCAGAGAACTGTGCCAGGCATTGGAAAAGATACAAGGTTCTGATAATGCAAAGTCTTTGACCTCACAGAGATCGGGGTCTTGTAAGGGAATATATCATAGGTCCAGTCCAGTTTACTCTAATAATTCACAGAGTCCAAGTTGAAAGAAATCTTGGAGGTCATCTAATCCAATCAATGCCTGAACAAATGTTCCTCCTATAAGATCCCAAAGAAATAGTCATTCAGTCTCTCTTTAAGAACTCCACTGAAGGGGGCCTTCTAATTCCCAAGGCAATCTAATTCACCTTGGGTCATCTCTAAGTGTTAGGAAGCTACTCATTATATCAGTCCAAAATAGGCCCCTCTGCATATTCTGCACATTCTCGAGAGCAGAATGAAGTCTAATTCTTCCACACAGTATCTCTTTATGCATTAAAAAAGGTTAAATTCATGCTAAGTCCATGGAAAATTCATGCATTGGAAAGGTTAAATCCTATGCTAGGTCCAGGGAGGGAAAGAAGTGATCAACTAAATAGACCAGGGAAAATTTCATGAAGGAAGTGGAATTGGTCATGAGTTTAAGAGGTCAAGAATTAAACAGGTGAAGTTAGGATTTAGCAGGTATTCCTGAGTTTAGAAATAGTATACAAAAAAGAATGGAGGATGTGAAACACAACTCAATTTTTCTAGGGTATCTAGTGGTCTAGTTTGATGGGAGTATAGAGTTCAAAGAGGGTCATAGAATGAACTAATGTCAGAAAGATGGGATGGTTGCAAATTATGGCAGACCTTAATGATAAATAAAGCTTTAAATTTATTTAGGAAGCAACAATGACCTGCTAATGTGGTGTAAATATAAAGAAGTTATTGTCTAAAAGAAATATTTTGGAGGTAGAATCAATACACTTTGCTAATTGTTCAAATACTAGAAGTGAGAGAGAAGGAAAATTCAAAGGTAACACCACGGTTTGAAAAATGGGACAGTAATAACAATATTATTTTAAGAATAACTTTGAGCAAACAAGTCATTTTGACTACTATAAACACCCAAATTAACTACAAAGGACTATGAAGGAAGAAGCTATCTGCATCCAGAGAAAGATTTTCAAAATACATATATAGAATAGTTATAAACACACACACGTTTATGTCTAATGGTAGTCATCTCTGGGGTGGCGAAGGGGAGGGGAGGAAAAAATTACATGATAACTTTATTGTATATTTAAAAGGAATAGCAAGTTGTACATGACAGATTTATATCTTCATGTGCAATCATCTTTTTTTATTATATTATGGAAATGCTTGTTTTATTCAATAAATTAAAATTATACATATATATATTTAAATGAAAGGTGAGTAGTATTACCACCAATGGATATAGTGAAGTCAAATTAAGGAACATGCTTAGGGGAAAAAAATAATATTCTTTACGTTGGTATGACTGCTTTGGAGTCGCTGGTGAAAGGTACATTTTTAAAAGAGGTTTGTCAGTAAAGGGGAAGAAAAAGACTGAATAATGGATAAATCCACTTCTATTCAAAATATGTGAATGAGTTTCAAGAGTTAAGATGAAGAGAATCATTGTAAATATGCATTGTGTCTTAGAGACTATTGAGAAGTCCAGAGAGAAATATTCTATATTTCGAATGAGGTAAACAGAGATCCAGCAAACTGGGTTTCCCTATGCGAGGTCTCTTAGATCTGTTCCTTTCTCTCCAGTCACACGGCTATCAGCCTAATTCAGGCCTTCCCTGCCTCTAGCCTCTTCTTTCCTTCTTTGCATCCTCCACACAACTATCAATGATTGTTTGATGTTGCAGATTTGAGAGTGTCACTCTCCTGTCCTTTTTGCTAACTTCCAGTGTCTTCCTGTTGCCTCTAGAATCAAGTAAACATTCTTTCGTTTATCATTTAAAGCCATTCATAAGCTTTCCCCAACCTACCTTTCCAGCCATATTATATCTTATTGCCCTTCACACACTCTGTGTTTTAACCAAAATGGCCTTCTCATTGTTCCTTATGCAGGAAGCTCGGTCTCCTGCCTCTGCACCTTTGCCGGAATGCATTCCCCCTCACTTGTGCCCCCTAGAATACCTAGTTTCTTTCTAGTCTCAACTTGTGTCACTTTCTGCCTGAGCCGTTAGCTAATGCTCAGCTACTAGTGCTTCCCCTCTCTGAAATTATCTTGTTTTTGTATTGTTTCTCCTGCAGAAACATACACATGCAAACATGGTCGTAGATGTGGAGCTAAAAGGAGAGCCCTTAAAGGCCATTACTCCAGCTTTCTTATTTTACAGACATAGAGGTTGAACGTCTTGTAAAGAGTTACATAGTCAATAAATACCTGAAGTGAAATTTGAACTTAAGTCTTCCTGATTCGATGTCCAGCAGTCTATGCTTCAGCCAGTATTCCAAACTGCCCTTATGTATATATGCATATGTGTATAGACATAGATATACATGCATGTAGTATTATATGTACACATACATACACATATATATGAATGTGTGTATATACACACCTAGAGAGAGGGTGAGGGGGGGAGAGAGAGATCAAAAGACAGAGAGACAGAGAAAGACACAGAGAGACAGAAAGACAGAGACAGCTACAGAGGAGGGAGAGAGAGAGAGAGAGATGTCTATGGCACTGAGAGGTTAAGAGAGTGGTCCAACGTCACTCAACTAGTTTGTTTGTTGTTTGTTTGTTTTAAGGCAATTGGGCTTAAGTGACTTGCCCAGAATTACATATCAACTAGTTTTTGTCAGTCAGGAATTAAACTCAGGTCCTCCTGGCTCTCTGTATTGAAACACACTATCTCCCACACTGTTTATGTATCTATTTTACTAAAGTAATGCATTGATACATAAAAGAAAAAAATGATTATTTTAATTCTCTCTCCATGTTTGTTTTCTCTTATTTTTCCTTTTGTTGAATTATCTGCTTTAACATGAAATAGAGGCTGGATGCTGATCTTGGTAAGATATGGATGTGATAACAAGATGGAAAGTGGCATTAAGAATGAAATATTTGTTCCTGAAAGCATAGCAAGGCATGCTATAATTTAGTGACAGCTTCACATATTTTTTTTTTATGTGCCTACTAGAGAGCCATTAAAATATCACTGTTACTCTTGCAGTTCTCTAGCTCATCTAACCATCTTTGGGTGTTAACTGAATTGTAAAAACGCAGTAGAGAAGATGGCTTAAGAATTTTAACTACTCTGCTTAACTGACATGTCTATCAACTGTCGAACTGGTAGTTATTATTTTCTTTTATATGCTTGATATACAGCATGAAGATAAATAGTCATACACAGACAGTGAAATGGTAAAGCTCCTCTTATTTAGCACTTGCAAGTGTGGTATAGTTACTAAGATATTGGACTTGAAATCAACAAGATGTGGGTTCAAATCCTATCTCTTCCACTTATTAGCTGTGTGATCCTGGGAATTCATTTAAACTTCTTTTTATCTCACTTTCCTTTTCTGTAAAATATCGGGGTGGGACAGGACTCACTGGTGTCTAAGGTCCCTTTCAGCTCTAAATTTATGATTCCATGATCTATGATAACAGATGGGAAATAAATCTCTGAATTAGATTTTTGAGAGTATTATAGTAAAATTTTATTTTGTATCTAAACATTGGTTAACCATAGTAGATTAGGTAGATTTTGTGGCTCCATTGAAGGTGAAGAATCTATGATGTCAAATAAAAAATACGGTCATTAAAATTCCTGGCAATTTTATATCTATATAATATGTGTATATTATATATAATATACATCTATCTATCTATATAGATATATGTGTGTAGATACATATAGAAATTATATATATACATATAAGTATATGAATTTAGTAGAAATACCTAGTGAGTACAAGAGAAGCACACTATATGTGCACAAACATATCAGAGCATATATGTACATATACCAATTGTATGTTTGTACACACATACATGTATACTTACTATATGTACAATGTGTGTATGTGTATATATAGAATATGTATATATGTATATATATACATACATGTATATATAGAGAGAATGTGTATGTTTTACATATAGTCAAAGAGAGACATTCTTTGTCATTTCTTGTGAAATTGCCTTATTTTGAAAATATAACATTAATGAGAAAGGGATAACGGCATAATAACTAGAATTTTGGCTTTTGAGTCAGAAATAACAATAACAATAATAATTTCAATAGTAATATAATTTTTACAGAATGTTAATGTTTGTAATGCACTTTATGTATTTTGAATCATTTGATTCTCATGACAACCTTGTGAGGTAAGTGCTATTATTATTCCCATTTTACAGACAAAATAACTGAGAATGAGAAAGGTTAAGTGATTTGGGTTGCACATATAGTAGACATTTGAAGCAAAATTTGAAATTAAGTCTTCCTAGCTGCAAGACCAGCACTCTATCTACCATGTCATCTATTTTAGCCTTAGAAAAAGTGAAGACTGTGTTCAAATCTTACCTCTATTCTTGCTAGCTGTTTGTCCATAGGTAAAACCCATAACTTTTCAATGCCTCAAGCACCTCTCTAAGACCAGTTACAGACCAATTGCATATGCACATCTGTAGAGGGAATTTTCATGCTAGGATATCCTTATACCAATGAAATTGCATGTGTGAGTCAAAACAATATCAGCAAAAATGACAGACATTTAGATGGTGATAGATGGATCTGTCAGCATTTTGTGTATGTAATCTCATTTAAGGGGCACAAAATACTATAAGGTAGCTACTGTAGATGTTACCTCCATTTTACAGTTTTGAGTGATACGGTGACAAAGTGTCCAGAAGGCAAATCTTGGAGTGAGGAAGACTTGGGTTCTTGAACTCTTGCTTCTGACACATACTGGCTGTGTGACCAAAGAAATAATAAAAATAAAAAAACATATGAGGAAACTGAGGCTCAGAGAGGGTAAATATCAAAAATTGTATTTTTCTTCATATCTCACCCAACTAAAGGCCCAGAGCTCTTTTCCCTCTGCTCTGCTTCTTCAGAACCAGAAAAAATTCAAAATTGAAGTGCCCTGAATTCTATTTATAATCCACTCATTCACATTCCAGAATGATGTGTTTATGTTATTTTTACACCTTTTTTCTTCTGAAATCATATGTTCAAATTTTCTACCTCCTGTTTCAGTATTAAAAAAGACTATTTTTTGAACTTGAAATTTTTAGAAATTTGTTTAAATTCTTGGACATAATCTACATAACTAGGTTATTAGTTATGTTGCATTATTTAACATAAGTTGTGCCTCTCTTGACAATTAGAGAAGTCAGAAAAGAGTAAAAAATATTATTTTAGATTTATGTGGAACCCAATGGGGGTTATATTTTTCTTTATTGTTGTTCACTCATTTTAGTTGTGTCCAGCTCTTCATGACATCATTTGAGGTTTTCTTGGGCAAAGATGCTGGAATGATTTGCCATTTCCTTCTCCAGCTATTTAAAGATGAGGAACTGAGGCAAATAGTTCTGGGTTAAACTGGGTTAAGTGAATTTCCCAGGGTCACACATAGTAAGTGTCTGAGGCCAGATTTGAACTCAGGAAGATGAGTCTTCTTGATTTTAGGCTCAGTATCCTATCCACTGCTGGAATCCACTACTGCCTGGGTTATATTCAGCAGATACTTAATACATCTGAGACTTAGTTTTTCAAACATACACACATATTTATCTACCTATCCATCCATCCATCTATCCAAACAGATATCTACTACAGATATGTACATATATATACATATATATATATATATATATGTATGTATACATGTGTATGTATGTCTCATTTTAAAAAATGGCTTCATCAATGGACCAGACATTGAACATTACATAATAATGACTATATTTTTATCACAGATGCTAAAGAAATATTCTAGCTTTTGCTGACATGAAGGCTTGCTCAATTGAGAGCATTTTCAGCAGCATGGAAAGTCAAACAAGGGAACAATGAGAAGAATTGTGACAAGCAGCAACAGGATGTGCCCTTTTCTCTTGTCTGTTGAACTTGAGTGTATACGCACACACACATGTAAATATACATGCACACACACATGCACATACATCCTCAACCCCAATATTTTCCCTTTTTGTCAAGAATGCAATAGGCAATGACACTTTTGGTCCAGACTATTGTCTAAAAGGAAGAAATGACATAAATATATTCATATTATAGTAATGCTCTCTGGAATTTAAACTGAAGCCGCTTAAGGTCCTGGATTAAATTCAGGCAATTTTATTGCATTCAAGCTTTTCATTATAAGGATTCCAATAGGCTAACAAAAGTACTGTCATTTCCTATAGTAAATAATGTGACTACTTGCTACTCTCATGATTTAGAAAGAAATAGCATAGCCAAATTCACAGATAGCCATATATCAATTAAAGTGATTTAAAAATATCTTTGTGTTTATTCTGATTATCTTTATTCCCTAATTGTCCAACTATGACCTTCACCTATACAAAAGTCAGTATATTGCTTTGACCTACAAACTTATTTTTTTCCAAAATAGAAATTATACCTTTACTCAAAACTGATTTGGAAATGACCCAAAGCCCTAGAGACCCTCTTGGTAGGGGCCCTCCAGGATGAGTGTGCCAGTTTGAAACAATAATGAGCTCTCTATGAGGTTGGCTGCCGAAACATATCTGTCTTTCTGACATGTTGGAAGAAATCTACTGGAAATGTTGGTGGCAAGAACATGAAATAGACTTGTTGAGATATAAGATATCCGAAAAGAGATAAACTTAAAGACATTCCATTAATCAGTCTGACAATGGAAAAGTCCAAACAGAGAAAAGAGCATAGATGCCTTGCTGGACCATGGCTTATTAGTTGTCCCTCCTCCCCTTTCCTAAATGTGTGTGTGTGTGTGTGTGTGTGTGTGTGTGTATTCTGTTAGAGTCTATCTATCTATCTATCTATCTATCTATCTATCTATCTATCTATCTATCTATCTATCTATCTACCTATCATCTATTGATATAGATATCAACATATTCTGTTAGAATGCTCCCAAGTCTGAATACAGGCATGCTCATACAACTGATTTAAAGCCTCTTGGTGACATTACATGTGATTTATTTCAAAAATGTAAATAGCTACTCAAATCATTTTGCCCTTTGGGCCTCACTTCCCCTACCCCATATGGGGATATGAACAACATTAATTGAAAAGATGTATAGGAGTTTGCACAAACAACTGGAAACTAAAGACCTAAAGTGCTTTGCAAAAGATGACTATTATTTATCCCTTTCATATTATATGTTAGTCAAAGCTCTTAACAGAAAAAAATGGATATAAAATTATGTTAATGACTGAACTTTGCTACAAAAGCACTAAGAGTCCCTTTTAATTTTTCTTCTTTCATTCAGGGGTTGTATTTTTTTTTTGGAAGGGTAGGGATGGGGACTTTGCAAGGTTGCAATATACTATTCAGCTCTAAAGCTAGAATCTTGATACAAACGTGCCCATATAAGATTATACAGATTTTAAGATCTCCACCCATTCAGTATATAGCCATTGAAAAGGAAGACAAGAGAGGCAGCTAGGAGGCTCAGTGGATAGAGCTCTGGCCTGGGAGTTGGGAGGACCTGAGTTCAAATCTGGCCTTAGACCAAACTCTTGACACTTACTAGCTGTGTGACCCTGGGCAAGTCACTTAAACCCAACTGCCTTAAAAAAAAAAACAAGCATGGGCTGGAGTGACTTTGGGAAAATGCACAGTTTTTTTTTTTCTTAATGACCTCAAGGTTCACCCAACAACAAAGACCCATCTTTTACACACATATATTATTCCTGCGATTCTGAAAGGCTATGCCATTACGGAAAAACACAGACTTTGAAGACTGAAGTTGAAGGTCACTCAAAGTGCAACAGAGAGTGGATTGGTAGGCAAAAGAAATCTATGACATGTAATAGACAAGGAATTGTATAGTAGTTACATAAAGTATATTATTTGTATGAATACAGTTTGCAGTTATAAAGGATAACCAACAGATAGTCTCCCTGCTCTCTGGCATTCACACAGTTTACATAGATGTAAAAGCAGGCCCCCAGCACATTGGTTGAACTTCCAATGGTAAATTTAGGGAAGGCATGGGCAAGGGTAGTAGAGTATGGGCCTGTATGGGTAGGTTGTGATCTGTGCCAGGTAAAGGAGGACCCACATTGATGAGACCACAGATCATTGAATTATCAAAGCACCATTTTAACTCCTCACATATCTATTAAACATCTACCACATATGACACTGCAATCATAACCAAGGCGGTTCTGGGTTGTTGGTCTGATCTCCGAAAACCCAAACCACAATGCCATTACCTGATGTCCACTTTTTAATTCTTCTTAGTAAGACAAATTAAACTAACAAGGACAAATTGATGGTCTTTCACAGTAGACTGTATGAATAAGGAGAAACATGATAAATGAAAGAAGCAGTGATAAAGAAGTGGACATCTCTAATAGATAACATAAATGTTCAATAAATTACATATTATTTCCTTAGTATGTTTTTTGTTTGTTTTACCTAGATGTTGAACTGATATGACACCATTACAGGAGATTGAAAAATTTCCTGTGAAATGAGTATGGAAACAAAGCAAAATAGAAAATATCTGTGCAACACGTGCTTCCTAAGGCATTTTACATTCTTTTTTTTTGCAATTGACAAAAATAATTATAGAAAAACATTTCTCACAAAAATGTTGCTATATTAACACCAACAAGTTTCATTTTTCCTTTTCCATTTTTTTCTGGAATGATCATTTCAACACTTTTTTTTTTTACTTATTTATTAGAGGAGCCATGGTTTCAGCTGGCTTTTGACTCAATTGCTTTCTTACATTTTATTTCAAAGTCTCAGTGTTTGTTGTAATATCTAGTGCCTTTAATCGGGCTTATTCAAAGCTCATTTAGTTTATTGGTCAATTAGGGAAATGTCATACAGAGGATTTTTAAAGAATGGCCGTTTTGTTTTAATTAAATGTTGTTCTGAAGAACACAAGTGGAATTCAGAGGCTTTATCTGATGTGCTGTGAAGTTTTGCTGTAGTGGAATTTTTATTCACATGGATATAATTATTACCTGTATTACAACAGATTGGATCTGACCATGCATGATTAAATCCAGCTGAGTCTCTGAGGAAACAATTGAATCAACTGGAGGTTTAGATTTACCAAATACAGATCTTCCTGAGCACATTAAAACAATCATGCATCCAGATAATGTTATCCTGTTTACCACTATATCTCTACATCCTAAAGTCAGGTTCATAAAATCAAAATTTGAATCATCGAATGTATAAGAAATACATAAAAATATTTTGGTTGGTTCAAAAAATATGAAAACATCCATATCCCAATTGAAATCTCATCAAAGCTTATTTTATGATTTTAAGAATTAAATCATTGAATTTTCACTGGACACAAATAATATTGGTTATGAGGATCAAGAGATATTGTTTCATAGGTAGTTTCAAGGGCATATTGGAACCAACACTAGGCCTGCTAGAGAGTGGATTGTTAAATAATTGCTGTGACCATTTACAACTTGGAAATGGACCAACACTATGAATCAGGGGTTTATAACAACTATTCATAGACGTTGTAGATCAATGGTATCAAATTCAGATGGGTGGCCAGTAAACCATACATAAGGATCACTACTGCCACATACTGACTTAGAAAACTGCATGTTTTCATTTTTATCATTATTTCCAGCATGGACTAATAGTTAGAATTTCTTCTTTTCCTTGTTTTTATTTATTTTTAAAATTTATTTACTTTCCCCCCTTTTTAAAATTTTGAATCTAACAAATATTAATTATAATAAGCAGTTCAATATAGACAACAGAATAGAAAAATAGGATTGCATATGAAACATTAAACCTACATTATTTACAGCTTGCTTTTCTTTTTAAATAGACATATTCTTTTTAACAGATATTTTTGTTTGTTTTACCTAGAGGTTAAGTTGATTTGAGACTGTCATGGGACAGTAAAAAAATTCCAATTAAGATGAAATGGAAAAACAGATTAATTAGAAAATACCTGAACATAAAAGATATAGGTTTTAAAACGTCATTGTAATGTCATAATAACAACGATTCAAGATATTAACCAAGTTATTATAACATAATTATTATTGTAACATAACACAGTAACATAATAATAATTTATTATATTACATCTGCAAGAGATGTATGTGTATGTTGTTTTGTCCATGCAAGTTATTTGTGTCCACAAGGTTCTGTCTAAGATGTGGCTTGCAGGGAGGAACAGCTCTCTCTGTAGTCTTCCTCCCGCCCCAACCTTCTCCGAGGGAAACTCTGATTCCTACTAGGAGGAAAAGCAGGAAGTTGGGGCCTCTTCTCAGAGTCTTGGGGGTGCCAGGTTAGAATTATGTCTACATGCTCCCTTAAGTGTTGTTTGTCTAGGACAAATAATTCTTAGGTTCAAGCTACACTCTTGATCACTATCTCTTAAGGAGAAACAGTACCTCAAGCTATGCACATGTAAGGCTTGACTTTCTTCACCACCAAATGCCAGGTATGTAATAAATAAACAGAGCAAATACAAAATAAATCCATTTATCCAAATTGACAGCAAAATAGAAATCAGAGAAAGTATGCATAGGAGAATGTACACTAAACAAAATACCATGTAGATGACAGTCTCGTTCCAAGTGATATAACTCAGTTCAAAAGGTAAGTAGGGAGGGGAAAAAGGAGAGGGGGGAGAGAGAGACAGAGAGAGAGAGAGAGAGAGAGAGAGAGAGAGAGAGAGAGAGAGAGAGACAGAGAGAGAGAGAGAGAGAGAGAGAGAGAGAGAGACAGAGAGAGAGAGAGAGACAGAGAGAGAGACAGAGAGACAGAGAGAGAGACACACACACACAGAGAGAGAGAGAGAGAGAGAGACAGAGACAGAGAGAGAGACACAGAGAGAGAGAGAGGAGAGAGAGAGAGACAGAGAGACACAGAGAGAGAGAGAGAGAGAGAGAGAGAGAGAGAGACAGAGAGACACAGAGAGAGAGAGAGAGAGAGAGAGAGAAGAGAGACAGAGAGACAGAGAGACAGAGAGAGAGACACAGAGAGAGAAGAGAGAGAGAGAGACAGAGAGACACAGAGAGAGAGAGAGAGAGAGAGAGAGAGAGAGAGAGACAGAGAGACACAGAGAGAGAGAGAGAGAGAGAGAGAGAGAGAGAGAGAGAGACAGAGAGACAGAGAGACAGAGAGAGAGACACAGAGAGAGAGACAGAGAGAGAGAGACAGAGACAGAGAGAGAGAGACAGAGAGACAGAGAGAGAGAGCAGTTCTCACCCTAGGAGAAATTTCACTGTAGTTTAGTAAGCTGGGAAAAGGGAAATCAGTGAGGTTGCTGGCTGCCTACATGTCTGCTTCTTCCTTGAGTCTCTCTCTCCCTTCAGGGACCTGAAGAAAATCTAAAATTACATGTCTTCTTTCTTGGAGCTAGAATCCAGAAGACTAGGATCTCTCTTTCCAGTTCTCAACCAACTTCACCCCTCGTGCAGGCATAAAGAGACAATCAGCTTGCTAGGGTTGAAGATAATTTCATGTAAACAGCCCTTTGAGCCAAGTGTTACATATTATAAAAATTATAATAAATAAAATATGTTGCTGTCAAGGTCGTCTATGTGTTTATGATTCCTTTTGAAACTATTATCTTGTGTGAATTTACAAAAAAAAAATATGTTTCATTGGCCTTTTCTTTCTTTCCTTTTTCTTCCTTCCTTCCCTTTTCTTTCTTTCTTTCTTAGTAACCCTGTCCCTAGTGCCCATTCCCTCTCTAACAACCTAATTGAGAAAAAAAGAAAAACCTTTCAAACAAATATTCAAGGGGACTGCAGGAAGAGAGTGGTGTAAAAAGGCTCAGATTGAGGCACCTAGGTGATGCAGTGGATAAAGCTCCGGCCTTGGAGTCAGGAGGACCTGACTTCAAATCTGGCCTCAGACACTTTACACTCACTAGCTGTGTGACCCTGGACAAGTCAGTTAATCCCAATTGCCTCACCAAAGAAACCAAAACCAAAACAAAAAAGAAATGCTCAGATCCCCTCCAAACCCTCCACTAAAACTTTAAAATGCACCAGTTAAAAACTAAATGATTGGAATCAACTATAGACTTTCCTATCCAGCCTGAGGATGAACAGGACTACAGAAATACCACAGGAACGCTGAATGAGAAAAGCCTAGGTAGGTGGAAAGCACTGCACAGTAAATCCCCAGGAGTAAAGAGAGGATGAAGTTCAGCTGGTCGCAAATGCAGGAGAAAGGAACTAAGCAAAGAGAAGCCAACAGCCCTTGGCCTCGATGAAAGCTCAACTAGAGGGAAGAGCCTGATACAAATGGCCTCAGAGAGAACCTAATTCAGGGGGAGGCTTCAAAGACCTGCAGGAAAAGCCCAGTGTTAGAGAAACCCTGGAGTCCTTAAAGGAGCCCCTAGTCTTGACAACCATACTGAGGACCAGATGAGTCCTGTCCACACCATTAAAGGATGCAGGAATGGAGCTGGAACCAAGCACAGCCCAACCACCCAACTCCCAACCCTACAACAGCTGAGATAAATACACCAATAAAAACCCCTGAATACTGTGAGGAAATATCTTAGAATAAGAGATGCCCTGGGGATAAAGGCAGAGTGCAATCCCATTAAAAGTCCAAAACAATAATAGTGTCTTGACCATAAGAGTTACAAGAGCATCTGGAAGAAATTAAATTAGAAATAGAAAATATAATAACTAGTAGGGGGTAACTGGCGAGAATTGATGCCTTAAAATAGATAGCAGAAAACCTCACCCAAGAACTAAATGTCCTTTAGAACTAAATTAGAACGGGCCAAAAAGAAAATGACTAAATACCAGTTTCTGGGAAAGCTAATCCCTGTAGTTGCCTATTCTTCATAGTTAACTTTGAAGACATTCTGGGTTGGTTTGGGCAGTGAAGAACTACTGAAGGTTTTTAACAAAAGAATTACATGATTAGAGATATGCTTTCAGAAAATTAAGTATTTAAGATGGATTAGAGAAGTGAGAAACTATAAGTGGGGAAACCAATTAAGAGATTACTAGAATAATCTCCATAGGAGTTAATAATAGCTTGAATCTAGATGGTAGGAATAGAATGAATTATGAGATAAAATAAGAGAAAAACTGTATAGCACACGAACCAATGGATGGTGCTGGGGGATGCTAGAAAGAAGGCAAAGACACCCTAAGGATGTTTCTAGCTGGGGTAAACAGGAGACTGGTCCATTAATGGAAACTAGAGCTTAAAGGGAAGGGCTAGTATGGAAGGCATAATTTTAGATGTACTGATTTTGAGGTGAAAAATTTTCAGACGATTGTACAAGCAACAAAACAGCGATAATGAAAAAGAAATTCAAGATCACACATTCAGCGTATTTGTGATCTGCTGATTTTAGCTTTACATCCATCTCAGTGATTAACTCCAAATAATGTAAGATGTGTATGGGTATGTGTATTTGCCTATATAAATTAAAGAGCTTTCTATAGCTTTCTATCCTACTGGTCACTTGACCTAGGTCTACAGGCAGCAACCAATTGGTTTAAGAACAATTAATTTCAGGGTATCAAGTAGACCCTATTTTGGACCAATTAAGCATATTTCCTAGATCAAGTTAATTATGGCTACATCTATATCCAGATTTCAACATGCAGAAAAAATATTATTATTTTTCTTCAAAACCCTGCCTTAATACAATTTGGTCAGTCTAGGCTGCTTTGAATCAATTAGTGTAAAAAATCAGTTATATATGTCTTTGATAATGAATTATAAAGGGTACAAATTGATTAAAAGCTGATTAGAAGTGACTGATTAGAAGATGACTTCTTATTTTGGTAATATATTAAGCACTCTTCTGAGAAGAAACATGTTATACTCTCCACTCAATGGGAAATTCATCTCTATGTTTAATTTAAAACCAAACAAATAAAAAATAAAACAAGGGGAAGGGGCTGTCTTCATAAAGCACTAGACTGGGAAGAAAGACCTGAGTACACTTCCTCAGACATGTATTAGCTGTATGACTCTAGTCAAAGCTTTAACTTCTCTGTACCTTGGTGTCTTCATATGAAATATTACCCAATATCTTCTAAATCTGTGTTTCTGTGAACCCCAAATCAGAAGCTAAGTTATGAAAATGAGTTGTATAACTCTAAATCACAGGGAAAAGTTTTTCACTTATTCTGAAAACCGTCTTGCTATTGAGAGATTCTAAAAGGCCATAGAATCTAAATTTATTAATTCACAGGTCACAATGAAAGGTTATTACAGATTCAGTGTGTTTTAACATGAAGTCTTCTTAGCAGAATTGATATTTATAAGAAGACAAACTAAGTTTCCCAAAAATTTAGAAACAAAATTATTGTTTTCGAGGAACAAGAGAGAAAAATACCTTTGAATATTGCATTTTCTAGAATCCTATTCTTCCTTTGAAGCACAAGGTCTTCAGTGTAGGATCACAGATTTAGAACTAGATGTGACCTTACAAGTCATTTTAGAAATGAAGAAGTTACTAAGGCCTAGGGAGACTGGATGACTTGTTCAGGGTCACACAGTAAGTATGTGAAGCAGAATTTGAACTCAAATCTTCTTGACTCCAAGGTCAACACTCAATTCACGATGCTGGGCTGCCTCTCAAGAATTTGATTGCAGACTATATGGACTCATAATTTATCTGTCTCATTGTCATGAATATTTTTCTAACAATTCATTTACCTTCTGGAAAAGCTAATTCCTACACATGCCTTTCTTCTTTTTTATGGCTAATTTTGAAGGCATCCTAGTTCAGTATCATGTAATTTCATATGTCCTGCCTTCTGTTTTCTGGGATTTGGACAATATCTTGAATTAACCCAACTGAAAAGTTGGGTTTTCAACATGAGCATTTAGATGCATAAGGTATATCCTGGTACTTTAGCCCAGGAATGTTAATTTCTCTTTAGTTCATTGCACTCACTTGAGATTATTCCAGGAAAATCTCATCATATCCCAGGTTAAATCTTGGGTCTTGGTTCCCCCAAATATGAATAAAAAACTACCACACTTCTTTCTACAAACACTCAAGAAACAATGTGACTATCATTATGGGAGAGTCTTTATTTTGACCCACAAAAATACAAACAAACAAAAAATAATCCCTCCAAAAAGTCCTCAAAAGAAAGAAAGAAACAAACAAACAAAAAAACCCAAAATAAAATATAGTACTATCAGGAACCTATGAACAGATATAGAAACACATGGAGAATTCATTAGCATTCATCCTTAGAGGTAAACTGAATTTAGGGTGTCTACTGACAACCTTGTGAAGTCTCTCTGGGTTTATCTGATTCCTACAACTTTGCTAAAGTTGTTACTTCTTTTTTCTTTCTTTCTTTCTTTCTTTTTTTTTCTTTTAGTGAGGCAATCGGGGTTAAGTGACTTGCCCAAGGTCACACAGCTAGTACGTGTCAAGTGTTTGGTCTGAGGCCAGATTTGAACTCAGGTCCTCCTGATTTCAGGGCCAGTGCTCTATCCACTGTGCCACCTAGCTCCCCCTAAGTTGTCACTTATTTGAAAAAGTTTTTTAGTCAATTCTCTAGGGTTCTCTAAGTATGCCATGATATCATCTGCAAAGAGGTACAGTTTTTTTTCCTCATTGCCTGTTCTAATTCCTTCAATTTCTTTTTTTTCCCTTATTGCTACAGCTAACATTTATAGTACTATATTGATTAACAGTGGTAATAATGGACATCCTTGCTTCACCCCTAATCTTACTGGGGAGGCTTCTAGCTTATCCCCATTACAGATAATGCTTGCTGATGGTTTTAAGATAGATATTGCTGATTAATTTAAGGAATGGTTCCTTGATTCCTATGCTTCCTAGTTTTTTTTTTTTAAGAGGAATGGTTTTTAATAAGAAAGCTTTTATCAAAAGCTTTTCTAGCATCTGTTGAGATAATCATAAAATTTCTGTAAGTTTTGTTACTGATATGGTCAATTAGGTTGATAGTTTCCTTAATACTGAACCAACCCTGCATTCCTGCTATAAATCCCACCTGGGCATTTTGTATAATCCTTGTGATAGCACTGCAATTGCCTTGCTAGCATTTAAAATTTTTTATATCAATGCTCAAAAGGGACAGTGGTCTATAATTTTCTTTCTCTGTTTTAGCCCTTCTTAGCTTAGGAATCAGCACTACATTTATGTCATAAAAAATTGGTAGGATTCCTTTTTTGCCTATTTTTTCTAAATAGTTTATATAGTATTGGAATTGATTGTTCTTTAAATGTTTGGTAGAATTCACTTGTGAACCCAGCTGACCCTGGGCATATTTTTCTTAGGAAGTTTTTTAATGGCTTATTCAATTTCTTTTTCTAAGATGGAGTTATCTAGGCATTCAATTTCCTGATCCATTAATCTGGACAATTTATATTTTCATAAATATTCATTGATTTTTTCCTCAGATTGTCAGATTTATTGGCATATAATTGGGTAAAATATGTCCTAATGATTACTTTAATTTCTTCTTCATTGGTGGTGATTTCACCCTTTTCATTTTTGATACCAGATATTTGTTTTTCTCTTTTTTTTTCTTTAAATCAAAGTAACCAATGACTTCCCCCTCCCCCCATAAAACCAGCTCCTAGTTTTCTTTATTAGCTCAATAGTTGTTTGTTGTTGTTGTTGTTGTTGTTGATTTTCAATTTTATTAATCTCACCTTTTATTTTCATGATTTTCGATTTGGTATTCAATTAAGGATTTTTAATTTGTTCTTTTTCTAGTTCTTTTTAGTTGCATACCCAATTCATTGATCTGCTCTTTCTCTATTTTGTTGACGTAAGAATTTAGAGAAATAATTTTCCCCCTACGTACTGCTTTGTCTTTATCTCAGAAATTTTGGTCTATTGTCTTATTGTTGTTATTCCTTTTAATGAAATTATTGGTTATTTGTATTATTTATTCCTTAACCCACTTATTCTTTAGATTTAGATAATTTACTTTCCAATTAATTTTTAATCTCTCTTTTCATTGCTCTTTGTGGAATATAATTTTTATTGATTTATGATCTAAAAATAATACATTTCTTATTTCTGCCTTTCTACATTAATTTTTAGGTTTTAATGCCCTAATACATGGCCAGTTTTTGTGTAGTTGCCATGTGCTGTTGAGAAAAAAAAAGTGTATTTGTTTCTGTTCCCATTCAGTTTTCTCCAAAGGTCTGTTATATCTAACTTTTCTAATATTCTATTCACCACCTTATTTTTTTTTTATTGGTTGGATTTATCAAGTTCTGAGAGGGAAGAGTTGAGGTCCCCCATTAACGTAGTTTTGCTTTCTATTTCTTCCTGTTACTCACTTAACTTCTCCTTTAATGATTTGGACATTATACCACTTGGTGTATATATGTTTAGTATAGATATTACTTCATTGTCTATGGTACCTTTAAGCAAGATGTGGTTTCCTTCCTTATCTATTTTAATTAGGTCCATTTTTGCTTTTGCTTTGTCTGAGATCAGGATTGCTAGCCCTCCTTTTTTTACTTCAGCTGAAGCATAATAGATTCTGCGCCAGCCCCTTACCCTTACTCTGTGTGTGTCTCTTTGCTTCAAGTGTGTTTTCTTGTAAACAATATATTGTAGGATTCTGGTTTTTGACTTACTGTGCTATCTGTTTCTGTTTCATGGGAGAGTTCATCCCATTCACATTCACAGTTATGGTTACTTAATGTATTTCCTTCCATCTGATTTTCCCTCCTGTTTGTCCTCTCTCTCCTTTCACCCTTTCCCTCCTCACTAGTGTTTTGCTTCTTTCTACTGCCTCCTCTGATCTGTGCTCTCTTCTATCAGCCCCCCCCACACTTTTACTTAATCTTCTCCCCTCCTTCTTCCTTGTCACATAAGATAGATTTCTATACTCAACTGATTGTGTATATTATTTCCTCTTTGATTCAATACTGATGAGAATGAGTTTCAAGTGATGCCCATCACCCATCTTTCCCTCCACAGGTTTTTCATGCCTCTTTGTGTGAAATAATTTACCCTACTCTCCCTTCACTTGCATCTAATGTGCTCCTCTTACTCATTCCTTAATCATTTTTATGTCATTCCCTAAGATTCGCCTTATACCCATATCCTCTGTCTATATACATATATTCCTTCTACTTGTGCTATTAGTGATACAATTTTTAAGAATTACAAGTAGCATCTTCCCATGTAGGGATATAAAGAGTTCACTTAGTTTAGTTCTATTCAATGCCTTATGTTTTCTTTTCCCTTCTCCCCTTTTTATGCTTCTCTCAAGTCTTGTATTTGAAGATTGAGTTTTTCTCAGTTCTGTTTTTTTTTTCTTTTTGGCAAGGCAATTGGGGTTAAGTGACTTGCGCAGGTTACACAGTTAGTAAGTGTCAAGTATCTGGTCTGAGGCTGGATATGAACTCGGGTCCTCCTGACTCTAGGGGCAGTGCCCTATCCTCTGTGCCACCTAGCTGTCCCAGTTCCATTTTTTTTTGTTTGTTTGTTTTTAATCAGGAATGATTGAAAGTCCCCAATTTCATTGAATGGCCATCTTTTCACCTGAAAGATTATACTCAGTTTTGCTTGATAGTTGATTCTTTGTTGTAATCCAAGCTCCTTTGCCTTCCAGAATATCATATTCTAGGCCCTCTGATCCTTTAATGTAGAAGCTGTTAAATCCTGCACAACCCTAACTGTGGTTCCACAATATTTACATTGTTTCTGACTGCTTGCAGTATTTTCTCCTTGACCTGATAATTCTGGACTTTAACTACAATATTCCTTGCAATCTTCATTTTGGGAAGTGATTGGTGGATTCTTTCAGTGACTATTTTGCCCTGTGGTTCTAGGACCTGAGGGAAGGTTTCCTTGATACTTTGTTGAAAGATGCTGTCCAGGCTCATTTTTTTGATTGTGGCTTTCAGGTAGCCCAACAATAAACTATCTCTCCTGTATCTATTTTCCAGGTCAGTTGCTTTTCAAATAAGGCATTTTACATTTTTTTTCCTATTTTTATTTAATTTTGTTTTGACTGATTCTTGATATCTCAGAGTCATTAGCTTCCACTTTATTCAAATTTTTAAGGAATTATTTTCTTCAGTTAGCTTTTGTACCTCCTTTCCCATTTGGCCAATTCTACCTTTTAAGCAGTTGTTTTCTTTTTCTAAGCTGTCGACTTTTTTTTTCATAATTCTCTTGCATCACTATCATTTCTTTTTCCAATATTCATCTACCTTTCTTATATGATTTTTAAGCTCCTTTTTGAGCTCTTCCATTAGCTGTTTTTAAGCTTGAGACCACTGCTCATTTTTCTTTGGGGCTTTGCCAAAAGGTGTTTTGACATTATTGCCCTCTTCTGAGTTTGTGTCTTGATCTTCTCTGTTACCATACTAACTTTTTATAGTCAGATTCTTTCTTTCTTTTTTTTTGTTCTTATTTTTTGCTAATCTTTTTTTTTTCCTTTTTATTTTCTTTTAAATTTGATCACTGCTTTTGTGGTGGAAGGGCACTATCTCAGGCTTTTTGTGTCAAGGCCTTCAGGCCCTGGCTGTTTACCTGGTGCTGCACTGATGTTGCCCTGAAGCCCATGAAGTATCCCTGGGTCTGGTGCTATGCTGAGGGGGTGAGGTGGAGGGGGTTGCTAGCACTGTTGTAGGTTGTAGGCATCCAGCAGCTTACCTGGTGGTCTGGCCACTGGAAACTGCCTGTTTGCCTGGGGCTACGCTAAAGTACCTGGTGGTTCTCAGAGCTGGATTTTACCCATCCGCCTGGCTATGCTGAGGCATATGGGGGGGTCCTGGTGTTGGCATTTGCCTGCCCCACCACACTGAGGCTCAGGATCTACTGCTGTCTTGCTGGAGTGGGGCTTGCTGCTGGCTTTTTGTAGTGCTTCCTGTCCTGGACTACACTCCTTTTTTGCCTGAGTGAGATAGACCTTTTCTGCCAATCTTCCAGATTTCTTGGGCTAAAAGATTGTTTCACACTGTCTTTTTGATGGCTCTACTGTTCCAGGATTTGTTCTGGGGTGCTATTTCATGGTCATTTGGAGGTAGATATGGGAGAGTTATGGTAATATACTGCTTATTCTGCCATCTTAGCTCCTAGAAGTCCAGCACAATTCTTTCCACTTTGACATTTTGTAGCTCTTTATATATAGCACCTCACTCTTTGCCTTTGCATGCCAGCCTTGGTGTTTGTTAGAATTTATCCCAGCTCCCAAAAAAATTTGTAAAGAAGAAAAAATGAAAGTAAAAAAGCAATTAACAATAACCAAAAATAGATAAACAAACAAGGAAAAGGAAAATAAAATGAAACTTCCCTTCTCAGACAGACAATTTAATTCTAGAAGAGCAAATCTCTCAAGAGTGACCTGAGACATAGGACTTGTGGTTTACGCAAGGGAGATACCAAACTATCCTGAAAGAAAAAAATTCCTGGTGGGGGGCAGAGACAAGATGGTGGAATAAAAGCAGTGACTTGCTTGAGCTGTCCCCCAAACCCCTTCAAATACCTGTAAAAAGACAGAATGAAACAAATTTCCAGCCCAAGACAACCTGGATGGTTGATTGGAAAAGTCTGCAGCACCAGGTTGAGAGAGGAGCGCAGTTCAGCATGCGCGCACCTCAGGAGACTAAATCAAGTGGAGCTGTGGCAGTTTCCAGACTTCTCAACCCACAAATGCCAAAGACAATTTAGAAGGTCAGTGGGAAAAGTCTGTTGGACCTCAGTGAGAGAGAAGTGCAGTTAAGCCCCAGCACAGGGTGAGTTGAAGATGAAGGGGTGATATCTAAAAAATAAAATTAAAGGGTGAGAGAGGATTATACTGAGAAAGGAGAAAGGGAGAGGTAGAATGGGGTAAATTATTTCACATAAAACAGACAAGAAAAAGCTTTTATAGTGGAGAAGTGAGGGAAAGTGAGAGGGAATGAGTAAATCTTATTCTCATCAGATTTGGCTTAAGGAGGGAATAACATACACACTTAATTGGGTATGGAACTCTATCTTATCCTACAAAAAAATAGGGGAAAGGGGTTAAGAGCGGGGATGACAGAAAGGAGGTCAGATTGGGGAAGGGGGTAATCAGAAGCAAACACTTCTGAGGAGGGACGACATCAAAAGAGAGAATAGGATAAATGGGGGGGATAGGATGAAGGGAAATATAGTTAGTTTTTCACAACATTACTATGGAAGTGTGTTGCGTGGCTACACATGTATAATTTGTATCATGTTATTTGCCTTCTCAGTGAGAGTGGGTGGGGAGAGAGGAAGGGAGAAAATTTGGAACCCAATGTTTTAAAAACAAATGTTAAAAATTTGTTTTCAAGTAAATGATAGATGTTGGGGAAGACGTGGGAAAACTAGAACACTAATGCATTGTTGGTGGAGTTGTGAAATGATCCAACCATTTTGGAGAGCAATTTGGAACTATGCCCAAAGGGCTATAAAAATGTGTGCAGTCTTTGACTCAGCAATAGCACTTCTAGGACTGTATTCTAAAGAGATCATAAAAACAGGAAAAAGACCTACATGTACAAAAAAATATTTATAGCAGCTCTTTTTGTGGTGGCCAAGAATTGGAAATTGAGGGGATACCCATCAATTGGAGAATGGCTGAAGAAGTTGAGGTATATGAATACAATAGAATACTTTTGTGCTACGAGAAATAATGAGAAGGTGGACTTCAGAAAAACCTGGAAAGACTTGTATGGACTGATGCTGAGTGAAGTGAGCAGAACCAGGAGAACTTTGCACACAGTAACAGCCATGTTGTGCAATGACTAACTTTGATAGACAGCTTCTCAGCAATGCAAAGATCTAAGACATCTCCAAAAGTCTCATGGATGGAAAATGCTATGCACATCCAAAGAAAGAACTATGGAGGTTGAATGCAGATTGAAGCATACTATTTGCCATTTTTTCTTCTGTTTTGTTTTGTTTCCTCTTTCTTGTGGTTTCTCCTATTTGTTCTAATTCTTCCTTACAACATGACTAATGTGAAAATATGTTTAATAGGAATGTATATGTAAAGCCTATATCAGATTGTGCACCATCTTGGGGACGGAGGGGGAAAATTTAAAACCCAAAAGTTTAAGGAAGTGATTGTTGCTATATCAAAATAAATTAATAAAAAAACACCAATTGTAGAAAAATGTTTTCACATGCAACTGGGAAATAAGATATACAGGCAACGGTGTATGGAAATCTATCCTGTCCTATAGGAAAATAGAAGGGGAAGGGGATAAGAGAAGTGGGTGGTGATAGAGGGGAGGGCAGATTAGGGGAAAGAGTATTCAAAATGCATGCCGTCTTGGGGTGGGTGGAGGGGCAAAATGGGGAGAAAATTTGGAACTCAAAATCTTGCGGAAGTGAATGTTGAAAACTGAAAAAAAAATTGAATTAATAATAAGAAAAAAATTCCTAATTAATTCCCAAAGCACCTAGGGGTTTTTACTTGGTGTATGCGAAATTTTATTAAAATATATATGGAAGGAGGTTTATCAGATTTTAAACTATATTATAAGGTAGTAATTATCAAAATTATCTAGTGCTGGCTAAGAGATAGAAAGATAGATCAATGGAAGAGAGTAGACATACAATGCACAGCAGCAATAAATCGAGCAACCTTGTATTTGGCAGGTGTAAAGACTTAAGATTTTGGGATAAGAATTCATTATTTGGGAAAATTTGGGGAAAAATGAGAGCAATATAGCAGAAATTGGACATAGACCCATACCTTACACCATTTACCAAGATAAGGTCAAGATGGATATATGACTTAGATAGAAAGAGAGATATTGCAAGAGAATTTGAAGAACATGGAGCATGTTACTTATGAAACATAGAGATAGGTGAACAATTTATAAATAAATAAGTGATAGAGAGCAGGGTGAGGTATGAAGAGGATTTTATTACATTAAATTAAAAAGGTTTTATACAAATAAAACAAATGCAACCAAAGGAAAGCAGAAAATTGGGAAAATTTATAGACAGTTTCTCAGATAAATGTGTTATACCTCAAACATATATAGAAAAAACCTTTGTCAAATATATAAGAATATGTCATTCCCCAATTGATAAATGGTCAAAGTATATGAGCAGGAATTTTTCTGATGAAGAAATCAGAACAATTTGTAGCCATAGGAAAAAATGCTCTAAATCATTATGGATTAGAGAAATGCAAATTAAAACAATCTTTAGATACCATTTTAACACCTATCAGATTGGCTAAAATGATTAAAGGGAAAGCAACAGATATTGGAGAGAATGTGGATAAAATGGGACACTTTCATTGTTGATGGAATTATGACCTGATCCAATCATTTTGGAGAACAATCTAGAATCATGCCCAAAGAGTTATTAAACTGAGCCTTTGACCCAGCAATACCATTACTAGGTCTATTTCCAAAGATGATATTCTAAAATATTTATAGCAACTCTCTTTGTGGTGGCAAAGAAGTAGAAATTGTGGAGATGCCTTTCAACTGGGAATGGCTGAACAAGTTGTGATGTATGCTCATAATGGAATATTACTTTACTATAGGAAATGATAAGCTCAATGATATTAGAAAAATGTGGATAAATTTACACAAAATAATGAAGAACAACATTAGCAGAACCAAGACCATGTTGTATACAGTTGTAATGATATTGTTTTAAGAACAACTTTAAGTGAATAAGTCATTTTGACTATTATAAATACCCAAATTAACTAAAAAGGACATATTAAGGAAGGTGCTATCTGCAACCAGAGAAAGTACTGATAAATATAATTATGTATAAAATGATTTTTCATATATATATGTGTATATAGGTATATGTATATATATATATATATGCATATACATACACATACACATACATATTTATGTCCAATGAGAACCATTTCTAGGGTGGGAGAATAAAAGAAAAAAAAGGAAAAATATTGTATGATAACTTTATTATATATTTAAAAGGAATAGTAAGTTGTATACAATATAGATTTGCAGTTTTATGTGCAATCCTCTTTTTAAAAAATATCCTATGTTAAAGAAATGTTTGCTTTATTTCATAAAGTACAAATAAAATAAAAAATTAAAAATATCTGTATTTGGATAATTTTATTTTAATAGGGAAGACGTTGGGATTCGGGATCACTGCTTTCTCAGGCCGTATGAAAGTTATGCCAAGCACTGTCATATGCTTCTTTATAATATCTGCCAGCTATTACTAAGGAGGGGAGGTATGATGTGGGGTGGGAGAGCCCTTCTGCTGCTGCAATATGGAAAAAGGTATAAAGGGGAAAAGCGGGTGAAGTCATGGAGAGAAAGAGAGAAATTTCTCAGTTAGCTTTTTAAATGCAGAATAGTGGTGGATTCTCAGACAATCATCAGAACACCCTCCCCAAGAAACTTTGAAATAAAAAAAAACACCCTAAACTAAAATGAAATTAATATAGAACTAGTATGTTTGCTCATATTCCATAAGATGGTGTTCATCTTGTTTCCAAACAATGACCTACATTCCATATTCTTATCAGGTTGAATGAATCAGTTGGTGACTCCACCATTCCAAAATAGGTAGATGTATGTTAACAAAAGGGATATGAGTATGTGTGTATGTGTGTGCATGTGCAAGAGAGAGACAGGAGAGAGAGAGAGAGAGAGAGAGAGAGAGAGAGAGAGAGAGAGAGAGAGAGAGAGAGAGAGAGAGAGAGAAAGAGAGAGAGAGAGATTGTCATAGAGAGGGTCTAGTGCAGAGTCCAACTGAAGATATAGATGATGAGGTGCTCCAGAAGCTCTGCTTTAATAACTCCCTAGTTCTGCAATATAGTAAAGTCACCTAAAAGAGATATGTAATCACTTAAAAACTTGGTCTAACAAGGAAAAACCCAAGTGGATAAAAAATGTTTTCTGTCCATATTATTTGGATGGACAACTCCTAGAGTTGGTACATCAGTTGCTACTTCTGAGATCAATATTGCAGATTGTTAAAGAACAAGACCCACAATCAAAGAGAAGAGTTTACTGGATTGTCTTTAGGAAGTTGCACAATGCTTTTTTTAAAAAAATATTTCCTTCTAGTTCATTATTTTTCAAATCAAAAGGATATTTTACTAATCTATCATGTCCACTATCTTACCTGCCATTGAGCAAATTAAAAATTAAAACAAAGAAACAAAGAAATTTGAAAACACAGCCCTCAATACACAGCTACACAGCCCAGAAAAAATATAAAGATGCCTTACCCACATTGTTCATGTCCATAAATGTTTGAATATATGTCTCTTTCTGTATTTTAACTTCATCACCTCTCTGCCAGGAAGTGGGCAGAATATTTAATCTTCATTATTTTAGACTTGAGATTCATCATTGCTTTGATCAGAATTCTAAGACCTTTCAAAATTGTTTTTCTTATAATGTTGTCATCATTGAATAAATTATTCTATTTCTGTTTTCTTTGCTCTTTTGCAGTGCTTTTAATGACCTAAAGTGTCTTCCTGACACAAAGGTCTATTTTTTTACGAATCAATATTGCAATATTCTTCTGGTGATGCTATATGGTTATGAGTCATGAAGCTCCGCAATATCTGAAAAATTAAAATTTTAAGCTATCCAAAGAACAATGGAGAGGACCACAGTAGGTCTAAGCATCTTGTATAATATTATTAGTGAAGGATTGCATTGAAGAAGTAATGCAAAAGATGTCATCAGAGAGATGAATGACTGGACAAGGAGATGGGCCAGTCATGTATATAGAGTGAAGGATAATCAATAGGGAGCTTGCTTACTTCAGTGATATAATTAATCCTCAAAAAAAAGAGCAAAAAACCTCCCCAAAAAACCCCAACATTTATTAAGTATCTGCCAGGAATTGTGCTAAGTGCTGGGGATACAGAGATGAAAAAGAAAGATAGCCCCTGCCTTCAAAAAACTTAAAGTCTAATAGGGGAAGACAACACACAAAAGAAAGCTGAAGAGTTTGGGGGAGACATGGGGAAGGTACCAGCACAAGGACATGGTGGAGAAGTCAAAGGAGTCCAAAATGAGGGCAACCAAATGGGAAAAGACCTGTTTATCTTGTGCCCCCTTTATAAATGGAGGTCAAAGAGAAGGATATCTGTGCAATATTAAGAAATAAAGAGAAAGGCTTCCCAGCATGCTGTGTGGACCTACTATAGAGGTAGGACTCATGGAAAGATATGGACAAAAATAGCAAAGCATCTGGGTGCTGGTTTGTATTTTGGTGGCAGTCTTCAAAGCCATGAGTTCAACTGAATAAATGTATGCTTCCTGAGAGAAGGGGCAGTCTTGGTATTTTCAGTGACTAGCATAGTGTAGGTGCTTAATAAGTACTATTTGAACAGAGGGTGAGAAATAATTTTTTTTATTATAGCAGAAATCACTTGAATTATTATCTGTTCGTGCAATAGTCACTATATTAGAGTATTGATTCTGAGGATACCATTTTTATGAGGTCTGGTTATGGAATATATCTGAATGTGACCAGAAACCCCTTCTCAAATCCCTTATTTTCACTTCTGTGCCTTGTAGGTGACAGAAGATGCCATGCAATGTGAGGTTGAATTGCAAGCTTATTCAGAGCTTCATATTTTTTAATAACTTCTTTTCCTCATTTCCTTTAACTAAAGTCAGCAGGGCTTTTAAAATGTAATCCCTTTGTCTCTGACCTTTTAAGCGAGAACATCTCTTAATGATTTCTTCTCATACCAAAAAATCAGTCCATTAAGGCTATCTTTACACTAATACCCATCCAGCTAGGGAACCTTTTTAGCATTATTATCCTAATGAAATGAGAAATAAATCAAATAGAAGACAAAATGTGATAGAGGATGAGGTGGAAAAAATGGTAAAATAAAGGAATGGTACAAACATAAGGTGGTATCATCGTTATTATTATTTAGCAAAAAGGAGTCAGCATCTTTACCCCTACCTTGTCCTAACACTTAGATGCCTGTCTACTTTATATGTAACATACATATGTGTGTATATATATATGTACACACACACACATATGTATGTATATACATGTGTGTATATACACAGGTAGATGGATAAATACATAGATAGACAGATAGATTGACAGACATAGACTGGCAGACAAAGGTATATAGACAGACAGACAGATAGGCGGACTTAGGTATATAAAGACACAGACAGACAAATTTCTATTTTGCAGGAAGGGATTTATTGAATTGCTTTTCTTTCCTCCCATACCGTCCATGAAAGAAGTTGAATCCTATTACCTTAATTTATCCTTGCACTATAGTAAAGATTGCACTGCTTGTATCAAGGGAAAGGTTTCATGCGTCCCTACTCATTCTTCCATGGCTTCCTGCTATGGTTTATTATTTACGATATTTCCAATGAAAGAAATTTGTTGAGTCTGAAGAGCTGGTATGATTGGAAGGAGATTGTTCACCTCAAGAACTAAGAGAAAATGGAGATGATTTGACATTAATTTCCCCTTTTGTGATATTTAAGGAGAGTTCGTTACCTGGAAAAAAAAGTTATGGGTGAATTTAATTTAACAAATATTCAGGTACTTATTATGCATGAAGTCCTGGGAAATGCAAGAATACATAAGCATTTGGTCTAGTGGGAGGCATGAATATAGCTACAATGGAAGATGATATTTGAGCATAATACCACAAGTGATATAGAAGCGATATGCCACAACAGCACCAAAGGTGTGGTCAGGTAAAGGAGATGGTGTCAGGCAAGGTTCTAAAGAATAAGCAAATATGAACTAAATTTTAACTGATTGGTAGGATATCCTAGAACCATGACATTTTTAGACCCAGATGGTACTTTGATGATTTTCTAGTACATTCCCTGTGATCTGTGAAACGTCACAGGAGTGGAAACTGAGGGCCGTAGGAGTTAGGTGATATGCTCGAGGTCAACCCGATCATTTGTGGTGGAACCAGCAGGTCAACCCTGGACTCCTGGCTCTTCCCATGACAACCTCCAAAAGGTTCTTTGCCTTTTTATATGTGTGTTGGTCCATATGAACCCCTTTTCAGAATGATGCACATAGAATAAAATGCATAGAATAACAAAGGAAGTGAAATATATTGAGGTATTCTTAACAATATTTTTTTAGAAGTTCACAGACCCCCCCAGGTCAAGAACTTTCTGTTTCATTGTTCTGTAATAGATCTCAGCCAGGGACACAGAAACTTGTTTTTGTTTTGTTTATTTTTTAAAGTGAAAATTGTTTTGTATACTAATACTATGAAATTAAACAATTTATTAAGTATTTACTATGCAGAATACTGCACTTGCTAGATGATAGAGGTGATACAAAGTTTATAAAAATTATAACCCCTGCCTCCATAAAGCTTAATGTCAAGTAGCAGTGTAAGACACTAAAATAGATAGCTATATTTTACAACATAATTAAATAATTGCATGTTTCAAAAAGAAAGGACTTGGTGGGGTTTAACAGGAAGGGTTCTTATCAACAAGAGAAAGCTTTGCAAAGGAGGTGGCATCTGAATTGGGCTTTAAAGGACAGATGGAAGAAACTTGATGTATGAGGAAAGGGAGGGATCACAGGCAGTGATTAAAAGCATCCCTGCATTTTCTCCATTTGTTCTAAGAAAAAAAACTGAATCGAATGATTGGGGTGGGGAAGTTTAACATTTATATTTCAGGTCAAAATGTGTTAAGAAATAATGTGTTCATCAAAAAAAAAAAGATACTGCTGTGAATATAGTGTCCATGAAGGAAATTGAATCCTATTACCCTAATTCATCACTGAATTATAGTGAAGTCAGTACTGTTTTTGTCAAGGGGCAGGGTTCATTTGTGCCCATTCATTCCTCCATAGTGCTCCACCTTGGTTTATTATTTAAGATGTTCCTGGTGAAAGAAATTGCTTGAATCTAAAGAGCTGGCATAATTGGAAGGAAATTGTTCACTTCAAGAACTGAGAGAGAATGGAGATGATTTGGCATTTAAGCTCATATTCCCCTTTTGTAATATGAAGGGATAGTTTATTGAATAGAGATATTTTAAAATGAATAAATTCCTCTATCTTCTATTTCCTTCCAGTAATTTATTTAAAGACTAAAATCAGGGCCAGGCATATCTCCTTGAATAGCTGGCATATGAACTCAATTATAGTGTGAAGAAAAATAAGGTTTTAAATTTTATCCTACTGTTGAGCTCTGCTTGATGATGAATTGGAAGAAAAAAAGAAAAATATCTTCATTGATGTGGCATAAAAACCCCCAAACCTGCATTCTTAGGTCAAACTTGAACTACATTTTCCCTAATTACGTATTTTCTGAGATCAACTCCTTGGGTGTAAATTGCCACAGAAGACCTCAAGGACCCGTTCTCTAAGAAGAACCTTTGCATAGTAGATCTTTGGTGTGGCAACAGAAGGAACTCTGAGTTTTCCATGTTAGAGAGTTCTAAGACATATCTTATCCACTATGAAGTTGACTATTGCAATAAGGAAATAAAGACCTAGAGTCCTAACATCTATTAATTTCAGTTTTTGCAAGAAATAAATTCACTAGAAGAATGTGGGGAGCAGTGCTTGGCAAAGTACAAACATAATTTAAGAATAAGCCTAAGAGAGAAAGGAAGACCTGGGAATCATAAAAGAGGATTTTGCTTGAGGGCTGCAAGAGTACTCTAAGCAATATAATTAAGAATGAATACACTAGGCTCTTTCTTTTTCAGAAATAGTTCTTGAATACTTTGCGGGAGCTACATCTGTGTTTAGTATTCACCCTCCTGAGCTCAATTCAGGAAGAGCAAGGTTCAAATTCTATCTATCTCTATTCTGTCTCCAACAATTTTGAGCTATGGGACTATGGCCAAGTCACTTAACCTCTGAGTTTCAGGATTTCAGTCATTTTTGTTTTCCAGTTGTGCATAACTCTTTGTGGCCTCATTTAGGTTTTTTTTTTTTTGACATAAATACTTGAGTGGTTTGCCATTTCATTCTCCAGGTCATTTTACAAATGAGGAAACTAAGGCCAACAAGGTTAAGTGACTTGTCTAAATTCACACAGTTAGTGTCTCAGCATACTCATTTATAAAATGGAGATAAAAATATTTCTATCACTTATCTCATAGTGTCATTATGAGACTGAAGTGACAAGGTATACATACAGTGCTATGACAGGAAATATATGTACCAGAACTCCCCAACATGTTGGCTAAGCTTGCTATTTTCCTTCAAAAAGTATTGAAAACATCATTGAGTTCTACTTGGTTCAGGGGAGTAATTGCCCAGAGGAGTGATAAAGTTTTCTGTTCAACTGAGTACAATAAAAGTCAGGGCTTAAGAAACTCCAACTCCTCCCTCAGGTTTGATCAGTGGACCAATGTAGTAAATGTGGAGGAAGGGGATTTGTGCCCAAATGAATCAAGGCTATATAATCCATGAATTTCCTTCCCCTGTTATCCCTGTTATGGCTAGGTAAGTCTCCCTTTGTTTGCTAGACAGTATTCTACAACTGTCTCATTTCATTCAAATACCAACCATGAGGTAGCAGATCACTTAAAGTCAAGTCTAGTCTACTACAAGTGCTGTGAAAACCTTAAAGCACTATTTAAGCATCATTTGTCACTACTACTACTTCGACTATGACTGAAGCTACTGAGTGGATGAGTAGACCACTGTTGCTGCTGCTGTAACTACTACTCCTACTCCTACTACAACAACAACTAACACCACCACCACCACTACTACTACTACTACCACCACCACTCCTCCTCCTCCTATTCCTCCTCCTCCTCCTCTCCTCCTCCTCCTCCTCCTCCTCTCCTCCTCTTACTGGCAACTAGGTGTTACAATGGATAGCCTATTGGATTTGTAGTCAGGAAGACTTGAGTTGGAATCCTGCCTCATATACTACTTGTGTGATCTAGAGAAGTCAAGTAATCTCTCTCATCATCCATTCATTCCTCTGCAAAATAAGAATGATAAAAATATCACCTACCTCAGAGAGTCATCAGGAGGGTCAAATAAGATAACATATGTAAAGCATTTTTCAAACCTTCAAGTGCTGTATGCTATTGTTACTGTTAATAAATGTTATTGTTGGGAGTAGCTAGGTGGCACAGTGAATAGAGCTCTGGCCTTGGAGTCAGGAGGACCTGACTTCAAATCCAGCCTCAGACACTTAATACTTACCAGCTGTGTGACCCTGGGCAAGTCACTTAACCCTGACTGCCTCACCAGAAAGTAAAATAAATAAATAAATAAATAAATGTTGTTGTTACTGTCATCATTTTCATTATTATTATCTCTCCACAGTGGAAAAAAATATAACCCATCTATGTCCTTTCATTCTGTCTGAATTTTGTCAATGCCTTTCTATAAATTCTCCATAAAATATCCATATAGTATTCCTACCTTTCTTGACTCTTGCAAATTACTCCCCTCCACAAAGTCCATGGTGCAGCAATACTGACTCACTTCACAAGACACTCTATCTCATCTCCATGTCTTTTTTTGGATTTGTGACAATGGTTTGCTGGTGTATATTTAACAACTGGTTTCCTGGGGGGAGGGAGGAATGTTCAAACACACTTACAAATTTAATCTGTGTTGTTACTTTCTCCATCACTTTCCTAAGTTTCTAGACAGATGACAAAGCAACAAATCAACTCCTGATCTGTAGCATTTGCTAGTTTCCAAGGTGCAAAAAAAACACTTCCCTGCTTTGTGGTCACTTTATTTTATCCATGAATTTTCAGTCAATTTTCATTTGTTATTACCAATTTCTATCTGCTTTTACTTCTTTCGCTTGTTTTGTTTTATTAGACTTCATTTTTTTCCTATCTTATTTGGTAGACTATAAGGTAGATTTTCTTCTTTAAAACATGCTCCAAGGAAGAATGTTTGGATTTTTAAGCACTCTCAGAGGCTTATAAGAAAGGGAAAAAAAAGATTATTCAGACTTGAGAATAATTGCTAAGGAAAATAGACTCTATTCTATCAAAGTTGCTAGATCATGCAGCTAAAAGAGTGCTTAAATGCAAAGGAAGAGCTTAAACTCAAAAGGATCTGGAGACTGGATAGACATTTTGCAGATGAACAGAAAGGAAAAATGCAAGTTTGATTTGCAAAGGTGAGGAGCAATGGATATTCATTAAAGGTAAACTTTAATATCTTGAATATTACTGTAGCCCATGTAAGTTCTAAGATATCTTTATCCCAAAGCCCACTCTCATAGATAAAATCTGCTTCCCAGAGCTAGGATAGGAACATCCTGTATCTATCTACCCATAAGGATTCTGGGATAACTATGAGGAAGCAGGGGTGATTCTCAAATGCCATCTGCTCAAGCCCTCCTGGATGTGCTTCCCCCTAAAATTACCAATTGAGAATCAATTTTTGTCAGCCAACAATAAATAAGTTTCTGGAAAGAGGTTTTGCTAAGGGGCACAACAAGAGCAGTTAGTACAAAACACCCCTCAAATATCTGGGACACACTCTCCCACAAGTACCTACAGAGCCAGGAGAACATGGGCCCAAATCTGGAGTGTGTAGGAGGCCAAGAGGTAAATCACAGCACCTATCTACAAGAGGTGCTCAAGAAATTCCCCTATAGCATGACAAGTCTAGGTCCATCTATCTGTGGCTTATAATGCAGAAAGACATCGTCACTAGATGATTGTGGATGCGGCTTAGGACAGTGAAGACAAGATGGAAGTCTAGCATTCTCTAGGTTAGAGGCGGCCTGCTGGCCTCAAGTGGCTTGTAGAACTTCACAGTCAGGACCAGATTAAAATGCAGTTGGGAAATGTTCAACAAAATAAATAAAAATACAATACAATATAGATAATGTTAATTTTTTTTTCTAAGTCAATATGTCTCTTCGAGGATCTGTTTCTATTTGAGTTTGATACCACTACTTTAACCCTTCTGGACTATAAATTACTCTGCTCCTCTTTCAGGTGACTGTGGATAGAGAATTGACCAAGACTAAAGCCAAGACCTTACTTTCTAGCTTATGCTTCACTGGATAGCTTCTCCTCAGGAATTTGATTGAAAGACACTTACAATTTCTAGAAAAGCTCCCCATTCCAACTAACCCAAGACAAGACTGGGAATGTAAATGCAAATCTCAAAGGTGACTGGAATAGACCCCTTCCCAGTTACCACTTCTTTTCATCAAATGGCTAGTCTAACATGCTTGATTGACTGAGTCCCATCTAGTGGAGGTATCCTGCTGTAACAGAATGGAATCGTTTCAACCCTACCTTTATATTACACTACACTAGTGGAATCAAGCAATTAATCAGCATACATTAATTAAATTAAATTAATTAAATGTCTGCTATGTGAAAGACATGTGGTAGATACTAGAGGTAGAGACAAAAGTAAAGCTATCTCTGGCCTGAAGGGGCCAAGAATTGAGGGGGTGGAGTAGGGTAGGGAGAATTTGCCAAGTTCAAGATAATAGGTAAAAACAGATCACATACAAAGTATTTACATGGTGATTTGGATGGAGGGCCATAAGCAAGGGATGGGTGTGCATGGATTTATTCACTTAGTCACTTAACCAGTTCTTTATTATGTGCTTACCAGGGCTCAGTGACTGTGCCAAGGGCTAGAGATACAAAGGCAAAAACAGTTTTTGCCCTCAAAGAACTCACTATCTAAAGGGAGAGAGAACATGTAAATATCTGATTACATAGGATATATATATATACACACAGACAGACAGACAGACAGACAGACAGGGACAGAGAGAGAGAGAGAGAGAGACTACCTTTTGTCAAAGCAGGGGGATGTCTACCACAAACATGTGAAGACCTCCCCTAGAGGGAATGATGGATGAGAACAATTTGTTCCAATGTCCATGCAGGCTGCTGAAGCAAGTGCTATGGGGAGCTTAGAGTTTGGTCGGACGTCAAAGATGCCAAGGTCATCTACTGTATTCCTGACCATTGCTACTCATCCTGACTTTTGTCTTGCCACTGGATTTTAATGAGTCTGGAAGAGAGAGTGAGGCTGACAACTTTGTGCAACTCTGCCTCACTTATATCCAATTTACATGCAAGTCAAGACATTACCCCATGATATTATTTGTCCTCATCAAAAACAAACGAAAAACCACATTATGTGTTAAGTGCGGGGTACATAAATACAAGCACTAATAGAAATGTTCGGCATTTGGTTCATAGTAAAGTTGAAATGGTGATGTAAGCCCTGATTTAGCCAATTCACATGAATTAGATTGATTGAAAGTTGCTATTAATTTTAATTTATGGAACTTGATATTACTGCAATATTTGTGCATAAAATTCAATACTGAATTTATCTATTTTTAATGGAGGTAAGTCATGAAGTTCATCCACAGAGGTCAAGGGAGCTGAGGTTTATTTCTCTCAATACGCTGAAGAGGTCCTTTTGCAAATACAGGTCAGAATCTTTGAAAGAAGCTAAGATTTCTGCTTTAGCCAGATTCATTCTCTCCATACCCACACCCAATCTCTTAACATTGAACAAAACCAGACATCTTTTCCTCTCTCCCTATTTTTATTTCCATATTCCATACAAATGAGTTACCTCCAAAGCTCCTACTTGAAGTTAGGAGATATAGTTATTTTCCTGGCATATATTTTTGAAAATTGCCACAAAGTTATCCATTTCCAGACAGGCAGTGAGTTTAAAGACTATCATTCTACTGAGTACAATGGAGGATTGTTTTTGTAGGTGCTAACATGCACTTTTGGTTTAAAATATGATCCTATGAAAAGACCCAGCTGAAAGAATCATAAAGAAAATAATATATGAGCTAGGTAATACAAAATTTCAGAGATGAGAACCCAAAGACTAGCATCCAGGAAGATCAGGGTGACATTTTTCTAATACAGAAAAGAATGAGTATTCTGCCCTTCTGATGACTTTGCTTGGCTGCTGTAATAAATGGATGACTTTGAATTATCCAAAGGTTAATTAAGTGGTCATTCTTGATGAGAGTGTGAATCTGTCATGGGTCACTTATGAGACATACAGAAGTGCTCGATAGAACTATGAGGACATGTCTTTTTCAGTCTTCCCTTTGTTTCAACTGCAAACTTAAATTCAACTTTTGGTGAATTTGTGACTGTTGACATATAGATGAATTTGTAAAGTCTAAACAGCTAGCTAGCTAGCTAGATATACTGATGGTGGGATAGCATGACATTTCAAAGACTTAAGATTCCATGGTGATAGCTATGTAGAATACCTATGTTAAATCCTGAATTTGTCCTTTAAAGTACTTTGCAGATACTTTGTGTATGGTCTATATTTAATCATATGTCTCTCTTTTGAGGTCTTTGTATCCCCTGCAATGATCACAAACCTTTCACACACTAGGTGCATAATTACCATCTCTCAAATGTACTGTAATTGAATTCTGTTTGGGGTCAATAATATGAAATGGATGGAATAAATAAAGAGGACTCCCAGAAATATCAACTGCTTTGCTAGAGACAGAGAACAAGAGCAATGATAATAAAGAATGAAACATTCTGAAAAGTCACAAAGGAAACTGAAGATTGGTTGTTTCAAAACTAGAGATGACAGATGGTAGTGATCAATATCCCTTCTTCAAATTAATCCCAGAATCCCTTTTTGATTTGGTGAAGAATTTCACCACTGGCAAGTCATATTCTCCCATCACCACCGCTTATGAGTTAAAATACAGAGTGAATTAGTTCTGTTGAGCCAAGAGGGCTAGACTATACTCTGTTGAGGGTTTTTTATGGATAGAGACATTCCATTCCCAGAACTACGAGTTTTTTAGATTACACAAATGCCAGAGATGCATAATACTGAGTATTCCAAAACAAATTGAGGAGATTACTTTCAAAGTGTATGTACCTTGATGCAATTGGTTTACTCATTCAGAGTTCTGAAGTATTCCAGTCAGAATTGCAGACTCTTCTAGTTCAGGTCTGGATGCTAAAAATGTGACATTTGCTAGGTGCATCCAATTGAAATAGTGGTTCTCTTGATATATATATATATATATATATATATATATATATATATATCTCAGTACTAACAAAGAAATAATTTGTTTTTACTCTCCTTTTTTTATCCTATGGCAATGTAATAAGAGAGGCCAGTAAGTAAAACCTTATAAATAAATTATGGATAGATTTTATTAATATTTTCATGATTAGCTGTTTGGGGAGTTATGGATATGGTTCAGGGAAGCAAAATTAAACTACAGCACAGATTCCCTCCAGATATAAATACAGCCAGATGTGATATATTTTTGTAAATATGAACAATTGGTGGTGATTGCCAAGCTCTTTCATTGTAGCCATAAATAATCAAATTACTTTGTTTTATTACAGCAAAGAATATTGCTTTCTTTAAAGCATGGACTTACTGAGGTTAATTTTCTCTCTACGATGTCTTGGAGAAAACCAATTTGAATAGATTTGTATATTGTGTGTGTTGGGGTGTGTGTGTGTGTGTGTGTGTGTGTGTGTGTGTGCATGACAAAGAGACAGACAGAGGCAGAAACAAAGAGACATAGAAAAAGTAGGGAGAGAGACAGAGAGACATACAGACAGAGTGGAAGAAGAGGAGGAAAAGGAAAAAAATGGAGAGATAATAAGTCTATCTCCAATCTACCTTTTTTCCCCTTTTAACTCTTCATTCTTTTGCAGCCGATTCTCTTCCCTACCTTTCATAGATCCCCAGGATAAGATTGCAGGTATGTATTTGAAGACTTATTCACTAGCATGTGTACATGCAAACATTTTAAAATAAGAAATACCCCCTCCATATTTCCATTCTGTTTGAAGAGCATGGCCTAGAAAGGACTGAGGAAGAGTAAGTTGTCTTCCTGCTATGACCCTTGGTATTAGACTCCCTACCTATCCAGGTAAATCAGGACTTGCTTCACTATTCCACATCCCATATATCAATATGACACTATTGTTATCATCATCATCATTATCATAAAGATTAAACCTTTATGAAGCACTTAGTGTGTGTATCTTTGTTCCTGTAACAGCCCATGCTATACTACTCTATGCATAGTTCCATCTAAGTAATAAATAAAGAAGACCTTATTAAAAATGTACAGATTCAGCTTCTAACCAATCTAAAAGCTACCTGTGGTTATTTGAACGATTATCTAAATTGGGTACTTTGATCAATTTTAAGTATTTTTTAGGGTCACAGCATTTAGACTTCAATGGATCCAGATCTCACCAACCCCAGCCCCTCATTTTAAAGATGAGAAGTGACTTGACTAAAGTCACACATTTTCATTTTCTTACTTCTTTTTGGTCTCAGATAGTGATTTTTTTTTTGAGAGAAGAAAGCAATTTTGAAAGGATATTTATGTGTAGTTGGTTTTTGTATCTGTGGACATTAAAAAAAATGAAGTGACTCATACAAGATTACTTCTGAAGATGAAGAAGGCAAAATCATATTACTTAGGAACTAGAAGAGATGGGAGAGGGCATCTAGTACAAACACCCCATTTTACAGCTGAGGAAATGGGGAAGTATCAAAAAAGGTGAAGTATTTCTTTTTTCCTAAATGAGACCTATTAAAAAGGCAGAACTGGGATTTGAACCCAAATCTTTAGATTTCAAATGTGTTGTCTTTTCATTATTGCAAACTTTGCATGAATGATGTAAAAATTTCTATTTATGCTGAGACTGAAGTTTTTAAAATTGTGAAAGTATGTGAGCATTTTCTCATTCTGTTTCAGGATCGAGTGTTTCTGCTGAAGTCAAAAGTAAGCAATGCAAAGACTTGGAAAAACTTACAAGCATCATAGATGAATATGTAGTTGGTATAGTCAATTCCAAGAAATGAAAAGAAAAGTCAATAAATCTACAGTGACCACTCCATGTATGTATTTGCAATTTACCGATTAATGAAGTAAATCTTCATATTTTAAGCACTAACTGTTGAAAATACATTCTAAAATTCCTAGAAAATGTTATTGGAAGACAAAGCAGTTAGTCCTGTGTTGTGCATTTTAAGGCATGCTTTAATGGTCCTTGAGCACTAGGGGGTAAATTTCCAAAATATAGTAGAGTTGTCAATGCAAATTATAACTTTTCTTTATATGAAATGTTTAAGAAGTTTGCACTTGTGTATTCTGATTTACTGGGGCAGCTAGGTCATGCAGTGGATGGTGTGCCTGGCCTGAAATCAGAAGGACTCATCCTCATGAGCTCAAATCTGGCCTCAGACACTTACTAGCCATGCGACCTTAGGCAAATCACTTAACCCTGTTTGCCTCAGTTTCCTCATCTGTAAAATGAGCTGGAAGTAGAAATGGCAAAGCATTCCACTATCTTTGCCAAGAAAATCCCAAATGGGGTCATAAAGATTCAGATATGACTGAAGCAACAATTCAAATTGGTTATTGATCACAAAAAGTAATTTTTTAAGGTGTTTGTAAAAAGCTGCTATTTTTCAAAGACTGAAAAAGCTTTTATATTTAAGATTTTTCAGTGACAACTGAGAAAACATATTCTATACAGAATTTAAACATGGTGTTGTGTCTGACAGTTGCAAGCAGTAGGGGTTTAAGAAGGTGATACCTCTTTTTCTGTGTTCATAATGTGAGAATGAAATCTGATAAAGCAAGAATCCTGGAACAAAGGAGAAAATGATATAATTTAAGTATTGAAAAACTTCTTTATATGCCCCCAAGTGGTCTGTCTTTTTTGTATCTTTGTTTATTTGTTTACTATATCATCATGATCATCAACAATAATAATATTCTCCCAGTGGGAGCAACCAAACACTTTGGTCTCCAAAGAAATGAAACTGTCGATCACCCAAAAGGCAAAGGAGAAGCATGTGTTGGTCGTGAGCTGGCTACAAAAATCACAAACAAGGAATTTTGAAAGAGAAGTGGTGTGGAAGAAGAAATTAATAAGTGAAAAAGATGGCCCAGAGATAAGACGAGAGTGAAGGGTAAGGAATGGACAGGCTATATGTTCCATAGGATCCTTATGATATCAGGCAGGGAAAAATGAAGAAGGCTTTCATCATGTTGCATGGACTTTTCATTAAAAGTTTTTGGAACATCAGGTATAAGAGTCTCCTTGGATGTACCGGAATGGATAAGCTACAAGAGATGCTAACCACATAGCTTTCACATGCAGCCCTATGGCAGTAGGCAGCATGTAACTCTCCCAAGTGGGCCCCAACCAGATTAAAATGTAATTAGCAAATATTTAACAAAATAAATTAAAAATACAAGTAAAACCTAGATAACAGTACTTTAAAAAACTAAATCAATGTGGGGCTTATATATACATGAATTAGTGGCATTATTTCTTTGTGGGTTTGTTGCCACTGATTTGAAGCTTTATACGGAGGAACTGTATTAATGAGATTGTGGACCACTTGGAATATTGGATTATTTGATGATTTTATTTATGAGATAATTCTTCCTAGCAATAGTGCAGAGAACTATACATTTTCAAAAGGAAAATTTCACATTTGTAGTAAACAATTAAGGAAACATGGGGCCAAATGAAGTAAAAAATTATTTGAGCATTCTCTCTGCCTAACACTGTACTAAGTTCTAAGATACTCACTTTGTAAAAGAGAAAAAAAAAGAGCACGGAAGGTAAGATGTGACAGAAAAGGAGGTGTGTAGCAGTACACGACATTACATCTGGTAACATTTTCCTGCAGGGTATAATTGTATTTAAAAAAAAATGTACAACCTTATAGTCTTAAAGAGTTGGAAAGAATCTTGTAAGTTATCTAGTCCAACATCTTACCCAAAGCCATAATTTCTTTTACAAAATTTTGGATAGACAATCATTTATCCTTTGCGTGAATACTGACTTCCACATAGATATTCCTTAGGAGGGGGCAGTGTGCATAGAACCAATTTTGTATGATCTCTTCTTTTCTCACTGCATGACAGTGTTCTCTCTTAGAGTTTTGTATCCTAACATTTGAGGTCCCTATTATCCAGGTAATTTTAATGTCTGCCCAATAACAGAATTGTCTTATTCCACACCAGAGTTATAACTCTGCCATCATATCTTATGTTGTGGTGGTTGTTCAGTCATTCAACTTTGTCTGATGTCAATGCTAACCGTGAGGTTTTCTTGGCAAAGATACTGGAGTGGTTTACCATTTCCTTCTCTTTATGGCAAATAGAGATTAAGTGACTTGCCCAAAGTCACACAACTAGTAAATATATGAGGCTGGATTTGAATTCAGATCTTCCTTCTTCCAGGCCAGCACCCTATCTACTGAGACACCTAGCTGCCTCATACATCTTATATATTCTCACTATTTTGCCAAGTCTCACAAATTTCAAAGGGTTGAACACTAAAGTATATTTAGTGATGGTAAGCATAGCAACACAGTGTGTGTGTGTGTGTGTTTGTGTGTGTGTGTGGGGGGTGTTGATCTCAAGGTCAGAGAGCTAAGGAGTGATTCCATATAAAAAAGCCTAAATAGGGAAGAAAGGTGATATAATCAAATAAACTCTGTCTTGGGACTCAGGGACTTGATTTTGAATCCTGGCTCTGCTCCTTATTATCTTTCTGACCTTGGGTAAGTCATTTCACCTGTATAGAATTTAGCTTCTCCTTTGTGAGATAAGTGAGTTGAACTACATAGATGACTGAAAAGATTCCTTTCATCTCTAAATATTATGAACCTAATAGTCTTTTTTTTTCTTTAAAAGAGGATACTAGACTGCATGCCGTTCAAAAGGCCCAAGGGGGAATGGCTTCCTGAAGAGAGTCAGCTCCCATATGCATACCCCACCCAAAATCTAAAGATTGGAAAAATCCGAGTAATGATCAAGAAATCCATCTTAAACTATGCTAAATGACTCAGTGTACCATAGAACTTCCCAGAAAGTCATCTAGAAGCCCACAGGCATTAGAAAAGGGGGTTACTTGCAAAGGCAACATTTAATCAGGAAAAAAAAATCATCAGATTCCTTGTTTAATCTGAGACAGACTGGAGAAACGTGAAACCTACAGGGCTCTGTGGCTGGGCTCTCCGGCATTGTTCCGCCGTTGTTGGATACCCACTGCCGGGGCCTAGGAAGGTATCAGGAGGGGGCGCAAACAGGGAGACCTCACTGGTGCTAGGTCAATAGCTAACAGCCAATAGTCAGTAAATATTTACAAAGTACCCACTACATGTCAGTCACTATGTACTGTGCCTGTGTGAGCCACTTGTGCCCTGAGGATGCAAAAAGAGGTAAAATACAATCCCTGCTCTCAAAAAGCAAAGAAATAAGTACAAACAATCCATGTACAGGACTAAAAGGAAATAATTAAGAGAAGGAAGGTACTAGAATTATGAGGGGTTGGAAAGGCTTTCCCATGTAGCTGGGATTTTAGGTGGGACTTAAATGAAGTCACAGAAGGTAGTAGGTGGAGATGAGGAGGTAGAGCATTCCAGGCATGGGAGATAGCCAGGGAAAATATGGAATGTTCTGTTCGAGGATCAGTCAGGAAGCCAAAGTCACTGGATTGAAGAGTATGAGGTTAGGAGAAAGTAATAAGAAAACTGGAAAGGGGGATGGAAAGCTAAGTTATGAAGGTCTGTGAATTCCAAAGAAAGGATTTTGTCCTCAGACCAGTTGGACTCCAAGGTCCCTAGCATTCTATCCTGAGTCTGCATCGAAACACCTAAAGGCCCCACACTCTCAACTTCAAAGATCTAGGGGGTTACTCACCTTTGGAGATGGAGATCAGTGAAGGAACCCAGATGACCTGGATCAAGACTATTCACTACATGCCACCCCATACAAAAGCAAAGCAAGAGGTAGAGCCAGGTGCTGGCAAAACCCCACAGTTCAGGGACTAGGGTTAGAAAGGCTAGTGAATGGACGAAAACACAAAATGTTCTAAAGAATTATCGTTGATCCAAAGATGCCTCAAAATCCAACTTGGAAGTAGAGTATTCCCATAACAGTGGCTAACAGAGACTCAAAGGAAAATGAAATGTATTTTTCACACAGCCTGCATGAATATCCAGAAGAAATAAAGTGTGAGATTAAAAATAAATAAAAGCCCTGGAGGATAGATTTTGAAAAAGAATAGAAAAGCTCAGAACAGAAAGTGGTAAACTTAACTCAAGTAATGGAGTCTCTGAAAATTAGAACAGATAAAAAAGAAATCAGTGACTCCATGAGAGAAAAGCAAATTTTAGAACAAAATAAAAAGACTGAATAAAATATAAGAAAATGCAGGATAGCTAATATAAAAACAACTGTCCTAGAAAACAGGTCAAAGAAATACCATTTAAGAATAATTAGGCTCCCTGAAAATCATGACCAGAACCCAGCAAAAACAAGAACTAAAACAAGCTTGGATTCTATATTTCAAGAAATCATAATGAAAACTCCTCATAGGTATTATAATCAGAGTACAAAATGAAGTTATAAAGAATCTACCAATCACATTCTGAAAGATGTTTCCAAAGCAAAAGTTCTAGGAATATTAATAAAAATCCAGGGTTTCCAAATCAAATTTAAAAAAAAATACTGTAAGCATCCATAAAAAAATAGTTCAAGTTTAAAAGAGCCATAGTCAGGATAAGAACTGGTTGATTCTTCTATAAATAAGGCAAGATATTGAAACGCAATATCCCAAAGGGCAAAAGACAGGGGCTCACAATCAAAAATAACTTATCTTGCAAGGCTGAATATAATCCTGGGGAAAGAAGCAGGGGGGGGGTGAGTGGGTGAGGGGGGAATGAACCTTTAATGTAAGAGACCAGAAACAGGGCTCAATGGAAACTTCAAAATGCACATACGGTGAAGAGAACTCAAAGAAGGTAAGCTTGTCTGAGCCTTGGGAAGATGCTGTACAAACGTACTAAAGAGAAGGAGAAGAAGAAAAATAAATGTTATCTTTAGAACCTTAATGTCTTTAAGGCTATTGTTGGAGTTGAGTAAGGAAAAACAACAAAAAAACAGAGGACCAAAAGGGTAGACTGATTCTGTTCTGGGGTTTTCAAAGGAGAAAAAAGCAGGAAGGGAAAAAGGAACATACTTGTACAGAAAGGAAAGAGGGGGTGGAACTTGTTATTTCTTACGTTTGGGGTACTTGAGGAGAAGAATAGACAAACATGAAGGAAGTGGGGAGGGAGAGCAAGCATCAGATAAACCTTTCTTTCATCTGAAACTGGCAAAGGTCAAAACACACACACACACACACACACACACACACACATGCAAGCACACAAACAGTTTGATGTAGAAATATATCAGACTTAACAGGGAAACAGATAGAGTTGGTAGATGGGGCTAAGAAAGTGGATAATACCAGGAAGAAATAAGCAATATAAACTTTTTGATTCTGATGGGGGATGGGAAAGGAAAAAAAGGGGAAGGAAAGGGAAAGGAGGTGGGGAGGGAAATTGAAATCTATTAGGAGTATGATAATCAATTGGAGAATGGGTAAAAAAGTTGTATTTGAATATAGTGTAATATCATTGTGGGATGTATGAGGTGTTCAGAAGGACTAGCATCTTGGTGAGAGGACTTGCTGAACCTTTTCAAGGCTGCTCATCCACACAATTCTCACCTGTGGCTCCAAGAAGCAGGAACACGTGCAGTGGCTACATCCCAGCAAACCAGTTTGGCAAATGGGCTAAATCAGGTTGAGGGTAACTGAGGTGCCTCAAAAATGTTGGTGAATTGGGGAAGGGTCTACCTCAAGCATGTGAAGATTTCCCCTGGCAGAATGGGTGGATGGGAACAATGTGTTCCAGCAGCCATGAAGGCAGCCTGAAGCAGGTGCCAAGGAGTTTGGTTACATTAAAGATACCAAAGTCATGCACTGCATCCCAGGCCATTGCCAATTCTCTTGGCTTTTTTCTTACCACTGGGCTTCAGTGACTCTGGGAGAGGTTGTGAGGCTGAAGACTTTGTGAAATTCTACCTCAGATAAATCCAAATTGAAGTGCAAGTCAAGACATCACCCCAAAATATCATTGGTACTCTTCAAAAATGAAGGACAAACCACAATGTACCCTGACAAACAATGGGAGAGAAAATTTCAGACAATTCTGAGAATTGTATTATCTGTTGCATAGTGAAGTGAACAGAACCAGGAGAATGATTTTTACAATGACAACAACAATGCAAAAAAAAAAATCTCTGAAGGTCTTAGGAACTCTGATCAAAGCAATGAACAACCATGATTCCAGAGGACCTGTGATGAATCATACTATCCACCAACAGAAAGAAGTGATGGAGAAAGAGAAATACATTTTGGACATAATCATTGTGTAGATTTATTTTGATTGACTGCTTATCTGCTGCAAGATCTTCCTAGTCTGTTATTAATTGGTGCTGATTAATTGGGTAGAGATGGGGGTTAACAACAGTGATTAACATAGAAAAAAATGCTAAATACACAGACGAGAATAAAAGGAAGGCAGAAGGATGCACACATATAATGTACATACATAAGGCACATATATAATCAGTATCAACTAGAGACTCACTGTTTCTTTTATGATTCTCTTTCTGTTTTATTGTATACATGGAAATAATGATGATAATTATTATTTTGTTTTTTAACTTCAGAATTTTTTAAAAAGAAGCCCATTTTTTCCCTTCAAAGGTTGTACTCTGAGTTCGTATAACCCTATTGTTAAAAAAATTGCATTCAGGATTTTAGCTGTCTATATTTTAGTTATTTGAATTAAGGAAATTAAATTATGTAAACAAACATTGTGGTTAAATAGTACATTCAATTTGTAGAATCCTAACTACTATGGAAGTCAACATGTTTCTGTACATAAGAGAATGTAAAATGATTGCATTTGTTTTATCCAGATTTATGGCAGGGTACCTAGAAGGGGACAGACTCAAGTAATTAGAATGTATATCTTCAGACTCACCTCCATAAGGTCTTGATTGGAAACTTTTTTTAAAAATTTAAACCAGGTGTGTTGTTTTTGGAAACAAAAATCTAGAAGCAAAATGGTTGTCCATCAATTTAGAAAGTGCTAAGTAATAAGTGGTTGGCTATGGATTCCATAGAGTATTATTGCCTAATGAGAAATGATCAATATAAGATATTTTAAGAAACTTAGAAGACTTTCATGAAGTGATATTTAATCTAAGAAATTAGAAGATGATAATCTACCCCTACTATTGTGAAGAAAAGCAACACTAAAAGACATGAGAATTCAGAACACTTCAATTGTCAATATTGAGTGATGAAGTATACCTTCCTACTCATGGAATGTGATGGACAATTAGTGCCAAACAAGGTGTATGCAGACAGATGTCGTCATTGTATTGGTTGTTTTTGCTTTTAATGAAATATTCTCCATTGCACACTTATTAAAAATTCTAGCTAGTCTTGTATTAGTTTCATGCATTTCTCTCTTGTCCCCTTCCTAAATCCTAATATCCTTGAAATTAAAAAATGTTTTTTATACTTCTGTATCCTCAGTAGTAATTATTGCCATTCTAAAGATCTGTACATGACAGCTGTATCTGCCATGAAATATATTTACATCTATATATCTCTGTTTATATACACACACATATCACATCCATTTATAATAGTTCTTGCCATAAGTCACAACTTGTTATCTCTGCTTTGTTACACAGATTTTGAGCTTCAGAATTTCCTGAGAGCTGCAGTATCAGACTTGGAATAGACAGCATAGTGCTTCAGTGGTTCATCATTAAATATTTAAATATGAACTGGGCAGAAATAATCTTTAAATATTTTAACAAACTATGATTTCCTCCTAATAACCAGTAATGATGTCATGCCAGAAAAGTAGTAATACTTATATTTCTGTGTTTTTTTAGTTATATACTGAAGCATTTTTTTTTTGCCTTGGCTATCCAAGCTATCCTCACTTAACATTTTTGTATATCATCAATTCAAAGATGTCAAAGTATTATTTAACTTCACAGCCTCCTCAATTTGCTTACTTACCTGTTTCAGCCAAGCCAGTGTCTTTGATATCCCCACAGATATAAGAGACTTATGGGGTGGGACTGACACATGACAAGTTGAATTTCCTCAGTGACATTGTTAATATCTTCTTTCTTTGCTGGCTATTGCTCTTTCCCATGAACACCTTCAAGAATCAAAGTCACAGACACTGAATCTTGGGTATTTGGGTTAACCTCCTCTCCAGAACTTTCGTCTATGCACTAGCTATATACCAGTTCTTTAAAAAAAAAATCCTGCTAAAATATCAGCTGTTGATCCATAAAATTAATAAGTTCCTTAAGGTCAAGAAAAGTTTCACTTTTATGTCTCTTTCTAACACCTAGCATAGAGGCAGGCACAAAGTAGCTTTTAATGAATGTTTATTGATTAATTAATCTTCTCTTTTTTTACATCATCTGTATGCACATGAGTCTTAAATCTATATATCCAGCCCCAGCCTCTGCCACATTCTCACATTTTAAAATGCTTGCTCTCTCTCTAACTTACTGTTCCATCCAAATCTGAAATTCAACTTGTCCAAAAGCAAATTCATAATTTTCTCTCCTAAACTGGCCCCTCTTCCCCACTTTCTCATTTCTGTCCTTGCTGTCATCTCATCAACCACATCATATAGGCTCAGAATTGGAGTCATTTATCTTATCAATGATTTCAAACACTTTGCAACATTGTGTTAAGAACACCGAGCCTGGAATTACAAGCTCCAAATTCAATTCCTGGCTCTCTAAGTCACCTGTATGAATTTAGTCAAGTCACTTAACCTTTTGAAGACTCAGTTGCCTTCTATGTGAAAGGAGGAGGAGGAGATTAGTTGACCTCTAAGTTAACTTTCAGCTCAAAATCCCTGAGCCCATGAACCTCATAGCAACAATTCAATCACCATATTTTGTCCATTCTACTTTTACATTTTTTCACATGCCTCTTCTCTCCATTGACATTGTCATCAACTTAGTTGACTCCCTCATCACTTAGCTGAACAATTCTAATATTATCTTAACTTGTCTTCCTACTTGCACTCATCTTTCTGGTCTATTCTTCAGATGAGTCCTCAAATAACCTTCTTATTTGACCATGTGATTCCCTAGCTCAAAAACCTTTGTCTCTCTCTTAGACTTTCTTTTAAGGACCTCATCAATTTGGTTTTAAACTCCCTAGAAAGAATTATTCCACATTTCTTCCTTTTATAGATTCTTTGCTCTGGTTCATTGAAGTACTGTTTTTTTCTTAATCTGCTTCTGCTTTGTTTAGATTTTCTCCATTTATGCACACTATTTCCCATGCCTGGATTGCACTCCTTCTTAATCTGTACCTTCTCTTCCTTTTGGACTTAGCTCAGCTACCACCTCTTCTAGGAAGTTTACCTTGATCCCTTTGTTTGAAAGTGAGAAATTCTATGCCTTGTGAAATTTTTCAAGAGCACTTTGTCTCATTCTTGCTTTCCCTCTCATCATACACTACCTTTTCAAATATACATATATGTTATATAATTATATATGCATATACTATAAATTCAATCTCCTTGGGGATACAAACTATTTCAGTTTCAGCTGTTGTATCATTAGAGCACTTAATAAATATTTACTGAGAGGAATTGAATAATCTTATATAGTATAGTGGTGGTTCCTCCAGGGTTTGGAATCTAGTGATTTCTTTAAGAGGTTGTAAAAGCGATGTCCAATTCCTCTACCTCAGTCACTACAGAAAACATGAACTTAGTGATTGAATCAAGCAATCAGAGGGGACACAAGGGAAAGGAGCATGCTGATAAATGTTTAACAACTATTTTAGCTTTAATTAATGTTTAAATAAGAATTGTTGACATTTTCCCATCACTTTCTAAAGTCTAGATAAAAAAAACTCTAAACAAATCAAGCTCTGATTCGTAGCATTTGCTAGTTTCTGACATGCTCATATTAAATTTAAACATATTTAACACATTAAATTTAACAACTGGCTTTCAGGAGCCAGTTCTAACTTTGACAAAACTCTCCAGTTTCACATTGGCTTTAGCATGAGGCCAAGGCACATATTGTGCCAAAAGTGGCCAGTATTCAATTTTGCACTCCATTCTGTTATAGCCAGAATACATATTACACTAGAAATGGTCAGGGGATAGGCCTATCCACACATTTTTTTTTCATGGGATGGCCACTCTTACATTGATAGTCAACCAGGGTTTATTAAATGCTTCAGTTTAATGGAAAGATGTGTAAATAAATAGTTATGTAAAAAACATGGAATCCATGGGATACATGGAAAAAGAGTAGATGGAAAGTAATCTCAGTGGTGAAGTTGCTAGCAGATGGGGAAATGTGGAAAGCCCTCTTTCAGAAGAGTATCTGATCTGAGTCTTGAAGCAAGCCATGGAAGCTAAGAAGCAGAGGTAAAAGGACATTCTAGGTATGGAGGACAGTGAGTTCAAAGGCATGGAGGTGGGAGATGAAGCTGGATTATCATGGGCAAAGAATGTCAAATAAGCTGAAGCTGGATTCCAAGAGTTCATACAGGGGACATACAGAGACTGGAAAGGTAGGAAAGGGCCAGAAAGTGAAGGGTTTTAGAGAAGTTGACATTTAATCTGGCAGTTAATAGGAAAAGACTGGAGCTCACTGAGCAGACCATGGCCAGATCTACATTTTAGGAAAATCACCTTAGCAACTAAATAAAAAGTGTATTGGAGTGGGAAGAGATGAGGCAGGGAGATAAGGCCATTGTATTTACTCCAAGTGAGAGTCAGTGAGGGCCTGAACCAGGGTAGTAACTATGGAGAGGCTAACAGAGGAGAGATATTGTGAAGGTAGATAGGACAAATTTTGACAAAAGATTAGCTAAAAGGCATGACTGAGAGTGAACAATCAAGGGTGATATCGAGATTAAGTAGAAAGATGGCCATCTGCTTGTCAGTAAGAAGATTTTCAGAAAAAGGGTTGGTTTGCGGAAAAACCGCTTATTCAAATGGAAAAAAAATCTCTGATATACTAATTCAGACACTAAAATAATAGCAATATCTAGCTCTTAATTCAGTTTAATAAACATTTATTAAGGCCTACAAAGAACTGGGCCGCTCTTGTCCACAAGTAGCTTACTTTCTGTCAAGATACAGTATTCTTATGTCCATATTTCCATGGAATTCCTATAATTATATAAATTCAATCTAACTAGAGCATTAGAAGGAAGACTTTCTAGTCTCAGTTGTTGTTCAGTCATTTCAGTTGTGTGCAGCTTTTCGTGACCTCCTTGGGAATTTTCTTGGCAAAGATACTAAAGTAGTTTGCCATTTCCTTCTTCAGATCATATTACAGATGAGGAAACTGAGGCAAACAAAGTTAAGTGACTTGCCCAGAGTCACACAGCTAGTAGGTATCTGAGGCTGGATTTGAACTCAGGTCTTCCTGACTCCAGGCCTGGAGCTCTATCTGCTGGGCCACCAGCTTTAATGGCACATGAGTGATGAGATTAATTTCTCTGAGTCCCCATACCATGATGCAGTTTCCTAGAAGAGGCCTAGATTTTTGACTTCTGTGAGTGTAAGGTAAGTGTTACCCTTTTCAAATCTTTCTTTTCCAGTTCCTGTTGTTTCTTCTTCTGCATAGTCTGAATCCTTTTTTTTTCCCTTTTGCTGTTGCTATTTATTTGTTGTGAGCTGCTCTGGGCAAGATAACTGTAATTTTTTTCTTGTTTTCCCTTTCTTCTCTGGATATTTATTTGAATTTTCAGTCCATATGTAGAACCAGATGCTTTACCTATTTTCCTAAGCCTGCTTTCATTTCTCTTCTTCAGTTCTCCTTCCAGCCCAGAAAATGCTTTTGTATACTAAAAATCTAAAACTTGCTGGAGGGGAATTCTTACAAGTGGATCTAACTCAGTGCTTCTTGATCTATTGGCCATAGAGTCATTGGGGATTATGAAACAAGTGGTCTATAAATACATATGCAGACCAAGCAATGTCATTTAGTATTGCCACCAAAATGTGTAGCGTGACTTTGTATAAGAAATAGGCAAGTAGCCCTTCCATAAACTGAATACATGCATGTGATATGCAAGGTCAGATGTCCGCAACATTAATAATCTTTTTGAACAATGGTTGCAAAATAATAAAAATAACTAGCATTTTCAAAGCACTTCACTAATATTATTTCGTTGGATCCTCCCAACAATCCCTGGGGGTAGCTACTACTGTTATACCTATATCAAAGATGAGAAAACTGAGGCAGACAGCTATTAAATGACTTGCTCAGAACAACCCAGCCAGTGTCTGAGGCTGGATTTGAACTGAGGTTTTCCTGACTTCAGGTATAGCATTCTACCCATTATACTATGTAAGCACTTAATACTTGCTAGTGTTTTTTATAAAGTTTTAGGGTTTATAAAGTGCTATCATATATATTTTCTCATTTGATCTTCACAACAATCCCATAAGGTAGATTTTAACATCCTCACTTGACAGATGAGAAATCTGAGCCTGAGAGAGGTTATATAACTTGCCCATGGTTTATATAGCTAAGTGTCTGAGGGGGGATTTTTGAATTCAGCCTTCCTCCCCTACAAGTACAGCACTCTACCTACTGCACCATCCATCTGCCTCTGTTAGAGATGGCTGCAGGTATATTTTTGCAGAGGAGTCCCATTCCTGTACTGGTTGGCCTAGACTACCTCAGAAGTCTCTTCTAATTGGGAGATTCTGTGATTTTGTTGCAATGGAAGGTAGTGGTTGTGGAAAGGGGAGGGAACAGGGAACATTTAAGGGGAAATGACTGTTACAGAAATTGGAGACATTAATAATACTTTAAAAAATTATAGGGAATCATTGCATGGTTTTCTCCTTGCCAGAATACAGCTCTCCCAAACCCAAACAAACAAATAAAAAAAAATCCTTCTTTTGTCACCTTAAAAGCTACTAAGGAAAAATATATAGACCTAATCATTTTTAATTTATTGTTTGCATATTTTAATATTTATTTTAGATAATTGTTTTTTAGAATATATAAATGTTTTGGAATAAGGGAAAGAAATGGAGAGCACAGAGCCATTTTGTACCTACTACTGAAAAGGGTTGATAGAATTAATGCACATTTGAAAGTATGGTAAGACTTGTTGAAGAGTCACCATGCATGTGGAAGACATATTTATTGTAACAAGTATTAAAAATCATGGAACATGAGCTGGGGCTCAGGGGGCCTCCGTTGAAAGATAAAGAAACTGAGGCCTACAGAGATTAAGATGAAATTATAAAATGGAATGACCATTAACATAAAACAAACACAAAGGAATATGATTGAAATCTGGAACTATTTCCAGTCTTGGTGTAGTATATGCCAAACTTGGTGTAGTATATGACTACAAGAATAATTATTTCAGTAGAGACATCTTATATTCCATATGACCCAAAACATCTCAGTGATCCTTTATTTTTCAGGTGTGGGAGAATCATATGGCCAAAGACATTGTTGTCATAACTACCTAGATTTGTGGAAGCATCTATAATCTAGGGAAGCTAAGTGGCACAGTGGATGGTGTGTTGAGCCTGGAGTCAGAAAGACCTCAGTTCAAATCTTGCCTCTGACAGTTGGTACCTGTGAGTGTTTATGTGTTGATGGAACAACCTAATGAGTTTTGCTTCTGCTTGTGCCTATAGATAGCTAAAAAGACTACGTCAGGGACAGCAGGGTTAGCCACAGTTTTAGTATGGACATGGAGGTGGATTATCAGTGCCTGATAGCAGAAAGACAGTTTTAGGACACCATGAAGGTTAGAAAGATGGCATTCACTATGGTTGACATCAATAGTTAAAGCTGAAATAAGTAGCTGAGATAGTATCGACAAGGGTGGAGAGAGAGTCTCACCCAGTGTCATTTAAGAAATCAAGTAGCTTCTTCAGTGGCAACTCAAGGCAGTCTTGTCCCTAGTGTTTAAGTTTGAATTTTCCTCTCAGAAATCTGTTCCTTTCCCCAATGGCATAAAAATCTATGTGTATATTTGTTAAGGGAGAGGGGACATTTACCATTGGTTTACCAATGGTTAAAATATTTATTTAATGATGTCTCCTGTAAGTTGTATTTTCTTGCTTTGGTTAAGTTAAATTATTGTTTATTTAATTTCTGGTGATCTCTTTTCAGTGTGAATAAAGTTGAAGTGTTGTGAAGTTGAGATGAAAATATATTTCCCTAACATCGAACTTGATATTCATAGGAGAATAGGAGAATAGGTAGCGATTCCTTTTATACTCCAAATTGCCTTATAGCTTGGCACCTTTTCAGCCTTGTTTCACATTATACTTCCCAGGCACTGTACCTTTTGGAGGAGCAGCTGTTTATAGACCTCATTTCAACATCTTTCATTTCTGTATTTGCATAAGTCATGCCTTATGCCTAGGAATTATGCTGTCTTCATATCTACCTGCCGAAATCATTCTCATCCTTCAAGGCTCAGTGTAGGTATCATCTCTTCTATAAGAGTTTTTCTATTTCCTCCTAGTCAAGAATGATCCTCCCTCACATTTTCTCAGAACTTTACCTAAATTTCACCTTTATTCCATGTGGCTATGGCTCTCCCCTCTTTTGCTTATGAAACTGATTTTTTAAACCCAAGTATTTATTTCTAACCCTATTAAAATGCATTTTATTAGATTTGCCACAACTTTCTAGCCTATGGAGATATTTTTAGGTCCTGACTTGACTACCCAATGTGTTAGCTCTCCTTGTTAATCTTGAGACATTTGAAAATTTGAGTAAGCATGCCTTTATCCAATATATTGATATATTTTTTCAGTTAATTGTTTCTTTCCTATGATGCCTCTTTTCATGGGTAATTCTTTCCTTTTTGCCCATCTGCCTTTGCTGCTGTTGCCATTGAAGTGCTGGTTGGTCCTGAAGGAGATGATATTCACTACCTTTTAAGATCTCAGAAGACCCTGTACCAAAGAAAAGTTGTGACCAAGTGGAGGCAATCTCCAGCAGACAGGAGCTTTCCTAGGAGACTATGACCTCATAGTTTGTGGCCACGAAGGCGAAAGTATATTCCCCAACCAAACCTCTGCAAAGCTCACGGAATCATCCTCATACTTCTATGTTAATAGTAAGAAACCTGAGGGGAAAAGCTGTCCTCTGTAGTTTTCTATGGAATTTGGGCTCAGCAGTCAACCAAGAATCATCATGACCAATAAGAAGTAGTTAGGGGATATTAGCTCTGAAGTAGGCAGAAGGGGTAGAAGGGTCCTTCCATCATGCATCCCTAAGAGGGAACTAGGAAGGTGTCAGTCTTCTCACATAATGCATTTCCTTTCTCTGGCTCAAGATGAGTGATTCCATACACATAGGGAACACCTGGTAACGAATATCTCACCATCAGTAAAGATCAGCTATTGTTCTGCAGCTTACAGTCATAGGTAGCTGCCCTATGAGAGGCTGAATAACTTGTTCAATTTGTATAGGCAGTATATGCCAGAGATAAGCTGTAAAGAATGTCTGTCTATCTATCTATCTATCTATCTATCTATCTATCTATCTATCTATCTATCTATCTATCTACCTACATGTATATGCATATATGTTGTATATACATATAGGTATTATATATGTGTGTATGTGTAGGTATATGTATATGTGTATTATACAGAGAGAGGCAGAGACAGAGAGAGTAAGAGAGAGAGAAAAAAAAAGAGACAGAGAGAGAGAGAGAGCAGAGCATTTAGGAATCACAGATACCATGGGAAATTTTCACAGAATAGAAAAATTTAGACAGCAGGGTCTTTCTGTACCACTCAAATAATCCATGTTGACAGCTGCCCATGCATGTTTTCCCAAGCCCAGGCCTAATGAGGATAGTTTCTGAAAGGTCCATTAATTGAATCCTTTCTAATTTCCCCACACTTTGCTCACTTGCTCCCATTTTCTGGCCATCAAAAATTCTTTCTTTGCCAACCCAATTTGCTTCTTACTTACCTGCTTTATACTCATACAGTGTTTCTTCTCTGCTCACTTACAAGAATGGTACATTATTAATACAAAATTCTCTCAAAATCCTTCCTGTCAGAGTAGTCCACAGATATATTTGGATTCAATAATAAATCAGAAGCCACTGGATTTCTGTAAAATGCACCTGAGTTTTAAAATATCTTTACTTCCATGGAGTTTGCATTTCTATTTTCCATTAGATTATAATTGAATTAATTATTTAAGCTCATTAAACAATGCTTTAGTAATTATTTATTAATCACTGTTCTAGAATTGGGCCTACAGAGAAAAAAAAGAAACCACTTCTGATATCAAGGTATTTACATCCTACATGACCTCAGAAAAGGTAGTTTGAGAAGTGATTTTGCAGATATAGATGTACAAGAGAGGAACCCTGAAGAAAGTGAGAGATTGTAAAAGAAAGAGGAAGAGAGAAGTGGACTACAGGAAGGAGGTGGGGGGACCTGTGCAAAGGCTATGAGATGGAGGTGGAATGAAGATGAAGCAAGTATGTTCTGGTCTATTCTCAAAAGCAAGGCCTAATACATCAATTCTTCATGGTTCTTAGAATTTAAAGGTTCCAGGATGTTTTGGACTATTGGCTTGAGCTTCCAGCAATGCATCTCCAATACCAGTAATTAGTACCCCAATTCAATTCCATCACTTAAAATCAACTGGATTTTACAATGGGGTATTTACCTCAAAGATATAGCAAGAACAAATGTACAAATATTTTCAACTATACTCTTGAGGACATACTCTGTTCTATCCAACTTTGGTCTCTGAACAGAGTGTATTCAAATGTAGCTCAGATTTTATACAACATTAGTCCCACTAAATTTACATCCAGATATGGCAAGATTGCTTAATGAGTCCTTGTCTCAGGACTAGATCCTAAAAGTCACTCCTTTTTCTTAGAGACACTGATGCTTTGATGACTGTAAAACACATTGGGATACTGGAACACCTGGATATTGTGATGCCTGTACACTGGCTTTCATGACCTTCTGAAACTCATGTAAGATTGAATGTCCAATCCTTTCAACTAGAGTGGAAAACAAACATAAGCCCTCTCCTCTTACAGCATCATCTCTTTCCAGAAAATGTAGGTACAAGAATCAAACCAAGATCAGAACAGCCAAGAGAAAACAACTGGAAGGAAATTTGTTGAGGCCTACTAAGGACGTTTTGAAGGCATCTGTGCTTCTACCTATGAATCCTATCAAAGCTACTTCTCCTAATTACATGGTTAGTAGACTGTAACCAGTTACACAATGTACAAGCTTGCTTCACAGTCTCTCAAAGGCATTTCCATTAAAGTCATCACAACTCTCCCTTTAGCAGGATGCCCAGTCCCTCAACACAACGAGTAGATTCTGAAGCACTTTTTGCTTTGCCAGATACAATTACACAGACTTCAGGGAACTCGTTGGCCAGTTTGATTGGAATATAAAGGGTATGAAATACATTACTATGAAAAGTCTGGAGCCATATTGTAAATTCTTTGAAGAAAGAAAATTAAGCCTAATATTTCAAGCCTTTCGCCATGTAGCTGCAGTTTAGTTTTCCTGACTAATTTAACATTATTACCTTCCACTCATTATTACTCTTGATTCTACATTTGATCTAATTTGTATTCCCTGAAATCTGCATTCTGTCTCCAAACCTTCATGTAGGCTTTTAGCTCATATCCCCAGTATTCTCCCTCTTCAGAATCTCTCTCCTACTATGATTCCTGGCTCTGATATTTCCTACTTTGCAAATGTTTTACTGACCTTCCTATTTGTTAGTGTGTACATATATATATATATATATATGTATGTATATATATATATATATATATATATATATATATATATATGTATGTATATATATACATATATGTATATATATATATGTATGTATGTATATATATACATATATATATACACATATATGTATATATATATATACATACATATATATATGTATGTATATATATATATACATATATGTGTATATATATATATATATATGTATGTATGTATATATATATACATATATATACCTCCTATATTCTCCAGTAGAATGTAAGTGCCTTGACAGCACTGTTATTCATATTTTTCTCCTCATGATCTGTAATAAGCACTGTACACTATATATGCATAGCTAGATCTCTGGCTGTTTGCAACATTTTCTCCTTTACCTGGGAACTCTGGAATTTGGCTATAATATTCCTGGGAGTTTTCATTTTGGGATCTCTTTCAGGAGGTGATTGGTAGATTTTTTTCAATTTCTATTTTACCCTCTGGTTCTAGAGGTTCTAGAACATCAGGGCAGTTTTCCTTGATAATTTATTGAAATATGATGTTTAGGCTCTTTTTCTGATCATGGCTTTCAGGTAGTCCAATATGCTTCTCGATTTCTCAGAAAGTCATTAGCTTCCATTTGCTCCTTTCTAATTTTTAAGGAATTATTTTCTTCAGTGAGGTTTTGGACCTCCTTTTCCCTTTAGCCAATTCTGCTTTTTAAGGTATTCTTCTCCTCATTGGCTTTTTGAACCTCTTTTGCCATTTAGGTTAGGTTATTTTCAAGATGCTTTTTTCTTCATTATTTTTGGGGTCTCCCTTAGCAAGCTGTTGACTCATTTTTCATGATTTTCTTGCATCACTGTCATTTCTCTTCCCAATTTTTCCTCTACTTCTCCTACTTGCTTTTCAAAATCCTTTTTGAGCTCTTCTGTGGCCTGAGAATAATTCATATTTTTCTTGGAGGCTTTGGATGTAGGAGCTTTGACTTTGCTGTCTTCTGGTTGGATGTTTTGATCCTCTTCATCACCAAAGTAAGATTCTATAGTCTGATTTTTTTTTAATGTTGTTTGCTCATGTTTTCAGCTAATTACTTGACTTCTGAATTGTTTGTTAAGGTAGAGCTCTGCTTCCAGTATGGAGAACGTACTGTCCCAAGCTTCAGGAGTTTTGTTCAGCTGTTTTCAGAGATACTTCTGGGGACCTATAAGTTTTCAGTTCTTCCAAGGTGGTATGATCTAAGGAGGGGTATTTCCTTCTCTCCTGGCTGTGCTCTGGTCTGTGAGCAACCACAAGCACTCTTTTTTGCCCTTGAACTCTGAGTAGGGTTTCCTCTTCACTGACGCTGCAAGCTCTGCTATGCTAGTACTCCTCCTCACCCCAGGACTGCCACCCAGGATTGCAACCCAGATCCAAGTATGGGCAAAGCAATAGAGTCCTGCCTCAGTGCTAACAATGAGAACGCTATACTCTCCTTCTGATCAGTTGTTTGATAACCTTACTCTCTGTGGGCTGGGAGCTCTGGAAGCAGCCACTGCTGCTGCTGCTGCTGCTGATTCAGTCACTCCCAAGGCCTGTTCCTGGTTTGCTGTGGCTGGGAGTTGGGGGAGCTGTGCTGGCCCACCCTGCACTGGATTGCTCTGCACTCTCACCCAGGTGCAACATGACCTTTCCTGCTGACTTTCTAAGTTGCCTTTGGTACCTGTGGGCTGAGAGGTCTGGAAACTGCCACTGCCACCACTGATTCATTTGCCTGAGGCCTACTCTATGTTTGCTGGGTCTCGGTCTGCACCGGCATAGCCTGTGCAGGACTGTGTTCCTCTCTCACTATGGTGCAACAGACTTTTCCTGCTGACTTTCCAACTTGTCTTGGGCTGGAAATTTGTTTCACTACATCTTTTTATGGGTTCTGCTGCTCTAGAATTTGTTCAGAGTAATCTTTAAAAGGTATTTGGACGGGTTTGGGGGAAAGCTCAGGCTAGTCCCTGCCTTTACTCTGCCATCTTGGCTCCACCTCTCCATAGCTGCATCGCAAATACTCAAATGGATCTGTCTTCTTATCAGTGTGAGTTCTCTTTCTAGATGAGACCACAGTCTATCTATGCCTGTCCATCCTATGGTACTCTCACCTGGGCCCTTCCTTAATTCTACATAATTAGTCCACCCAACACATTGGAGACCCTTCTTTAGCTCTCTTGAAAATTAGGAAATACTAACATAGTACACCTGCTATCTGTTATCCAATAATAATCTCATTATGTGACCAGCACATTTTTCCTCTGGTCATAAACATCTTTGAGGATATCCACTAGAATGTTTTTCCTGTATAATTCCTTGTCTGTAATTTTTTTTTTCATAGCTGGCTTATTCACACCATACTCCTCTCAGTTGCCATTTAGGTGACTTTCATCTCTGGTATCACACATATTAGAAACTTAATAAAAACTTGTAGGATTAAACTTCCTCTAAATACTTTCTCTCCCAGTATTTGGCACAGCATTCTGAAAACAGCAGGAGCTTAATAAATGTTGATTGTATCATAGCATTTAAATGTTGAAATGCTTGTAATCATATATTTACACACATAGCTATGAATACATACTCAGACCTTCAAATACTCCACTGTATCAGTGATCTCTGCATGTAAGTGCTCCCTCCAGGTGCTGAACACAATCCCTTGATGCCTTCCCAATCTTTGTAACTTCTCATAAGATCACTACAGGGAGCCCAGTCAACGTTCTGGATACATTTCTCTCTTTTATATGCATATATGTTCATTTGCATGGGTGTATATGTTCAATATATAGGGAACTCAGTAGTTTTCTTAGTAATATTACTTTGATTCTCTGGCTTCCTTTATAGCAACAAAAAAATTCTGAAAGACATGATGACAAACAGGGGATATGATTAGGCAGTGGGCCACCACCATTCCCAGTTTTCCTAGGCCATTCTAGGCATAGAGTAGAAGCACAAAACCAGTTTGGGAAACTGGAAAGATGAGTATTTTTAATGACTATAAAATCCTAGCCAGCAGTTGTGTATGGATGCCTTGCTAAGAAAGAGAGAGAGAGAGAGAGAGAGAGAGAGAGAGAGAGAGAGAGAGACAGAGAGACAGAGAGAGAGAGACAGAGAGACAGAGAGAGAGACAGAGAGAGAGAGGTAAAAGAGGTAAAAGAAAGAAAAAGAAAGGAGGGAAGGAAAGAAGGAAGAAAAGAAAGAATGAAAGAAAGGAAGGAAGGAAAGAAGGAAGAGAAAAAAGTAAGATAAACAGAAAAAGGAAGGATAGAAGGAAAGGAAAGAATGAAGGAAGAAAAGGGAGAAGGAAAAGAAAGAAAAAGAAAGGAAGAAAGACAGAAAGAGAGAGGTGAGAGGGAGGAAGGAGGAAAGGAAGGAAGGAAGGAAGGAAGGAAGGAAGGAAGGAAGGAAGGAAGGAAGGAAGGAAGGAAGGAGGAGGGAGGAGAGGAGGAGGAGGGAGGAAGGAAGAGAGAGAAAGAAAGAAAGAAAGGAAGGAATCCATACTAGACATTGATCTTCTGGAGAGCAGAAGAACTGCTGGAAATGTTGCCATCTGCTGCTTCTGCTGCTCTGTCATCTGCTACCCTATGGGCCTAGTTTCATGGTCGCCCAGCTGCCTCCTGCCATTCCTTTGCCTTAGCTCTTTTTCTTCCTGTGAGCCAATATCTGCAGCTGTTGCTGCTGCCTGTTGCCTGACCTCCTTAATGCTTTCATCATCCAGGATGGAAATAGGAGTAAGGGAAAGCAACTGAGATTTCCAGGGGTAGATGAAGAACACCAAAGGAGACTGATTTGGAGCAGTCTTCACCTGCACTCATTACCCCGACATATGGCTTCTGGACAATGATCCTTAGTGTCCCTCCTCACTCCCCCTCCACTGGAACTTACTTGGATGACTTCATTTATTTTCTCCCTGTGAAAACCCCTCTCTATATGATTTTTTGTTCACATTCTTCTCCTCTAAATTCCAGTCCACAAAAGACACCAGAGAGGCCATTTCACCTTTGTCTTCTATTTCAGGATTTGGGTCACAACTTTTCCTTGTCCCTTCATGAATTTCCCTCGGTCTCACTCTGTTCTACCTCTCAGGTTCAACAGTTATGCATTTAGGGTCTTCCCACTTTTAGATCACAATCGAATCAGTTTTCTTTTTTCTTTTAAACTCACAGACTCTTATAGTAGTTAACCCTTGGAGTGACCATATGATGAAGCTCTGCTGAAAATAAGTGCTTTGCTAAGAGTTTCCTGAACATCGGTGGAGGAAGAAAGTATTAAAGTAGAGTTTCTGGGCTCCCAGGCCAGTGCCACTGGTCATGGCACTGCACTGTCTTTTATAGTTGGCATTTTTCTACTCCTTTCAACTCCATTTACAAGTTGAGGATTTGTCTTCTTTCTGCCTTATCATTTCTCATTTCACTAGGTCTCTTTATTTATCTTTAGGCAAGGTAATTTCAGTAATGAATCAGAGATTGTTTAATTTCTGGATGTAAGCACAGCCTTTTTAGGCATTGCTTGGATAATGATTTACATGCCATGTGGCTTTGAATGTTATCATGTTTAGTAAGGATAAAATAACCATGGGCCTTTCTCTATGTCTGCCACGTTCTGGAGAAAAATCTTTCTTGGAGGTTGGTAAAATCCCATGCACAAACTGGAATCTGGAACTTAAACTAATGGAAGGAGTGGTGGAAGGTCCCAGGAAGGGACCATAATAAAATCAAAAGAGAAAAAATATGTATATGGATACATATATACATACACACACACACACACACACACATATATATATATATATATATATATATATATATATATATATATATATATATATGTAGTCCTTCAAAATCAAACTTACTTCAAGTGGGTTTACTGGGATATAAAAGTAAAGCATGTGTGCATACCTCTTGTGTATACAAGCTCTAGCAATTCTCACAGAAGTGGCTTAAGATGGGTAAAGAGGCACTATGATGATAATGACACCAATAAATGTAGGTGGCCTGAATAAATGAAGGCCACTGAAATTCCTTAATATCAGTGAAGATTTATTCAGTTGCGTGAATATATAGCTATGTAAAGGAAATGAACAATCATGGAGGCAGAGCACTACTCTGCCATGGTCATGCAGGGCAGATATCATTCTAGGTACCTGGCCTGGGAAAGAAGTATTCCTAGTCATTATGCCAACTGAGCAAAGAGACTATTTCTCCCTGACCCATGAATCTGATCAAGATTAAGGATATTGCAACTGCACGGGAGAAAAATATTATTTGAAGTACTAAAAATAAATATAAAAGACATAGTCAGAAAGAAAATATGAAGGTGAAAAAATGTACCTGGGTTTGGGCTCACCATGCATATGTATGCACAAATCTGAAATGTTCCTAGGAAAAGTAAAAGTTTGCTGTTTTCAATACTTTTCACTTTTGCATAAATGCATAAAAGTCTCCTTCTTCCAGAAACATTAAAAAAAAATGAGAAAGCGAGGGTGCAAAGACTTTAGGTTCTCTTTAGAAGGCTGTTTAGAAATATATGCTTCTAAATGCTGGCATTTTGCTAACTCTGCATATCTGAGAAGATTTATTCTATTATTAAATTTGCCAAGTTGCTAACAGGTATATACTGGAAAAATACTGAATTTAAACCATTCTCTCTGTCTCTCTCTGTCTCTCTCTCTCTCTCTCTCTCTCTCTCTCTCTCTGTCTCTGTCTCTGTCTTTCTGCTTTTTTATTTGTGCGTGCACACACACACACACACACACACACACACACACACACTTTCCCAGAAAGCCACACTAGGCTTTCTTTCTTTTGTCTAAGTGCCTCTCTAAGTGAGTTTGAGTGGAGAAAGCTGACCCAACTTAGCACACTTGTGCTTCATGCCTCTCCTTCAACTACCCATCATCATAATAAAAACAGTAGTTAGAACTTATATAGGGCTTTAATGATCGTGCAGCATTTTATAAATGCTATCTCATTTGAGCCTTACAGCAATTTTGAGAGGTCACTACTATTATTATTCTCATTTGACAAATGAGAGAACTGAGGCACAGGGAAATTAAGTGACTTGCCTAGGATCATAAAACTAGCAACTGTCTGAGGCTAGATTTGAACTCGGGTTTTTGTTACTCCAAGTTCATCATTATATGCATTACAACAACTAGCTGACTAGAAAATTTCTCTCACTTTTGCTTCTCCCTATCCTTTTTCTACATCTCCTTTTCTACCCTCACTTTTAATTTAAATGAAATATTCCACCTAGTTCTACAATTGGTGGGCTTCTTAGGAAGCCCTTCTCAGGTATTATACAAGTATCCTGGGCTCAATTTGGTACAGAAGATCTTATTGGTTCCCTTCTACTATAATTCTTCTACTTTTGCCAATAATTAAATTTTAAAAAGTAATTCTATTTGACCTCTATTCAATATAAGAAAAGGATGAGACCAATTAGAGGGTTGCCTGAGTTAAAAAGACTCAAACGCTTCAAGTTCAAGCCTCACCTCAGACACATACTGGCTGTGTGATTCTGTCAAGCCATTAACCTCTCAGTTCCCAAGGCAACTCTCTAAGATTCTTAAGTTTCTGAGAAGATGCCAGACTTCCTCATCAGGAAGCTCCCTACATCCCCACACCAATGAAACAAGAAGTTTGGTTAAAAATGAAAAGTAAAATGATAATTATATCCTCATTGAAAGTTCCCAAAGCATTTTACATTATTTATACACATTGCATATATGAATCACACATATAATCTGCTCTCCGGGCAATCAAATTTCACCAAAATTCATGGCAAAATCTGGCTGCCCAAGCAAATTCATTCAGTATTATGTGCCAGTTTCATGATAGCATTCTTACATAGATTCTGGATAAAAGACAATCCTCTCATGCTTTCCCAGTCACCAATGGAGAGAAGCAGGGCTGTGTGCTTGCTTCCATGCCTTTTAGCATGATGTTTTCAGCTATATTGTTGAACATCTTCATCGAGGATGAAAACAGCATCAAGGTAAGTTACTGCACCGATGGTAAATTATTTAATTTGAAAAGTCTACAAACCTAGACTAAACTGAAAGGGAGTTGGTGCATGACTTTTTGTTTGCAGATGGTTGTGTGCTCAATGCAGCCTCTGAGGCTGAGATGCAACAGAGTATGGATCAATTATCCTCTGCTGCTTGTGCTAATTTTAGCCTGACAACCAATAGCAAGAAAACAGAGGTTTTTCTACCAGCCAACAACACATCATCCACATGTTGAACCACTGGTTACAGCAAATGGAGAAATTTTGAAGGTTGTGAATAAGTTCACTTACCTTAGCAGTATAATTTCCGGGCATATACATATAGATGATGAGGTTGACACATTGCCAGAGCTATATCAGCATTTGTGAGTCTCTGAAAGAAAGTGTGAAAAAGAAGAGGTATTAGGCTATACACAAAACTGAAGGTCTACAGAGCTATTATGGTGACTTCATTGCTGTATGCCTGTGAAACCTGGACAGTATACCAATGCCATGTGAGGAAATTGATTGCTTCCATTTGAATTGTCTTAGGAAGATTCTGACAATTTCCTGGCAAGACATGAATAACTATAGTATATGTTTGCTGTCTTGGGGAGGGGACAGGAAAAGGAGAAAAAATTGGACTCAGAATCTTCTAAAAATTGAATGTTGATAACTATCTCCACACTTAATTGGAAAACATATTATTTATTAAAAAATAGATTACTTGGCAAGATAAGGTACCAAACACCGAGGTCCTCGCTTGAGATGAACTGCCAAGCATTCAAACTCTATTGTAGAGAGTGTAACTCTGATGCCCTGACCATGTTGTTCATATGCCAAATATGTTTTTATGTTTTACAAAGTACTCATACAAGGCAACTGCTAATGCAGAGTCCAGAAAAAGTGGTTCAGGGACACTTTCAAGGTCTCTCTGAAGAAATTTGGTATTGATTGTGAGACATGGGAGACACTGGCATAGGACTGCCCAGAGTGCTTGCATCAAAGAAGGTGCTATGTTCTATGAGCAAAACAGAACTGAAGTAGCTCAAAGGACACATGAGATGCACAAATTTAGAGACATTTCCACTCTGAATATTCAAATGGACTATTTGTACCTGACCTGTGGTTGAGCTTTCCAAGCCCACATCAGACTGATATGCTATAGTTGAACACAGTGTACCTTGACCCCAACATCATGATGTCATTGGTACTCTTCTATTAAGAAGGATAAACAACATAATCTATTGCAATACAGTCTCATACCAGCCCTTTGAAATTTATACTACAATAACTATTCATTTTATTTTATAGATGGAACAAGTGACTTGACCAGCCTCTCACAATTAATAAGCAGAAGAGGTGGGATTTGATCCCAGGTTTGACTCCATGTGTTTCTTGTGCTTCAGGTCATAGCAATATCTGTGAAGTAGTTTGAAGTTATTTGCGTCACTCAAAGGTTCAAAGTTGAAAGTGATATTTCATTTATGTCAACAATCTGAGATGACTTTAAAAATAGGAGAAAACAGGAAATACTTTCTATGCTTGTGAACATTGTCTCCAAGTTTTATTTACATACATATCTAAACCAATCCTATCTAACAAGCATTCATTCCTGTCCTCAAGGAGTTTACATTCCTCTGGAAGAATGAAATAGGTGCTCAGATAAGTACAGGGTATCCAAAAGTATTAGCAAAGTTTTACGCTATTAAAATGTAACCATTTCAGATTACACTCACACAACACACACACACACACACACACACACATATTTGAGACAGGTGAGAACTCTAACAAGTAGGAATAGCAAGAAAGAGTTCCCCTAGACGTGACAAAAGAATAGAGCTTGAAATGCTTGTTGACTGATAAGATGTGTTTTCTCCTGGAAAAGAGGATTGTGGCTTCTCAGTCTTTCTCTGGAAAACTTGTAGTACTGGAGAGATAGTCATTTATCATGAATAGTTAAGCATGGTTTGCTGGAATCCCAGAAATGAAGAAAATGACTTGAGAATGATTCCAGTCTAAGTTTCTATTTCTAAAAATGCATTGCATGTGACTTAAGTAAACATCCCAAAGGCACATGAGAAATTGCTATTTTAACGTTGATTTAAAGGGTTTAGTTGATAATAATGAACACTGTGACTTCACTGAAATTCTGGGGCTCTTAAATGTCCTTACTATCTTTGTAGCCTCCCAAAATTCACTAAACTGATCACATCCATTCAGTCAAACTATGATCAGATATTTAAAGAGTTGGCTTTAGAGGGATTGGAAGGAAAGCCAGATGTGCTTATCTAAATATCAAAGAAAATGGTCTCAGATGCACAGAGAGGAAAGCCAACTTAAGTAAGCTGAAAAGCAATAGTACAGTAAATATTTACTAAAGAAAAAAAAGAGATATCAAGATGTGATTTGTGCACCTTTTATTTTTTTCTTAATAAAAGGAAGAAAATGCCCCTTCAGCAGGGACTGCAGCAAATTTGGTAGTAAATTGCTGGAAATAATTCCACTCTCACCTATTTTAGTTTTAAGATGTTCCTCTTTTCCTACGAGCCTAATGGAACAGAAAATGGCTGTTGGGTCAGATAATGCCAGAGTAGCCACTCAGTGCAAGCATATGAATGAATTCCTCACTGGGGCCAATTTTCCCTAATGCTTAAAAAAAGTGTTGTGCTGCTCTGAAGACATTTTTTCATTTGCTCATATTATAGCATCTGGACCTTAAGTACATTTACGATTGTTTTGTATGAAGCCTTTGCAATATAGAAAGTGACAGAAACCTTTCTCCAACTGTCAGGTGGTTGTTCTTTCTTACCTAAGGTACTTGTAAGTGCACAGCAAGTCATTAGCTGCTGATCTCTGGAAATACATCTAAAATTATGATTCAGGCACAGCACACAGGGAGTAGGCTTTAATGTTGCTAAAATAAATTTTGAGGAGGGATTAAAAAAAGAGAATACATTTGAGGTATAAAAATAATAATTAAGAGCAACAAAAATGACCCATTGGTTTCCTTAAAAGGTTTAAATGCTCTTCTCTCTTGTGCCTTGATACATTACACTCCATGCCAAGAAAATTCAGTGGCTTGCCTCCAATACAAAGTACAAACATGTCTGTTTGACATTTGAAGTCTTCAATCTGACTTCAGGCCAAATGACTCATTTCACATTATCTACCATCACATGTACTCTTCAGTCCAGCTAAGCTGATCACTGTCATTCTAGCTTTCACATCTTTCACACTCTTTCCGCCATATCTAGAATATTCTCTTTTCTCATCTTTGTGACTTTGAATTTCTGGCTTACATAAAGGATTAACTCAAGCAATACCTCCTACAAGAGGTCTTTTTGATTGCCCCATTTATCATCTCTACTCCCCAGATGACTTTATATTTACTTTGCATACATGCTGTATTTCCTTCTCTGTCTAATACTATTTACCTCCAACCATTGTTGAAGTCATTGACCATATGCTTCAGTTTGAAGTCAATCCCTCCCTAGCCAAACCTCCAACTTTTAAATATCATTAGACTCCTCTCAAGTGGCAAAGCACCTAGTGTTGATTTTACAAGGCAGGGGGTTCACTGCTTATCCAAAAACTGACCGAAATCTTCCAGGTTACATAGCAAGAGGAGGTTATCCCACAGGAGTTCAAGAATGCCTCCATTGTCCTTCTCTAGGAAAGACAACAAAATAGCCTGCTCTGTGACAATCAAAAGGGAGTTTCTCTCTTAGTCATAGCTGGCAAAAGTCTTGCCAGAGTCCTCCTTAATAGAATGATCCTTCACCTGGAAGATGGTCATCTACCCAAGAGCCAATGTAGCTACAGAAAGGACTGAGTAATGGTTGTTATGGTGTTTTCTGCCCTACAACTCCAGGAGAAATGCCAGCAGCAGAGCAAAGGATTGTACACAGCATTCATTGATCTGACCAAGGCCCCTGATCCTGTCAATTGTTAGGGCTTCTGGAAGATCATTGCAAAATTTGATTGCCCAGAGAATTTCATTGGTACTATTGTATGTCAGTTTCATGATGGAATTTTTGCATGGGTTCTGGATAATAGATGATACTCTCGCACTTTCCCAGTCACCAGTGGAGTGAAGCTAGACTGTATGCTTGCTCCCATACATTTTAGCATGATGTTATCAGTGACATTGCTGGCCTCTTTCAATGAGAATGAAAATGACATCAAGGTCAGGTACTGCATTGACAATAAATTATTTAATTTGAAAAAGCTACAAACCAAGACTAAAATGAAGGGAGAATTGGTTTATGACCTTTTGTTTGCAGATGACTGTGCACTTGATGCAGCCTCTGAGGATGAGATGCAATAGAATATGGACCAATTCTCTGCCTTTTGTACTAATTTTGGCCTGAAAATTAACAAGAAAACAGAGGTTGTCCACCAGGCAGCATCCATATGTGGAACCATTGGTTACAGCAAATAGAGAAGTTTTGAATGCTGTGTATAATTTCACTTACCTAAGCAACATACTTTCCAGAGATGTACACATGGATGATGAGGTTGATACACACATTGTCAGAGTTCTCCCACCATATTTTATACTTGATGAAACATTGCTTTCATCATATATGTCACACTTACTTTTCCACCTCTCCCCCTCAGCTCTCTAGTACTCGTAAGGGGTTACTCTGTCATTGACTCAATCCTCCACTGATGGTATTCCCCCATTTTAGGGGTCAAAGCACTCACAATTCCATTTAGTCACTTAAATGTCAGACTAGCTTTTACAAAAGAATATTTAATTCAAAAGTATAGCAAGAACAAATATAACACACATTCCCAATACATTGGGGACATAATTCCCCCAAATTGTTCCACCTCAGTTTTGGGGGAGTGTGGAGGGAATTAGATTCACAGTTTAATTCAGTTCCTGTATAGCATTAGTCACATCATGTTCCAAATCCAAAGACTCCTAGTTCCAAGCTACAGGGTTTATGCTCTGATCTTTTAGGGCTTCTGTCTTGGTCTGGTTGTAACCTCCTGCCTGGTATCTAGGCTCCAAGGTTCCCCTATCTTGAAGTCCTAGTTCTGAGGATTCCTCTCCTGGACTTGGAATTGAAAGGACAGGACAGACTAAAATTCCAAGCTCATTTCAGACCATAAGGAGTGGGGAAGTTGTCCCTTACCCCATCCTGCTTAGTTCATGATACCTATGCTGCAGAGGGAATAAGATCCTTGCTTTTAGATGCCACTTGAAAAACAGCCATTATGCCTCCATGAGGTAAATTTAAAGATACCACCTGTTCCAGCTATATAACCCATAGAAAGAAGATGCTCCACCAATGTGAGACGTAAACACAGGATACATTCTCCAGGAAGTAGATACCTGGTTTCTCCCACATGAATGTTTCTATCCTAGGTGATCTGAGCACACACCAAAGCCCCATTACATATATAACCTTACCTGTTCCACTGGCTGATTTCATGTATGACTCTTTTCTCTCACTTCTTAGGCTTGTTGAAGCCAGGAAGAATGGTATCCTGGTATTTTCTAATATGTGACCCATGTTTGACAGACTATTTTATTAAAACTTTTTCAGTATTAACTGACAATTCAAACTTCTTGCCTTAATCATGTTTCTTTCCATCTGACTTCACTGATAATGACATTCAGTAATTTCAGTTTTCCTTAAATAAGAGTTGTAAACTCTCAGCCTTTAGTGGGTAGAATCAGGGATATCTAAACTTTTTCTGTCATCTCTAAAGAGAAAACAAATGAATAGTGTCAGTTTATCAGACTTTTGTACCCCACCTCTACTCAAGTCATTTCTTCTTTTCATCTCCTCCTCAATTCCATGCAATCCTTTCTAATGAGCTAGCTATGCCCAGCTCATAAAGACAGTTCAGAATCTTACTGGGGCAAAAAAAAAAAAAAGAATAAGAGAGAAATGTGAACCTCTCACCTCCTTTTTACTCAAATTTGGAGCCGTGACACTTTTAATAAGCAAGAGCATTTTGCATAATTGAGAATTAATAAAGCAATGGAAATAAGGCTTTGAGATTTCACTGCAGCCCCTGCAGATGAAATCTCGCTGTTTATTACCTCCATCTTAGCTCCTGAACAGCAATAGACTTTTGAGAGGATTCCAGCACCATCACCAGAAAAACAAAGCATAAAACAAAAACAAACAAACAAAAAACTATAGAAAATGGTGGATATGATGGGGTAGGGGATAAACAAATTAACTTCTGAAAGGGGTCTGGATCTGAGTCTTTCCTGAACTAATATCCTGTGTAACTCACTTGAAAGTGCATACCTAATGTTCATCATTAGCAGATTGGAGAGGATATTGGATTTAATTTGTGGTTTTAAGGAGATTCCAAGTGATCAGATTTGTGACACATGGTAAATTGAATGACTTACAGTTTTTGTCATGCTACTCAGTACTTTTGTTAAGCATCAAGATTTAGTTGAGTCCAGATGTTTGTGCTACTAGTTGCTGACAGTAGTATAACCTTACCAAATGAGGGCAGAATCATGAATTTTATCCAGTGTGCAATTATGACCCTCACTTTTTTTCTGTCTGTATTTCACCAGGGAAGAAATGAACAGCCACTAGAGGTTACACCAGACTCAGGAAACTTTCTCAGCTTTCAATTATATTCACCAGGTTTGACAAACTCAGGAATGATTTATCTTTTCTATAATTTATATATTAGTTATTATTAAATTACTAACAACCTTAAATGCTGCAGTGTACTGGCATTTATAGCTCTTCATATTAGTAGGTATCATCCTAAATAACACGCAAGAAAACTAAATGGAATTATTTCCCCCTAAGGTCTTTGCTAGACCTTTAAGCAAATGGGCAAAACGTGAATGTAACTGAAAGCTCACTGAAAAAAAATCACCTTCTCTCAGTCTACTTAATGAATTGTCATTTTATTATTTCATGTCCTGAATGCTCAGAATGCTTTAATTGCCCAACAATATGATTTTGAGTATTACCTGAATCTTACAGCAGCTTTATTTTTCATTTTAAAAGAGCCTTAAAAACATCTGCTATGAAAATCCACTTGTCTTTTTCTCCCTTTTCTTAACATGGACTTAACAATAATTTTACTATACTTCACTTACCAGGTTTGAATATCAACTTGCTTAATTTGCACAATCACTAGTTTTGTTTCCTGTATATGTATATACATACATATATGAAAATATGTGTTTCCTGTATGTGTAAAAATAAAAATGTCATGATTTTCTCAGGATTGGTTAGACCAGGGGTTCTGAACCTGAGGTCCATAGACCTTCAATGGGTTAATGGCTAGATTTCAAGAGGTCTATGAACTTGGATGGGAAAAAAATATACATCTTTCTTCCCCCACTAACTTTCAATTTCTTTTATAATCCTATATGTTTGATTTTGCGCACTTAAAAACATTATTTGGACAAGTGGTAGATAAGGCTTCATCAGACTGCCAAAGGGATCTTTCATACACACACACACACACACACACACACACACACACACACGGAATTTCTGGATACATACTACATGTTCACTTTGAAATTACCTTCCCCTGAATCCTGGGGGATGAATCTTGTAGAGGGAGAGAATTTGAAAAGCCCTTGTTGGGAACAAGTACTGACAGAAAAGGTTTAAACTTGGCCCTGCTTATCTTATGGTAAGCTAGCACTCTCTGCTTTGCCAAAGAAGCACTGGTCTTATCCATTTTTCTTCATTATGGTCAGAATGGAGAGTGGATGATACCTCTAAGTGCAGTAGTTTAAAGAAAGGAGCTGAGAGTACTATGCATTAGTCCTTGTGAACAATGAGATTTAGGGTATAAAACAGGAAGGAAGAAAAGCAAATGAAGGAAACAGATAAATGTCCAGAGAGGAAGGGGCAGGACAAGAATATGCATGATGGACACTTTTTTCAATCAATTGATAAGCGTTCATTATGGATCTACTATGAATCATGCATTTTTTCTTGGTGCTGGGGATAAAAGTACAAAGAATTATATTATTTCAAAGTGAAGGACATATTAAATGGTGCCAAATGTTGCAGAGAGATAAAGGAGAAAGAGGTAAAAGATTTCAGGCTATTTTAAAAATCTGTAATATAGCTGTTTTAACAGAATAGTAAAGTATTAGATACACATATTAGTTTTCATACATGCCTTCTCACTTCTCCACTCTACTTCTTCCTTAAAAAAAAAGAAAGATTTTTATTGAGTTTAAAAAACATCTAGCCAGAATAACGGCCCTTACATTAATGTTAGTTTCTGTCTTATAAATTATTCCACTGACATCATTCATACTCTTAAAAGGCATGACAAATTGTGTGGCTCTCCAACCTATTTCCGAGCCTTGTCAGTGCCGAAACACATCATTGACCGCTTCTATATGACAAAAAGCAGCAGACTAGAATGGTGGAGGTGGAGGTGGAGATGTTAAAAGCCATCTTGATGGAGTGGCTAAAGCACTTTACTAGGACACATGTGTTTGAATCTTGGCTTTTCTGTTGACTAGTTGCATGACCCCAGCCATGTTGTTTCACTTATCAGAAGCCCGGCCTTCTCATCAATAAAATAGGGGTACTTGTTTTGTTCTGGCTCTCTCACAAGACTATTATGAGGAACTTGCATAATAAGACTTTATATTCTGCATAAATGGAAGAACTTATTAGAATGACTTTTTCTTTCAAGACTTTATTGTTGCATTTTCACAGTTTTTGTCTATAGTAAGAAGGGACTTGTCAACAGCTTAAGGCGTATTTTACTGCTCCACTATCTCCCTTCAGGTTTGGATGTACATTTGAATCTTAAATACAGGAGTAGGAAAAGATTTAAGACTTAATTGTCTTACAGCTTAACATCAAAAAAGCAAAAACAAATAATTAAGATCTTGGCAACTGGTCCCATAATTTCTTGGCAAATAGAGGGAGAAGAAATGGAAGCAGTGTCTGATTTTAATTTCTTAAGCTCAAAGACCACTGCAGATGGCAACTGCTGCCATGAAATAAAAAAAAAAACAAATAAAAAACACACTTGCCCCTTGAAAGGAAAGCTATGGCAAATCTGGACGTTATACCAAAAAGCCGAGAAATCATCTTGCTGACAAAGGTGCATATAGTTAAAGCTATGGTTTTTCTAGTAGCAATGTATGGCTGTAAGAGTTGCACTATAAGGAAAGCTGAGTGCCACAGAATTGATGCTTTTGAGTTGTGGTGCTAAAGAACACTTTTGAGTCTCTTGGACAGCAAGGAGATCAAATAAGTCAATACTTTACAGAAATTAATTCAGATTATCCACCAGAAGGTCAAATACTGAAAAGACGAGACTCATTGAAAAAGATCCTGAAAAGATTGAAGACAAAAGGAAAAGGGAATGATAGAGGATGAGATAGATAGCATCATGCAACCACAAACATGAATTTGGAGTGATTCTAGAGATAGTGGAGGACAGAAGGGCCTGGAGTGCTGTGGTCCATTGGGTCATGAAGAGTTGAATAAGACTGAATGACTGAACAGCCGGCAAAGATTGAACTCATCCCTAGACTTAACTGTACTCTGTTGTTATAACTGAGTCTTGGTTGACAGTGAGATGAAATAGACCAGGGTTACCCAAGACCCAGACACTGAAAAGGTCCACAGAACTACAATATATGTTCAACAATTCATGAACAATAATTATTAGGATTCATTTTTACTCATCCTTCTTCTCTCCCCTTCAAAGTCTCTATCTAGTCTACTGCCAAATCCCATTTAATCTATCTCCACAATGCGTCATGAACCTTTCCATTTCTCTAAATTCACGCTTCCACCACCTCTGCATCTATTCCTCTAGTCTCGACAATTATGAGTTAGCTATCTAGTGTCTCTGTTCAGAGTCTTTCCCTTTTTCCAATCTATCTGTAATATGGTAGCCAGAATAATTTTCCAAAGGCACAGGTCTGAGGAAGTCTTTCCCCTGATTAAAAACCATTAGTGGAGCTTTCCTGCCTCTACTATAAAATGCACATTGCTTCTCTTGACATGCACAATCTGGCTTTAACTTATTCTTTTTAAGAAGCTTATGAAATTGTGAATTTTATAATCATTAATGTACACGAACATTTAAAAATGCAGAGGAGAATAAAAATAGGATTGTATATAAAACCACAAAATTTGATTATGTACATTTATTTTTAAAGAAAATGAAATCAACCTACCTTTCCAGCTTTATTTTTCAAATCTATGTTCCATCATACTGGACAGTCAATTGTTGCATGAACTGAGCACATCATCTCTTCCTCTAGACATTTGTACTAACCATTCCTGATGCCTAGACTGCATCCTTCATCTTCACCATAGACTTTCAACATCCTTCTCTTGTTTTATGTCTTAGCTCAGATATTGCCAGCTCCACAAAATCTTCCCTAATTTCCCCAAATTAAAGTATTTTCTTCCTTTGTTCCTTCGTTCCTTCCCTCCTCTCTCTCTCTCTGTCTCTCTGTCTCTGTCTCTGTCTCTCTCTCTCTCTCTCTCTCTCTCTCTCTCTCTTCTCTCTCTCTCTCTCTCTTTCTCTCTGTTTTGCCTGTCTCATCCAGGATAAGATAGGTCACTGCACTATCACTCATAGGCTGAATACCATTACTGACCTGCCCAGGAGTGTGGAGCTGCTCTATATCCAATCTGGATTAGCTTGTTCTTACCATTCCCCCTTGCACCCCAATCACAGGATATCACAGAAGAAGGATAAATATGTGTGTCTGCATGAGAACTTGCCTCCTCCCTATGTAACCCTATAGCCTTCATCTGAGTGAAATTCTGGAATACTTTGCTCTTAGTGATTTGGTCTTTCTCTGTGTATATATGCGATTGGGGCAGGGAGGTAAGATGAACTGAGGTGAGAGGGTGTGTGTGTGTGTGTGTGTGTGTGTGTGTGTGTGTAAAAGATATTTTCCTTTGTGGTACAGGCTATGAACATAAGATTATTGTAGCTGAATCAGGGGGAACATCAAATCACTACAGGACAATGCAGCTTTCTTCTTAGTTTCAAGGTCTTTGCAGACTACTTTCTCTTTCCCACCATCCCCTTAGCCTCACATAGGTACCACTACACAGGCTGAAGAGCATAGACTCCAGAAAGAAAGATGTTATCTTCACCTGGAGCAACTGAGAAAGGGCAAAGATCACTCCTGGTTCTCCATGCTATTTTCTAGGGGTGTGTTTGTGTGTGTGTGTGTGTGTGTGCATAAAATTCCTTAAAATTCCCAGACATCTAGAATAGACTGGGATCACTAATAATCTAGGAAAAACGAAAGGAGAATCAGATATTTTTGTATTATAAAATAAAGGTATAAATGAAAAAAATGAAAATCTGGCTCTACCTTCTATAAATCAAATATTTTCCACCTGACTTATTTTATTGGAAGTACATTCTTATGGGGAAACTACTTCAATGCTTCAATGACCTGTATTTTCATTAGTGTGAGTTCTCCCTCCACTAACATGGGTCATCACACCTTTAGGATTTAGTAAAAAAAAAATTTCTTTTTCATAGTTGCTCTAGCCAAAAAAATTAACCAGCTCTCGGCCAAACTGATGATAGGTGTCTCTAAACTTAGGTAGGCTGGATCTTGGATGATAGAGTTTACAATATTCTGGCCTAGCTTTTAAGAACTTAAAGTTACCCCTGGGCCATGATGAGGTATCATAGTGCCACTTTTGTGTAGGATGGGGAAAATAATAATGAAAACTCTAACATAAGAAATCTTTCAATGTTACATAATTATAAGGTAAAGATGTTTTCTGAGAAAAAAAATTCTCAGCATATATATTGAACTAGAAATTTAGCATTAAAATATTTTGGTAGAGCATTCTGTGTTATGTTTAGGGAGAACCTTCAGAGCAGGACCTATACATTAGGTTACCTAGTTATTTGTATTGGCCTATAAAATATAATACCTCTCAAGTAAATATTATCTTAGGCATTTAGCTATTTCTTCTAAGTGGATTTTGATGTCTTTATTAATAAGCATAGAACTATACATTTATAGCTAGAAAAGACCTTTGGGACCTAATCACTATAATATTTATAATTAGGGATCTCTGAATACAAGACATTTAAAAATGAGGAGACTTGATCAGTTTCTTCTCATCATATTAATACCTTCATTTGGCAGCAAATACTTCCTGAAATAAGTGATCAGAGACAATCAAGTCCACACTAGGGAGAAAAAGAAAGAAAACTCAGACATAAGGCATATATGTCCAAAAGAGATTAGAGTATATTATTTACAGCTAGCTGCAAATGGGAATGGGGTGCTATCAGCCTCCAAATCTATACCTAGACTGGACTAGCACTTCCCTAAATTGGGGTGGTGTGCCGGGTCTAAAAATGGATTCCTGATTTTCCCTTTTGGTATAGGAAAAATCTCATTTCTATTGTGTGTTAAAGATGTTCCCTTTTCGGGGTGTGTGTGTGTGTGTGTTGTGTGTGTGTGTGTGTGTGTGTTGTATGTGTGGTTTGAGGATGGTAATTGGTGGGAACCAAGGTATTACAGGCTAATCTTTGTTCCATATCTATAATTTAAGATCTTTAAATTTAGTAATTAGTGGAGGAGGGGATGAAGTTTTGGCATGAGAATTTTCCCACTTTGTTCAAACAAACAAGGAGAATACGAAGGGTCTTATCTATACTTCCAGGTGCTTTAAAGCTACATTGGCCCAAATGGATCCTTTACCTATAAAATTATTATTGGGAAAAAGCCAGATTCATTGCTCCTTTTACAGGTAGAAAAAAAAAAAAAATCAAAGGACAACGAACGCTTAACATACCATTTGATATGAACATGAATCTTCCAAGAGAGTTCAGGAGGAATATCAGATATAAAAAGTGCTTAAAGGCTTTCTGTCTTGGAGCTCTACACATGAATTCTAGCTCTGACTGGAGAGGAGTCAAGGTTTCTTTAACAAGAAGTCTAATCTTAAGGAGAAAAAGGTGTCAGATCAATAAAGCTACCTACACTCATATATTTTCCATTACAAGCAATATCGGTTTATTTACATTCCCCAGAGTGAAGAAGAAAATTACTTGTAGATTCAAGTAGTTAGAAAAACATCCTCATATACATCATGGTCCAAGGTATAGAACCCCAGAGACCAGGCATTATGGAAAGCATTGCAGCCGTAGAAGTTGTTTGGGCCCTGTCATAGGATTATTTAGTCCAACCCCTTATTTTACAGGTGAGAAAACTGAGGCTGAGAGAAGTTTGACTTACCCAAAAGCAGAGAGGTCTTAAGCAACATGGAGAGGATTTTAACCTGACTCCTCTAATGTCTAGTATAGTTCCTTCCTTTAGCATGCAGCCTTCTATAACGCCTGTCTGTTGCTTCTGATGAAAGTCAGCTCATTTTTTCCCCAGCATAACTGAATATAAACTTATATGAAAAGGAATGCATTATTCTGAAAGTAGATATTTACATATAGTTTCTTATTTATGTGTATGCCTTTATGCAGACTATTTACATATATTATGTTACTTATTTTTGGGTCCTATATGTTATCAGAAAAAAATTGCACTTTCTCAGAAGGAGACATCTCCATCAGTTAATAGCCAAGAAAAAGAGCTGGCAGTGTTGGTAAATGAAGAGGACGACAATGCAAATTTTGGAGTCTAGCAGATTTTTTTTATCTTAAATTTTCTTTCTTTTTAGTTTTAAAAAATCTTGTTTTTATTGGTATATTTTTGTTTTCATATCCCCTTCATATCTGAATATACGGCTGCCTTTTCCCAAACAGACAAGTAATTCTTTTTAACAAAGATTAAAACAAAAAATGAAAACCCCTCAAAAACAAAACAAAACAAAAAAAACCAGCAACAGAGAACATTTTTATAGTATGTTATGATTTGCAAAATGCTTTATATGAATTCTTTCATTTATTCCTCAAAACTGTACAGGAAGATTCTGGATTTTATTTTCCACATATCTGAATAAGTAAAACAAGTCTAAGAAAGGTTAAGGTACTTAATGACAGTAAGCCATCTGAAGCAAAATTCAAATGTGTGTCCTCTTTACTCTAAGTCTATGGAATTCATGTATTCTTCTACCTAGCTGCCTCTAATTAATCAACACATTACCTGTGCCTTACAATATATGCAAAATTCCACACCTGTTCTTCCCAATCTCTGTAAGGCATCAAGGGCTAAAGTTAAACAGCATTTGGTTGTGCAATTTTTGTTGTTGTTATGTTTGTTCTTTCTCTATACATGTAACTAATGAAAATTTCCAAAAGTGATGTGGTTATATTGAAAGCAGCATAATTAAACTGACAGAGCATGAATATCAGTGGTCTATGACTACTGGACCTAAGAAAGCCAGTGTGATGAAGTGAAATGGTCATGGAATTTGTATTCTGAGAAGACGGATTGAAACCACAACTCTGCCCCTTCCAAACTTTGTGGTTTTAGGCAAATCACTGAACCTCAATGAGTTTCTTTCTTCATCTATAAAATTAATCATTCAATTAATCTCCAATTCAAAATCCGGTGATCTTAATGATTAAGCATGTGAACGTTGATAAATTGATACATCTTTCTATTTGGCTGCCTTCTAAAGGACAAAGACTTGGGTTCAAGTACTGCTTCTAATTTCTTGGTTCATTTCTTAACCAGCCTTAATCACTGAATGGGTGTTACCTCAGTCAAAGTGAGAACTTGGAAGGACCTTAGCTCGAAATGGCCAAGAGGAGAAAGTGAGGCTGGTGATCTTGCACAGCCCTCCTCACTTAAATCCAATTGGCTTGCAAGTCATGGCCTCATCTTCCTGATGTCACAGCCCTCTTCAGGAGCAAAGGACAAACAACAACAGCAACAACTCCTCTATGACACTGGGAAGTTATTTATCCTCTTTGTGACTCAGATTATAGATTTATAACTAAGAAGATTGTAAAATTAAAAATTGAAAATCAATATGACAAGATTATAACTTAAAAATAGTAGTTTGAATATGAAATCTGATTGCCTTTGATGTTTTTAAATATACTATTCAGTGTTTTTATCTTGGCATAAGTGACTATGTTGTGGTCTTCATGAAGACAATGGTGACAGTATCCTCTTTTTCCTTCCTGACAATCCCCAGTACTTTACTGTATGTTCCATAGATATGGATACTTGGTTATTTTTCATTTTGCACAGGGATGCCATTAGCTTGTGTCATTTCTACCATGGGTCTAGCCAAGATTTTTGAGTGAAAGATTGTTTCTGAGGCTAAGCCTTGCCTCGTAGAACTTAGTATATTTCTACACACATATACCTGGTAGGTCTACAATATGTTTATTTAACTGAATTATATCTTTGTGAAAGTTTTTTGTGAGTGGGATATTAAGGGTTTCTGATAGCCTATTGATAATTAACTGAGGAGGAGAGTCATGTTTTATTTCAATTTCTGTATTCTTTACTCTAAATCAGGGGGTTTTAATTTTTTTAATGTGTGGGACATGGATCCCTTTGGCTATTGGATGAAGCCCATGACCTCCATCTCAAAATAATATTTTTGAATGCATAAAATAAATTGTATAGGATTCTTAAAGGAAACCAGATATACTGAAATTGTTATCAAAATATTTTTACAAGACAAATTCACAGACCCCAGGTTAACAACCCTGGGTCTAAATCATTTCTGCTTTACTAGTCCCTAAAGAGATTAGAACAAATCCAGTTTTATGGGCCTCATCTTACTCACTTTCCTCTGTTTACACTGCATTTTTTGGTTTTAAAAGATAACGAACTAGCTGTTATTCTAAGTCACTTTATAGATATTTATCCATAATCATGGAAATTTATTACAAGAAAAAAATGATAATATCCTTAAACTAGGCAAATAAAATAACCCTTTCCTTCTGCTGTTCCATCCAGTCCCTCCAAAGGTACACCTCCTTTGTACACTGAGGAACCATTAAATTCACTTCCTTGTGGAGACTCCCACTGAGAAAGAACACTTAGACAGGATCCAGCCTTCCGGAAATAGCCTTGCAATAGTTACTTCAGTCTCTACTCAAGTTACATTAAGATGCAGGTGCTCCATCTAGTAATCCATAAAGTGCCATTTCTAAAGAATAATGACTTCAAAGCCTTTTAGTAGCACCATAATAATGGCCATGACACATTGTATTCTCATGGTATTAGCCTGTGAGTAACCTGCTGTCACTTTGGTTGGAAGCTGAGACCATTAAGGTCACCACACAGTTGTACTACCTCTTGAACTGAAGAGGAACTCTTTAGGAATGTGATTCCCTTCATTGGCTAGAAAGACATAATAATTTTTGTACTAAAGTGTTATTTCTCAACTGCTCAATTTCAATCCCTTATAGTTGAATTTCAGCAAATCTTGAAATTAAATGACTCACCAAAGCAACAAATGGATGAATTATCAAGGGGACATGAGCAAGCCATGAGATATTATAAATGAAGAATTATAAAGGAGAAGAGGCATGAAGGGTGTCATCTAAGAGAAGTATGAGCTAAAAAAAAATGGCCAGTCACATAGAGTGAGTGACAACAGATGGGCAGCTATCTGGTTCCATTGTTATTCATTCAATGTAAATACAAGGAAGTACCTTGTATTTTGGATGGACCCCCTAAGGTGAATGTATGTGAGGACAAGATATTGTATTGCACAGAATTGGCTGACTTGGAGATGGATTACAATTTTTATCAATGTAGCCACATTAATGAGATTGCAGATGTTATTTGAGTATCCCCTCCCTCAGTTTTGTACCTAATTTTACAAAAGTTTGGTTTTCACTTCAGCAAGTATCTACATTTTTAGTAGAATAGATAACAAGAGAAAAACTGAACTCATTTCCCTCCTCCTAAACCCACCTCTCTGCCAAACTTTCTCATTTCTGTTAAGGGCGCCATGATTCTACATCTAACTTATTTGGAGGAAGTCTGTGAGAAAAAGAAAGAGAAGAGAGAGAAAGACTTGAGCCACATAAAGAAAAGGACATCATATAGGTGACTTGGAGGGTTTTGAATAAGTAAAGTAGAATTTGAATTTAAGGAAGAATAATTTGATGAAATTTAGGGGAAATTTAGGAAGATTTGAGGTAGAGTAATCTATAATCCAAGATATTTTTTTTTCCATATTCTACTTCATGGTCGAAAAGGGAGCAGAATAAGGAAAATCAAGAAGGATCAGAATTTAAGAATATCATGAAGGATCAAACTACATTAACTGAAATAGTTCATTTGCAACTACTAGATACAAGATGAACATTTTTATTTCAAAGTGAAATGATATCTGCTTATCAGTCAAAAACATTTATTAAGTGCTTATCATGCACCAGGCACCATGATAATTACTAGGGATACAAAAAGGTGCAGAAGACAGTCCCTGCGCTCAAGGAGCTCACAATCTAATGGGGGGAGAGAACAAAAGAAAATATCTACCAGCAAGGTATGTGCAAGATGAATAGGAAATTATAAGCAGGAAGAAAGGCATTAGGATTAAAAGAGATTGATAAAGCCTTCTTATAAAAGATGGAATTTTAGTTGGGAATTAAAGGGAGTCTGAGAAGGCAGTGGGAAGAGGTAAGGAAGGAGAACATTCCAGACATGGGGGGTGAAAGTAGCTAGAGGAAATGCCCAGAGACAAGAGATGGGATGTTCTATTCATTGAACAGCAAGAAGGCTGGTGTCCATGGTTCAAAGAGTAAGTGAAGAGGAGAAAGATATGAAAAGACTGGAAAGGTGGTGGTGATGGTGGTGTGTCGGTAAGTTATAAAAAGCTTTGCATACCAAACAGATGCCTTTGTATTTGATCCTGGAGGGGAGTAACTGGGGGGGGGGAGAGTTTATTGAGTGGGGGTAAGCTGGTCAAACCTGTGTTTTAGGAAAATCACTTTGGTAGCTGAATGGAAGACGGATTGGAGTTGGGAAAGACTTGTGCTAGGCAGACCCACCAACAGACCATTGCGTTAGTCCAAGCTTGAGTTGATGAGGACCTGAACCAGGGTAGTGGTAGCATCAGAAGAGATAAGGGGATATATTTGAGAGATGTTGCAAAGGTGAAATTGAAAGGCTTTGACAAGAGATTGGATATGGGGCACAAGACATAGTGAAGAGTTGAGGATGATGCCTAAGGAATCAAGCCTGAGGGACTGGGAGGATGGTGTTGCCTTCAACTGTAATAGAGAAGTTAGTAGGGGGGAGATGTTTAAAGGGAAAGTTAGTAAGTTCAGGTTTTGACATATTGAGTTTAAGGTGTCTATTGGACATCCAGCTTGAAAAGTCTAAAAGTTAGTTAGAGATGAGACATTGGTAGGTGGGCAGAGAAGTTGGGGCTGAATAGGTAGATATAAGAATCATTGGCATAGAGGTGGTCATTAAATCCATGGGAGCTGATGAGATCAGTATGCAAAATAGCAGAGAAGAGAGAAGACAAAAGGACACATGAGAGGAAGGTGCGAGCCACCTAAGGTTAGAGGATGTTCACTGGATGAGATTCCAACAAAGAAGGTTGAGAAAGAGTGGTCTGATAGGTAGGAGGAAAACCAAGAGAGGAAAGTGTGATGTTCTCAAAAAGCTAGAGAGAAGAGAGTATCAAGTTAAAGAAAGTGATCAACTGAGTCAAAAGGGAAAGGTCTGGAAAAATGAGGATTAAGAAAAAGCCATGATATCTAACAGTCAGGAAATCATTGGTAACTTTGGAGAGAGTAGCTTCAGTGGAATGGTAAGATTATAAACTCGATTGTAATACATTAAGAAGAAAGTAAGAGGAGAGAAAGTGGGGAGGCACTTATTGTAGATGACTTTTTAAAAGAAGTTTACCTACAAAAGGTAAAAGTGATATAGGACAATAATTAGTGGGGGTTCGAGGATCAAGATAGGTTTTTGTTTTTCAACATGAGGAAGACATGAACTTGTTTTTAAGAAGTAGAGAATTGACCAAATAGGCAGGGGGAGATTGAAAATAGGCATGACAGAGGGGACAATCTGTTGAAGGAGATGATGTAGAATGGGATCACTTGAGTAAGTAGGGGGTTAGCTGTGGTAAGCAATAAGGCCACTTTTGCATGTGAGACAGGGGTGAAAAATGGATAATGGCAGAAGGCAAATGAATGATAAGAGATGAGGAAGAGAAGAGAAGAGGGAGTTTAACATTAATGACCTCAATTTTTTTTTTTTACTGTAAAGAGTGAAACAATGTTCTCAGCTGAGAATGTGGTAGAAGGGGAATCCATGGGATGTTTGAGAAGTGATGAAAAGGTTGGAAGATTGTGACCTGAGAAAGGAGGTATAAAATGAGGTGTAGAAGGATTGCCTGGCAACAATGCTTGTAATTATTTGCAGTTAAAGGGCATATGCACAGGCAGTAAATTATAATAAATTTATAAAAAAATATGAATTTTTATGCCCAGTCTTTCTAATGTTAAAAAGAATCAAGGAGAATTCAGGGGTAAAATCTAAAGAAGGAACCTCAAGAAATATCTATTTTAGAAATGAAAATAACATAGTTGGCACAGTAAGAAAGAATAGATTAGTGGAACAATTAAAGGGTAAAGCAAATTTTGAAAATAGATTGATCAGTTGAGTAAATGGGTGAAATAATGAGGAGGCTGGTATAACCTAAAGCAGAGATGAATGGGGCTTTGGAGTTACTAGAATTTAGGAGAGGACCTGAGCGAGTTGTCAAATTATTGAGGTGATAATTGATTGTAAAAGTTTTAACCCTGTGCTCACTGTTGAGTCTGTTAGTCAGTCAATAAACATTTGTTAAGTGACTGCCATATGCCAGGTGCTATGCTAAGTGCTAAGGATATGAAGAAGGCAGAAGACAGTGCTTAGCCCCACCTCCCCCATCCCAGGAACTCACAATCTAATGGAGCAGACAACAAGTAAACAACTATCTACATACAGATGAGCTGTATACAGGATAAATAAGAAATAATTGTCAAGAAAGAAGGCATTAGAATTAAGAGGGGTTGGGAAAGACTTAGGTAAAACTGAGATTTTGTGTGGGAATTGAAGGAAATCAAGGAACTCTAGAGGCAGAAATGAGGAGGTAGAGAATGTTTCAGGCAAGGAATAGAAACATCTAAAAGTAGTATAAAAGCAAGACTTAAAATCTCAATCACTATGGAGAGCAGGTACATTTTTTCAGTGATTTGCAACAAGTGTTCAGGTGTTTGTATGTCTGCCATAATTGAGTGATTGTTATATGTGTTTTGAGGGTAGGCTGATCTCACTCCTGGAGGAAAAAGAATGCAAAGCACACCTCTCTAGACTCCAGGTTTTAGGGAGAATGAATTTTCCTCAAGGAAATAGAAGCAAAATTTCAATAGGAACAAAAAGGGATCTGAGATAGGAAAGGTGGCTTGACTTACAAAATGAGAGCTTTAAAACACGTTTGAGAATGTACAAGATTTCTATAAATATTAATTTTTGTTCCTATAAATATTAGTTCAAGATTCATACAAATGTTACTTCAAATCTTCTTGGTGTAGAGCATGAGGAAACTATTCCAGTTTGGATATTTCTTTCTCTAAGCCAGAAAATGGCTTGGATTTATAATGATACTGAATTAAATGCCACTAGTTTCTGGCAAGCTTGTTCTTAAAACACTGAGGACAGTATTAATATTTTTTCTTCAATAATTAAATGGTGCCATTTTAAATGCAAATTTCACTGCCCAATAGAAGTTAAATTCCTGTTCATGGACTAGGCTACTGTTCCCAAGAGATCTACTGCCTAAATTTACTGCCTAATATCAAGAAAAGGGTGAAGATTGTCCCTTTCTAAGGATCACTAGCAGTTTGGTATGGCCAAACTGACTTAGTTTCAAACATGACAAGTGATTGACAGCTGCCAAAACTGCTTATATCTGCATCACATAAGGTTTATCATATGCAAGATACAAACCAGCTGTCTAGAAACAAGAAATAAGTTTGCTTATTCTAAATCCATTTTGATAAAAGGGTTATTTTTTGTTCTATCCATTTTCCTAAAGTCTGAAAAAGTTTTAGGGTAGAGAAAATATTAATTTTTAATATTGTCAGTTGAAATTAAAAGAGGTTCTTAATATATTTCCACACTTGAAGACCACTACCTAATTTCTCCTGAATATTCTCTTCTCTAGGCTAAACATAACTCAATTTTTAAGTAATCTTTATGTAAAATGTGTGTTTCCCATGGAGATTATGTGTATATGTCTACGTGGGCTATCTAAATGTCACTAAAATTGAGGGGTGAATAGTTACTTCTGGAATCTTGCCTGTCCTTGTGCATGGGAGACTTTGATTCATGTTTGAATGGAAGAAGGTAAAACAAAACAAAACAAAACATAAGACTGGCCATACTGTTCTCCTCTGAGAGAGACAGAGTGGCATGGGACTACATTTATATCTATCTACCTATTCTAAATACTGTTGGTCTAGAAAAAATTTAAAAAAAAAGTGTCATTAACTTTCTAGTCACTGTCCCTTAAAGGGAATAGGGTAGCCTAAGATTATATTTAGAATATTGACTCTTCTCTACAAAATGTTAGTTATACAAAGACCATCAAAAATAACAAATAGAGAGTAAACCCATTTATTCTATCAGATAGCAAATTGAAGCTAGAAAAGTTATACAGATTAGAATATATCAAACATGCATAGAGTGAATGAATTTTCCCACTGGGAGGGTGACATCTCAGTTCCATTTTACCCAAAGGAATCAAAGCCAGGTTTAATGGTTTGCAGACTCTGTTCACTGGCCTTTACCTGAAAATTGGGACATTTGTCTTTTTCCAATTTTGTGGCTTCCCCCTCATTTTTTATGACCATCCTAATATTACTGATAATGATTCAAGAGTCATATCTGCCAGTCTTTTTAGGATTCAAGAATATAGCTCGTGTGAGATAGGCTACTAGAATTCTTTAAGGACAGTTAGATATTATCTTTCTAATCATCTCAATTGTCTTGGGTATCAGCTAACTCCCTATTAATCATTTTTTGTTCTGTCATTTTCAGTATAAAGGTCATTTTCAAAATGAGTCCTGAAGAATTCTACTTTTTTTCTTTTGGCAATTGTCATCATCCCACCCACCTCAAGCTTAGGTATTGTAATTTCTTTGATATTCTTTTTACTTCTTATGTAGCTTAAAAGACAAACAAAAGAGACAAAAACAAACAGAAAAAGACACCCTTTTTGTTATCCTTGACTTCCCATATGACCCTCAGCTCATTGAGAGATATAATATTCCTCAGACTATTTTTATAAGACTATGTCATGTTCATATATTCATCTTCTATTACATGGCCTTCCTCTATATTTATATAATTTGGTTGGTGAGTACCCTGCACATTCACATCATTTCATCAGACGATTCCCATGTTTACTCCTCAATGTAATTGTTTACCTTCGTGTTTTAAAATTTGACTCTTGATCATATCCTATGCCTTCTAGTCTGATGTCCTTTGAACTTTTTTACTACAATGAACCCCACCTGTCTTTCCTCTGAAATCTTTGAAATATGATTTCCCTAATAGGATATATGTCAGACTATGTCCATATTTCTCTCTTCTATCACAAACTCTAGAATGTAGTGATCATTGCCACTTCACAAACCAGTTCTGCCCTGTTAATGAGAATCAGATTCAGAATATAATTCCCCTTTGTTGCTTTCTCCATGTTTTGAATAATGAAATTACCATCAAGGTAAGTCAAGATGTTTTTAGCAGAGAGAGAATTTAAGCAGATGTCTGAAAAACTGAATTCCCCAATCACAGTCTGGATAACTGAAATTCCCAATTCCCCAATCTCTTCATCTATTTCCTCTTTCTGTCTAGGGAGTCTGTGCTACTCCACTAACACAAACACTTCTACTTCTTCCTTCTCTAGACTTCATCTAAATATTCTTCATTATGCCCTTTCTCCTTCTTGTTTCTGAATTTCCTTACATGCGTATGCCTTCAAATATACAATCCTACCCTCCTTTTCCCCATTTAGAGCCATAATCCAGTCAAGGTTCATTCTATCAAATCTCAGTGATATATAAGAGGTCAAATTTGTCCTTTTGTGTTAGGAATTCTAGCTATCCTTTGTTGTTTAGGTTTTGGGCATTTTTTGTATAAACTCAATAGTTTATACAAAGGCCATGGGCTTTACTACTGACTCCTTTTTTAGCTATTGTCTCCTGTGAATCTATGGATATTTCAGCTGCTTTTCATCTTTCTTCTTTGCAGTTAATTCTCTATAATGTCTAAGTTGGGACATACCCATAGGGATTCTTCTTCACCCTCCACATTTTCATGTAAAGAAAGCCCTTTTGATTGTATTTTCAAGACCCCTGGGGGAGGGAGAGAGACAATCTCTCTAACCTTTGTTAATTATGTCCCATCTCTGGCCAGGAATCTGTCAACTTTGTATTGTAAGCTGTCCAAAAATTGACATCCCATACTCAGATACTGTCTTCTTAAGCAGATGTTCACTTCCCAAATTAATTTTTCTCTTCTAATCTTTTGCTTTCAAAGGGCAACAGTGAGAGAAATGCAATCTGTGCTTCTAAGGAGAAGACCTTTTCTTATAAATTTCTTATAACCAAAAGCTTTATAATCTTTGGTGATATTTATTTATGTAGGTCTAATGGTAAAAAAGGTTTTGTGTCAATTTGCTTTAATAGCATAGAAGCAGAAGTGACCACTAAATGGTAAGATAACAGTCAGAATCCAGAAAAGACTGCAATAGTCTAATAGAGTGGGCCAATTCTAATAAAACAAAGCTTAATAGGGATAAATGTACATTCTACATTTGGGTTAAAATACATTTTAAATGGACACAATTTGTGAGAGGATAGGAAATAATTTGTGTGAAAAAGAAATATCGACGATTTGGTGCACTATGGAATAAGTAGAATATAAACTCATGGAGGTCAAAGGCTCTTAAATTTTTGTTTTTATATCCCAATATCTGGATACTTAATAAATGCTTTGTGGATTTTCACTGGCTATGAGTTGGTAGTATGATATTTACCCTCAACTGATCTGTAATTTCATTGATACAGGTGCTTTCTCTAGTTATGCTTTGCCATCATGTTTGCCTTCCCTGTGACATTTCTTGTCCATGGTCTACCATAAATCTTCCCTAAAGACTCCAGCCTACATACTAAAGAGCTTTCGTTGGGTATTTTAATATTAAGGGGCCATAGTACAAGAGAAGATGATAAATAATGACAGAAGGTATAGCTGCATGTTTTCCCTGACAATAATAATTTTACAAGTTTCAAAACATATTAAAGAGATGCTTAGTGGACATCTAAGAAAATGAAACCTTGAAAACAGAGAACCATTGGCCTCATTAAAAACAGGTCATGGCATGCCAATTGATTGTGGGGTTTTTTTGGATCAGGATTAGTAGACATTTGGGAAGGAGGATATTCTAGATATAGCGAACAAATTGTCACATTTTTTTCTTGTGGAAAAGATGGAGGGATGTGGGCTGAACAATAGTACAGTTGAGTTGTTACAGAACTCCTGGAAGTCCAGACATAAAAAAGTAGTCATTAGTAATTCAAAGTTTGACCTTTGCTTAGTCTTGTGATGTTTAACATTTTTATCTTTAGGGAAGTGCATTCAGTTGGATGGCATCAATCTTGCATCATGCTTACAGCTGAGAGAGAATCATATTCAATTGGGGAAATTCTTTTGACCACACATTTCAGGAAACTGTCCCTGATAATTCATAGTCTTTTAGTAGAGGTATATAAAAGAATTTCCTCTAATAAGTGAGACTTTCTTTTTTTCAGTTCCAAGTAGTAGCAACACTGAGTATGTGCACAGAAAAACTTCCCTACTCCCTCTTACATACCAGTGAATTGGTTAAAGGCATGGATGGTACACTTTTCAAATTTACAGATGATCCTCAAATTTGAGGTAGCTAACATACTGTACAACAAATTTAGAGAGATAGCATTCAGAAAGACCAAACTATTGACTTGAATCTTGATTTCAATAGGAATAATTATAATACCTAACACAAGTTCTTTTTTTTTTTTAAGGTAACTAGTACAAGCAAGTGGAGACATTGCTAATCAGTTCAATTATTTTGAAAAAGATTCAGAAAATTTTGGGGGATTATAAATGGATTACGACTTAAGAGTATTTTACAGAAGCAAAAAAATGCAATTTTAGGTTATATGAAAAACAGCATATTATTCCAGACTGGAGAGTTTATGTCAAAGACTAGAGGGGAATAGTTCTGCTTTCTTCTGACTTGGTTAGACCACATGTGAAACACTGCATTCAGCTCTTGGTGGCATATTTTGGGAAGGACAAAGACATATTATAGAATTCTCATAAGGCAAAAAAACAGGATGAAGGAAATTAACATCCTATCATTTGAAGGTCATTTGAAAAAATTAGAGATGTTATGGGGTGGAGCCAAGATGGTGGAGTGAAAGCAATGACTTGCTTGAGCTCTCCCCCAAACCTCTCCAAATACTAATAAAAAATGGCTCTAAACAAGTTCTGAAGCAGCAGAACCCACAAAAAGATAAAGTGAAACAAATTTCCAGCCCAAGACAATCTGGATGGTTGATCAGAAAGGTATATCGCACCAGGCTGGGAGCACAGCACAGCGCACAGGCCGCAGCCAACCTGGAGCAGGCCTCAGAGGACTGAATCTTGGGCAGCTGTGGAGGTTTCTAGACTCCTCAATCCATGAAAGCCAAAGAGAACTTAGAAGGTCAGTGGGAAAAGTCTGTTTCTGCAGTGCTGAGAGAGGAAGGTGGGGTCTCAGCTCCGTTCCCCAAGAGCGTGGCCCTTGGGGGGACAGCTGCTTCCTGAGCTTCCAGCCCATAGACTGAGGGGGAATCCAGTGGCTGATGAGAGAGAAATTGCAGGGATCTCTTTGCCAGTGCTTAGTAAGGAATCTCTTGCTTTTCCCATGTTTGGATCTGGGTCACAGTTCTTGGCAGTTGTGCTGGGGTGAGGAGGAACACTGGCATGGTGGAGCTTGTAGTGGCTGTGGAGAGGAACCCCTCCTCACAGTTACAGGACAGAAAGGAATACTTGTGCTCACAGGCCAGGAAAGGAGTAAACACCTTGCCCCTTATCATACCACCTTGGAAGAACTGAAAATTTACAGGTCCCTACAAGTATCTCTGAAAACAGCTGTACAAACCCCTGAAGCTTGGGACAGTATATTCTCCACATTGGAAGCAGATTCTTACCTTAACAAAGAGTTTAAAACTCAAGTAATTGGCTGGGATAATGAGCAAGCAGTGCAAAAGGAGTCAGACTATATTATCTTACTTTGGTGAAAAAGAATATCAAAATATACAACCAGAAGAAGACAACAAAATCAAAGCTCCTACATCCAAAGCCTCCAAGAAAAATATGAATCAGTCCCAGGCCTTGGAAGAGCTCAAAAGGGATTTTGAGAAGCAAGTAAGAGAAGTAGAGGAAAAACTGGGAAGAGAAATGAGAGTGATGCAAGAAAATCATGAAAAACAAGTCAACAGCTTGCTAAAGGAGACCCAAAAAAATACTGAAGAAAATAACACCTTAAAAAACAGCCTAACCCAAATGGCAAAAGAGGTCCAAAAAGCCAATGAGGAAAAAAATGCCCTAACAAGAAAAATTGGCAAAATGGAAAAGGAAGTACAAAAGATTACTGAAGAAAATACTTAAAAATTAGAATAGAGCAATTGGAAGCTAGTGACTTTATGAGAAATCAAGACACTGTAAAACAAATCCAAAAGAATGAAAAATTAGAAAACAATGTGAAATATCTCATTGGAAAAACAACTGACCTGGAAAATAGATCCAGGAGAGAGAATTTAAAAATTATTGGACTATCTGAAAGCCATGATCAAAAAAAGAGCCTAGACATCATCTTTCAAGAAATTATCAAGGAAAACTGCCTGATATAGTAGAACCAGAGGGCAAAATAGAAATTGAAAGAATCCACAGATCTCCTCGTGAAAGAGATCCCCAAAGGAAAACTCCTAGGAATATTATAGCCAAATTCCAGAGTTCCCAGGTCAAGGAGAAAATATTACAAGCTGCCAGAAGGAAACAATTCAAGTACTGTGGAAACACAATCAGGATAACACAAGATTTAGCAGCTTCTACATTAAAGGACCACAGGGCATGGTATACAATATTTCAGGGGGCAAAGGAGATAGGATTACAACCACGAACCACTTACCCAGCAAAACTGAGTATAATCCTTCAGGGTAAAAAATAGTCATTCAGTGAAATAGAGGACTTTCAAGCATTCTTGATGAAAAGACCAGAGCTGAATAGAAAATTTGACTTTCAAATACAGGACTCAAGTGGAACATGAAGAGGTAAAAAGGAAAGAGAAATCTTAAGAGACTTATTAAGATTGAACTATTTATATTCCTGCATGGAAAGATGATATTATAAACTCTGAGACCTTTGTCAGTATTAGGGTAGTTGGAGGAAAAATATGTATGTGTATATAGATAGATAGTAGGAGGGCACAGGGTGAGTTGAAGATTAAGGGGTCATATCTGGAGAATAAAATTAAGGGATGAGAGAGGATTATACTCAGAGAAGAAGAAAGGGAGAGGTAGAATGGGGTAAATTATTTCACCAAAAAAAAAAACAAAACAGAAAAGTCTCTTACAGTGGAGGGGAAATGGGGGAAGGTGAGAGGGAATGAGTGAATCTTATTCTCATAGGATTTGGCTTAAGGAGGGAATAACAAACACATTCAATTGGGTATGGAAATCTGTCTTACCCTACAGGAAAATAGGGGGAGAAGGGGACAAGAGAGCAGGGGGATGATAGAGAGAGGGCAGATTGGGAAAGGGGTAATCAGAAGTAAATACTTCTGAGGAGGGACAGGGTCAAAAGAAAGAATAGAATAAATGGGAGGGCAGGATAGGATTAAGGGAAATAGAGTTAGTTTTTCACAACATGTCTACTATGGAAGTGTTTTGCATAACTGCACACGTACAACCAATGTTGATTTGCTTGCCTTTTCAATGAGGGTGGATGGGGAGGGAGGAAGAGAAAATTTGAAACCTAAAGTTTTAAAAACATAGGATTAAAAAAATGTTTTCACATGCTACTGGGAAATAAGAAATACAGGAAATAGGGTACAGAAGTCTATCCTGCCCTACAGGAAAATAGAAGGGGAAGGGGAAAAAGAGAAGGGGGAGAGATAGAAGAGAAGACAGAGTAGGGGAAGGGATATTCAGTATGCATGCCATCTTGGGGTGGAGGGAGGAGTGAGATAGGGTGAAAATTTGGAACTCAAAAACTTGTGGAAGTGAATGTTAAAAACTAAAAATAAATACATTTGTATTAAAAAAGTAAAAAAAAAGAAAAAAGAAAGTAGAGGTGTTTACTGTGAAGGAAAGAAGAAGTGTGGGGGGGGTAGGAAGCATGATGATTTTCTTCCAATATTTAGAGTTGTCATATAAAAGAGATATCATAGAATCACAGAATTTGAGAGTTGCAAATAAACTTAGCAAGCACATAGTCCAACTTATAAATTTATTTTTGGTAGTTTAAATATGAATATCTAGATTGATAACCAATTAACCAGTTGACATACTATTGGAAGACTTAAACTACATTAATACTGGTATTTTCTCCATAAACAAAATTCAAAGATAATTGAGTTGCAATCATCTGGAAGGATGGTTCATAGATTCATCTTAGAAGAAAAAATGATACAGATGGCAGAGTTCAATTTTGTTAAGCATTCAAGGCAACAAGAAGAATCATTTTTTCAAGACCTTTATTTATTTTGGCTTGGAGTGCTTATATTGAATGTATAATTAAAGAGACCACTATGAAGATAATCACAGCTTACCCACCAGCATATGTTGCAAAGGATGAGTTAGTGAAATTTTATAAAGAACTTGATAAGATTTTCCAAATTAAAACACTATAAATTGCATTTTTATATTAACTTTTTTCATTATTCTGAACTTGGCAAATATGAACATTTTCTTATCCAAGGAAGAGCAGGAAAAAATGTGTTGCATATACAAGTGCACATCTCATTGCATAGAGCTTGTCAGAATTTAAAAAAAAATACTCAATTAATGTATTAGTTCCAAAGCTGTTTTGCTTGTCTGTGTTAACCTGTGAACCCCCTTCTGATGTCTTATATGTATTTAAAAATATTTCAATTATGCTTTTTCCTTTCTTTTTTGATATCACTATTGTTAGACAACTTGAGCCTCTCAATTTTCAACCTTTCAAAATTGTCCCTACTACCTTGACAAACAAGACAACAACAAACCCTTCTCTCATAATAAATTTGCATAATTAAGCAAAACAAATCCATGCATAGGCCACATCTGAAAACGTCTCATTCTGTACCTCTAGTCTATCACCTCTCTGTCAAGAGGTAAAGAGCATGATTCATCACTTATTTTGTAAAGTTGTGATTTTTCATTACATTGATCAGAGTTCTAAAGTCTTTCAGAGTTGTTTTTCTTTATAATATTGAATTAATACAAATTTTTTATGGTTCTGCTCAACTCACTATGCATTAATTAATATTAGTCTTCTTAGATTTCTTCACATCAGTTCCTAATTCTGTTTCTTGTATTTCTTCTGTTGTTTCTTATAATTCAATAATATTCCATTACATTCATATGCCACACTTTGTTCAGTCATTTTGAAGTTAATGGCTACCCTTAACTTTTCAGATCTTTGCTAAAACATGATTATGAATATTTTCATACACAATAGCATTTTCCACTTTCTTTTATCTCTTTCTAGATTTATTCATTATACACACACACACTACATATATATATATATATATATATGTATATATATATATATATGTATATATATATAGTGTGTGTGTGTGTAGTTAGGGTTTTTTTTGTTTGTTTTGGTGTGTGGAGTGTTGGGTTACTACTTTTTTCCTTATTTCATGGATCTGTTCTTAATCTTTTGTTGATGAGAGTGTTTAGTGATCTAAATACTCCTCTGGACTATTTTGACTATATTCCCAAATTTTATTAGCAATTTATTTGATAAAATTATCTATTTTTTCTATAATTTATCCTTTAACCTACCATTTATTTATTATTAAGCTTTTTTATTGTAAATTTAAGTTTGAATACTATATTTAAAAGGATTTTATTATTATTTATTTCATTGTGCTGAATAAAGGGTGCATTTAACAGTTTTTGCATTTTTGTATTTATTTATGAGCTTTTAATGACCTAGAAAAACTATTCATTTTTAAAAGTATATGTATTCTTTTCTATTTATCTTTAATAATCAATAGACATCTATCATATTTAACTTTTTCTAAAGTATCAGATCCTTAACTTTTCTTATTTATCTTTCTGTTATATATGTCTAAGTCTGGGAGGAGTGCATTGAGGTATATGGCTATCAAAATTCTGCTGTGTTATTTCTTCCTGTAACTTGATTAACTTTCCATTCAAATACTCAAACTACATTCTCTTGACACCTATGTTTCCAATTTAAAATGTCTGCTTAGCTCTGGTCTTTTCATAAAGAATGCCTGAAAGTCCACTATTTCATTAATGATTCATTCCTCTCCCCCTCCCCCTTAAGACTATAATCAGACTTGCAGGGTAAGTTATTATTGGTTTTGTACTTAATCTTTTGCCTTATGCTATATTATTTTGCAAACCTCTCTTTGATTAACATTAATTCCTGCCAAGATATTGGTATATTCCTGGCTGTTTTTTTGCCCTGGTACTTTAATTCTTTCCTTCTGATCCTTTGGAATGTTTTTTTTCTTTGCCTATTAAATTCTGGCTTTTACCTCTGCCTTCCCAGGAATTTCATTTAAGGGGTTTCTTTTGGAAGGAAATTGGTAGATTATTTTAGTTTTTATTTTTCCTTCTGGTTATAGTCAAAAAATATTTATTTAATATTTTCTTTCCCCCAATTCCATGTAAAAAGTACTTTTAACGTTTTAAAAAATATTTGGTTCCAAATTCTCTCCTTACCTTCCATTTCCCTTTATTGAAAAGGTAAACAATTTGATATAGGTTACACATATGCAGTCATACAAAACATACTTCCATATTAATCATGTTGTGAAAGAAAATGCACAGAAAAAAAACCCACAAGAAAAATAAGGTAAAAAAAAACAGTATGCCTTGATATGCATTCTTATTTCATCAGTTCTTTCTCTGGAGATGGAAAGCATTTTTCACCATAAGTCCTTTGGAATTGTCTTAGATCATTATATTGCTGAGAATAGCTAAGTCATTCACAGTTGATTATTTTACATTGCTGTAACTGTATACAATGTTATTCTGGTTCTGCTCATTTCACTTTGCATCAGTCCATGCAAATATTTCCATCTTTTTCTTCTGAGACCACTTGCTCATCATTTCTTATAGTACAATAATATCCCATTGCAATCATATACCACAATTTGTTCAGCTACTCCTAACCCCAACCCTAACCCCCAACCCCAATTCATTGTCATCACTAAAATAATTGCAATAAATATTTTTGTATATACATATGTCCTTTTCCTTTTTTTTTTATGTCATTGGGGTAGAGATCTAGTAGTGTTATTAACAGGTCAAAGGGTATACATGATTTTATAGCCCATTGAGCATTGTTCAAAATTGCTCTCCAAAATGGTTGAATCAAGTTCACAACTCCACCCATGGTGTATTAGTGTCTCAATTTTCCCACATCAGCTCCAACATTTGTTATTTTCCTTTTCTATCACATTAACCAATCTGATAAATGTGAGGTGTACCTCAAAGCTAGTTTAATTTGCATTTCTTTATTCAATAGTGATTTTAAGCATTTTTCATATGACTTTTGATAGCTTTGATTACTTCATCTGAAAACTGCTGCTTCATATTCTTTGATCATTTATAAATTGTGAAATGCACTTATTTTTATAAATTTGACTCAATTCTTTATATATTTGAGAAATGAAGCCTTTATCAGATAAACTTGCTGGAAATTTTTTTTCACAGTTATGATTACTCTGTATTTGCCTCTATCCTGTTTTCCTCTTGTTTATCCTACTCTTTCTCTCCTTTTCCTTTGTCCTTCCTTAAAAGTGTTTTGCTTCATACTAATGCCTCCCCCATCTGCCCTCCTTTCTATCAGCCCCTCTTCTCTTTTAATCACTCCCTCTCCTACTTTCCTATAGGGTAAAATAGATTTTTACACCCAACTAAATGTATACATTATTTCATCTTTCAGCCAATTCCAATGAGTTTCAGTAAGTTTCAAGTGCTCCCCACCTCCAACTTCCCCATCTTCCACTCTAGTGTAAAAGCTCTTTTGTGCTTCATTTATGTGAGATAATTTACTCCATTCTTCCTCACCCTTCCCCCTCTTCCAGTGCATTCCACTTTCTCACTCCTTAATTATATTTATTTTTAGACATCATCCCATCATATTCAATTCACACCCATACCCTCTATGTATACTTATTCTACCTGCCCTAACAATGAGAAAGTTCTTAGGAGTTACAATTATCATCCCCTCATGTAGGAATGTAAAGTTTAAACTTGTTGAATACCTTGTCATTTCTCTTTTTTGTTTACTTTTCTAATTATTCTTGAGTCCTGTATTTGAAAGTCAAATTTCCTATTCAGCGCCGATCTTTTCATCAGGAATGCTTGAAAGTCCTCTATTTCATTGAATTCTCGTTTTCCCCCCTGAAGGATTATACCAAGTTTTGCTGGGTTGGGGATTCTTGGTTATAATCCTAGCTCTTTTTCCTTTCCTAAATATTATATTCCAAGCCTTCTAATCCTTTAATGAAGAAGACCCTAAATCTTCTACCATTGAGACTCTGGCTCCACGATATTTGAATTGCATCTTTCTGGCTGCTTGCAATATTTTCTCTTTGATCTTGGAACTCTGAAATTTGGCTACAATATACCTGGGAGATTTCATGTTGGGATCTCTTTCAGGACATGATCAATGGATTATTTTAATTTTTATTTGACTCTCCAGTTCTAGAATCAGGGCAGTTTTTCTTGATGATTTTTTGAAAACTTACGTCTAGATTCTTCTTTAAAAATTATTATTATGGCTTTCAGTAGTCCAATAACTTTTTAATTATCTCTCTTGGCTCTTCCTTTTTTTTTTAAAGTCAGTTGTTTTTTCAGTGAGATATTTCATATTTTCTTCTATTTTTCAACCTTTTAAGTTCATTCTATTGCTTCTTGATATCTCATAGAGTTATTAGCTTCCACTTGCCCAGTTCTAATTTTTAAGGAATTATTTTCTTCAGTGAGTTTTGGTCATAGTAAATTTTAGAAATTTCCATTCATCGTTTCTTGAAATACGATATCTTGACCTTTTTATTTTCATTGTTTGCATGTAGTACAATAATGTTGAAGTTATTTATGTAGTACCAGTTTCTCAGGTCTCCCTGTATCTGTTTATCTCTTTCTCTTTCTGTCTCTCTCTCTTTTTTTTTTTTCCTCTAAGTAAGGTTCTCCATTTCTGTTTTAAGCCAACAATTATCCTTCCAAATCTTTACACCAAAGCTCTTATTTCATTTAAAATTCCATTAAAAGAAATCTTGCTTCCTTTTCCCCCAATAATTTCACAAAAGCCTTTTGGTCAAATATTTTTATTTAAATTTTTTTTTCCCTCTGAGGCTCTGTTTGTACTTGCCTTGAATTTATGCTGATTTTCTGGGCTTATCTTTTACTCATCCCTTAATGCTTACTATTTCTTTATAGTGTTGTGTGTCTTCTGCTTAATCATACCTGTATCCTTAGCCATGGATATTGTATGTATGTATGTATGTATGTATGTATGTATGTATGTATGTACGTATGTATGTATGTATGTGTGTTAATGCCAGAATCCACGCTTTCCCAAAGTTTTGAATGGAGTAGTCAGTCCCTTTTTGATCCAACCACTGTTTCTTGGACTTCTGAATCTACTTTCTATCTCAGCTAATATTTCTGTACTTGGAACACTGAAAGGCTTCAGGATGTCCAGTTAAAGTTCTGCAGTTGTTTTTGCTAAGTGTTTTACTTGAAACTTCTTTCTCTCCTGGGGTCTCCTCTGTTCAGGTATTGTTTCATGATTTCATACCTCTCCTTTCCTTTCATCTCCCTAGTTTAAGTTCCTCTAGTCTTTCATCCCTGCTGAGACCTCTTTGGTTGGAGGCAGACATGGGCTTTTGGTCTGTTCACTGAAATTCATGTTGACTTTCCTGAGATGATGTACTTCTATTGCTCACTGATTTTTTTATCTTTTTGTGCAGTCCTAGGCTTGGTGAGGGCATTTACTGATATTTCTATTTGAATATCTTAATTTGGAACTCATTGATAGAATATATGTGGGATCCTATCTCTCCTCACTACCCTAATCTAAAGTCCAACATTTATTTTAAATGCGAAAGACAATCGAAACATATGTTGGAAAATGTGATTCAAGAATAAGAAATGAAAAAGTCTTAAGACTTATAAGTTATACAGAAGTGTTTTATCCATGTATCATGGATATTTTTATTCTAGGAGTGAATTAGAAGCAGGAGTGTGCTGGAACCAGCTCAAACTAGCTTTTGAGAGTTGATTGTCACATTGTCATGTGAACATTTATACCTCTAAAATCCACAAATACTATAAATTAGAGCTTGATTTGTTGTTTTTTTATTGATTTACAGTCTTAAGAAAGTGATGAGGGAAATATTAATAACGTAGATTATACTTTAAAGTGCATTGTGTGTAAATTTTTGAAAGTCCATTTTTAAAGATTTACCAGTGCAGTGATTGGAAAGTATTATATGTGAAATAAAACAATACCATATAGACATACACATAAACAGAAATAGCTATATTTCAAGAACAGAAAGTTCATGCTTACTTACATAATGACCATTTATGTAGCATATGACCTATGCAGCCTGACCAGTGTCTTATTAGAACAAAGATAAAACCAAATCAATCAATCAATCAATCAATATTCATTTATCAATTACTTATTATGTTCCAGACTCTTTGGTATGTGCTAAGATTGAAAAGAGAAAACTAAAATCATCTCTATCCTAAATAAGCTCGCATTTTATGGAGGTGACAGCACGCACACCAATAAATAGCTAGAAAACAAGTGAGTACAAAATAAATGCAAGGTAATTTGGGGGTGAGAAAGGTAATAGCAGTTAAGGGATTGTAAAAGGCCTAATATAGCAAATATCTTTTGAAATGAGCTTTTAATGGTACTAGAAATTTTATAAGAAGAAAGGACAAAGAAAAGAATTTATGGTAAGCAATGTCAACAACTCTAATCTGACCTGTTTGAGTAATTTATGGATGTCAAAACATGGGAAATGGAACAAGAAGAGACACTAGCACATGCTATCACCATTTCCTTACAGAAATGTAACTGCTATAAAGCAATTATTACAATGAGAATTCTAAGAGAGTCCAATAACTATCAGAGCCAGAAAACACTTCATCTCTTTGCAAATTGGAGATACAGGAAGCCAAAGGTAATAGTAGTTTAGAATATAAACTCATTTGTAGAGACTTGTGGAGGAGGCTGGTGGAAGATTATAAGCAATATTGCCTCATAAAACAGCAAGAAGCAATGGAGGGGAAAATGAATTTGTAGGATGATAGGTTTGAGTACCATAATATGGTAGCCAAAAAGACTAACTCAATCCTAGGCTGCAGTGGTTGAAGAATTATGTCCAAAATGAGGGAGGCAATTAAACTTCCCCTAAACTAAAGTATCCTAGACAGACTTTATCTTAGATATTGTGTATAGTTCTGGGTACCATATGTTAGAAATGACACTGACAAATTAGGAAGAGGCTAGAGGAGAGTAATTAGTTAGGAGAAAGAGGATGTTTAACCTAAAGAAGATATGCCTTAGAGGGAATATAACTATTGTCTTCAAATGTTTGAAAGAAAGTCATTTGGAAGAGGTATTACACTTGTACTATTCCAACTTTGGGGCTGAGCTGTCCTGATTGGTGAGTGAGTGAATGTAAACAAAAAAAGATGTCCATTACGGTGAACTATCCTCAGATAAATGCATGCTTCCTATCACCATCTGGTCCTCCAAATTCAGTTGTCTTCTTGCCATCCCCCTTCTTCTTTGCCTCCATACTTTACTTCTTATTCCAGAAACCATAATCAAATCAATACTACTGTTTCTAGAAAGAGCATGTCACTGCCTTAAGTCACTGGAAACTCAATATTCCCATGAATTCCTAGGCTAAAACATTTTCTGGGACAATGCTTCTAAATGTGTGTTTTATTTCTCACTGTTAGAAAGCAAGCTTCTTAAGGGAAAGGACTGCCTTGCTTTTGTACTTGTATCATTTTCGCTTGGCATAATTCTTGGCATTTAATAATGGCTGAATATATTTTTTTCATTTATTCTCCATCCCACATTTCTTAATAGTTCTACAATAATAGCATGAAAACCTGGGCCACATGCTTTCATGAACTGTAGGTAGGATTCATTTAGTGGATCACTTTGGGAGTCTTAAAGCAGATAATATAGCATCAAGGAAATAGCTATATCAAATAGGATTGGTCACTAAGAACAGAAATCAGGATACTGGAAATCAGGAAACCTGGGTTCTAGTTCTCATATTCCCATTTGCCCCTTGTATAAAGTTGAAGTTTCTTCATTTGTCTAAGCTTCTGTTTCTTCATCTGCAAAAAATTGAAGGAGACTTTATCTTTAAGGCCCCATTCAGTTGTAAAATTCTATAGTTCTATAGTTTCTAAACTACCAAGTTTGACTATACATTTCCTTTAACATGATTTTGACTTTGTCTCCCACTAGTCAAATTGCCCTAATGTGTCATTGTCTACAAGGAGGGTTATATAAGGTTATGGATGGCACTATATAGTTTATCACTATTTCCAAGGTAGGACAAACTTTTTTTTTTTTTGCTGGGTAATTGGGGTTAAGTGTCTTGCCCAGGGTTACAAAGCTAGTAGGTGTCAAGTGTCTGGTCTGAGACAAGATTTGAACTCAGGTCCTCCTAACTCCAGGGCTGGTGATCTATCCACTGCACCACCTAGCTGCAAATAAACAAAATTTTTAAATGTGTGTCTTATCAATGATAGATGAGTGACTCAGCTTTTCATGAATAGCATAATATTTTTACTTAACACTTTACCCGTATATGCAAAGTACACAGAAGAAAAACATGTGATTTCGTAAGGACAGGGAATTCTCTCCATTAATGTAGATCATGATTGGTCTATGACTAAGAAGGGATGTCTAAGAGAGTTTTCTGAAGCACATATAGGTTAAGGGTCTTGCTCAGTAGAATATAGCTACTGACAGAAGTGGGATTTGAGCATAGGACTTTCCAACTCCAAGGCCAACATCTATTTATTGTACCATATTACCCATAGAATGCTTTACAAAAATAATCTTATTTGGGAATCAAAAACCCTATCAGGTCTGCTGTAGGCCTCATTATACCCATTTTGCAGATGAGGAAACTGAAGGGCAAGGTAGTAACATAGTTTGTCCATCTTCATACAGGTACAAGAGGTAGATGGGGCCTTAAGATCTGGTCTCAAGTCACATAGATAAATGAGTGTTCTTGCTGCTATGCCATGTGTTGATTCCAAGGAGAAAAAAGGAGAGAGATATCTTCTTTCCCTACACTAGAAGTGGAAAGGCAAGATTTCAGAGTTCCAAACCTCATTCTCCAAAGAGAGACAAAGAAAGCAATCACTCTTTTTAAAGTTTGTTGTATGAGCTGTTCTTTTTGGACCAGTCACCAATTCTCTTTAGCTCACTTATCCTCCTCTACCTCCAGCAGTGGAACAAAGGGATAAACCAGGAGTCTCTGGTCACTCATGTCCCTCATTAGCAAGCCAAAGCATGTATGTCACTGTAAAGGCCCTAATAATGGGGCCCATTGGGATGGGCTAGGACACAGGCTCATCTCCATAACTCTCATTATATAGAAATGATCTAGCATGTCTTAACTGTTCACAGAACACGTGTGGGCATGAAGAGCTGCCCACTGAACGGCCTCTAGCAAGTAACTTAACCTGTGTTTTTCTCAGTTTCCTCAGCTTTAAAATTGAGATAATAATAGCACCTACCTCAGAGGCTTAACGGGAGGATCAAATGAGATATTTGTAAAGTACTTAGAACAGTGACTGGCACATCCTTCCCTCCCCTTCTCTTCCATTCTAACAGTAATCTACTCCCATAAGATTAGCCACCTCCCCAAGCCAAAACTCACCAATGCAAGTTGCAATGATATTCATCCCTACTTCTATGGAAACAAGTAAGAATTTCTTGCATAGTAGTAATTCCCATTATTTCTAGTCCCCCCCATAAATGTATGAACATTTCTTTGGTAAAACTCTGTGGTTATGGAAAAATATTTATTTCCCTACAAAAATCATCACCTTGTCATTATCTGTTACTGCATAAATCATGTGAACAAGTAAAGAAGCTGGTACCTTTCCATTTTTTAGGGCTTCTGACTCAATATTGTCATCTTCTTTCCAGCCATGAAATAAGCCACATTATCAAATCAAAGGGTTTTGCAAAATCCTGCGTTTGCTATCTCAAGTCACAAGTCTGTTAAATTCATTTACTATCCAGGGCAATCCATTTCCATGAAAGATTTCGTTTCTATATGTGCTGAGATCTTCAGAATTTGGCTCATCTCTGAATTTTAGTAATGCCTGGAAGCCAGTTTCACTCCATCACTACTTTTACCAAGTATTCATTATGTTGTACAGTATCCATTGGGTGCTCTTTGAAATAAATCTTGGCAAGAATCAAGCTTCACCATTGTGAAGTTGTTTGTCACTGGGAGACATAAATTGATCATAGTAAGCAGATAATGTAAGGAGTTACACTGGCATGCCTGACCATTGCAATTTAGGAAAACAAAAATAATTTTAAAGGAATAGTCCAAGGAAGTGTCTCATAGAAAAGTCTGACAATGCCATGGTAAGCTTCCCTTTGAAGGAGCATTAATTGTCTTCATTAATAAATAATGTCCCCTGCATGTAAACACATTATAATTCATTTTCATGCCTGACTTGATTCTAGGATCTCAACTTCTTAATTAGACATCTGTTAGAAAATGAAACTTTTCCCTCCCTGCATCCGGTATGATGCTCTTTCCTAATGTAGCTTGAATAATGATACCTTCTTCCTCAGGAGAGACTAATTTGTTGCTTAAAATGCTGGGAAGAACGTTGCAACATTTACATTGCATTAATTGTTCAGTTGTGGATACAACAGGGCAGTTGGATGCTGCATATTTCACAATGAGATGTTGCCACTCTCAAATAAGTCACCATATGGATCACTGGCAAAATGTTGAAGTCTTGAGATTTCACTCTAGCATTATTTATATATGCATAAGGATGCATTCCCTAACTAGAGATTTTACATGCAATCTTCTGATTTGTTACTACTATGTCACAAAGGAACACTACACTTTGCTTTTTTTCTTTTCTATTTTTCAAATGTGTATAGGGAAATTTTTTTTCTCTCCATTTTTAGGCTGTTTAAATAGCTTCTTAGTGGTAAGCAGAATGTTTTTCTTTATTGAAAAATCAAGATAGCATCTAATTTTTCATTGGTCATAAAATCACAGATTTAATTTTGGGATTTCACCTAAGTTATCTTCTTCATTTTATACATGAGAAAATTGAATGACTGTTACTTGTCCAAAGCCACATAGGTAGGAAATGGAAGAGCCCTAGTTGAGACCAAGATCTTCTGACATCAATAAAGCTTCTATCCCATGGTTTGTTACTAGGTCTGTACTTGAAGTACTTCTAGCTTGGTAGGACACATCACAGCATCTGCTCTTCCATTATGGCTTCTGGGAATCCAGGGTCACTGCCACTTCATGATAAGGCATCAGAGGAAGATTTTGGTAGGAGACCTAATGCCCCTGAAGTAGAAGTTATTACTTTTTTTGCGTCATGAAACACATTGGCCATCTAGAGAAGCCCATGGACCCCTTCTCAGAATAATTTTTTAAATTATTTAGAATTATTTAGAATTTAGAATATTTCAGAATAAGTTTTTAAATGCATAAAAAGCACACAGAATTACAAAGGAAACCAAATGTTTTGAAATATAATTAACAAAATAGATTTAAAATAAAAAGAGAAGGGTGAGGGAATGAGGTAAAAGGGTATAGATGGGTGTCTAGATTAATGGGAATGGGATAAAGAGAGAATAACATGTATATTTGGAAGGCCTAAAAGTCTTCTAAATTCAGACAGAAACAAGAACGTATGGGCAAAGCGTGGGGTGGGGGAACAAGGTAGAGATCTTTTGTGGGGGTAGATTAAGTAACAGGAGGTCAAGGTAGTGGGTAGAAATAAAAAGGAGTAAGGAGGGATAGGAAATAAGACACACACACATAAGATAAAGATCAGAAGTAGAATTTGCCAGAGGGAAAAAAAAGCAGGGGCAGTAATGATGATCTCAGACAAAGTTAAAGCTGAAATAACTAATCAAAAGAGAAAAAATAGAGAAACTATGCTATATGTCAGCCCTTGTAATCAATATTGTTTTAGAATATTTAAAATAACTAGACAGTATAAGGTTGGAATGTTGCTGTGGTGTAGGAAATGATGAGTTAGAAAAATGTGGAAAGACTTGGACTTATGAAGGAAGATGTTATCCACCCTCAGAGAAACAGAGAACAAACAAGTATAGTATGGTCTTACATAGATGCATATGAATGTATATGTCTATATATGAGTATGATTGTATATATCTAAGTATATATGTGTATCTAAGTGTATATATGTATCTGCATGCGTGTATATGTATGTATGTATATGTATACATACATATTATATGTATATGTATACATATATGTATATATGCATATGTGTATATATACTTAATGTGATTATTTGTAGCCTTTTTGGTGGGGAAGAGGAAGGAAGAAGGAAGGGGATAAAAGAACAAAGTAAAAAGTATACGGCAAAGAACAAAAGCAACCTTAAAAAGAAGCAAACAAAAGATGGACAGCTTGGAATACAATGTGTAGTATTTCTTATATAGGCTTTCTTTAAATGAAAATTTATTGCTGTATTTTTAAAAAATTCTCTCATATTCTGCTGTGCACATGGAATGCTTTTTTTCTTTTCTTATTTGTATTTATGTTTTATTAAGTTTATAATATGTTTCTTTTTCTTCTTGTGTATTTAAGTTTAAAACAAATTAATAAAAAAAATAGATAAAAAGAGTTTGCAAACTCAAGGCTAAGAACTCCTCTCCTGTGAGGAGAAAAAAGAAAAAAAAACAGGTGGAGAGATGTTTGATAAACGTGGGGAGATGAGGTAATCCCTCCACAAAGTTTCCTGATTGTACAGGACATGGCTATGCATTCCCTAAGGCAAAGGAATATAAGCTTATACAGCTTCTACCAAACTGGGAAGGCTTTCACAATGGTCCCAGCAATAGGCTGGTCTGCTATTTGTCTGCTATCTGAGAAACAATCTAGCAAACTGGTCACTTAACCAAACTTGAGTGGTTCTGGGATCTGGGATTTTATTGATGTGCATTGTGATGTATGAATGCAACTCCCAACCCATCTGTGACTGATTATCCTTTTCTCCATGTCCTCTAATAAATTGACCCCTGGGGGAACAGGGGAACAAGCATTTTCTAAATGCTTTGTATGTGTCAGATACTGCACTAATTTCTTTACCAATATCACCTCATTTGACCTTCACAACAACTCTGTGAGTTAGGTCTATTATTAACCTCGCTGTACAGCTGAGGAAAATGAGGCAGACTGAGATTAAGTGACTTACTCAGGGTCACAAAGGTAGTAAGTATCTGAATCTGAACTCAACTCTTCCTGATTCAAGGCCCAGCGATCTATTCACTGAACCACCTAAATAACACTGAGAGTTACCTAGAATGCTACAGGTCTTCCTCCCTTTCTCTTGATTCCCCCAAGGATACCAATGGAGTACACAGGCTGTCCATGGCTTATTACTTGCTTTTTCACCTGATCTGTTCATATCTTTTAACACATCGTTTTTTTGTTGTTTTTGTTGGCATCCTTACTCTGATTGTGAATCTTTACTTGTTGTGTTTTGGCCAGCTCACATTGACCTTGAACCTCTCCAATGCCCTTTGATTTGCCCACTCAATTTAAACTTTTTGGAGACTATACTACTTCATGACTCATTATCATATAACAACAATACAATACAGTATGAGGAAAATTAGAGATAGCAGTAGGGAAAGGTAATAAGAGATTGAACAATCAGGAAAGGCTGCGTAGGATATGAAAGAAGTTAGCAATGATGGCAATGTGGTTCAGTGGGAAGAGTGTGAATTTAAGGTCGGTGGTCCTGGCTTCAAATCCCAGTTCTGCCAATTTGCTACTTGCGTGACTTTTGATAAATCACTTAACCTCTCTTGGAACTCAGTTTTCTTATCTAGAAAATGAGGATGGATTTGATGAGCCTCATAGTCCCTTTTAGTTCTGTCTCTGACTTTGGGATTCCAATGTCACAAGATCATAAAGTCTGGGCTTGAGATGGGATGAGTTGGAGAGCTCCAGAGGCCCTAAAGGGTAGACCCGACTGCTGGCAGGGGAAGTGTCTTCAGTGGATAGAATAAGCATTGATAAAATAAGTGGCCAAACCTTTCTCATTTTGCCAACAAACATATACCAGGAACTGGTTGAACAATGGAGAGTCAAATGAAATGAAAATGCCTCCTCAAATAAATTTTAAAAAGTAGCTTGTGGTATTTATTTATTTATTTTTGGCCAACAGGCACTTCATTTATTAAAGCAGGACTTACAGAGGCTTTAATTTCTGTGAAAGTAAATGTGCATAGGGATAGAGATATAAGCCCAATATGGCTATAACATGCTGACTCTTCATGCTGTTTCTATTCCAGATTTACTAGTAAATGTTTGGAGGATATGAGTTTTTAGGTCTTTTTAAAAAATAATTTAAATTTTTTAAAAAAATATATGTAAGGACAATTTTTAACCTTTTTTTTTCCCGCTTTTTGTTGAGACAATCAGGATTAAGTGACTTGCCCAGGGTCACACAGCTAGTAAGTGTCAAGTGTCTGAGGATAGATTTGAACTCAGGTCCTCCTGACTCCAAGGCTAGAGCTCTAGCCACTGCACCACCTAGATCCCCTTAGCTTTCTTTTCATAAAGTTTTGAGTTCTAAATTTTCACCCTCCTTTTCTCTCCTATTTCTTCCCTGAGATAGCAAGCAATTACATATAGATTTTACATGTGCAGTAAGGCAAAACATTTTCATATTAGCCATGTTGCAAAAGAAAACACAGGGCAAACCAACAACAAGAAGAAAAATAGAGAACATAAAAAAATTATGCTTTGTTCTGCATTCAGATTCCATCAGTTCTTTCTCTGGAGGTGCATAGCATTTTTTATCATAAATTCTTCAGAATTGGCTATGATTCTCGTATTGCTGAGAATAACTAAGTCACAGTTCTTCATCGTGCAATATTGCTGTTATTGTGTACAAATGTTCTTCTTTCTCTGCTCACATAACTTTGCATCAGTTCATGTAATTCTTCTCAGAGTTTTCTGAAAGCATCCTGCTTGTTATTTCTTATAGTACAATAAGATAATCATAATCAGATACCACAACTTGCTTAGCCATTCCCCAACTGATGGATGTACGCTCAATTTCCAATTCTTTGCTGCCACAAGGGAGCTCTAATACATATTTTTGTACATATAGATCCATTTCCTTTTTCTTTGGTCTCTGGGATACAAACTTAGTAGTGGTATTTCTAGGTAAAAGGGTATGCACAGTTTTATATTCCTTTGGTCATATTTTAAAATTGCTCTCCAGAAAAGTTGGATCAATTCACAACTCTACCAACAATACATTAGTGTCCCAGTTTTTCCATATCCCTGTGAACATTTGTCATTTTTGTTTTCTGTCATATGAGCCAATCTGATGGGTATGAGGTGGTAGCTCAGAGTTGTTTCAATTTGCATTTCTCTGATCAATAGTGATTTAGAGCATTTTTCATATGACTATAGATAGTTTTGATTTCTTTTTTTTGAAAACTTCCTGTTCATATCATTTGACCATTTATGAATTGTGAAATGACTTGTATTCTTATAAATTTGACTCAGTTCTCTATATATTTTAGGAATGAGACCTTTGTCAGAGACACTTGCTGTAAATTTTTTTTCCCTCAGCTTTCTGCTTTCCTTCTAATCTTGGTTACATTGGTTTGTTTGTGCAAAACCTTTTTCATTAAGTCATCCATTTTGCATTTCATAGTGTTGTCTCTTATTTGGTCTTTAATTCTTCCCTTTTCCATAGACCTGACAGTTAAAATATTCCATGATTCCCTAATTTATGGTATTGATAATTTTAGTAAGAAAATGTGTGATTATATGATATTGCCCTTTGTGTCTACATCATGTACTCATTTTGACCTTATCTTGATATACAGTGTGAGATGTTGGGCTATACCAAGTTTTTGCCAAACCACTTTCCAAGTTTTCTAGCAATTTCTGTCAAATAGTGGTTTCTTTTCCCGAAATCTTAGATCTTTGGTTTTGTCAAGCACTAGATTACTGTGGTCATTTGTGTATTATGTACTTAATCTAGCTCAATGATCCACTGTTCTATTTCTTAGCCAGTACCAGATTATTTTAATGATTACTGATTTGTAATACAGTTTCAAATCCTATATTGCTAGGCCTTCTTCCTTCATATTTTTTCTTCAATTCTTTTGATATTATTGATCTTTTTTTTCTTTCAGATGAATTTTGCTACTATTAGCTCTATGTAATATTTTTGGTAGTTTGAATAAGTAAACTAATTTAAATAGAATTGTCGTTTTTATTATATTGGCTTGGCCTACTTATGAACAACTGATACTGTTTTCAATTGTTTAGAACTGACTTCATTTGTGGGAGTAGTTTATGTTCTGGTAAGTTTTCATCTTTGCAACAGAATATATCATGATATATTCAGTCAACAAGCGTTTGCTTGACATTCCTTTTGTATGAAGGAGAAAAAAAAAACCTGTCCCATAATTAATTTGTATTGTACATTAAGTACTTTTTAAAGTCTCCATTTTGGGGAAATCCTACTATACATAAGCCCAAAAGTAAATGTTATTTTTTTTTCCAGAAAAGAGGAATTCTAAGGTGGAAATTTAACAAATTGAATAATGTGAGAAAAAGGGAAACTAGCTCATCCTCATTAGAGGTCAGGATTCCCCTGAACTGATAGAATCAAGTAAGACTACAAGCCTAAGACTAACTAGGCAGAGAAACCCCTTAATGAAGCAGGAACTGGATATGATACAATAGGACTCTTGGTCCCAAAAGCAGTTCTTTAATTTTACACATGGGAGAGAGATGATAATTTTTTTTGGGCAGGGAAGATTAGTGGGTAGAGTCAAGAGGAGGGAAAGGTAGTACTTTTTCCAAACAAGAAGACTGGACATCTTAAGTAAAGAGACAGAGGTTTTTGGGGGAGTTATCACAAAATTGAAGAACTCAAAAAGAATGGGAACTAATATTATGTTTAGTGTTTCCAGCACAGATCATCTTATCAAATAGGTCATTTAGGCCTTATGGAATGAGCAAATGAAATGAGATTTTGCTTGGTCAGTAGCTTCCCATTCTGTAGGAGCCCATTACCACTCCAGTCCTGCTCTCTTCCCTGGGCCCTATAGTCATGTGATAGAACTTTTGCAGCAGCAACGGCATTTTGTACTGCAGGTGTGCCATTGTGAAGTCCACACTGCGTTGCGTATCTCATCATGATTGAAGCAGTTTTATAACAGCTAAGGAAAACAGAACAAATACATTTTTGTTTCAATTCAGAATCAGTAAAGAAATTACTTTGTTATTAGCCTAGAAATCTTTTGAAGGATTGGGATGAAAAGAAATTTTAGCTTCACTGAATTGATTCTTCCTCCCATCCCCCACCCCAGAACTGAAAGTTGAAAAGTTGGTGCAAAAGATGAAAGTTGAAACCATCCATTTCTTTGGGATGAAATAATTTTGTTTGTGTAACCACTGGCCAAAGAGGAAAAATGGAACTGGTGGCAAATCCAGACAATTCATTTTCTCAAAAGGATAAAAGCATTTATTGAACAGAGTGGAACTACTTTCCTTCTTTCTCAGATAGTTTTTGAACAGGGGCAGTTACAAAGAATTCTGGCATGAAAGAAATGAAAATATAGACATCACAAGACAAAAATCTAAAATATGCTCTCTAGACACATATAATATGCGTGCACACACACACAATTGTCTTCGCATTCATTCATGCCTATGGAATGTTTCCAATGCAAATGAGCCCATAATTTTCTCTACCTAATAGTAACTCAGTGTTTTCCCTCATGTTTTATATTTTGTGAACACTTTCCTTGCAAACTTGTGAGGTAGATAATGCTAGCATTATTATTGCCATTTTCCAAATGAGAGAAGTGCAACTATGAAGGTTTAAATGCCTTGCCCATCTAGGATTACATTGCTAGTGTCTTGGGTGGGATTCAAAAACAGGATCTCTGAACACCAATTCTGGCATTCTGTCTCCAACGCCAAGCTGCATCATTGAATTTAAAGCAGTAATGAGTCTTCTTTATTAAAAATATGTATTATTAAAGTAAATGAGCCACTGAAACTGGTTAAAATGCACACTTATTTGTGCAAACATTTCCTTAACTTCTGTATTTGTATTGAAAGATATCCATAAACTATTGTATAAACTTTTTTTGGGGGGGGCAAGGCAATTGGGGTTAAGTGACTTGCCCAGGGTCACACAGCTAGTAAGCGTTATGTGTCTGAGTCCGGATTTGAACTCAGGTCATCCTGACTCCAGGGTCAGTGTTCTATCCACTGCCCCATCCCGCTGCCCCTACTGTATAAAAATTTGATTTTCACTTTCTTTTCCCCAGAAACTTACCTCTCCCACTATGTTCTAACACTACTATCTTGTCATAGACTTTAGAGCTGAAGAGGACTTCAGAGAGAGCTTCCTTCAACCATTCATTTTACCAGTGAGGAAAGCGAGACCTAGAGAGATTATGTGATTTTCGTATGGTCACTACCACACCAGTAGTAATTTTCTTTTTAACATTTGAACCAGGGCCTCTGACCCTGGAATCAGCGCTTTTTGCATTTTGTCACACTTCACAAATTAGGCTTGAAACTTTGGAGACATTGTTGACTCTTCCCTTGCCTCCAATATCCAATCAATTACCAAAGCCTATTGATTTTTGCTACATCTATAACATCTGTTATTTCTGTTACAGTCTTAGTGTTACTACCTTAGTTAAAACTCTCATTGTCTTTTACTTGAGGTATTCCAGTAGTTTCCTAAATTGTTTCTATGCCATTGGTGTCTCACAATTCTCTCAGCACCATTTTTTAAATAACGATGGCTAAGTAATGTTCCTCGAGCAAGGCAGTTATTTGACGGAGTGAAGAGAGCACTAGGCATTGAGTCAGGAAGACATGCATTCCAATAGTCTCAGACAACTTACTTACCTGTGCAATTCTGAGAAAGTCACTTACCATCTGTTTGTCTTCGTTCGCTCAGCTATAAAATGGGTATAATAACAGCACTTATCTCCCAGGGTTATTGTGAAGATCAATGAGATAGAGCACAGTGCCTGGTATGTGCTTTTCTGTTCAGTTGTTTCAGTTGTGTCTGACTCTTCAAGAACCCATTTGGGGTTTTCTTGGTGAAGATACTGGGGTGGTTTGCCATTTCCTTCTCCAGCACATTTGACAGATGAAGAAACTAAGGCAAACAGAATTAAGTGACTTGTCCAGAGTCATATAGCTGGTAAATATCTGAGGCGAACATCATGAAGATGACTGTCATTGACTCCTGGCCTGGTACTCTAACCAGTGAGCCACCAACATAATTAATAAATGCTTATTCCCTTCCCCCCTTCTCCATGCCCCACATCTATTGTATAGATCTGAGTATATATCACTCTTCTGCTCAGAACCCTTCAGTTGACTCCGTATTGTCTACCACATAAAAAGGAGATGCTTTGGCTTGATATCCAAGGCCTTCCATTAATGGCTCTAATCCCTCTTTCCCCTCTCATCTCTCACTGTTCTTCCTACTTTTATTATAGCATTATGTGATGGAAAGAATAGTGCTCTTGAGTCTGGAGCTCAGGGTTCAAAATCTCATTCTTACATTAACTGGCTAGTCAAGTCCCTTTAAATAAGAAGCAATAAATATTTATAAAGTATTTATTCTGTGCTAAGTGTTGGGAATATAAAATATGTAGATAAGACACAGTTCCTATCCTTATGAGAGTCATATTTTAGTAAGGATATTTTTCAAAGAAATGGAGTTTTATCTTATAAGCTATATATATATATATATATATATATATATATATGTATATATATATATGTATGTATGTATATATATGTATATATATGTATATATGTATATATATATACATGCACACACACATATACATATATATTATATTATATATTATTATATTATAATATAATATTATTATATATATATATATATAATATTTCATATTATTATATTATATATAATATATGATATATTATTATATATATATACATATACATATATTATGATATATGTTATTATATTATATTATATATAATATTATATTATATTATATTATTATATTATATATATTATATTATATATATATAATTTAACATGCAACTTAAGTCACTCACTGCTAGACACAGAAAAGATAAAGAAAGAAGGAAGGAGGAAGGGAGAGAAAAATGAGACACATGGAGAGCCAATAAGAATTTATTAAGTGCCAATTATATGCTAGGTATTGTGGTAAGGACTGGGAATACCAAAAAAAAAGGCAAAAGACAATCCTTGTTCTCAGGGACTTCATTGATAGAGAGATATAGACTCAGGCACAGAGAGAACAATTGAAATGGTATAGGCAATTCTGCTCCTTTATCATTCCAAATAAAAATAAACATCTACAATTTATAGAGCTCCTTAAGGTTTGCAAAATGCTGTATAAATAAAATCTCATGGGAGCCTCACAAGAACCCTCTGAGGTAGGTTCTATTATTATTATCTTCATTTTACGGATGAGTACAGTGAGGCTGAAAGAAGATAAGAGACTTGCTCATGGTCACAAAGTAATTTTTTTGTTTCCAAGTCCAATGCCTTTATAAATTTATGCTCTGAGTGGGCATGAAAGATGGGAGCTATGGATTTCAGTCAGACTCAGTTCCCACCTTCTTCTCATACCCTGGCTGAGTGTGGTCCTAGAATTTCTTCATTATGCCCACAGATAGTTGAGTTATTCTGCTTAGGCTAATATAGCTAATAAGCACATATTTTGTTGCTCTTCCTTCTGTTCTTAGTTAATTACATGACTTCTGCTATGTACCCTTTGGTTGCCTTTCCATAGTAGATTGCCAATAAATACTCATTGATTGATTCCTTGTGTCCTCTTTTGCTTCCCCTTAAGGAAGGAAGAAGAAACAACTATATGGTGGTGTGGCTGGCCATTAATCAAACATGAAGTAACTGATGCCCTATCCAGAGTATTTTCCCCTTGATCATCATCATTCTTGCCATTTGTTTGTTACTGGCATCCTTCTATTTGAGTAGAAATTCTTGTTTTTGCTTCTCTCTTCATCAATAGTCTAGGTATTATTAAAAATAAATTTACATATAATTGTTTCCATAGCAACCATTTCAGATCTATCTTTTTTTTTTATATAGACTGCCTTTCTTTACACAACCTACTCCCTTTCTAGCTACAATTGTTTTATGGTATCATGGTACTGTATTTTATGGCCAATTTAAAGGACTGCCAAAGGTAATTTTGACTATACACAGTTATCATCTTAAGCTCTTACTTTAAAAACTAGCCCTCCTCATCTGGCTCTATAGTACACTTGTAACATGATCAGTAAATGATAGAGCTTGATATGACTTTAGGAAAGGACATCACTAACTGGTGTGATCAGTAAGGCTAAATAGAAACAATTATATAGTAATTTGGTTGGCCTTTAATCAAACATGAGGTCTGTCCATGAAGATATGGAAGTAGTATAATTTTGGTTGAAATTTAAAGGAATCTAACAGATAGATAGAGGGAAGGAGGGTATTCCTAGTATAGGGAAGAGACTGAAAAAAGACAACAAGCAGAATGTAGTATGTATTTGAATTGTGGTATCAGAGAGTTGTCCAATTTAATTGAAAGTCTAAGTATATAGAGAGGAATAATATGAAATTATCCTGGACAGAAGGAAAGTTCCAACTTATAGAGGGTATTAGATAGTAGGTGGAGGATTTTGGAAGAAATGTTATAGGGAATGAAATAAGAAGTTACTAGGAGTAACATCAAAGGATTGTGAAAATGTGGTGATGGGACCCATCTAATGAAAATTGTACCATTAATTTGAATTTTGTGAAATTATATAAGTTTCCAGACTCTCCTTATTAGTGCTGAATCACTCTGGAGAGAAAAAAGAAAGTATGGCAGAGATGAAACGAAAAGAGGTTTTGATGAGCTAAGGTTGGATAGAATTTTGAACCTTGGTGTTTTGAGGTTTGAGCCCTCATGAGTTGTCTCTTCCTGGTGTGAAGCATTTCCTTGAAAAAGGGAGCAGGGTCTTGTGTCTTTATGCCTTAGGCATATGGGCTCCATGCTTGGGTCATGGGGTGGTAGTAAGGCTGCTCAAAAGAAGCCCATTTAAGAGGTTATTATAGTAGAATATATAAGAGGTGATGAGGAGGGTTTGTATTGAGGTTGCCATGTAATTGGAAAGAATTGAAAAGAATCCATAAATTTAAATTTTAAAAGAAAATAAAATTTTAAAAAGAGAAAGAATTGGAGAAATAGGATAGATATCCTTGAGGTAGAATCAACAACTCTCTTTTTTTTTTAGGCAATTAGGGGTAAGTGACTTGCCCAGGGCCCACAGCTAGTAAGCGTCAGGTGTCTGAGGCTGGATTTGAACTCAGGTCCTCCTGACTTCAGAGACGGTACTCTATTCACTGCTTGACCTAGCTGCCCCAAGAATCAAGAGCTCTTGAAAATTGCTTGGCTAAGGGTAGCAATGAAGGAGAGCAGTGTCTACTTCATTATTATTATCGTTGTTGTTATTCTTCTTATTATTTTGGTTTCTAGTTCAGGGAAGTTGTTGTATCTAAAATGAATGATTACCACTATATTTACTGGTATTTGCAAGGATATTTTAGGAGCAACAAAAAGAGCAACAGAGCATATATTGTGCAGGACTCAGAATTAGGGAGACTCTTACCTCTGACACTTATTCACATGACCCAACCTCTCCCATTGACTTAATCAATGCCTTAAATCTTGTCATTTCCTACAAGGAAGTTTACTATAGTGGTAATATAAAGTGCAATTGAAAAATATGAAAAAGTACTCAAGAATTAGGAAATTCATAGAAAATTGTGACATTCTTACTTTTTTCTTTACTTGCATTAAGAAGATGCTCATTGGGAAACTAAGCATGAAAACATAGTATACTACTTTCCTATTTGGGCTCCTTGCCCAAAAAGGCCACCTGTCACTTTTGGGACAGTCAACACAGCCTAGCTGGAGTAGCAAGGCACTTTGAGGGCAAGATAAAAGGTGATATGTGCCAGGTGAGTCAAACCAGCAATACCATCTTAACTACCAACTCCTCTCTGATCCGAGTGGACACAGTCCAGAACCTTGAATCCAAAGAGCCTTGGGAATAGTAGCCTCTTAGACTACTCATCCTACTTCCAGCCCAGGCCTGGTTGCTATCATTGAGGGGAGGAATTATTATTTTTTTTACATTTAATTTTTATTTTTTCTCAATTACATGTAAACAAAAAAAATAACATTCATTTAAAAACTTTTGAGCTTCAAATTCTCTCTCTCTCTCTTCTTCCCAGTCCTGCTCCTTGAGAAGGCAAGAAATTCGATGCAGATTATATATGGTGCAATGGGTAGAGTGCTATGCATGGAATCAAGAAAACTCGTCTTCCTGAGTCTAGATTGGCCTTAGATTGAATCTTTCAGTGCTAGATTCAATTGTGATGATCAATCAGTCTGGGCATTTTTGTTGCCTCCATTTCCATATTGATTCTTTAGTTAATCCCTACCTGACTAGTGAAGGTGAATATATTTTTTTTAAATTACCTTCAGAGAAGTGGCAAAAATGAAAGACAATGTTCTTAGAGTGGTCATTTTGAGACATAATGGATTTAGCTGTTCCTTGGGAACAAGAACGTTAGGATTAAATGTCAAGAAAATATTAAGTCATTGAAATTAGGAAGGCTTTCATTGTTTTCCTTTCATATGCCCAATCCCTAACACAATGCCTCACCCAATAAAACTTTATTGAATGGTATAACAACTATAATAAGCCACCTTTAGAATTTACAAAATGTTTTCCTCCAAAAAATACTGTGAAATTGGTAGTGGAAGTATTCCCATTTCATACACAACGAAAACAATTCTGAAAAAGGTGCAGTGATTTACCCACAATCCCAATGTTGCTAAGTGTCAGAGACAGCCCTCACATGCAGCCAGTCAGAACCCAAGACTGGGCCTCTTTCCATTCCAACACAGTGTTCTCCACATGTGGGCTCAAATGTTCAACATTCAGCCAAGTATCAGCTTAGATAGTTCTATTGTGAAATGGCTTTCTTGTGTTGCTGTTATTTCAGCAAGTTGAGTTCGTACCCTTGGGAAGCTGTTGTTTCAGTAAGTCATTTTTTTTTCTCCTGTGAAATCAGTTAATGGATTTCCCAGTATATTTATCATTTCCAGGAGGGACTCAATTGTGGGGTACATTTGGCTCACTGGGTTACATTTTAGCATTGGCATATTTAAAGCATGATATTCATCCTTAAAGACTGTGAACTTCAACCTGAATTTCAATTTTTGCATTTTTTACCATAAACCTTAATAAACTATTTATTCCTTTGGCCTATTGCCAAAGACTAATCCTGCATTAGTAGTGCATATTCTAATCAGAATGTTGACTTACTGGCAATGCACACAATCTTTCCTCATGTTAGTAAATATTGATTAAAAATCTAGAATGTTCTTTAATTTTCTTCATTTGCAAAGTAGGAACTCAAAGTTTTCTGGCTATGCTATATTAACCAAAAGGTAAGAATTCCATTTTTAAAATCCATTGATCTTAAGTGAAATTAACTGAAATCAGATTTTATGGACCTACTTACAACCACAATTTACCTTGGCTAACTCTGAAGCTTCTGGAGCTTCAGCAGAGATATCAACTATGTACTACTTATGTGATATAAATTTTCCAAAGCTATGTACTTTTAATGCTGTCGCTAACTTTCCTCCTCCACCGTGGGCTGATGCACTAGTGGTCATCTTTTGGATTGTACTAATAAGTCTTTGTGCTCAGACAGAGGCCTAGTCTGAAATGAGGTAAAGTCTACTTTATCTGTTAATTGTTAAAAGATCTGCAGCATTATTAACCATAAGTGAAACACATAGAATGGTCCTACCAAATAATTATCTTGGGCTACTTTGATCACAGAGAATTGTAAAAAAAAGTGACTAACCAATTTCATTGGAGGCAAAAGACTGAACTTAGTGACACCCATGCCTGGATCTAGAAGAGATGAACTCCTTAGTGAAGATGAAGAAGTCACAGCACACAGCCCATACTTCAACAAAGTAGTGATCTTAGGTAAAGTTCTAAATTGAGAAAAGTCTCTGTTTTATCAACAAACCATCTGAGGAAAGTACTGAGAACTATGCCCTTAGTCCTTTTTGTCTTAAAAACAATGGTCAGAAATTAACATAGGTTCTGTTGAGCATGCATCTCATAAACCTATTTGATTTTTGCAGTGAGGGATTTGAATTCAACTAAGAGACACATTCTGTGTGTTATACATGAAAACCATATATCTTTATATTCAAAAATAAACATATGTTCAATCAGTCTGTCGCCCAAAGTGACCATTTAGTTCTATTTCCTAATTACGGTGATAGCTATTCACTTTTTTTGTAGCATATACTGTATCATTTTACATGTTAACAAAAATGTTTGAATTCTCGTATTAACTCACCTGAATCCCTGAAACAAACATATTTACTTCATCTCTTTGTTTAAGAAAACAAAACAAAACAAATTAGTAAACTTACTCTCATTGACATGTTCTTCAAAAAGTTATTGAAATATTTTGTTTATACATTGTAATTACTGATTACTTTCACTCCCTAAGAAATCTCTTGTAATAAAATAAAATAATTAAGCCAAACTAACAACAAAGTAACCATCTGAAAGTACACAAAACATTCCATATATGTAGCAACTCTATCTCTGAAAATTAAAAAAAAATCTATACTATCCCTCCTATTCTCCCCACACTATTGAAAAAGAAAAGAAAAACAAATTCCTTGTAACAAATATGCAAAGTCAAGCAAAACAAATTGTCTCATTGGGAATTTATATTAAAGTGTACGTATGTGTGTATACATATGTATATATCTTATTAACTATCATGTCTCTCTGAGGAGGTGGATAGTATGTTCCATTATAGATTCTCTGGACTCATGAATGGTCATTTTAGTGATCATAGGTCTAAAAACTTTCAAAGTATCTTATCTTGACAATGTTGTTATATAACTTGCCTTTCTAGTTCTATTCAATGAATTCCTTATCAGATTATGAAAGTCCCTGAATTTTAAAATTTTTGTAAGATTGATGTTATTCTTCTGATTCTGTTTATTTCTTTCTACATTAGTTCATCTATCTTTTCATATTTTTTATAAATTATATATTTCCTTGTTTATTATAGCATAATAGCATTTTATGACATTCATTTACCACAACTTATTCATCAATTACTCAATTTATAGGCAATTTAGTTTCCAGGGTTTTTTTTGTCACCATAAAAAGAGTCACTATAAATGTGTATGTGTACGCACATTTATATCTTATTTGATTTCTTTCATTTATAGATAAAGTTGGCAAAGGTATAGCTACATCTAAACTTACATGGTGTTGAATTTTTTTTAATAATTCTAAATTATTTTCCAGCACCCATTCACAGTTACACTAACAATATATTAATGTTCCTGTTTTCCTACATCCTTTTCTAATATTTATAATTTTTCTTGTTATCATCCTTACCACTCTGATAGTTATTAGCATCTCAGAATTACTTTAATTTACATTTTTCTAGTAGTGATGATAGCTTAAATTTCTTCTCTTGTAAACTGCCTGTTCATATTTTTCAGCTATCTATGAATTAGAGAATGCTTCTTATTCTGAATCAATTCCTTGAATATATTGGAAGTGAAACATTTTCCAGAGAAACCTGTGCAAAACTTTCCCCCACATAATTATTGCCCTGTTAATTTAGCTTTGATAGATTTGTTTGTGCAAAATTTCTAATCAGCATTATCCATTTTATCTTTTGTAATCGTCTTAATCCTTTGTTTGGTGATGAACTTTTCTCTAATCCATAGAACTAATATGTAATTTTTCCCCTGATGTTTTTTTTTCTTTATTTATATAGTGACGTTGTATATATAGATCATATATCCTTTTGGAGCTCATCTATATGGTGTGAGGTTTTGGTTGAAATCTAATTTCTCACATACTGCTGTCTAATTTTCTCAATTGTTTTTGTCAGATAGTAAGTCCTTATCCCAGTAGGTGGGGTCTTTGCATTTATTGAATATTGGGTTACCTGATACATTTTGCTTTTGTATTTTATGTAGTTAATGTGTTCACTAATTAGGTATTTCTTTTTTTTTTAACCAGTATTAAATAAAGGCCCTGTAATGAAAGTGTTTAAAAAGTAATTAGAGACTAAATAATATGATTCCAAAGAACCATTGGATCAGACAAATTATAGAAATAATAGAAACTTTCATCAAAAATATTATTTTATCTATCAAAAGAAATGTAAAAATGGCATAACAAAATTGATGGGCTACAATTAAAACAGTTCTTAAGGGAAAGTTTATATGTCTGAATACTTTCATCAATAAAAAAAGGAAAAGAACAAATCAATGAATTAGGGAATTAAAAAAAACCTGAAAATGTCAAATCAAATCATACAGTTATACAACAAAGTAGAAATCCTGAAAATGGGGGGGAAATGGTTAATAACATTTAAAAAAAAGCTGCCATTGGAATTTACAAATAAAATTTGTAGCTCTTTGTAAGTGGAACTAATAAAGTATACAAGCAATTTGCTGATCTGATTTCAAGAAAAGGAGAGAGGTAAATGAAATTATTTGTAATTTAAAAAAAATGAAAATGACATTTAAACATAGTTGAAGAGGTTATAAAAAATATCAGAAAATATTTTGCCCAATTAAATACCCTAAATAACATCTTAAAGTATATTAATGAAATTTAACAAATATAAAAGCCCAGGTTAACAAAAGAAAAAATATTATTTAAGTGACCCAATTTCAGATAAAGAAATTGAACAAGTCATTGATGAACTACCAAAGAAAACAAAATTCTAGTACCAGATAAATTTACAAGTGGTTTCTATCAAACATTCAAAGAGCAAGCATTTTATTTTTTTTAATTAATAGGAAAAGAAATCATCCTTTTAACCTATTTCTGTAATAGAAATATCATCCTGATGCCTAAATGAGGGCAAAACAAAGCAGAGAAAGACAACTATAAATTATACCTAGTGAACATTAATACAAACATTTCAAATAAAACAGCAGATATACTATAAAACATATTAAAAATCATATGCTGTGACCAAGTTGCATTATATGAGGAATTCAGGCTTGTTTTGATATAAGGAAGGCTATAAATAAAATAAATCATTTTTATAATTAAAAAATGAAATGATTGTAGCAATAGATTCAGAAAAGTTTGACAACTCACACCTATTTCTGTTCAAAAAATATATACACACACGTTTAGAAAGCATAGGAATAAAAAGGCCTTTTAGAATGGTAAATAATATCTTACAAAAACAAAGAGCAAACTTTTTTTTACATAGAAAAAAGATAGAGACCTTTCCAATAAAATAAAGGATAAAGCAAGGATGCCCATTATCACCCCTGCTACTTATCATAGCACTAGAAATTCTAGCTATAACAATAAGACAAGAAAGAGAAATAGAAGGAGTAAGCATAGATAAAAAGGAATTACATTTATTGCTTTTAGCAGAAAAGATGATGATTTACTTAGAACAGTCTAAAAAGCCAACTAAAACAAATGAAACAATGAATGACTTTTGAAAAATTATAGGGTACAAAACCACAAAATAATAGTGTGAATTGTGAATGAAATAATGTATGTAAAGTGTCTTGTAATCATAGTTCACTATTTAATCCAATTTGATGCAGCAAACATTTATTAAGTGCTTTCTCTATGCAAATGCTGGAGACAAGAAAAAATGGTAAAAGTCCCTGAGCTTGAGGAATTTACATTATAACATACATACAGATAATCAAATGCAAAATGTGTATCAAATAACACATAACTATTTAATGCAGAGAGAGGTCTAGCAAGATGGGTTAGCATAGAGGATTGAGAAGTACTGGCTTGCTAGTCCTATGCTACTCTTGCCCATGTTTTCCAGAAGTTTGCTACTGGAGTCCACTCAACATGTTGGAGGCCTTTCTCTCTTTTTCCTTATATCATGAGTGCACCAGTACAGCACGTTAGTTATTCATCTTTTAATCCTATCTGTTGCCACGTGTCCAGCACATCTTTTTTTTCCTGTCATATGAGTGTTTGATAATTTCCTTTTTTCCCTGTTTCTTTTTTAGAAATGTTCATTAGTTACGTGTGCCAGTCTTCTTATAGCAACTGTGCACTTTTACATGTCCTCCATGTATTACTCATCTTTAGTTCTTCAGGGGCATTGCTATTCCATGTCTTATTGCCCTGTTGTATTATTCATTAACTACTTGTTTTGAAAAGATGATTTTTTTTTATTTCATAGAAAACTTGAGTCAATAAAAGAATTTTCCAATTACCTAAAAGGAACTGATTTCCTTTTCCTCCTTTTTAAGTCTTGTTCTAGCTATTTGTCCATCTATACTTTTTGTCCCAGAAGGCTATGGGGCATTTATCCAAATGCATGTTGAAATCTGGGCAACATATATTTTTCATCTACTCTGTTTTTTCAGTAAGTGTGAGCAGGCCAAAATCCTTTGAGTCAGGTGTTGTGCAATGGGAATTGGTTTTGGAGACCCAAATTTAAATCATAGTTCTATTATTTATTAGTTGTGTGCCCTCTGGCAACTCAGTTTCCTCATCTGTAATTGAAGAAACTTGCATTTTTTCACCTTTTGAATGAAAGCATTGGATTAAATGATCTTTAATGTGCCACAAGGGCTAAATTTGTGATCCTATTATATAATTACAGATAAAATTGGTCTTCTCTTCATACTGCTTTTTTTTTCATTTTAGAAAGAGTTGAGTGCACTAAAGTGGTCACTCAGCATTGAAATCACAAAACTACAATCTGCGTTTCTGGTTTTGGGGTTCAAACCCATAATCCAGACCACCTTTATGTTTGGTTATTTTTATAACCTTACAGGGGCAGAAGCATGCTTCCTTGGCTTCCTTTAAATCTCAGCTAAACTCCCATCTTCAACAGGAAGCCCTTCCCAATCCTCATTAACGCAAGTCGCTTCCTTCCATATGTTGATCATCTCTAATTTATTGTCTATAAGCCCATTTATGCGTAGTTGCTTGCATATTGTCTTTCCCATTAGAATGGAAGCTCTTCAAGTTCAGGGACTCTTTTGCCTTTCTTTGTGATTGGCTGACTGGCAGAAAAAGACAGGGTATTGATGTTGCGGCAGCAAATGTGATCAGTGGTGTAAATAAAATAGGAGAAGCCCAAGAAATAAGAGATTCACGTTTGCAAGTTATATCCAATCTCTTACTTTCAGGGAAGATTCTCTAAGGTCTCGACTAATCTGTTTCACTAAGTTGTAGTTATTAGATTGGTTGTCTTAAAGCAGGAGTTCTTAACCTAGGATCCATTAATATGGTTATTGTTAGTGGTGGTGTTTGGATAACCATCTCTTTTTTTAATCAAGGAAATTAATTTATCCAAGTTAAGTAAGGAAAAAAAACCCACCAGAAATACCAGGTAACTCAGAGTAAGGCATTCACCCATTGGGAATGAGGTAATTCAGCTCAATCAAGAGAGAGTCCTATATTTCATTCAAGGGAAAGTTCACCAAAATCTCTGGTATGGAAGGCTAGTGATAGGGACATGATGAAAATTGTCATTTCCTCTCATGTTAACTTTTTACCAGAGTCTTTTTCTTCAGCAATCTGAACTAATGTTGGCATATCATCTTCTTTCTTGAAGCCAGAAGCACTGGAAATCTGAAGAGACTCAGCATTTTGAAGAAGACCCGTTGAGGCCTTGGACAGTGTGAAGAGACTAATCTCTCTGGCTCTCACCAACTCCACCAGCCACAGGAGCGGCTGATCTCCTAGAAATGTATATGTGTTGTGTCCTATATAGGGTTAGATATGTTGTCCCCTTAGTATCCTGTCAAGTGATATCAATATAGTGACAAGTCTACTTCATATACTATTAATGTATATTCATTTTATTTCCATTTCAAGGGTCTGGTGGTTGGTTACCTGGAATGCCAGGAAATCGCTCTTGTTACTTTAAAGCTCTGATGTTTCTTTATATTGTATACTTACAGTTTTGAACTTGTCCCATCTGATCTTGGTAAGACATTACAGAGGAGAAATATAACTGTAGTCCCAAAGCCATCTAGTGTGAGACCTTTCTTGTGTGTGTGTGTGGTGTGGTGTGTGTGTGTGTGTGTGTGTATGTAAGACTCCAGTTTACTAAGTTTATGTATTTTAGCTTGTGCAGCTGTTTTATTTTCTTTTATTTTTGACCCCATTGGAGTGGTATCATAACAAACAGATCTGCCTTCAGGCAAATGCCTACAGATTGCATTTGTTTTCCAGTCTTCCCAAGGGGGCTTAGCTGGAGGCAAACTTTGACTTTAAACTTGTTTATATTTCACATCTGCATTTTCAACTCTTTGATTTGACCCTAAGGGTAAATTTTAACTTGCTTTGCTACTGAGAAACATGAATAAAACCTTCCTGGAATTTTGTAAGAAAAGTGACAATTCAGATTCCAAGACTGAAGAGAATTTAGAGGCCATCTAGTTCAACTCTCATTGATAACTGAGACCCAGAACTTAAGGTAAAAAAGGTAGTTAGCCTGAGTGGCAGTTTTGGGACCCAGATTTTCTTTCTCCTAATCCAGCGTCCTTTCCACTGTACCACGCTTGCCTTATTGTTTATACCCTTTGATATAGAGATGCCACTGCTGGCCATGCATCCCAAGGAGATCTGAAACAAAAGAATTCCCTATCCCCCCCAAATATTCATAGCAGCACTTTTTGTGACATTAAAGCATGAGAAACAAACAAAAATATTAGTTCTCATACATTGGTGGCTGGGGTAGGATATACCTGGAAGTAACCAGGATGTAAAAACCAAGGATGCCAATAAAACTTAAATTAAAAAAAAATAACTAAAGCAACCTCTACCAGTATCCCCAAACTTACCATCTTCTACAGCAACATAATTACTATTAAGTTCTGATTGGGTAATTCTTTAGGACAGAAGAGGAAAGCACAATCGAGATTTCACGAGGAATTGACAGGACTCTCATTTCAGAAATCTAGGGAAGGAAACTGGAGGCTCCAAAAGGGAAGAAATGAAACCATTCTTGTGCACTCAAAACTCTTGACACCATGTTATGCAACATGTTATATAAACATATAGATGTGTATTTGAATATGAACTTCTATATGTCTACATGATATACTGCATAATGTTAGTACCTTCTCTCTGTCAATTTATCCTGTATATAGCTTCTTTGCATGTAGTTATTTGCATGTTGTCCCTCCCTTTAGATGTATATACACATGTAGATCTATAGGTCTATATAATATTGAAGAGGGAAGGAATAAGGATTTATTAACCACCTATAATATATCAAGCACTGAGCTAAATGCTCTACAAATATTATCAGATATGATAAACAGTAAACAAATATTACTTTATCTATTCTTTTGGCAATCATTAAATTTCATATTAAAAATTGACCTGTGAATTTATGGTATTAATGCTATATAGTACTATTCTCCAGTTTCTGTTTACTTCATCCTGTACCAGTTCACATGTCTTCTCAGATTATGTCATATGCATATATACATCTTTATCTATACACATATATGGAAATACCTACTTTATTTGCTGTTTTTTAGGTTAAGAATTTTTAAAAATCACAAAAATGGAAAATAATAACAATCAGCTGTATGAATGAAATCAACAGAAGGCACTAGCAAGACATTAATTAAAAAATACTGTTTTGTTTTTATTCAATAATTCATGTGTTCTTTAGGCTGTTGCTTCAGTTTGGGAGAAACAGATCCCAGAAGCTATCAGAAAAAAGGCACTGGTGACAATACAGAGAGAATTCATCTGACCAAAAACTCCACTCTGTGCCCATCATTCTAGTTATGATTTGGGTATGGTCTTTGTTGGGTATTCTGATCCTTAACAAGAATTCAACCCAACTGAGGGTTGGCATAAACTTCTTATTTCTTTTGCAGATCTTAATATGATGGCTAAATGTGTAGATCATCAGCTCATTATTAGTATCATCAAGAAGCATAATTTTACTATGGTGATAAATCTAGATTATTTTCAGGAACTCCATATCTGCTCTTTAAATTTTACATACCATGGTGAAATTACATTTTGCCTTACTATTAACAATACATTAACACATCTAGGATACATGAATGTTTCAGGATGGGAGCTCACTCCACAATTTCTGAAGACAGGTACAAAATCCTTCATGATTTAGTAGATATTATTTTATTAGTAGAATGTAAGTTTCATGAGAGCAGTAACTAGTCTTCATTTTGCTTTTGTACCCTTGAGCTTGGCACTGTTACTTGCATACCGCAGATGAGGACACTCCATCTGTGATTTAGCAGATAATTTCTAGGGAGTTGTGGAAGATACATAAAGATTAAGTGACTTGTCTAGATGTCTGACAGCTAATGTATCAGGCACTCATTTTGGATGCATACTTCTGTACTCTAAGTCTAGCACTTTATCTGCTTATACCATGTTTTTCTTGGCTTTATAGTTGGCACATAATAAATGATTGCTATTTGGGATTGATCTTCAAGATTTGCTTCAAGATGGCTGAAAAATTCATCACTCTCTAGCCAAATTGGTGATAAACTCTTCCAGACCTAGCTAGGTTAGTCCTTAGAAAGCAGACAAGCAAACAATAATATCATATTTACTTCCACCATAAGAATATGAATTTCTTGAGAGCAGTGACTTTTTTTTTTTTACCTCTCTTTGTATCTCCAGAGCTTAGCACAATGCCTGGGCACATAGTAAGCATTTCATAAATCATATTGATTGACTAACTCTAAATGCCATCTCATCATTTTCTTTCAAACCAGGGCAATGTGAAACCCCATAATAAATATACTTTCATCAGTACTTTCATCAGCTTCAAAATATCTAAGATTTTTCATCAGTTTGGATAAACTCTTCCTATTTATAAGCTGCTGTGGCCCAAAACATTCAGCATTTGGTGACCATCTAGGTCATTTTGTATCTGATTAGGCTAGTCCTTGGAGGATGAGTCCAGTCTGCTTTGGGGTCTGCATCCTATCTTTTCGAGCTTATTAGGAACTACTTTTAGAGTTGGTGCTTCACCGGACTAGCCCATAAGGACCTGGTCCTTAACTTGTTTTGTGTTACAGACTCTTTTGGCAGCCTGTTGAATACAAAAAATTGGGAAAAAATCATGGATTGAAAGAAAAACCTCTGCCTGGGACATTATGAATTATCTAACTCTAATGGAAGAAAAATAAATACATTTGCAATAATTTGTGACATGTGCACAAATGATTGTGAGAATAGATAAAATGTATCTACAATAAATAATTATTTGGGCTCACTATTCCAGAGGCAAGCATCTCTGTCTTCCACTTATGGTTCTAGAGTTAAGCCTGAGGAGTTGGGCTATCGCTTTTCTAATGTAATTGGTTTCAAATCCCATCTGGGTTTTCCCCTCTACTTTTGATAGCCATTGATTCATGCCACAGTTGCACTTCAGTCTCTTAAAATTAATTATCTTTTACAAAGGAATATTTACTTAAAAAAAACTGAGAAAAAAATAAAAGTAAAAACATTTCCCCCATCACCTCAGAGGTACAATCTCCCATATACCAACTCAGTCTTTGGGGATCATGTCCTAATTGATTCCAGGTGGGTTTTTGTCACAGCTACTAATGAGCTGGCTGCAAAACTGGATTTGACTTCCAAACTGGACCCTCAGACTTCCATTCCTGGCTTTCTCTTCCAGCCTTTTAAAAGTCATAGGGTTGTAGTCCCCAGCTTCTTTTACCTGATAAGAATGAGAACAAAGCCCAAGTAAGGCAAAGAACTGAGGCCCATGCTCATGGGGCCACATTTTGGACTCCAAGGGAGAAGCAGTGGTCCTGATGCCCTACCACATACATATCCTATCCTCTTCAGTATGAGTTAAAGTGCCAATCTTAGTAGCCTATACAGGGGAACAGGATCTGGACACTTTGAAAACAGAGCTGCCTAATGTAGGGCAAGTTCAAAGCAATCACCAGGCTTGCTCCAAAACTCCACTACTATCTTTGCTCTGAGTCAAAGCCTAGATGTCATATTTATCCTGTTTTCATACTTGCAGATCCCTTATCCAGTCTGTAGGACTTTTTGCCAGTAATGCCATTAAAATCCAAAGGTTCCAGACTATCTTTCTTTTCACTTGGCTGTATATTCCCAATTAGCACAGCACCTGGCACTACATAGTGAGTGCTTAATAAATGCTTATTTCTTTCCTTCTTTCTGATACTTATTTCCATGAACTTTTTCAGAAGAATGGAATTTCTTGGAGGCAGCAGGAATTGCTTATTTTGTATTTTTCAATCTGTACAGATCAGCATACATTAGAGTCCCTTAAATGTTTGTTGATTTGAATTGAAGCATGTTTAATGTGGTGCCTTATACATAAGAGGTGTTTAATAAACCCATTTACTCAAATCATGACTTGCGCATTGCAGGCATTCTCTAAATATTTGAAGTTGATGATGGAAGCAGTGTGGTATGGTGGGAAGAGTATTAGATTTGGAGTTAGAGGACAAAGGTTCAAAACCTACTACTATTTATTCTCGGAGTGATCTTGGAGAATTCTCTTTGCCTCACCAGTCCTCAGTTCCTCAAATTATAAAATGAGGAGATTAGACCAGATGGCCTTGAAGGCCCATTTCTGGTTCTAAAACTATGATTCTATGATTAATATAGCTAACATTTATATATCTCTTTAAGGCTTTACACATATTATCTCATTTGACCATTACAGCACTGTGAGGTAGGTGTTATTATCATGCTCATTTTCCAGGCAAGGAAACTGATACTGAGAGAGATTAAGTTGCTTTCACAGAGTCACACAGCCAGTTAAGTGTCAAAGCCAGAATTTGAACTCAGGTCTTCCTGGTTCTATGTCTAGTACTCTATCTACTATATTACATACCTGCATAATTGTGCTTCTTGAAGTACTGAACGAATGCAAACCTTAGGGAGTATATTATGCTTGTGTCTCTGTATTGGGTTGCTGAATATTTGGTAATAGATCTAGATGTTCCCCTCAATTTCAGTTGAAATCCACCTTGACAAGACCTACTATGCTGGATTATAATTACAGCTCAGATTTATATAGCTCTTTAAAGTTGGCAAATTAGTTTATATGAATTTAAACCACATGATTTAATCTACATGATAATGCTATGAGGTAAGTGCTATTACTAGTCTCACTTTCCAGAAGAAACTGAGGCTCATAGACATTAGTTTCCTCAGTCATTGAATTTGGCTTTCTTGAAGCAGGATCCAAACTCGTGCCTTCCTCAAGTGAAGTCCAGCATTTTATCTTCTACACCTTGGTGCCCATGGTGAAAATGTAGTTTAGATGCAAGCATTGTTTTCTCTGCTTTTTCTTTGGATGCATTCAGGGCAAACTTGCTATTAGCGGACACACTATCCAGGCAGACTTTACAGTATGACTGATGCTGAGCGAAGGACATGTAGAAAAGAAATATTTCAAACTGGCACTATGACAGATCATATTAAGCACAGGGTCCATGCAGTTTGAATGAAGTAATCATTTGAACGACAGAAGAAAATGTCAACCCAAATGACTTAAATTCAAATTCATTAAAAAGCAGAATATTAGGGCATTATGCATATGTGGCATTTTCTGCAACCATCTTTAAACACTAAGGAGAAATCTACCACATAGGCATTTTACAATGCCATGCTTTTTCATAGAGAAAATAATGGATTAGGCTGAGATGGACTAAATCCCTTCATCATGTGTTTCAAAAGAAGATCCTGAGAAGATGGTTAGAAAGTATTTCAGTGAGTTCTCTGGTATGAAATTTTTAATGAGCCTATCTCACTAGTGAATATCAAACTCTGCTCAGTATTCCTTTAAAGAGGACAGAAACTTGGCTGTCTTATCACACTCCCTTACATTGCTGCCCTGCCTGATTTCAACCCCCACAAACAAGATACTCCCCTCCCAGAGCAAGCTCAAAATTTCTAATCTCATCACCATGTGGGCTAACTCAAGTCTTGATTAACAATGCCTCCCTCAACCTCCTCTCCCCTCTGTTTGGAGAGCTGGAGTATGAAGTCTCAAACTCCTCCCAATAACATTCTTTATAGAGAGAGGGCAGAAACTGACTGTCAGATCACTGCACCTTGAATTTGCTGCTCTGTCAGGTTTCATCTCCACAAATAAGATGCTGCTGAGTTGGATACCTCTGGGTATCCCATCCATCTCCCCCCATTTCCTCTTTTTCTTCCTCATTTTTGCGTGGTTTCCCTCTTTACATTGTAAGCTCATTGAGGGCAGGGGCTTTCTTTCTTTTAATTAACTCTATCCCCAGAGATGAGCATAGTTCCTAAGCACCTATCAGTGTTTAATAAATGTTTACTGGATTGGATTAGTGATGTGCATCATTATTGTAATGATCATAATTATAATTATTATTAATTTAAAAGTAAGATATGGTTTTTGAAGTTGTTATTTTAGCTAGCTGATCACAAACATGTATAGGTCACATGTTCAGTTGGTACTGAGTAGACTTCTACAGGCTGGTCTATTCAATGAATCCAGCTGCAATATGAGTAGTAGAAGACCATTGATAGAACTTGAGGTTGAAGCACCACCTGGTAATTTGCATTGATATGTGGCACATATATACATACATACATACATATACACATACACATATATATGTAATAGGACAACAAGGTGGTGCAGTAGATAGAACACAAAGCTTGGAGTTAGAAATATTTGAATTGAAATCTGGCCTCAGCAACTTACTAGCTATGTGACCCTAGCAACTCATTTAACCTCTATTTTCCTGAGTTCCTTATGTGTAAAATGGGGGCACACTGGAGAAGGAAATGGCAAACCACTCCAGTGTTTTTTTTTTTGGCTTTTTTTTTTCTGATTTACTCTGGCTTCAAATGCTAGCATGTTGATTTCCTTTCTATCTCTCTACACTGCTTCCTTACAAAATATACATATCTATTTATCTCGCTCTCTCTGTGCATATGTGTGTGTATGTTATATCTATCAAGCAAAGGAAGATCAAATAAGTAGAATTACAAAGTACAGAATTGTTTTGTTGTGGAACATAGGAATCTTATCTTAACATGATTTATATATTTACTCTTTAAAACATATTTTTATATTTTTCTGCTATTCATAAGTCCTTAGGTTTTTTTTGTATCCCTAAATTATCTCACATTCCCTTCCCCTTTTAGTAAGCTATCTTTATAAAATATTAATTTTGTTATATACTTATTATATTGTATTATTATTTTTATTTATTATATCATAAGTATTATGCAAATATTTATAATATTTTTAATGAAAAGAGAAGAGAAAAACTAGTAAAATTGGTCAATTCATAAAATATATTTTTTCCCCATCTAAGTTCATTGTCTGGCTGAAACCTGTTCATGGACCAGGTCAAGAATTCCTGTCTAATAAATTCATTATACCTAGACATATTCCAGGGGAAGCTGAATGTATGCTTGTGAGGAAAGGTATTGACAAGAATAACAACAAAAGCAGCAGCAGCAACAACAATAATAGAATTTGTACAGCATTTAAAATTTTGCTAAATTCTGAGCATACGTCATAGCAGTTGATCTTCCAAACAACCTTGTGAGGTGGGTATCTTGTTTTACACATGAGGGAAATAAAGCTCAGAGAGGTTATATGATTTTTATAGTATCAGAGAATTAGCAAATGTTGGAGGTCTTTCTGTATTCAAGTCTTTATAACTCCAAGTTCAGCAGTATATCTACTATGACAGATATCTATAAATATTAGTTAAGTACATAACTTCTGAAAAGACTTGTAAGGTCTCATCAATCTCTATTATTTTAAACTAAACTTCAGGGACAATTTTTTTCTTATGATAAAGTGTTTGTTGATTAATTTTTCTTTCTTATATCCACCTTAGTATTTAACACATCTTTTGCAGTAGGTGCTTGATGTATCTACATCTATCTACCTATAGATATGGCTATTCCTATAGATAGATAAATAGGCATGGAATGAAAATGTGATATGTTATTCATGGGAAAGTTCACAAATTCATCCTTTCAGCAACCATCTATTCTGCACTTTCTATGTCAAAAGTACTATGTTAGAGTATGGGAAAGATACAGATACGATGATGATAAAATACTTAGACTCATGGAGCTCGTAATGTAGCAGGACTGATACGACACATACATGTAAACCTATTTCATATATAACATTAAATATATGCATATATGTAACACTTAGACTGAAATATTTCAACATGTGAATATTCAATTTATAGAGCCCAAACACAGATGATAAGCCCTCTATATCTTAGAGGATGATTTCATATGTTCCTGTGACTGAAGATATGTTATCACTTAGTACCCAAACTTCCAGTAATCAACTTATACAAACCCAACTCAGAAGTCTTTGAAATTTGATAGAATAAGTCAAAATTTATTTTCTTTTTTACTGGCATGACATTCTAGAAAGCATGATCATTGCTATATCTTGGTGAAGCATCAGAGCAGGAAGTTACTAGATTAAGTGCAACATACAACTGAATGTCATAAAAGCACAAAAAAGTGTAAAATATTACCTATGATCTGAAGAAGGGAATATTTGTAACAGGGATATTACATTAATAGTTATAACAGAGACATTAAAATATAAGATAATTGCCAACCCCATGCCAACCTCAATTAATGTTACTAACAAAATATTCTAAGGCATGATACCTTTATCAAGCATCTAGCTTCTTGACTGAGTTATGAAATCAACTATTCAAAGATATAAAACAATTTTGAACAATATCTCTATTAAGCCAATCAATCATAAACTAGTATGAACAACCTAATTGATTAAATTGGGAAAGAGTAAAGAACTTCAAGCCATTGAATACAAACAGAAAACAAAATGTATTGGTTTAAAAAGTATGGAATATACCACTATGCCTAGATATATTAGAGGACTGTCCAACAGAAACATCCCAGCAAGTGCTTTGCTAGTCAAACTTAGGGAAGACTTTGAGAAGGCAGACTTCTTGTGCCTTTGCCAAGGATCAATGAGGAAAGGAGAGGAAGGATCCAAGTAGAAATGTTAAATATTCTGTTCCCACCTCCCCACTCCCCATTGGCCATGTCCTTAGTGAGACTGGACTTACAACAAATAATGCATTTATCTGAGAGAGATCAAACTAGAAATGTGGAGAACTTTAGGAATGTACTAGAACCCCTGTTCTCCTAAAATGCAGCATCAATATTCTACAAGCACCTCTAGAAGAGAAGTAAACACCCATCAAGGGAATTTCATAAGGATGTCATAAAAGAGAAAAGGACTTCCAATAATTAGGAGCTGTGAATATAACTTTTGGCCACTTTTTCCTAGACTTTGTATTATTTGTGAGAGACTGTGTTCTAGATTTTTGGGAGAGATGGCATTATACTTTATTCCTTGCTAAAACTTCTTAGTAAATTTCACTTTTTAAAATTTTATTCAAGTTAATTGATTTTAGAGAGGTGTTAAATGGGTAAATGATGTTGAGAACCTTGAGTCACAGTAATAAGTGCCCCAAACTTGCAGGATTCCTTTAGACACTTAAAGACTGAAATAATCAGTTTCCAGCAAGATCCAAATCTAGCAGTTCAAGTGTGTGTGTAGGGGGGCGGGGAGGAACCCTATAGGGGCTCCTTATCTTATAGGGAATGCAACGAAGCAAAGAGTTTTTAATGAATTAGATAGAACTTGATTTAGTCCTTAAAATAAAATATCCGCAGGTAGAATGATTGATTTGCAAAGGAGGATTCTCTAGTCATTATGATTGGTGGTTGTCCTTTGCTGTCAGAGACCAAAATGGTATCACTATGTTAAAGTCAAGGTACAATGTGTCCAACTGTGGCTGATCAGACCTATACAAGCTCAGAATGCTCTACCACAGGTCAGGCAGAAATAATCCATGTGAATATTTGGGGTGCATTCTCTAAATTTGTACATCTTGCCTTTCTTTTGCCCTACTTCAATTCTGCTTTGCTCATACAGCATAGTGCCTTCTTTGATGTGGGCACATCATGCTGTACAGTCTTGTGCCAGTGTCTCCCATGTCACACAATCAATTCCAAAGTTCTTGAGAGATCATCACTTCTTCTGACCACCATGTGAGTGCTTGCCCTGTGTGAGTTGCCTATAAAATAGTTTAGCAAGCATACATTTGGCATTTGAACTGTCCATCGTGGCCATGAGCTCTCTGTAGCAGAGTTCGAATTCTGGGCAGTTTAATTCCAGACAGGATCTCAGTGTCTGCTATCTTATCCTGTCAGGTGATCTTCAGGACCTTTCGAAAACAATTCAAATGGAAGCGATTCAGTTTCCTGGCATGTTGTTGGTATACTGTCCAGGTTTCACAGTCGTATGACAATAAGGTCAGCAGAACAGCTCTGTAGATATTCATTTTGGTAGTCAAAGAGGACAGAAGATACACCAGTCATTATGAAACAGTATGAGCAAAGACATGGGACATAAAAACAGTCTAATTGCATGAGGTATGACAAGCAACGAAGTTTGGTTGAAGCATTTGCTTGTGGAGGACAATAGTGTGAGGAAAGGAAAGCATGGCTCACTGGAGAAAATGTCATCATTTGAGTTAGTTGTCTTCAGTTTGAATCTCAGATCTATCATTTGCTGCCTATGTGACCTCTCTTAAAGTACTTTTGGTCTTAGTTTTCTCATCTGTAAAACAAGGGAGGGGATTGGGCAAGATGATCTGTAATAGCTTTCCAATTCTAAATCCATGATCCTATTAGGTAAGACACAAGCTTACGAGAGGCCTCCTTCCCCAGCCTAAGGATTGTAGACTTCATTCAGTCAGCATGATGGTGTCATTGAAGGATTTGGCAAGAAGAATTTCATGATCAAAGAAAGTTTAACTTAACAGTTGCGTGAATGAGGTATTGGGAATAAGAAAGAATGAAGGTAGGATAAACAAGAGGCTACTGAAATTGTTAAGGAAGGTAGCAATGTATACTAAAACATAGCAGTAGAAATGGAGAGGAAGGGTTAGAGGTGAGGCACAATAATGCTGTAAAATTCATAAGACTTTGCTGAGTGATAGGTTGTGGGAAGCAAATAAAAGAAGAAAGAGTGAAAGAAATCCCCCAGGTTTTAAAATTGGGCCACTAGGTGTTTATGATTTATTGAAATAAGAATGTTAGGAGAAATACATTTTTGGAGGGGGAGGGATTAGTTCTATTTTAGAATGTTGAATCACTTCTAGATATAAGGATCTTTATGCAGAAGGAGAACACCATTTAATTTAATTTTCATCGTCAACAGAGGTATGTACCTCTATATTCCATGTACTAAATGATCATGAAGTTATAAAAGTAAAAGAAATAGGACAGTCATTTGTCAAGCTTTGGAGTGTGCAAATATCAGAATGACAGCTGATTTCATTGAGGTCTACTAATTTATAGTACATACAATTACATGAGCTTGGCTGTCAACCAAACCCCAGCTAAAATACTATTCAATGTCTTCTATATTTGATAAACATTATGATAAGGCAGCTCCATAAGAAATTAGCCTTGAAAAGGGGCATTATAGTGGGACAGTTAGAATGCAATGAAAAATAAAAGTTTGTGGTTTGCATTTTTTTTCAAGGCTAAACCACATGTTCCATGGTCGACAAGATTCAGAAGCCTTGTCCTCCCTTGTTTCACTGTGGTCTATCATATTCCTCTAGTGTTCACACACTTCTAGCAGCCTTCCATCATTATGTCAAGGTAGTATTTCATAATATTTTTCACATTTTCTGGCTCATATATCAAACCCTAGAATTTTATCCATAAGGCAGGGCTGTCATTCTGCAAAAATTTTAGCAATGTTCTCATTTTTATCTGACATCCAGAAATACCTAAAGTAATAAAAAATCATTTTTACCTCCTATTTGCTTTGGTTTTCATTCTGTCCCTGTCAGTCTATATACAGACTAGCAAGGGAAGATTTATACAGCCCCATTTGAGTGTGCTAAAAATCATACAAAGAATCTTCTGCTTGCCTGTTCAGAGTGCATTAGTTCCTGTTTAAAAATAAAAATATTTTTTAAAGCAAAATTTCTGCTTTATAATGACTAAAACTTTACTTTCTGACCTGAATTTCTCCTCTCCATTACCCACAGTCAGTCATTTTGTTTTACACATTATGATTTTTGCATCTACAATGTAAGAAAAATCTTCATTTCCTCCTGAGATGCCATTCAGCCCAATTTGACTGCAGGAAAAGCTGTATTTCAGTCCATTAAGGTTCTTATCTTGTGAAGATCATCAACAGATTTAACAAGATTTGTGGAAATTGGTGATTTTTAAAATAAGATTCTCAGGTCTGAAATGACTCACTGCTGGATTCTGAAGTAATCTAAAAGAACACCAATTTTATTTGAAACAACTTTTCATGTAGTATAAGGGCAAAAATGCAGTTTGGATTATCCATAAGGCAATTTTAATTAAAAAGTTAACTGGGGTTCCAACCTATAACAAATACAAAGGGTAGTGGAGAAATAGCTTTAGAAGCAGTGTTTGGGAAAGGAGGGGAAGTCATGCCTATGGGTTAAGTTTAATGGATGGACTGGTTTGGGAAGGATACCAAAAATACATACCCAAGAAGAGACTCCCTTATGTTAGGTTTAATGGGAAGATCATGATCTATAAATCTATAAAGGGAACCACAGTAAGGTATATAGATTAATACAGATTCCATTTAGTCAGGCAATAGGTCAAAAAGCATTTATTAAGTTATGACTATGTGTCAGGCACTGTGCTAATCACTGGGTATACAAAGAAGACCAAAAATATTATCCCTGATGTCGAGACATTCACATTTGAATAGGGAAGACAACATGCATATATAACTATGTGCATTTATATGGTGTCAATGAAAAGTAATCTCGGAGGGAAGACACTTTAAGTAGTGGGAAGGATGAGGTTCAAAAGGCCTCCTGTAAAAGGTGAAATCTGAGCTGAGCTGGGAAGGAAGCCAGGGTGCTGTGCTGAGGCCAAGCATTCTAGTAGTGGAAGATAGCTACTGAAAAGGTATAGAGTTGGGAATTAGAATATTAAGTGTGAGGGACAGCAAGAAGGCCAATGTCTGGAGACATCAAAAAGCTCAGTGTTGCTAGACAAGTTTGTCTACATCTAGCAGACATTTATTTATCAAGAACTTGACTCTATTAGTCCTAAGAATGAATTAAAATTTTAAACTTTTGATTTCTTTGTGCTAATAAACTCCCATTTATTCCAACTAGGCCTGTTTTAGAGGTGTAATCTCAATGTGATTTCATCATATTCATCACTACCCAACACAGTCATTATTGACTCTTTCTCTGTGCCTTAGGCTGAAGTAGGAATTCTGCTTCCATTCAATCCAAGCTTTCCCCGAAATCTCAATGTCAAATTATTAAATCACAGAAGGATTGGATTCGTATTCACCAACTTTTATTCAAATATAGACAATATACACATATATTTATGTATATTTACCAATCATCTATCTACCATCTATCTATTAATAAGTATTTATTAAATACCTATTATATACCAGGCATTCTGCTAGGCTTTAGGTATACAAGTAAAACAATGGAATACTTAGAAGGAGCTTATAGTGCGTGTGTGTGTGTGTGTGTGTGTGTGTGTGTGTGTGTGTGTGTATGTGTGTGTGCGTATGTGTAGCTTATGAAAGTTCTGGGATATCTTATCCCAAGCCCAATAAGTTATGTCTCCCCAAAGCTTAGCTAGCTACATATCCCCCTCAAGACTTTAGGTATACTCCTGATGACGTCAAAGGTGCCAATAAAATAGACTTGAATGTCCACTGATGTGCTCTCTCCCAAGATTATCAGTTGAGAATTATTTTGTTAGTCAGACTGAAGTAGTAATATGATATAACAGTACAAAATACCCACCCAAAGTCTGTGACACACTATCCCACCAAACATACACAACATAAAAATCGACTCAAGTATAGAAAGCACATAAGTCAAATTTATAATTAACGGTTACTGAGGTGGATAAAAGTTTTTCCCCCCAATTATGGGGTTCCCAAGCACTTCCCCTTGGAAGTGTAACACTTTTTGCTGGGCTTTTTATAGAGCCTTCAGTACAGTCTACCCTTGCTTCCCCATGCCGACACATATGATCAGAAGTTGTTTGTCTATAATCATACTGTGGACTTAAACAACATGAACTTGGTGACTATGTCACTGGTGGGATTCAGACCCAGGTATTTCTGACCATTAAATCTTAAACTTTATTCATTACATCACAATATAGTTATAGTTTCAGAGATATAGGCATGGAAAGTCACATTGGAGATCATCAACTAGAATACTTTTACTTTACAGATTAGGAAACTGAAACCAGATGGATAAGGTGACATTCATAGTCACACTAGAAGTAGAAGAGGAACTAGGATTCAAACTCAAAATCTCTTTCTCCAAATCCAGCACTCTTCCCACATCATAGAGTAAAATGGAAATATGAATTGGATTAATTTAAATGTATATCTGGTAATAACTAGGAATATATGTATAATCTTATTTTGACAAAATGATACCACATTACAATAATATAAATTGGAATATTATTTTAGTTACTACAGTTTGTTATTGTTGTTTGTTGTTCAGTTGTTTCCAACTCTTCATGACCCCCTTGAGGTTTTCTTGAAGATACTGGAGTGGTTTTTCCATTTCCTTCTCCAGCTCATTTGATAGATGAGGAAACTGAGGCAAGCAGGGTTAAATGACTTGCCTGAGGTCACACAGCTAGTGAATGTCTGAGGCCAGAGTTGAACTCAGGAAGATGAGTCTTCCATACTCCACACCAGGCAGTATCCACTGAGTCATCTAGCTGGCCCATCACTAGTTTAGGTATACCTTTATTAGTTTCAAGAACTATGCCTGTCATAACTTTCAGTTATCACAACTCTCTCAATATAGATCTCTATCATGTCAACTTATTCTTTTTCTTCTTCCAAGCAAGACTACAAAGATCCTTTAGTCATCTAAGCCCTACATCTTTTTTTTTTCTTTTTCTTTGGCTTAACCAAGCTTCCCCAGTCTAATTTATAACTACAGGTTTGCATATTCAGGCTTTGCCATTGAAACCAGATCCTGTAATTTAATTACACTAGCACCAATCAACAGTAATTCCTCTCTCACTAAGCCTTAAATTCTAGCCATGTGCTTTGTCTGATATCTAAATTATAACCCAGATTTTTCTACATCTTATTTGTCAAAGATATAAATTTTTAAAATCTAAACATAGATGGCCTCAAACAGGTACTGTTCTAGAAAAACATTTTTGGATAAATTTTTTAAGAAATTAATAGCCAAGATATACCATAGTAAATCTTCACTAATACTTAAATGTCTTTTGTCAATTCATCTTAATTCATACTTTGGAATAAAAAGTAGTAGTCTCATGTTAACTTTTGAGCTGTTTGGCAACAGGCAAGCCTTATTCCTTAGCACCTGGCAACATTAATTACTCAGGTGAGAGTCTTTTGTAGCTTCCAAGTTAATCAAAAGTAATACTTTAATTTATCCTTTTAATACTCCAGGAAAAATGGAAAAAAAAATTCAAAATAAAATTAATCCCATAAAGATTGTCTGCCTCTATCTTTTTTTTTTAAAGCTGTAACTTTTTCCTGGTATGGTCCTAAATTATTATATCTCTAGAAATGATAATATAGTGAGCAAGTAAATATGTATGTACATGTTATGTTAAGTATATTAAAAATATAACCAACTTAGACTCTAGAAGAAATTTCTACAATTAGAGTTGTTCAAAAATAGAGTGGGTTTCTCCATCAGGTGAAGGACCTCAACTGCTTGGAGGTCTTGAAATTGAGGTCAGATGGCCACTTATTGGCTATGTTACAGTAGGCATTCCTTTCCTGTATGAATTGGACTAGAGAATCTTGAGATCCCTTTCCTTCTCAAGTGTTTCTGCTTCACCAAAACAAAACAAAACAAAACATAAAAAATCTTTCCATATTATAAGGAGATTACAAAAAACAGTATATTATAACATTTCTTCATTTTCCCAGTAATAATTTTTTCTTCTTTTTTGTGATTTTGGAGTTTATGGAAAATTATTTCCTTTTCTCTAGATCAGCCAGAAGGTTGCCTGAATTTCCCTTGGGCTCTCTCCCCACTGTCAAAAGAAGATAAAGAGAAGTAAATGCCTTAAATGGTATGTCTATACTTAGGAAGAACAAAATCTCTTAAAACTACTTTCTTTCCAACAAAAAAGGAAATAACTTTCTGCATTATTCTTTTTAGCCTCTCCATCAGCTATTTATTTAATGATGAAATTAGATGCAACTACATTTACAGATTGTTGGTTTGTAGTGGGGTAAAAGGTAAAGGAAGTTTGTCAGCATATCCCAATAGATAGATTTTCCCCAAGCCCAGTTAACATAATCAGGGAAGGTAAGGGACTGGTAACAGAAACAAGGAAGGATTAAGATTTTAAAATATGAAGGAATGCTTTACACTTTTAGGAGGGAAGAAGTTCTTCAAATCAAATTTTATGGAATTAAAGTACAATTAGTGAGCTGAAAATCAGCCATGATCCTTGGGGGTCTTTTATAACAAAACAAAAATGTGCTTTCAAGCTCTGGAAGTAATCAAGGCAGAAGAGCTCTGAGGATCTTGGCCCCTGGAAGCAGAGATATAAGTTATCTATGGAAGAAGAATCTAGGCTTTGAGCATAAATCATTCCACATTCAAGAGACTACTCCTGTTTACTCGCTCCCTGCTTGGTGCAATGCCTCCTAATGGGCAAGCACGCTATGGCCAATGAAGAGGTGAGAGGAAAAAAACAAACAAACTCTCTCCTTTCTCTGCTCCACAGACTTCTCCAAAGGGGAAAGGAATGATGCTTTCTCAAGTGCTGGGTTCTTCTTCTATAGCAGACTAAGCAGCCCTCAATTGATCATGGGTGTCCATTCTGCCATTAACCACTGCAAGTTAACAACAGACTCCTGTATAAATTGCTGTCCTAATACTTTGCAACCCAAATAATTAATAAAGCATCATAGTAAGGTTTTTTTTTATTCAGAAACTTTACTCTAAAAGAATTTTATCTCTTATATAAAATAGAATATTTTAAAATGATAATATGTGTATATTTCTAAAAAAAGTTTGATGTTTTTCATGACAAAGTATAATTCAAGGTCATAATAGCTCCAACTCATCTTCTATCTTTCCAGGTTGCTTTTACATTAATCCTCTTTATGCACTCTACATTCCCACCAAACTGAACCATTTGAGGTTGCCTGCAAACAACATTCCATTTTTTATGTTTTATATGAACTCATTGTAAGTGTCCCACAGGGTTTTCTGTCCTGAGCCCTTCTGTCTTATTCTTCTATATAACTTCACTTGGAGAGCTCATTGGCTCCCATGGATTTAACTACCATCTCTATGCTAATGATCATCAAATCTTCTTACATTGCCTTAACGTTGCTGCTGACCTCCAATCTTACTTCTCCAACTGTCTGACAGATATCTCTAACTGGATGCTTAGTAGATATCTTAAACTCAGTATGTCCAAAATCAAACATACTTTCTTTCCTCCTAAGCCCTCCTCTTAACTTTTCTTTTAGGGTGGCACCACCATCCTTCCTGGATTATTTCAATAGGCTATTGGTAGATCTGCTGTATCAGCTCTCTAACCCATTTTCCATTCCAGCTGCCAGAGTGATTTTCCTAAAGCATAGGTCTGACCAGTCCCACTCCCACTCAAATAAAATCCAGTGACTCCTTGTTGCCTCCAGGATCAAATATAAAATACTCTATTTGGCATTCAAAGTATTTTATAATCATCATCCTTCAAACCCCTTCTTTTTGCATTTATCTTACATCTTATTCCCAGCCATACACATATTCTTCTACCCAGTGACTCTTGACTGTTCCATGAAAAAAATTTTGGTTCTAGGCACTTTTTCTGTCTCCCAGGCCTGGAATGCTCTCCTTCCTCATCTCCTCTTTCTGGTTTCCCTGAGTTCAAGTCTCTACTAAAAGCCCATCTTCTACAAAAGGTCTTTCCAACCCCTTTTTAATTCTGTTGGCTTTCCTGTTTTAATTGTTTCCTATTTATCCTATATGTGATTTGTTTGTACATATTTGTTTACTTGTTTTCCCTCTAATTAGACTGTGAACTCTTGAAGGGAAAAGATTGTCTTTCGTCTTTTTTCGTATCCCCCAAATGCCTAGCACAGTGCCTGGAACATAGTAGCCACTTAAATGTTTACTGACTGACCATCATCTCCCCCATTAGAATGTAAGCACATTTTAAGGAGGAATTGTTTCATTCTTCTGCTTGAATACCCAATGGTTAGCACAATGCCCAGCACAATGTACTCATTTGATCATAAATATTTAATTGAATGATTAATTCGTATTTGTTCTATCTATATTCTATGTAAGCTTTTTTGTTGTCTTCTCTGTTAGAATGCATGCTTCTTGAGAGTAATTGTTTTATTATTTGTATTTATTTCTAGCACCTAGCGCAGTGCTTGCACATAGTAGGCAGGCACTTCATAATTTTTCTTTTTTGATTCATTGATTAACTTAAGCCAACTTAGGTTTGTCTTGAAATGGAGTCACTGGGAGGAAGTATACCTATGTGGGTAGGTCAGGTGATCATTTGACTACGGGGGTCCTTGGGAGCTCTGGCATAAAAACTAGTCTATCTGTAGTTTAGAGAACCTTAAATATCCAGGACTTCATGCTCCCTCCATTGAGAGCCTGCTGATCTATTTGGTGAAGGTATATTTGGTTCTACTACAAATTTATTTCAAGGTGTAAACTTCCTATTCTGAGTTTGATCTTGTAAGCAGTCCCCATGCTGCCTATTAGTGGAATCATGGTAGTTAGTCACTAAAGTGGCCTAGAGATTTACCCCTGGGACTGCATAAGAGTCTAGAAAACATTCAACTTGAATAAGTATAACTTGCTCAAAACCTTTTGCTTTTCCCTGGGTAATCAGGGAAGAGACATCAGTCTCCTATTAGAAGTCAAGAAATGGACTTGGGTTTCTTAACCCACCTAATCAAGGCAAAGATAGCTATCATAAGTAGTAGAAGCTATTTAAGGTCAGGAAATTTACCAAGAATCTTGGCAAGATTTTTTTTTTTGAGGAGTAGGTCTTCTCAAAAAATATAAAATATATTGTATCTATGAATGGTTATAAGAATTACACTTAAAACTACATAATTAAGAGTGACTGATAGGCTCAGACAAACAATACCCTGATATATCATTTGTTTCAACCCCTTCTTCCTGGCCAGGAATGAATATAAACTATGTCCCTGTAGTATGTAGGGTAACTAGGTGGCATAATAGATAGAGTATCTGGCCTGGAGTCTGGAAGACCTGATTTCCAATCTGGCCTCAGGCACTTACTAGCTATGTAACCCTGGGCAAGTCCCTTAACCCAGTTTGCTTCGGTTTCCTCCTCTGTAAAATGAGCTGGAGAAGGAAATAGGCAAACCACTATAGTATCTTTGCCAAGAAAGCCCCAAATGGGGTTGTGAAGAGTCAGACACAACTGAAACAACTGAACAACAACAATAATAGTAGTATGTAATCTCTTTATAAAGATTTCTGGGGAAAGAAATACCTCAACAAGTTCAGAGATGCACAATCCAATATAGAGTTTTGACTATTTTGGCGATTAAATTAACCTTATAATTGCGAATATTCATCATATTTCTCACATTGTATCAACATATTTCCCTCTGTACTAAAAACATAAAACAATAGAAAAATATCCATCGTTGCTAACACTCAGATAATTCTGCTGTTCCATTCCAGGATCTGACACATAAACAATGACAAGAATAAATTTTGTATCTGTATCTGTCTATGAAATTTATAAGACCTTTTCCCCCCAATTATTAAATATCCCCCAGCTTTTCATCACAGTGGCCTTCAATTCAAACTAATGTTTTGCTTATATTCTTTCTTTCTATTGTCAATCCTATAAAATGCTTTGTATCCCCAAAGTATTAGACTTTCCATTCTGAATTTTAAAGACAAATCTGCTGTATGCTGATTTTCTCAACAGTTTAGATTTGCATTTGTGGTCAGAATTCTCTGTTAAAGATTGGAATTGCAAATAGGATACCCTGCTTTGTATTAGAACAAGAACTGCCAGTGTCTGAAAAGTTAATTAGACTAAACAGACAATTAATTACATCTTATTAAAGTGTAAAAGACCTGTGACAAATTGCACTAATTGCATGCTCTTATATATCTGAAGAGGTCAGGCTACTTAAAAAGTGTGTTGTTAATGGAAGACAAATGTAGCTTTACGTGCTTGATCGGAATATTATAAACTACATTATTTATGACTCCACTGGAACACTTAATAATTTCAAACTTTAAATTAAACTGCTCATTAAACAGGAGAGCCAGGACCAAGTTCTTAAAATAGGTCATAAAAGCTTGCTGCCAATGTAGAATTAATTTGAACATCTAGTATTTCCTGGGAATGTCATGATACCCTTATTTTTAAGAGCCTGAACCCTGGAGATGTTAAACTTATCTTAATGTGCCCCTAGTAGTAGAATCCTTTCATTAATGGCATTCATCCTGAAGAAATATATGCTTTATTCCAAAGCTTTCACAAAACTTTAGGCCTGTGTTTTGAGTTACACATTCTGATTTGGTGGTGTTTCACTTCTGTACAGAAAGAAAAAAACTAGCAACCTTTGCACCTAGGATATATACCCAAAACTGAAATCAGGTCATGTGACACAAAGGTATACCTTTAATTTGAGGGAGGCAGATAAGAAGATGCTGTTTCACAGTGGTGGAGGAAAAAGAGGGGATGAGGAAGAGGCTCATTTTAGCTTGACATTGGCTAACTGTCTATTTTAACATATTATTCTTTCTAAGATGTGCTAAACTCTGTTGTTTGTTTTATCCATACTGTTACAGGGCTGAAAATTCAGTGAGTTCCCTCTAAATTCAATATCTGGGCCAAAGCCCCAGTGCTCTGTCCTAGTTATGCCTTACTTCACAAAAGGGAGCAAAAACAAGGCAAGGGAAGGGAAGGTGGAGATTAAAGACACTGACAGGTAGGATCCAGTGGGGAATAAAGACATCTTTAAAAAAAAAAAAGGAAGTAAGAAGTAGACATAACCCATTTAATATGAGAAATGAGTCAGAGTAGATTTCACAGTGGACTAACTAATGACATCATGAGGCTTTATGTTTCTCCCACTGAAAATATTTATAAAAATGGAAACAATGACAAATCTAGAGGGGAATGATAATAATACTTAGCCTAACAATATGTTTGTCCACTAAGATATTTCACACAGATTTAGAAATAATGAGGATTCTTCCTTTTACTTAACGCAACAATGACCATTCTGAGTTTTTTGAAGTTCAAATGGTCAGAGAGAACTTGACTCTTAGCAAACTTTTTATTTGTGGTTGGTGAATTCTCTTGGTTAGTGTAGACTACTAATGAGGTCACATCACAGGCTAGATTGCTTATCTGGATCTTTTAGCTTTATACTAGTTCATAGCCACAAGCTGGGCACTTGACCCCAGTCAAATGTCTTGTACAGGCAGGTCATTGCTCATGAGAGGGTCAGGGTGATGGAAAACAGATGGATCAGAGCAAATCCATCATCACTACTCGAAAAACAACTCTAAGGAAATGTCCTTACTGAAGGTGAGTCTGTGTGTGTGTGTGTGTGTGTGTGTGTGTGTGTGTGTATGTGTGTATGTGTGTGTGCATGCATGCATGCACTCCTGTATGTCTTCATGCACAAAGGTCAGGTCATTAACAACATTTGAATTCTGAGAAATATTTGGTCTATCACTTTGAATAACTTTGGGTTCTTTGCATCTGAGTGATAGAACAACCAAGCCATTGTGAGTACCACAGGTGCCATGAGCTCTTCTACATTTTTGTTCAGTGACACAACCAGTCTGTTAATGGGCACCAGAACTTATGAGAATAACTGTTGAGGAATTTATAAGGTTCTAGTTTTCTCAGGGAGTAAGAGCTTTCAACAAAGAACCAAATGGGCCAGAAATGTTTAAAGCAACAAGATCAAATGAGATAATGTAAGGAACATATTTTGCAAAAATTAAATTATATTGTATAAATGCCATTTATTATGACATATTTAAATCACATTAGGGAAGGCTTAAAATTTAAGATTAAACACCCATAATCAGTGGTATGTGGACAAAGAGGGAAGAGGGATTTAAGGGAAAGAGTGCAATTGGGTCTCAGTGATTGTTGCTCAACCTCAGGGGTGAAATCCTTTGGGTTACGGCAAGAACAGTAAGGGAGAGGTTCGTTGATGGTCACTTGGATAGTGTGCCCTTGGAGTTGACAATCTAGCTTCAAGAAACTCTCCATCAGTCTTCAGTCACAATGTGCGGGACATCTGGGGTCCTGCCACATTAATAAAATGGCAAATCCTCCTTTTGCAGCAGTCACGACTTTCTGCAGAGACGCAGAACCAATCTTAGTTCTCCCTTCACTCACCCTTCACGAGCCAGGGACCAATATATATGTTATGCACCAATCTCAGACTTTGTAAGTGGGGAATAATTTCCTGTGAAAACTATTAGTATCTTTTGTTTTTACATCATCTATATTTCCAACGTACTCCGTCAGAAAAAGTAATACGTACCTTCATACGATGACTAAACAGTACAATAAATAGCATTCTGCAAAACTAAGCAATACGTCAACCAGACTCCAGGTGTAAGCCCATCTTCGCGCTGTCTCAAAGAAGAAAGGGGCATGCATTCTCATGTCTCTTCTTTGGAGTCAAGCTTGGTCATTGCAATTTCATAGAATTCATTCTCACTTGCTTTGTTGCTATTGTTCTTTCCATTTATAATATGGTAGTCATTGCGTATGTTATTTTTGTCTTTCTTCTTCCCTTTGGATCATATTCCTCTGATTCATCCCATTTAGCCTTTCTTATAGCCCAGCAATAATGCATTACAATTATGAAACGAAACTTACTTAAACATTTCTCAAGCCATGAGCATCTATTTTGCTTCCATTTCTTTACTACCACAAAAATTGTTTCTTTGAGTATTTTGGTGTATACGGACCCTTCATTTTTATTACTAAATGGCTTGGGGTATATATTTAGAATTGGAATCTCTTGGTCAAAGGGTATAGACATTTTAGGCATCCTTTTCATAATTCTAAATTGTTTTCCAAAATGCTTGGACTGATTAACTTCTTTTCCAACAGGAGTGAAGGGAACAGAGATATTTACTAACTATGTTCTAGGCATTGTGCTAAGCATCTTATAAATATCTCATTTATCCTCACAACAACCCTGGGAGGTTGATGCTATCTTTATTCCCATTTCTTAGTTAAGAAAACTAAAGTGAATGGGGAATAAGTGATTTTTCCCAGTGCCGTACACCTAGTAAATGGGTGGCAGATTTAAACTCAATTATTCCTGACTTCAGGCCCAGTGCATACACAGTGTTATAGCCATATCAGCAACATTGCCTCCTGCTGCACCTTGCCTGCTTTCTCATGACCAAGACTTCCTGGAATAATTTCCATTAAGGAAGGGAAATAAAAGCAGTCCCCATCTCCTTGCTAATCACATTATTAGCAACATGTCCCCCACCATCCTCTCCTCAAAAAGTAAACAAATAAATGAATGTAAGATCTTTGTAAAAGTAAAAGTAGTTTCTCCAAGGGAAAAACTTAAAGCCTAACTCCTGCCTTAGAATACTATGCACATAGTATACCACCCATAAGTACCCCTCAATTGAGAGAGATTTTAAAAACATTTCATAGGAATTCATGCCCACATAGATCAAGAAGAAGATCCTCAGTGTATCAGGTGGACCATTAAAGAATTTTGATCAAAAGACAAGGACCGTTGTTGTATGGGATTAAAAGGCATGGGTGGGTTGCAATCAAGGGTATGCTGGTAAATGTTTATCAACTGAGCTCTCTGGAGGGCAAAAATGTACACACACATTTTTAAGTTTTATCTATGTTGTTAACACTTTCTTAAATCTAGATAATAAAAGAAATCAAGTCCTGATTAGTGGTAATTTCTTATTTCTTAAGCATCAACATTCATAAAACTGGCTCTCACAAGTAGATTAGAGATAGCTCCAGCACTCCACTGGTTGTGATCTATGCCATTGGTAGGAATACCTACAAATGTGAAATCACAAATCTGTTGAACATCTATAGGAATGGAATATAAAATTAAGGGTTCTAAGTTTGAAGGATAAGAATTTTAATCACACACAATTCTGATTTATGCTTTTATTTCCATCGATAAAACCCAGTTGCTCACAAGCAAAGAACTATGGAGTAATCTTAAGTTATCAGTGCATAAGAAAAGATTAGAATGTATATTTAAATGGGAGTGGAGGGAGAGATGATCAGCCAGACACAGTAGCTGACTAATATTTGTCAAAATGTTGTTAATATTTTGTTCATTAGTGGTTCTACATCACCCACAAAAATTAATTGTATGAATATATAGCATGGCATAGTAGATAGAAGGACAATTTTAGAATCAGGAAAGATGAAGCTGAAATTCTGCTTCTGGGGGCTCAGTGAATAAAGCACCAGACCTGGACTTGGGAGAACCTGAATTCTAAGCTGGCCTCAGATACTTACTAACTGTGTGATCCTCGGCAAATCACTTAACCCTGATTGTCTTCCCCCTTCCCCCCAAAAAAAATCTTTGTCTGACTTGCATTAACTGTATAATCATAGTCAAGTCACTCGCTTAACCTTTCAGGACCCCTGGCAACTTTCTAATACTCTAAATTACAGAAGAATTGTTGATCTGGCTAATGGAAGACTGCTCAATGAGAGTATAATCCTTACAACATACATTCTATACTTTACTTGGTATCTTCTCACATGGATGGAGTCTTACACCTGCATCGATGATTGAGGTTTCCATACCAGGAAAAATCAATGCAACTGAGCAATGAAATTTCAATTCCGGAAACAAAACCAAACAAACCCCCAGACACACTTATCCCCACAAAACAGTAATAAAAATATAAGTGAATTATTGTCTTAGGTGAAAGAAGAGTTCTTTTTTCAAACTAGATTGCTTAAATATATGCCTTGACAGAAATTGTGAGATGGCATTAAAATGATTGGAATCAGCTTTAACCAAGCTTTCTGAAAACCTTCCAGCCAGCAAGTAGTCTGGAGATAGCTCATCTTATAACTGTACCAATGCCAACTGGCATCTAGGCAAGATGTTTAGTATTGCACTCAGTACATCTTTTAGCTCACATCTTAGGAAATTTATGGGACCCAAGGAAACTCTGAACTATATAGTAGAATCATTTCTCCTAAGGCAGTCTATAGTTATTAGACTGGGGCCTTATAGTCAGTCTGCACCAGAGAAGAGGAGGATATTGTCAAAAAGTTGCCTGACCTGGTCTTTGGGATATCTGTGGGTCATGCAACACCCTGTTGCTGTCATGGAAACCACAGGCCATAATGCCCCAGAAAGACATGTAAATTATGTTTTCTAAGAAGAAACTGATGCAGTCAGGAGAATATTTGATAATCAGACTCATGGTGAAATGAATTGAATATATTTTCTCTCCAGAACCTTGTGCAACTCATCGTAATGGTGAGAAATGGGTAATGGAGAGCATCAGAGAGAATTCCATTCTTTTAAAGTTCCTAAAACACTTTTAAAGTCCTAGGTCAGGGGTGGGAACCTGTGGCCTTGAGCCCACAAGTGGCCCTCTCGGTCCTCAAGTGTGGCTCTTTTACTGAATTCAAACTTCCTATAACAATTCCCCTTGATAAAAGGATTTGTTTTGTAAAACTTGGACTTGGTCAAAAGGCCTCTCTCAAGGACCTAGAAGGCCACATGTGGCCTTGAAGCCATAGGTTCACCAACCCATCCTAAGTCCATTAGAAACTCTTCCCCCTTCCATAGACAGCAGAAGCAATTAGAGGTGATTTCTGCTCATTTCATATGTATTGGGATGAAAGTTTGAGGTTTTTAAAAGAATAAAATGAAAACAAAAAAAGATAAAAGCAATTTTTATCCCTCTTTTACTATATTAAGCCAAAAGAAAGCCTTGTACTCTTTTCTTTAGAATTGCCCCTTTCACTGCTAGGTAGAAGGGGAAGCATATATCCCCTAAGATTAAGTTGAATTTCTTGCAGAACCTTGATTAGGATATCGTATATCTTTTCTTTTTTTTGGAGGGAGTGGGACAGTTTAGGAAGAAAGAAGGATTTTGTCTAGTACAGCTTCTGTCTCAACAACTACCTCCGTTTCAGAATCTGCTCTAACACATAAATACACAATGACATGATTTCAACACATCTAACAAGCTATCGGTAGCTTCTACTCTTAGATTGCTGCTTGAGTCCCAGAGACATTAAAGGACTTGCCCATAGTAATTTAGTATCAGATGTAGAATTCAAACTTGGGTCTTCTTATCCCCAAGTCCTGCCCCCTATCAACTATATAGCACTGCCAACTGAACAATTTATCAAGGACCATTGTATATTCTCTTGTTCAAATTTGTTCTCATCCCATCATCCCACATGGGATCCCACATAAGATCAAAAACTTGGAGTTGGATGGAAGCTCAGAGATAATTGAATTCAACTCCCTCATTTTACAGATGATGAAACTAAGGCCAAATGAGGTCAAGTGATTTGCCCAGGGTCACATAGCCAGTAAATGTCTGAGGAAGAATTTAAACTGAGGTTTTCTTAACTGTCAGCCCAACCCCCTGTCCACTGGAGCATCTGCCTGCGTTTATTCAACTTTTTTTTTTACAAAGTTGCTTATCAAGACTCTTTTGTGATTCTAGAAATTCCATACATTTCATTGTTCATAATTTTCCAGTCTGAGGAAAATAAATATTCTCTCCATAACATCTAATAATTTTATACTCTAAACAGTCAATCCTTCACGCAGCTTCTGTGCTTTGACTCTGCCAACATTATGAAACTATCATTTGAGACTTGGTACAAACAGAATTGTAATGCAAGTGTAAAGGTTCAGGAAATAAATGTAACATAATGATCATCTGGATAATTATTTTTATTTTTTTTCTTGGAGTCTTAATTAAATAAAAATATGAAAAAAAATTATTTAGAACCCTTTGGGATGGGTCTATGAAAACATCATCATTGAACTGTAAAATGTTTATGAAACTAATAAGATGGATTGCTGTTTATAAAATGGACCATGGAATAGCAAAGCAAATCTAACAACCTTGGTAGCTAGAAATCAGACATGCTAATCGTTTTAAGCACAATTGCAATGCCACACAAGTGAAAGATTCCTCAGGCCACAACTTCTCAAAGCAAGGTTAATTTGAAAAAAAAAAGTAAAACAAGTCATAAAATATTTTTATAAGCATTCTGAGGTTAATTTATAATCTATTCCAATTTTCTGACTCAATAGTTTCCTCGGTATAAACTTTACTCTCCATGAGAATCCATAGAAAAAAAAATCACCGTCCTCTATGGCATGAGGCCAGGACAGCTCTCCAGGGGACAGTTGCATTCCTCTTTCCCAGAAGTAACATGAAGGCTATAGGTAACCCTCAGACATTCTCTCGTTGGTTAGCTCATGGCCATTTTCCCTGTTGTTATCAATTTCATGTGCCCTTCTGAAAGATTTTCCTGGATAGCTGTATATGATTACATAACTGCAACAATAATAGTCTTGCCTGAAGGGCAAAACCTGGTAGAAGAGCTAAGATGTAGAGAGTGAGGATGATGTCTCTGGTCCAGTGGATTTTTTGTTCTTTAGCAGGCTGAAGTCAATCAGAAATACGTTCTAAATTTCAAACCACTTGCTTGAACTGTAACGAGGCAATGATAACAGTAGATGTTTATATGGGATTTTAAATGTTGCAGAGTACTTCACATATCTCATTAAAAAAACAAAACTGTGAGGTAGATGCTACTATTATCCACACTGTAGAGACCAGGAAACTGCAGGTTTAAAGAAATATTTCAAGAAACTAGGATATGATTTTCTATATAAGAATTAAGTGAACAAGTAAGCAAGGTACTAGTCATTTTATGTTGGCCTATCCCTAAAGCCTTACGTGTTCATTATGAAATACAACACACAGTTTTAAATTGCTATTGCTCTCAGTCAGTTTCATGCACAACTCCCTTACTTTTTTATATTCCGTTGCCTAGTGAACCAGTTTTTTTTCAGTTAAAAATGCATAAAGTCAGTGTCAGATGATGAAAAGTTATTGTCAAAGTTAATTCTGTTCCTTTAAATGCCATCATTCAGTTTTGATGGTGTGTCATGTCTCCATAGACTTTAAAGATTATGTAGCCCAATGTCCTCATTTTACAGGGAGGTACACTGAGAATCAAGGTCACATGAGTAGTGAATAGTAGGGCAAATATCCTGTAACTCTCAGGCCAACACTCTTTCTACCACCTTCTGGGGCCCTGATGACTAACAGTGCTAATCTGCTCATACAAACTCTGTCACGCTTGGAAACATTTGCTCATGGAAAACAATTTTACTAATTTGATTCATTTTCTCTACAAACATGAAAATGTCTCAAAGATGCCTTTGGAGATATATCTTGAAAATGTTCTTCCCATCCTCAGTTGGGCCTGTCAAAATTAAAACTGTAGGTGTGGCCAGAATGAATTTAATTCAATATATCTTAGAACGGATATCATTTGCCCCAGAATTTAGGGGCTCTGAATCTCTGAGTGTCATTTGATAGTATATTTTTCTAGATAAAAGAGAGTTAAAACATCATTTTGATTAGTTCAAAAGGACAAAAGTAATGACCTAATTCTATTTTAAAAAAGAGAAAGAAATCTGTTGACATATTTCTCTGGAGTCGAATGGTGTCAGAAGATAAATTACTTTTTTTGAAATGAGCATTGCAGAGCATAAAGCAAAGACAATATGAGCAATCAAAGAGAAACAGGATGTACTTTCTGCTGTAATGAAAGTAATGATTATAGGGGAAGGTGTTTTCTATTTTTCAAGAAATGAAAAATCTGCCTATTGACATTTATTACCTTTTAAGATTGACTAAATCATTGAAAGAGACAATCCTTCAGGTATAATCTACTGTCAGTCTTAGGAAGCTCAGAGTTATAATATTTGGGGTATAGGGAAGTGTTGAATAAATTGTTTTTCATCCTAGTCCTTTACTATATTGGCAGATATCTGTGTGGTATAGGCCCAGGAGCTCTTACTACTTATGATAATAAGAACAGATCCTTATAAAGCACTTTGAAGTTTGCATATAATTTAGATGTCCCAGAGAGCTTCACAAAAATACTCACAGATAGGGGTATTTTATAGATGAGGAAACTGAGGCACAGAAAGGTGAAATGTTTTTGCCTGGAGTTAGAAAGTGGGTGTTGAAGGAAGAATTTGAACTCAGGTTTTCAAGTTGAGCCCTCTAACAACTCGGGCATTAAGAGACACAATGCTGGACCTGGAGACATGGAAACCTAAGTTCAAATCCTACCTCAGACATCCTGGGCAAGTCACTTGATGTATCTCAGCCTTACTTTCTTCATCTTTAAAAGGGGATAATAATAGGATCTACTTCACAAGGTTGTTGAGATTAAAAGTATTCATAAGCATAAAAATATAAGTATAATTATTTTGTGTAATGTTTTTGTTATGCTGTACAATCACCTGGTTGTCTTAAGAGTAACACAAAGGCACTATAAGATCACATTCATGATTTTCAGCTCTTTGAATGATACAATATTCCTTTCTTTACTCTTCTATCAGTGGTGCAGAACAAGGAAAAAAGCATCCTCCACTCTCACTTTCTTGCCCTCTGTACAAGAGTAAAGCTCCCATTCTGACATAAATCTAAGTTACTGTTGGGCCAGAGATGCTGTCTTTGACTTTGGGGAGAATTTTTTTTAAGTCAACCTTATATGTAAATTTGAGGGTTATGAAGAGAATCTCATAATTTACATGACTTTGCAAGTGAAAACCACTTGAGGCATGTTATCCCGTTTTATATTTAACCTTATGAGTTAGGTAATACATGTTTCACTATTTTCATTTTACAGGTGGGGAAACTGAGGTTCTTAGAGGTTAAGCGATTTGTGTAAGGCTATAAAACTAATAAATGCTAGGATAAGGACTTGAACCAAAATCTTTTAACCCTGGGTCAAATAAGACCTGTGACTTATTGTGATGTGCATCATATTGTAGTTCTTTAAATTCTCCAAGTTTCAGCTTTCTATTGTGTTTAACAATGAGCATCTTGCTGACCTGCCTAAGGCTATGGTCATGAAAAGGTGTTTAGAGATCATGGAATGCAAGCAGTAAAGTCACCTCTATGATGAACTTCTGGTCATACTCTAGGGAATAGGATGGTTTGGTGGTTAGTGTGTGGAGCTGGTATACCCAGGAACATATTTGGTCTTAACTTCAGCACTTACCTCATTTGCAACACTAAAAAAAAATAAAAATAAAAAAAAGAATGATGCCTTTTGTTTTTATGTCAAAAATATTTCTAGATATATTCTCCTAAGCTCAACCTTACTCTTTCCATTAGACTTCCTTTTTAATAATACTTTTTTTTTAAAGAAAAGAAAATGAAAAACAAATGAAACTAACACAGTGACCTTGTTTGGTAGAGTTTTCAACATTCAGTGCCTAGAGTCACCCCATTCCCTATAAAGAAAGACTTTTCTCTAGAGGCAACATTGGTCATCACAATTATGCAGAGTTATGCATTGCATTAGTATGCTTTTCAATTATATTATTATAGCCCTGGCATATATTATTTTCCTGGTTCTCATTGTTCAGTTGTTCATACAAGTATTCCCAATTGCTGTAAATTCTTTGTATTTTTCATGCAGTATGGCACAATAATATTCCCACAGGAAACATTTAATAAGTCATCATGACCAAAGGCACCAAATCTTTGTTGCACCCTGAAAAATATAGATTTTTCAGACCTAGTAGGGGATATCATGAGGAATATTTAATGAGTACTTAACCATGCAGTTTTCTAAAAAAGCATCTATAGAAATGAAAAGCTGCCTATAGAGTTGGAAAGAAAGATTACATGGACAAGAAGTAGGGAAAAATTATTCTATGTCACTTTCATTATGAGCTTACATTCACCTTCAGGCATTTCTGATTAGTTATGAACTAATTTTCCATCCTCATTTCAAATGCCATGATGCTAATCTCTTTGTAATGAAACCTGGTGAGAGCACCACTCTTACTTTATGTTTTTTCAGCTGTATGTTCTTCATTTTGCATGCCCTAGTATGCTAGCACTGGGTATTTTAATTAGTCAAAATGTAACTTAGTAGAACAGATAAGCCAAGGCAATTTTTTCTGTGATCCATAAAATCCTATTACAACTTGGTTTTAGCAGTTTTTTACCCTAGCCAGCATTCAAGAAAAGGAAAGGCAGAGCCTTCCCATAGTTCAGACTTGTGCAAAATAATATCAATATAAAAGCCAACCATGAGCCCCCATCTGTGACTTTCACATGCCCATACCTTCCTAATAAACTGTTATAACACGAGAGCTCTTCTATAAGGACACATTACTAAGTCTGAGATATTTGTATGAAGTACTCTTATGTTGTTCTTCTTTGGGGGAAAGATCATCTATGCACAGATCATCCTGGGAATTTGCCTAGAGAAACAGAGATGGAGGAAAAACCCATTCCCAGCCTACTGTAATGTTACTACTCTTAATTTTAACTCTTCATCAAGCTTAATTCTGGGGAAATCACTGCATTTTATGTGATATCTATGGAGTCCTTTAATAGCAATGCCACTTGTTGCTGGGGGGAAATAGCTCCAAAAATGCCACTTCCAAAATGTTTTTTTTTAAAGCAAATGATCTGATAATTTTGTTTCTTTACAGTTTGCAAGCCACAATGGGAATGAGTTCTGTTAATATTGATATTTGACTACACTCCATTTTCAATTTCCTATAATTTTATACTTTCTCTTATCCTTTTAGAAAGGTACAGAAAATTCCATTTAGATTGAAACCAATATTTCTGATTCTATGATCTGTCAGAATATAACTCATGAAATCTTGAAAATCATGTATTTAATATGTTAAAGGAGCTAGCTGAATGCTTATGGAATGGGTTTCTACAGAAGACTCATATCTTTCTCTCAACTAGACCTATTGATACCTTTAGGAAACACTGCCTTTATCTGGGGAGGTAGACCTGAGGGACATAGAGACCATTTAGCAACCTTTCCTTTATCCTGGATGCTCAGGAAAGTAGGGTCTGATTAAATAACAAGAAAAACATCAGGAGCACTATGGGAAGAAGATTAACAAAGGATTAAAGGCTAGGGTGAATGGGAAGAGAGAAACAGAAGGCTCCAATATGTGTCCATGAAATACAATAAAACCTGCAGTTGTATTTCCTATGTGCCTATTTATTTATTGACCACTTCAGAATGCTCTTCATTGTCTAGATTTTAACTTGTAAATGACCTCACATGTAACAGGCACTTATATTCCAGTACCAGAGAAGAACCCAAGTAATTCAGTCTGGCACCTAGCCCAGAAGTGTCCTTCCTGAATCCAGAAAGCTCACATTTTTCTGAGAAGCTAGGAGAATTAAGGCAAGTCTTTCTGTCTGAGGTTTAAAAATAGCACAGTCCACTCACATGGATAAAAGGGGAACATAATAGTCAGGAAATAGGGAGAATGTAGAAATATGTCTCGTAGAAATATGCCATATAGGCAGAGTAATGCCATATAGGACTACTCCTGGTATCACGGGGTCACAGATATAGAACTGGAAGTGACTTCAGTGGTCATCTAGTAAAACCCTCTCATTCTCATTAGGAGACTGAGGCCAGGAGAAGTGAATTAGTTCAATTAGACTCCAGCTACCCAGCAAGATCTTTAATATCACTAGAACAGAATGTTGGCATTTGACATATGTTTTATGTTGATTAGTTGGTTGGTTGGTTTTGTCACATGCTACCAAGGGTGAGCTGGAGATGGCTCAAAATGGTTCAAAAACTAATTGGCAAATTTTCAGTGTGTTGGTTAATCATTCTGTAGAAGAAAGACACTATTTTTCCCTTGCGGAATGGCAAATACGACCAACTACAAAATCACAACTTAGAAACTTGTTGAATTACAGTATTTTTATGAAGAACGTGAATATCATAGGAAGACTGAGTGTTCCATTTTGCCAGGTGTTATCAAGTGGCAGCAGGACATTCAATTAAAACAAAACAAAACAAAACAAACAAACAACCTTTTTTTCAGATGGGAAAATGCAGACCAAATAGTGAGGGAAAACATTTAAAGGATAGATTTGAAACTCATCTACCATACAGAGGATGATTGAAATAGGGATACAAGATGATTTCTCTGAAGGCCCAAGTGAAAAAGGAAATCATTAGGAGGCCAAGTGCAGAATCTTGTCAGGGGGTGGTAATGAGGCAAAGAACATTATTCATGAAAATCTAGATTGACAAAGACATAATTGTGGTTAACTATTTTCAAAATTCAATGGAAGCTGTATGATATTCTGTGAAAGTTTCAACTGTGCCTGTATTTTGCTTTCATAAAATATAATGCCATTAAGAGGCAGTCTACTAGTAAGTACACTTTTCAATTTGTTTAGAAATTAGGAAGCGATTCCCCAGGGAGACTTTTGGGGGGAAGAAAATTTAAGATGCATCAAAAAGTATATGGGAAGGTTAACTTGGTAGGTCATTTCATTATTATGTGCCTCAGTTTACCTATAAAATAAAATCAGTGCCCATCTATTTAATCCTGGTGGCAAACTGAACACTTGGAGGCAGTGTGGTGGAGTGGAAAGTACAGAGGCCTAGGGATTCTAAATCACATTCTGGAACACTTGTTAGCCAGACATCCTTAAGCAAGTCTCTGTTGCCTCTGAGGACAGGATATGCTGGCAACATTAGCTCATACTTTGACGGATGGGAGAAGAGAGAGTAGGCCAATTGTTTACACATATGGATACCAGAATGCTGAAAGGAAAGTTAGCAGAAAGAGAAAAATTCTAAGGGAATGATGAGAGGTTTCTTCCTTAGCCAATCTTGGGTGGCTGCAGGGAGCAATCAATAATATGGAGGATGTGGAAGGCCTTATTAAAAGAAGAAAAAAATTCGAGGCAAACACTCATAGTTGACACCTTTAGAAATTCTGGAATTTGAAATAGCAAAATTTTTTCAGATTTCTCTTGGGTAAGTGGGATTCTTTAAAACCATTCTCATAATTGCACATAGAAAAAGAATCCTTTTCAGGTCCAGGATTTTTGTTGGCTGGGTAAGAAATGGGTGGGGATGAAGAGAGGGGTTGAAGCATTCTCTGCTTTTCTCACTTGGCATATTCATTGTAGAATACATCAGGCCCAGACAGAAAACTGTAAGGTAGCACTGTTCTAAGGGGCCTTAAAAAAGTTAATGTCATCTACACTATCAGAGGGTAGTTCCCTGGATGCTACTGGTGAGTAGGAACAGACATCTGAAGTACACTGAAGTTTATTGAGAAACTGGATTGTAGAGATTATGGTAAATTCTTTCATTTTCCTGTGAAACTATATTTTGGAAAACTTTTTGCTGTCAATTAAAGTTCTTTTGTGTTAAAAAAAAGAAAGAAAAAAAAGAAAAAAAGTTTATCTTTGATAAAAAGGACTTTCCAGCAATATGAAATACTGATTTCCCCATATGCTACCCACAAGTGACTAGTTCCTTGAAACTGTATTAAGAATTTTAGATATGTATGCCAGAAATACTTCCCAGATGCCACAACTTCAGATAATAGCAATTTGTAACTTAAAGCAATAACAAAACAAAAACAAATTTAGAAAAAAAATCAGAGGCAAAAATATTATAAAATGGATTCTAACCATATGGAATTTCTGGCTTTGAGAATTAATATCAATTAAAGAATGACTTTATAGATAATAAATCCATGATAGTTTATTTAGGAAAAATCATGATGAGACTACAACCCAATCATTGTGAGGTTAGAACAGAGTTACATATTCAATTCAATTCAACAAACATGTGTTATGCACCTACTATAAAGGAGACACTGGGCTATGTACTTGTTACACAAAGACAAAAAGGAGCTATTCTGTACCATGAAAGAGCTTATATTCTAAACACATTTGAGGAGATACCTCCAGTACACAGTAAGTTAATAGAAAGCATATAGAAAGTAAATGTGTGTGTGTGTGTGTGTGTGTGTGTGTGCACATGCATGTGTGTGTGCAGGAGGACAGAAAGATCTAATGTAGGAAGTAGTGCCTGAATTGTGCTTTCTGAAGAAACCATTAAATGTACAAGGTGATGGTCTAGCCATACTAGATCTCAAACTGTATTACAAAGCAGTAATTATCAAAACAATCTTGTACTGGTTAAGAAATAGAATGGTGGATCAGTGGAATAGATTAGGTACACATTACATTAATAGTAAATGACTACAGTAATCTAGTATATAATAAACCCAAAGATCCAAACTTTTGGAGCAAAAACTCATTATTTGACAAAAACTGTGAGAAATCTGGAAAAAAAATATGTGGCAGAAACTAGGTATAGACCAATATCTCACACTGTATACCAAGATAAGGTCAATGTGGGTACATGATTTACACATTAAGGGTAATATCATAAGCAAATTAAGAGAGCATGGAACAATTTATTTGTCAGATATATGGATAAGGGAAGAATTTAGGACCAAAGAAAATATAGAGATCATTACAAAATGTAAAATAGATAATTTTGATTATATAAAATTAAAAAGTGTTTGCACAAACAAAACCGATGCAACCAAAATTAAAAGGACACAAAACTGGGGGGAAATCACAACAATTATCTTTTATAAAGGGCTCATTTCTCAAATATTTAGAGAACTGAGTCAAATTTATAAAAAAAAATAGAGATCATTCCCCAATTGATAGTCAAAATATATGAACAGGCAGTTTTCAGACAAAAAAATCAAAGCTATCTATAATCTCATGAAAAAATGCTCTAAATCACTATTGATTAGAGAAATGCAAATTAAAACAACTCAGGTACCACGTCACACTTATCAGATCATCTAATGTGACAAAAAAAAAAAAAGAAAAATGATAGCTGGTGGAGGGGATGTGGGAAACCTGGGACTCTAATGCATTTTTGGTGGAGTTGTGAACTGATCCAACTATTCTGGAGAGGAATTTGGAACACCAAAGGATTATAAAACTGCGCATACGCATTGATCCAACATTACCACTTCTAGGTCTATATCCCAAAGACATTAAAAAAAAGTGGTAGTGGGCGGAGAGAAGGACCCATTTATGCAAACATATTTATAGCAGTTCTTTTTGTGGTGGCTAAGAACTGGAAATCGAAGGGATGCCTATCATTTGGGAAATAGCTAAACAAGCTGTGGTATATGATTGTAATGGAGTATTACTGTGCTATAAGAAATGATAAGCAGGATGATTTCAGAGAAAAAAATGTAGAAAGACACATATGAACTGAAGTGAACAGAACCAGAAGAATGTTGTACACAGCAATAGTAGTATTGTATGATGATCAACTGTGAAGGACTTAGCTATTCTCAGCAATGCAATGATCTAAGACAATCTCAAAGGAATATTGATGAACCATACTATCTGCCTTTGGAGAAAGAGCTAATATTGTTTGAATGAAGACTAAAGCATGTTATTTTTTCACTTTCTTTTTTCACTTCTCCTTTTATTTGAGTCTTCCTATATAAAAAGACTAATATGGAAATGTTTTACATGATTGCATATGTATAGCCTATAGCTGATTGCTTGCTGTTTCATGGAGAGAGGAGGAGAAGGAAGAGAAGATAGAATTTGAAACTCAAAACTTTAAAAAAATGCTTAAATTGTTTTAACATGTAATTGGGGAAAAACAAAATATATTAAATTCAAAATATATATACAATGTGGAGATAAGTAGGGACTAATCACATCACAGACATGAGAGAGACTTTTGCAAAGTCAAGGAAGTAGAAGATGGAAATTCATTGACAATAAATAGCTAGCAGTTAGTTTGACTTGAACAGAAAATAAATAGAAGGCAATGATATTTGGAAAGGTAATTTGGAGGTATAAGGTGAGATTATTTAAATGCCAGGCTAAAAAACTGAATTTTATCCAAATTTTTTGCTGAACTTTATTCTTTATTTCCAATGCCAATTGTGTCTCTTTGCCTGTACATCTCCACTAACACCTATCATTCTAAATCAGTGATTTTGAACTCACATAGAAACAACAGATTTTTTTCATATATTAACTTAGAAAACCACAAATTAACATCATATATGTTGTACAGTATTTTTATTTATTTTGTTGAACATTTCCCAATTACATTTTAATCTGATTGGGCCTGCACTTGGAACTTTGAAACTTCTGCTTTAAATGTCTCTAATAGAAGTTATCCCCTATTTCTCTGAATCACTTCTTCCAACTTCCCTATTTTTATTGAAAGGACCATTGCCTTCTAGCCACCCAAGTTTAAAACCTGGGACCTAGTTCTGACTCTTCCTTATTCCTCAAGATTTTTACCAAATCACACACACTTTTTCATTGGGCCCTCTATTCACTCATAAAACCACAACCATGGCTCAGATCCCTAAGAACACTCACAAAAAAACTACAAAGATTTAAGAGTTGGGACAGACCTCAGCAACCATCTAGTACAGAGGTTCTTAACCTGGGGTCCATGAACTTATGAGATAAATAGCTAGTTAGCTAGCTAGCTCTATATAGATAGTTAACTCAACTTTAAAACAATTGGTTTAGTTCGTATTTTTTTATATTTTATTCTATTCATTTAAAATATTATCCTGAGAAAGGGTCTAAAGCCTTTGCCAGACTGCCAAAGCAGGAGATGCCACACAAAAAGTTTTAGAACCCTGGATCAGGTCCAACCTATATATCAAAGAAATCACTGAATCTACTAAGTGGTTATCTAGATTCTGCTTATATGTGGAGGAGGCACTCATCCTATGGAAAGGTGGCACATTCAAGTTTTGCACACTCAGTAGGACGACTGAAGCTAGGGCAGCTAGGTGTACAGTAGATAAAGAGCTGAGCCTGGATTCAGGAAGACTCATGTTCCTGAATTCAAATCTAGCCTCAGACACTTACTGGCGGTGTGACCCTGGGCAAGTCACTTAACCCCATTTGCTTCAGTTTCTTCATCTATAAAATGAGCCGGAGAAGGAAATGGTAACAGTTCCAGTATCTTTGCCAAGAAAAGCCCAAATGGGGTCACAAAGAGTCAGCTACGACTGAAATGATCAAACAACAACGCCAACCACGATGACTGTTGCGGCAGCCTCATCATTGTACTCCTTGCCTGTTTCCTCCAATGAAAATCTGTCTTTAGCATAGTTGACAAAATATTCTTTCTTAGTCACACACTCTCCTACTTAAACCATTCCATTTTCCAAACCAAAACCTTCAGAAGATCCTTGACATTTGTAAGTTAAAAAAGAAGCTCCTTATCCCAGGCTATAAAGGCATCCACAGCAAAGGTCTAACCTGTATGTAGAGGCAGCTAGGTGGCGTAGTGCACAGAGCTCTGGGCCCAGAGTCAGAAGATCTGAGTTCGAATCTCATATCAGGCACTTACCAGCTGTGTGACACTGAGCAAGTCACTTAAACTCGGTTTCCTAAAATGGAATAAAATGTGATGTTTGTAGAGCTCTGTAAAGCAGTTAGCAAAGTGCCTGGCACATAGCAGGTACTATGTAAATGCTTATTCCCTTTCCCTTCTCTTTTTTTCTGGGTTGTTTCCTTATTTCATGTTATTCCTTTTGATACATTCTACGTTCCACATAAACTACAGCATTCATTATTTCCCAAACTTGACATCATGCCGTCTTCTGCCTCTAGCTATTCATTATTATCTCATACTCCTTCCTACATGTTGCTACAGATAGAATGTTACATCTGGAATCAAGAAAACCTGATTTTAAAGCCAATCTCAGATCCCTTCTAGCTGTGTGATCCTGGGCAAGTCACTTAACCTCTGTCTGCCTCAGTTTCCTTCTCTGTTATAAGGATGGGAGTAACAATAGGAAAAATCTCCCACAGTTGTTGTGAGGATAAAATGAGGAAACACTTGTAAGCACTTTGCAAACTTTAAAGCATTCCGCAAATGTTGTTATTGTTATTTTCTTTATCATCATTATCACAATCATCATAATCATTTTTTCTCCTTCAAAGCTTAGTTCAGTTCAGTTACCTTCCCTTCTATGAAAATATTACTGGATTTGTCCAGATGAAAATATTCTCTCCTTCCTGAAATTTCCCAAGTATTGTTGTCCGATTGTTTCATTATTCCCTATCTTATGTTATATTAATCTCTGTGTGTGCTGCATATCCCCTCAGTGGAATATAAACAGCCTCAGTCCAAGGTCTACATTTATTCATTCCAGTGTTAAACATACTACCTTGTCAACTGTAGATGCTTAATAAATGTTTGCTGAATATTTTGAATGAATATTTGATAAAAATCAAGCTGTCCTACAACACATTATTTGGTATAACCACCATCATAGAATCACTGAGCTAAATGAAATATAGGTCTGATATGCAATGAAATTTTTTATGTTTTATGATGAATTCATGATATATTGTCTTAAAATGATGGAGAAAACAGGTTATACCATCTTGGTACAATTTTTAAAAATCAATAAGATTACAAATTTATATTTATAAATGCAATGCTCTTCTTGCTTCCAGCTGTCCCTCATTCTTTCTCCTGGCCACATTTAAGTATCCCTCTAGAAAACATATATAGCTAATCATAGAAAAAATCAAACAAAAAACAAAATGAAATGAAATGTAATACAGTTAGCAATCAAAAAACATTAAGTAAGTATTATGTGCCAAGCATTTTGCTAGTTGTGAGGATACAAAGAGAGCCTGTCCTCAAGAAACTCACGTATGTTTACATACATAGATGGATATACACGTGGAGGTGCTTATAAGTTCTATATCTAGGGAAAATAAAGTATGGAGGAAAGAATGTTGAGCTTAAATAGTGGAGAAATCTGGTTTCAAATCCCATCTCTTATTCTTGTCTGACACAGCGTTCCAGTGGATGCTACATTTTCACAGGACTGCCCTCACTGGTGGAGGAGGGAAGGTACTAGAGACACTCACCACAGGGAAGTTTCTAGGAATTATTTTCCCTTTAAATTTATTATTTACTTTTTTTTTTTTAGCATTCTTTACATTTTTTTTATTTCTAGATTATGTCTTTTCTTTTTACTCCCCAAGCAAAATGATATCAATTACACTTGCCAAATCATTCAAAACACATTTCCACATTAGCTATATTGCAACACATACACAAGTGAGAAAATTATACTTCTGTTTACATCCAGAGTTCATCAGTTCTCCCTCTGGGGATGGATAGCATTTTTTTAAAATAATGAATCCTTTGGAATTGTTTTGGATCATTGCATTTGTTAGAGCAGCTAAGCCTTTCACAGTTGATCATCATTACAATATTGCTGTTACTGTGTAGGATGATCTCCTGGTTCCGCCCACTTCATTTTGCATCATATTGGTTTTCCCATGTTTTATCTAAAACCATCACCCTTGTTATTTCTCATAGCAAAGTAGTAAGCCATTACAATCATGCCACAACTTGTTCACCTATTCCCCAATTGATGAGCATCCCCTCAATTTTGAATACTTTGCCACACCAAAAAGACCTGCTATAATTTTTTATTACATATAGTTTTTTTTCCCCTTGGGAAGGCACTAGAAATAAGAGTGATTAGAAAAGGCTTTAAGAAGAAGATTAGATTTAAGCTGAAACTTAAAGGAAGCCAGAAAATCCAAGAAGTTTAGAAGAGAGACAGATTGTGAAAATGCTCAGAGTTGAGAGACAGGGTCTCTTTTTCAAAGTGTAGCAAGGAGGCCAGAATCAATGGATTGGATAATGTATGGTGTCACAGGACTAGAAAGTTGGCTGGAATGAAAGCAATAGATTATGAAGGGTTTTGAATGCCACAACATTTTTTTTAAATTTTATTTTGGAGGTGATAGGGAGACTCTGGAATTTCATGAATGGTGAGGGGAGGGGTGGGTTGCCATGGTCAGACCTGCACATAAAGGAAAAATGGTGGTTGAGCAGAGGGTGGATTAGAGTGGGGGAAAAAAAAACTTGTGGCAAGCAGGCAATACTATCAGGTTATTGCAGTAATCCAGAAGTGAGGAGATGAGGGCCTGCACCAGAGTGGTCACAGTATAAGAGGAGAGAAGGGTACATATTTAAGAGATGTTATAAAGGTGAAATTGACAGGGTTTAGTGACAGATTGGATCTTGGTGGGGTTATGAGAGAGGAGGAGGACACCTAGATGGAGAGCCTGGGGGATTGGGAGGATTGTGGTGTCTTTCATAGTAATGGGGAAGTTTGAAAAGGGCAAGGGTTTGGCAGGTACAATGAACTCAGCTTTAAACAGTTTGGGTTTAAGATGTCTATAGGCCATCAATTTGAGATGTCTGATAAGGAGTCAGATATGTGAAACTGGAGGTCAAGAGATAGGTTAGGGCAGGACAGGTGGCTTTAAGAATCATCACTATAGAGGAGATAATTGAATCCAGGGGATTTCATGATATTGCTAAGTGAAATAGAATAGTGGGAGAAGAGAGCAAAAAGACATAATCCTTTGTGACACCCAGAGTTAGTGGGAGTGACCTGGGTCAAAATCCAGCAAAGGAGACTGAGAATGAATGGTTAGCTAGAAGGAAAACTAAGAAAGAGTAGTGTCACAAAAACCTAGAGAAGTGAGTTTCAAGGTGAAGAAAGTACTGAACAGTGTCAAGGGCTGCAGAGAAGTCAAGGATGATTATTGAGAAAAAACATGCACTGAATTTGGAAATTGAGAGACTATTAGTAATTTTGGACAGAGTAGTTTCATTTGAATGATTAGGCCAGAAGCTAAATTGTAGACAGATAAGAAGAGAGTGAAAGTAGAGGATGTAGAGACACCTATTGTAGAAGACCGTATCAAAGAGTTTAGCTACCAAAGGCAAGAGAGATATGGAATGACAGCAAGGTTGGAAGGATCAAGTGAAGATTTTTTGAGTGTGGGGGAGACCTAAGTATATTTTTAGGCAATATGGAAAAAGCCAGGGGAGCCACGAATGCAGAGGAAAAAGGTAGTTGCTCTCACCCTCCCCTATCAACCTCTGAAAACCCAGAAAATATCACCCCAGAAAGAAAAAAGAAACAACAACCTGGAACAGCTGAACTAGAAGAAAGATGGGGAACAGCAGTGTAGCAGCCCCACAAAAGAGTCTCCCAGTGCCTCAGCAAAAATAAAGGAAGCAGCACTACAAAGGGCCCCAGGCAGATAAGCATCCTGCAGCGTTCATCTGAAAGGAGCTGAAGAAAGCAACCAAGAGTATTCCCAAAGTCCCAGCCTTGCTGATTCCAACCCAATACCAGGTAAGCTGTCAGACTCCAACTGTCAGTCAGGAGGAGATCCTGAAGCCCAGGTGGTAGAACAGGAAAACACCAACACTTGGACCTCCAAGTGCCTCAGTGAGGGTGGGGGAAACCAGCTTAGAAAACCACCAGGTGCCATGGCACTCTACCGCAAAGGAATCTCTCAGTGCATTAGCAGAAACGAGGAGAGGGAGGCAGCATTGCAAGGGGTGCTAGGCAGAAAAACACCCTGCAGAAGAAGGAGCTGAAGAAAGCTAAAGGAAAGGAAAAGCAGGCAGCCTAGAATTGCCTGAAAGTTCCAGCCTTGCTGATTCCAGCCCAACACCAGGTAAGCTGCCAAAACCCTACAGCCTCCAATTGCCAACATAAGAGGCCTCAGCACACAAAGCCAATGACCAAGACCTAGGCTCCCAACACAAGAAGCTTGGGTCAGTGCCCTCTGTTCCCCAGCAGGAGAGCTCAATCTCTTTAAAGGCCAGGGAATAAAGAAACCATGAGTAAAAAGAAACATACCATAGATTCATATTATGAGAAGAGTGAAGATCAAGACAGAAATTCTGAAGAGGATAACATTGTCAACAAACCCACATCTGCAACATCAAAAGGGAATATGAACTGGTCTGAAGCCCAAAAAGCCTTCTTAGAAGAGCTCAAGAAGGATTTTAAAAGTCTAATGAGAGAGGTAGAAGAGTCCTTAAAAAATACAATTGGCCAATTGGAAAAAAGTACACTGAAGAAAACAAATCCCTTAAAAATACAATTGGCCAATTGAAGAAGGAAGTACAAAAACTAACAGAAGAAAACAATCTGTTAAAAACTAGAATTGGACAAATGGAAACTAATGACTCTATGAGAGAGCAAGAATCAGTCAAACAGAAACAAAAAAATGAAAAAAACAGATGAAAACTAAAATACCTCATTGGTAAAACAACTGACCTGGAAAATCGATCCAGGAGAGACAATTTAAAAATCATTGGACTACCTGAAAATCATGATGAAAAAAGAGCCTGGACAGTATCTTTCAGGAAATCATAAAGGAAAACTGCCCAGAAGTCCTAGAACCAGAAGGTAAAATAACCATAGAAAGAATACACTGCTCACCACCTGAAAGAGATCCCAAATTGACAACACCAAGGAATATAATAGCAAAATTCCAAAATTACCAGATGAAAGAGAAGGTGCTGCAAGCAGCCAGAAAGAAACAATTTAAATATCATGGAACCACAGTCAGGATTACACAGGACCTTGCAGCTTCTACATTAAAAGACCGCAGGGCATGGAACATGATATTCTAAGGCAAAGGAGCTTGGATTGCAGCCAAGGATCAACTACCGCAAAAATGAGCATGATTTTTCAAGGGAGAGATGGATATTCAACAAATAGGGACTTCCAAACCTTCCTGATAAAAAGACCAGAGCTCAAAAAAAATTTGATCTTCAAGTACAAGATTCAAGAAAGACATAAAAAGGTAAATGGGACAGGATACAAATGTTGTTAATAAGGGCACTGTTTACATCCCTACAAGGGAAGATGACACTTGCAACTCTTGAGAACTGTATTGTTATTACACCATGTTAAAGGAGTATACATAAAGGGGGTGGATATTAGTTGACTTTGATGTAATGATAAAAAAAAACTAATCAAGTGGGTTAAATGGATCCAAGTAAGTGGATTAGTCTGATCTTAGAAATGTACTGAGAAAGGAGGAGGCAGACAAGGGTAAATTACATTACAGGAAAAGACAGAAAATCCTATTACAGCAGAGGGAAAGAAGGAGGGGTGAGCATTGTTTAAACCTTACTCTCATCAGATTTGGCTCAAGAAGGAAATAACATAATCAGTTAGGTATAGAAATCTAACTTGCCCTATAAGCAGTAGGAGGGAAAAGGGGAAAGAAAAGGGAGGTGGTATAGAAGAGAGGGAAGAAACAGTAAGGGCAGAGGGGAAGAAAAGGGAAAGGGATAATAGAAGGGAGAAGAAACTGAAGGAGGCAGTGGTCAAAAGCAAAACACTAGTGGGGGGGAAGGAGAAAGGAGAAACAAAAGCATGAACGGGGGGAAAAGAAAGAGAAAAAGATACAGATATTTGAATGGCTATTCTTTTTTCTCTTCTGTTGAGTTTTGTTTCCTCTTTCTGATGGTTCCTCCTATTGGTTTTAATTTTTGCTTACAACTTCACTAATGTGAAAATATTTTTAATAGGAATGTAAATGTATAGCCTATATCAGATTGTGCATTGTCTTGGAGAGGATGGTGGGGAGGAAGGGGGAGAAAAATTTTAAGCTCAAAAGCATATGAAAGTGATTGTTGATAAATCAAAATAAATTATCAAATATGTCAAGAGGAAGAAACTCAGTTATAAATCTTAAGCACAAGCAGCCAAACCAATAGGGAAATATTAAAATGGAAATGAAGATTTCAAAGGATCTAAGTGAATCCAAAAATCTCTAAATAAATATTACAAGATTAAAAAAAAGAGAATACCTGATGAGACTGAGGATCCTGTGAATTCCCTGGAAAGCATAGGATCACATCAGGATATTTCTGAAAGGCTTAAAAGAGAAATAAAATTACAGAAACATGAAAGCAGAATTTGTGGTCTATAATGCCACTATTTTTCAAAAATATAGCTGTGTTTGTGTATATGTAGGTTTGTATACATTTCTGTATATATGTATATATATGTATACATATATACATAAATATGTATGTCTCTATATGCATATATTTATGTATATATGTATATTTGTGTATATATGTATACATATATACATAAATATATACATGTCTCTATATGCATATATGTATCTATATCTATCTATCTATCTATCCATCTATCTATCTCTATTTTGTTTACCCAACATCAGATGTAATTAATCTTTTTACCATCATGGACTTCTTTTTCAATTGGGTGAAGTCTATGGATCCCCTTTCAGAATGACATTTTTAAAAGCATAAGACAAAACACAAAGGGTTACAAAGGATGCACTTATATTAAATAATGATAACAATAACAATGACAGTAATTACAACAGCTAGCATTTATTCATCACTTAAAACTTTGTAAAGTGCTTTATAACATCTCATTTTATCTTCCCAACAATTTGGGAACATAGGTACTATCAGTACCCCCGTTTTACAGGTAAGAAAACCAAGGCTTAAAGTGGTTAAAACCATAAATTCCTATCTTTATTCTCTCCTCTTCCCTTTTATATGCCCTCCCATCATGCAGTTTAGTCACACGCAAAACAAAAACAAATTCACCTGTAGGTTGGATGCTGCAATACATGGTGTTTCATGACTCTTTCTCCACTATCATGTTTTCATTTTAAATTCTGACTTCATCCTTATCTAGTCATATTCTTACAAAAAGAAATCTCTGTGTGCTCCTTCTGTTGTTTTTGTTCTTAACCCTCTAGGTGAATTTCCTTTGTATTTTTGATCCCAGGTTAAGAACCCTTTATTAGATAAAGTTGAAATTAAAGAGTTGAGAGATGTAACATGTTGTAGAGAAGAGAGGGATGACCTTGGACTCAGATAAATCTGGGTATGTTTTCTTCCTTGTATACCTAATAACTATGCAACTTTGGGAAAGACACAACCTCTCAGTGCTCCTATAAAACTCTCTAGGATGCTAAGTTACAGGTATTTTAATGATCTCATTAGTGTCAAGAATTCCCTCATTTGGAGGATTCTACATTGATGAAGTTATAATTCTAAACTGAAAGAAAGAAACAATGAAAGAAGGAAAGAGAAAGAAAGAAAAAAAGGAAGAAAGAAGGAAAGGAAGGAAGAAACAGAAAAAAAGGAGGGAAGGACGAAGGAAGAAAGGAGGAAAGGAGGGAAGGAAGAGAGGAAGAAAGGAAAGAAGAAAAAAAGAAATGAAGACAGAAAAGTAAGGAAGGAAGAGCTGAAGATCATTTACTTCCTGAGAAATGAGCCTGAAGTTATGACAGGAAAGACTCTAGGGGAGACATATTGCCTCCATAAATCACAGCTGGTACTTCACAAGGTTGTAATTAGACCTTTCATAAGATGTTAGCATCATTATCATACACTTTTGCCTTAAATCCTTAATACCATGCTGCAAACTAAAAATTAGTTTTTGGTTTTCTCTTAGTGCTTCTGTTGTCCTCAATTTGGCAGGACAGATTAGTAGAGCAGATTTCAACGAAGTTGGATAAGCCCAAGTGGTTTCACTTACCAGCTCCCATTTATGTAAGACCTTCATACCATAACATACTCCTCCTTCTTTCCTCCTCATAATGATATAAGGCAGTACATGATGAGCCCTCCTTGGGTATTGTAGACAAGAAGTGTCACTGGAGTGCAGAGGAGGAAGAAATCACTTGGGCTTGAACTAGGGGGAGGGAATGGGTCATAGTGGATAGAGCGCTGAACTTGGAATCAGGAAGATACGATGCAAATCTCACTTATAATGCTTCCTTGCTCAATGACCATGGACAAGTTGCATAATTTCTTTAAGGTCTAGCTTTCTCATAGCTGAAATGGGGATCATAATATCCATGTTACTCATCTCACAAAGTTTCTGTGGAGATCCAATTAGAAAAGTATGTAAAGAAATCTCCAAATGCCTATTGATATTACTTCTCCACGGTGACAAGCATGTGTCATTTTGTTATTATATGTACTAATTAAATAAGAAAATCTTTCCATTCTTCCTTTTCAGTTTGGGTAATCTGGAGGACATCAAGATGTTAAAAGTAAACCAAAGAACTCTGATTATGTGGAAAAGAAATAGTTCCACTGCTATTTCAAATGGGTTGATAACTAGTAGAGAAAAGGATAGTCTGAAAAAGGCTATTAATCAAACCCAAACCTCAGTAAATAAATGATTCTTAAACACATCCAGTCCAGCAAATAAAACATGAAGTCCTTAAGACCAGTAGGCTTTTGTTTGTTATTGATGTAATCACAACTCCCACTCACAACTGAGGGTCTTATTTTCATTCTTATCACTGCCCAGGGCTCCTCCTCTTCCCATTTTTTTTTTGACTATCATCATTGCCCAGTGTTTCTCTTCTTCCTATTTCCTCCTCTCATTCCTATTACCTGCCTATCATTGAATCTCAATATACTACCAATGTCTACCTTTTCACCTTCATGTTTCCCACTCAGTTCTCATTGGTCTCTAAACCAAGGTTTGTTTGTTTGTTTTATTCTTCCCCTGATGTCCATTTTTCATTATATAAGCTCTTTGAGGGTTTTGTGTAGTATTGCTTTTGAATCGCAAATGCTGAGAACAATGCCCTGTATTTTTGTTGTTGTTGTTTTGGTAACGTGCTTTCCCCCCCACTACTTTTCTTTGGTAAAAGGTAGGAAACCTCCAGTATAAAAAGTTCCTCTACCAGTCCAGATAGTCAACTAACTCATTTTTAACTTACACTTTTAGAGAATTGCCTAAAGCATTAGGAGGATAGGTCATCAAGTCCAGTGCCCTCATTTTACAGCTAAGGGGACTGAGGCCCACAGATAGTGAAATAACTTGCCCAAGATTACATAGCTATAGGTGTGTGTCCAAGGTAGAACTTGAGTCTAGGCCTCTGGGCCTCCAAGGCCTGCACTCTAATCAGTATACCAGCCTACCCCTCACCTTGAACATAGTACAGACTTGAAATTTCTTGTTGGATTGGATTGGACAGTATTTATAGAATTCTTAACAAGGGCATGGCTCTCTGTTATCTATATGGCCTACTGCATTTTAGACTGAATGTAAATTACTCATTTTAGACTCTTTAGTTTCTGGAAGGAAGGGAACATTTGTTTATTTCCTCCTTGTAGAATATTCACTATTAGATAATGGCCAGAGGGCCCCTCTTGGATAGGCTTTTCTTGTCCTATGGGCCAACCTGAAGAACTCTATTTCATTATACAAAACCTGAGTGCTCCAGGAATGTAGTTCTGTGACTGGTGATTGGATAATTTGGAATCCGAATTTAGACAGATTCTGCCACAGGGAGAGCTGGAGAATGATGAGAAGGTTGTTTGCTGGCGACATGACTGCTTGAACATTCTGGCCACATCTTGGGTGAAGAAATATGTTTTAAGGTAAATAAATTTTGTGCAATCTTTGTCAGTCAATCTGGAGACTGGCTTACAGAATAAATATGCTAAATTACCATTTTTGCAGGCAGCATAGAAAAACTTACTGTGAACAGTTTGAGTTCAAATGATCACTGCAGGGATAGGGATGTGTTCAGGGATCTGATTTGTTAATGAGGATGGATATTCACTATTTCCTTGCCACCACACGCACACACACACACACACACACACCAAGTATAGAAGCATACATGCCTGCATTATACTTCTGAAAAACGTATAAACTTGTATATTGACAGGGTCTTCTAAAACCCCTAATTATATATGTCCTTAAGCCATATACTAGTTTGGACCCTTGAGCTCCCATTATCTTCTTCAAAAGGGAATTTTGCCCGCAGAAAAGAAAAAAAAATATATGTAAGCTGCTTGGTCCAACTTGACTTCTTCTCCATACCAAAATCCTCAATAATATTACAACTTAGTATTAATTACTTTCATGAAAATCTATGTGGAGGATACCATACCGTATTGAACTTAAGAAAAGTTTTCATAAATTTATTTGTTTCAAGAACTGAATTGGAAACTTTCCCTTTAAGCTGTCAGAAAAGCACTGCTAGGGAGAAGGATCTGGATCTTTTTGGACCCCTCAGCTTTTGTTCATACTTTCTCATCCTTTGCCTTCCAGCTCTATGCCCCACCCTACCAGTGGCAGCACTAGTGGCTTACAGAAAGGATGGCAAACTCAACTAGGAAAGAGAGTCATTAATCCATGTATCAGGATCCCTTTTGGCTGCATATTTATCTTGTTTTAAAATTTAATGTTATCTGTATCTATTGAATTTTTAATATATATATATATATATATATACATATATATATACATATATACATATATATACATATATACACACATATATACATATATATGTATATACATATACATGTATATATATATATACACACACACACACACACACACACACATATATATATATATATATATATATATATATATATATATATATATTTTTTTTTCTAATTACATTTTAATTTGGGTCTGACTGCACTTGAGAGTACTGAAACCAAGCGTCCTGTGTCTGACACCTCTGATTTGTATAGCATAAGAACATGGCTACACCAGACATGTCTATTATGGCAAGTTAGAGGACTAGATTCAGCATCTCAGGAATCCTTTTACTGCCTGCACTGCCATCCCCTCCTTTCATTGGTGAGCAATCCTGAGTAACGGACATTTCCATTCCTGGAAATGGTGACTATCTGAGTTGTGAGTTCCTACATTCAAAATTTACACATCAGATGACCAGAGGCAGGACCACACTCTTCTAAGAGGAGAATATGGACATTTTTAGGATCATCCGTAGGTAAAGAACTAATGAAAGCCAGACCTACTGATCTTATATATGAGGATATCTGAACCTTTTGAGTTGTTTAAATAGTAAAGGTCTAGGGTAAATGAAAGATAATCTATTTAGAAGTCTCATAGTCATTTTTATGTTCCAGTGGACAGTATAATATCTGCAGTGGATTGTATGAGATTCATTGTATTTTGCTATATTTATTAATTTGTATCTGGAAGACTTTTCCATTTTATGTAATTTCTGTACTGAAGGAAATGACTATAATTTATAATTGAAAAAATAAAATGAAGAGAAAAAAATTGCTTTACAATGAAAGTACTTCCTCCAACAGTACAATTGCCAAACCATCAACACTTTTCATCCTGAGAGATTAGATTCTTGTATGTGTCCCATCATAACTCATCTAAACAGACTTCATGAGATGTGCTTGAAATCTTCTTCTAGAATAGATCCTTTGCCATTGAATGGATATCACTAGAAAACAAGGACTATCTACCAATTATTGATTACTCTTGCTTCATGACTGGTCCACTTCCTTTTACTATGATATGTCTCTTTGGTATCAACCTATATGCCATTCCTCCTGCATCATTCTTCATTCATATTTTATAACCTACCCATACCCATCTTGGGTCTCTCTCCATTATCCTTGAAGGATCTATGACTTTAATTTCTCAGGGACTTTGATATTCCATGATTCATAGCTACACAACCTTGAGGATGAATATTGATGTTAAAAAATATGGGCCTCTGTTTCAAGGAGAAGCAAAGGACCATCAAAAGTAACATGTAATTTCCCAAAGGTATACAAACTATTTTCTTTCCATACCTACATCCAAAATGCCCTTGATAGTATGCATGTTATTCATACGAACATTTAATAGAGATGGGATAGTAGGCAATTAACTAGGAGTTATTAATATTTTCATATTTTCTTTTTATAAATCACAATTAATTCCATGATTTTATCCAATCACATGATCAGATCCAGAAAACATGAGATGAGAAAATGCCACCAACCAACAGTTTTTCTTCCAAAGGGAATAAAGCAGAGACAATGCGTTTACATGGAGGTGACTCTGTCTTTTCCTCACTCTGCTGCGTCCTCACAAATGTAAGTCTGAATTCCCCTGTGCTCTTTATTATTGTTTTAATACATCAAAATTTACTTGCCTAGAAATCTCAGGAGTTATATTGTAAAGGAAATATTGGGCTGGATTAGTTTTACTCATATGAATTGTCTCTATAATCACCCTAATAGATGGAATTAAAATATAAGTTAATTCGTATACATAGTCATTGCACTCAGTGTTCTCAGAATGAAGCTAATATTAAATGATCATATTCTCCATTTTATAGCATCTATGAGACATGGAACTCTTTGGCCTTTGGAGAATTAAAAATGATTGTCTCTTAGAAGGCAAAGGAGAGTCATGTGGTGGTTATGAAGAGGTAATAGCATTATAAACAAGGCAATATGAGGGAGAAGCTGAGCTAAATACTATTAATATCAAAGAAATGTTTAAGTGGTTAAAAAAAAAGAGATAGACTGGTCAAATGGTGAGAATAGAGGATAACTAATGGACAGCCAAGTTGTTCCTTTGATATCCCTGCCCTGTCAAGAGAAAGCAAGACATTCTCCCCAGCCACTTAGCTGGATTTGTGTCTCTTTCGCTCTCCCTCCACCACAGGACAAACTTACAGTAGTTCAGAGATAAGAGTCATGGCAGTCCATCTCCTACCTCTATACTTTTACCCTTGGTATCTCTGATGCTTAGAATTTACTCACCACCTCTTCTTAGAATGCCTAGATATCTTCAAGGATCATCTCATACTTCTGACATGAAAACTTTCCTAGTATCAGTAGTTTCTAGTGTTGTCCCTCTCTATCCCCAATAACCTTCTATTTGTTATGTTTCCTGGTAAGTATAGTGAATGAAATTGAGATTTTTATATTTTCTATATTTATTAATTCATGTCTGGGATATTTTTGCGTAATAATTCTTTTTATATTTCTGTATGTACATGTTCTTCTCAAAGGTTTTAAACTTTTTAACGAAAAAGAATGTTTCACTTTGCCTTAATATCCCTAGTGCTCAGCTCAGTGCCAGGAACACATTAGGTGCTTAATAAATACTGGTTAATTAGTCTGCCTTTGTGATGAATAAATAACTGGAGCAGGTGACAAATAAACTTATTATCTAATGTTAGATAATACGGCTCTTACAAGTTTGCATATAAAAACTACATGTAGCTGTGAGAAAGGGGTGGGGGAAAGGGAGCATAGTATGCCATATTTATTTAGATAAATGTATGTTTCGGTAAGAAAAAGGTAGCTGAAGATTAGGACTTTTCAACATTTAGATGAGAGAAGGATAATAATGTGTTTGGTTCTTGTACACAGAGAGATACGAAATCTGCATTCAAGAGAGGCTCCTTCTACTTTCTGAATAATTCACATTTATAGGGTGTTTTAAGATTTTAAAAGCAATTTCCTCAAAACTGTGCCATGAGGCAATGCTTATATTATCTCCATTTTAGAGATGAGGAAACTGAGTCTCAAATAGAATTAGCAACTTTGTCAAGATCATAAAACTCATGAATAGCGTAGCTGGGATATGAGCTTAGGTCTTCTATTTCCCAGTACAGGCATGTTTATCTGGAGGTTTTCTATGGAATACTTCTCTTGATTTGAGCTGATTAGAACAATCTTACAGGTTAGTCTTTGATGACTTATTTCTCAGAGGTACCACCAGTGTCTCCTAGATCCCTCCTAGGGATTGGTCTCTCACAGTTTAACAATAATAAGAATGCTTTCACCAGTCGTGATGGTCCAACAGTTAGTGAAGGTTTGTATGGTATAGTTTGTATGGAAGGTTTGTATGGCATGTATGGTACGAAGAAAAACATAGGATGAAAGTACTGAATAGTATAGATAAAAATTTTACTTCACCTTCGGTACGAAGAAAAACATAGGATGAAAGTACTGAATAGTATAGATAAAAATTTTACTTCACCTTCCCCCTTTTTATAGATGAGACAACTGAAGTTAAGTTACTTGATTAAGGTCTTTTTTTGTTCAGTCATTTCAGTTGTGTCTGACTCTTCATGACCCCATTTGGGGTTTTCTTGACAAAGACATTGAAGTGATTTGCCATTTCCTTCTCCAGTTCATTTTACAGATGAAGAAACCAAGGCAAACAGGGTTAGGTAACTTGTTCAGGGTCACACAACTAGTAATTGTCCGAGGCCATATTTGAACTTAGGTTTTCCTGCCTCCAGGACTGGCACTCTATCCGCTGTGTCACCATACAAATACTAATTGGAAGAACCAACATTTAGACTCAGATACTCTTTCTTCATGTTCAGAACTGGATTTAAATTGCATTGTATTATTTTCTGTGTGATTGTGGGCAAGATTTACCCTTCCTGAGACTCGGTTTCCTCATCTGTAAAAATTCAGATAACAATAGCACTTTCCTCACAGGGTATTTGTGAGCATCAGATGAGATGAGATGCATAGCCTTAAAGATCTATGTAAATGTAGTCATTAGTATTTTCATAATAATTATTTTTAAAAATTATTATCAAAAAATTGCCCTCATCTTATTTGATGAGGTTTTGAAAGAAAAGCTTCCGGGGAAAATCACTATCCTGCTATTATTCTTTTATGTGTAGTGTTCTTATTAGCTGTGTGAACCTGGGCAAGTCACTTCACCATTGTGTGCCTCAGTTTCCTCAACTGTAAAATGAGGACAATAATAGTGCCTGCCACCCAGGGTTGTTTTGAGGATCAAATGTGATAATAATTGTAAAGCACTTCTTAGCCCAATGCCAGTCACATGGTAGATGCTATATACATGTGTAGTCCTTTCCTTCTCCCTTCTTTTTGGATTACTGTACATCTACAGAAGGATGAAGATCTAAGCTCAAATTCTATAAGCTCACCAAAAGCATCTTAGGGACAATCTAAGAGTAGGCAGGATACATTTAGCCCTGTTTCCATGATTCTGATTTTTTTTTAAATGGGGCAGTGGGGTTAAGTGACTTGCCCAGGGCCACACAGTTAGTGAGTATTATGTGTCTGAGGTTGGATTTGAATTCACATGATTCTGGTTTTGTGTGGGATAGTGTGGCATAGCAGATAAAGAGAGGCCCTCAAGGCCCAACAGACTGGAATCGAAATGATGTCTCTTACACATACTGTCTGTGTGACCCTGTGCAACTCACTTAACATCTCCTGGGAAATCCCTGTATCAGAGAAATCATAGGCCCGAGCCTTGTCCATTGTAGGTCTTTATATTTTATATAAATTATATCTATCTATCTATCTATCTATCTATCTATCTATCTATCTATCTATCTGTATGTATGTATGTATGTATATATATGAATTTATAGAAATATATTTTATATTTTAGTTTTATTTAGTTTCACGTGATTTGAAGGTTATTAATACTTAGTATGGTGACATATTAAAATATTGTTTTAAACTTTTTTGTGGATGAATTTATCTGAGTGCTTAGGGACAGTAGCTTGGTCTGTCATATTGATTGGGTTCTTTAGGCCAAACAGCAGCAACTGCGGCAGCAAAGCAGTTGCCTAGGTTCTTTAGAATCAGAAAAAAATAGATTGTTGTCTTTTTCTCCTGATTGATTTTTTTTCAAAATAAAGGAGAACTATTCCCTTTTTTCCCCATTGTGTCATAGACATAGAAGGTTTGCTGTCTTGAATTGCAGGTACTTGGGACATGGAGTCAGGAAGATCTGAATTCCAATCCTTCCTCAGACACTTACCAAATGCTCAACCCTGAGAAACTTCTAACCTCTTTCAATCTCAGTTTATTCATCTGTAAAATGGGGGTAATGATAGCATCTACCTCAAAGAATTGTTGTAAGCATCAGATGAGATGATGTATACAAAAGCATTTTGAAGACCTTAAAATGATGTATAAATTCCAGCTATTTTTATTAAAAACAGAATTCAATAGCCTTTCACAGATGTTGGTGGAGTTCATTCCTATTCCAATACTGTACAGTTAAGCTTGCAAATTTCTTCCATGAGAGCATGGGCTCCATCAGATTTGTGTAGCTTGAGAAACCATATGTGCATTTTGTGACTGACCCCTTTAGCTTTGGTGTGACATTGTGATGAGATTCCTTCAACATAATGGATTTTGGGAGGCATTCCAAAGCATTTCCTTTGGCTTAAACATATTATTTAGAAAACCATACTGAGAGTTTGTAGCTAGAATTAAAATGATGTATAAGTTTAGTAAAATCCCAACACAAATCTGAGTAAAATAATAAAACTGAACCATATGTTGTTTAGAGTTCATGGAAATGGTTTTAAGATCTACCAGCAATCTCTGAAAATAACATTCAGATGCATGAAAAGGTTGGTTCTTTTCTGTGAATTAAACATTAAGAAATTTCTTCCGACAACTACAGAAATAACATTGGATTTGGATTTAGCAAGCTTGATTTCAAACTCTAACTCTATCACTTACTATTGCTTGTGATTTTTTTTTTGACAGGACCCTTCACCTCTTAAATTCTCAGTTTATTCCTCTGTAAAATGCATTTAGGCTAGATGACTTGTATTGCCTCCTCTATTTTTAAATCCTCGGTCCACATTCCAAGGCCTTTCATAGATAGTCTTCTTTATAAATGTTCCACTCAGTGACCTGATGGATTTACGCATGCATGCATTTGCACTTGTGTTTATTGAGCTTTGGCTGCACAGAAGGCCCTAGAATAGGTACATAGATGTACAAAGTTCTCTTCTTACCTCGACATTCTTACAATTTTATAGGAGAGACACAAAATGAGAGCATAAGTATTGCAGTATCTTATGGGATCCCAGTGAATGCTCAGCCTTCTTTTGTCTAGGGTGGCCAAGTAAGCTATTTCATAGGGGCGGGATTCAAATAGGGCCTTGAAATATGGATAGATCTTCAAGAGGCAGAGGTATGGGATAAAAGCAGAGGCTACTGGGGGCAGCAAAAATAGCCTCAGCAAAGATCAGGAGGTAGAAAAATTAAATATCTATGTTGGTAGAGGGAATTTCTTCACTAGATATTTCCTAGTTCTAGTTCTTCACTTGAAGACATTAAGCAAGATGGATTTCAGGAAGGACTGGTAAAAAAGGACATTATTTTATTTTGGACTAGACCTTTTCATTAATTTCATTATTTCATTAACACAAGGAGCTCCCAATGAGAAAACTCTCTCTACTAATGAAGACAGGCATCTAGGTACAAGTCCTTGTCCTCCTCCTGACATATACTCACTCCTGACATATACAAGTCACCTAATCTTATGGTGTTCTAGGAAACTCTCTTAGAAGATAAGTTGCAAAGAAGAGTTCTATATGCACTGGTAGAGGGAGTTAATTTATCTGGGAATTACTTATCTCAATGATTTTCACTAACTTTTTCAGGGTCACATAACCAGTATATATTAGAAGTACATCTTTATTATTCGTAGGCCAGTCCTCTATCCATTATATAATGGTGCTATTCACTGGCTATTATTATTACTATTAATATGATATTATGTCATCTAAGTATGATGTGATATATCATCTAAGTGACATGATAAAGTCATCAGTTAGGATGACAACAGTAGGAATGGGAATGCAACAGAGATATGAGAGGCATTACAAAAGAAGAATCAGTAAGAATAGCAAACTGATGTGAGAGGGAAAGAAGCAGTAAAAATTCGCTCCAAGTTTCTAGTCTGACTTATTGATAATGTCCTTAAAAAGAACAAAGAAGTGAGGATTAAGAATTCTTATGGAGGGATGGATAGTAATTTGTGTTTCAGGCAAGTAAAGTTTAAAATGGAATTAATATAAAATGGCAAGATTATCCTCCATGTAGTTGCAAATGGAGTACTGAAACCTGGCAGAAAACTCCGGACTGGAATCCTCAAAAAACTAAGAAAATACCTGTATCATCCCTTCTGGAATCCTATTACTAGGATTCTAACTTTCTTCTTAAAACATTTTTGCATGTGTACGCATACACATTGTAACATTTTTGTGTCCATATGTGTACACATTGTATACACGAGTCCTTCTCCTTTTTGTTTGATCTCTTTGGGTAAAAAAAATCTAGTAATGGTATTGCTGGGCCAAAGGATATATACAGATTGATGGTTTTGGAGACATAGTTCCAAAATAGCTTTCCAGAATGATGGTGTCAATTCGCTGTGCTCTGATGTACCTATTTTCCCACGAACCCTCCAACATTTGTCACTATCCTTCTTTACCTCTGTAATATTTGACATGACTGCTACTCCTTTCTTTTGGATATGATTTCCATAGATTCTCAGAATTTTGTTTTCTCTTGGTTTCTGTCCCACCTGTCTCCTCTTTTTTCCTTTTGCTGGATCATCCTTGTATCCCTGTATCCTAAGGACAAGAATCTTTCAAAGATCTGTCGCGAACCATCTTCTTTTCTCTCTGTGATCTTTTACTCTTAGTGATTATGTCAGTTCCTATGGCTTTATTTCTCATTCTTTGCATATTACTCCCAGATTTACATATCTAGTTCTAGTCTCCTGAGAGCCCTATATCACTAACCTCTCATTTAACGTCCCCAACTGGAGGTCTCATAAACATATCAAGATCCACAATTCCAAGACAGAAAAAGTTACCTCCATCCCCACTCCTGAAGCGTCTCTTCTTTTCATCTCCCTTCTTTCTATCAAAGACAGCACTATTCTTCAGTTCGCCCAGGTTCAAGCCACAGAGATCAGCCTGTTTCTTTAGTATCTTTCCGCTTTCTCCCCCAATCCTTTGCTTAGTCTTGTTCATCATTCTAACTCCACAATATTGCCTGTATCTTTAAGTCCCATTTTCTTGCCTCAGAAGACTTCTATACTGGTCCAGGCTCTGACCACACCTCATCTGGCCTAATGTAATACTCTGCTAGTTGTTCTCCCTTTCTCAAATATCTTTCATTTCAAATCCACCTTCATGTACATCTGATGACATGATATTCCTAAACCATAGTTTTCACTTACTCAAGAAGCTCCACTTGATACCTATTGACTTGAATAAAATCATCATCATCATCATCATCATCTCATCATCATCATCATCATCATCATCATCATCATCATCATTCTGTTTCCAGCCTACCTTTCCAGGCTTATTTGCACACTGCTCTTTCTCATGCCCACACCAAATTGCTCTATTTCCTTTTACCTCTATGTGGCAGTCCATCTCACTTTACAGGTATTATCTCTGCTTCTTAGAATATACCTTTTCCTCATTTCTATCCCTTAGAATCCTGGACTTCCTTTAAGGACTTCCTTTAATATCAAGTATTGCCACCTCCCCTCATTGACACTGTATTACTAAATACCTTTTGTTATTATATTTGCTTTTCACATAATTTATATTTACTCGTATGTATACACATTTTTTTCCAGATTGCATATAGGAGCCTTGGGGACATGGATCATTTTTATTGCAGTTGATGATAGTATTTCGTTTTGTCTGGTCTTTGTATCCCCACTGCCTAGTACACCTTCTGGCATTTAATAGGTGTCTACTAAATGCTTTTTGAATGAGTGAATGAATCTTTGACCCACATTGTATATAGATAAAGAACTGAGCTCTGGATTGAATCATAGAAGGAGATAGGATTTTATCACATTTAATGAATGGCTCAGTGCTTTCACTGATCCCAAATTGGTTGTTATTTCTTAAGTCTATCTCTGTAACATCAATATTTTCTTGGTGATATTAAATGAATGCAAACTACATCACATCACAAACTTTGAGAAATTCAAATTATTGATAAGCCCTTACAGAGCCATGGAAGAAGCATGATGATGGTAAACACTTTGCATAATATACCCAAATTCCTCACTCACCTAGAATGGGCATTGTACAGTGTATACTTTAAAAAATCAGTGGGCTGGTCACAGAATTAGAGAGTTACAAATTTCTTGTTTTGGAAGATCCAGTGCAATTCATCCAAAGAATAATCTTCATTACAACATACCAAAAAAAGTGATCATATATATCCTCAACCCATTGGTCTGGTGGTAGGAACAGTTTAAAAAAAAAGACAAACAGTACAACTGCTACATAGGTGAGTGTTTCTATGTTATTGAAAGAATATTCACTCTCAGTGTAAGATGTATGGGTTAACATGGAGAAGATAGGAATCATATAGGATAAAAAGGCACAGAGAGGTTAACTATACCAGTAGATGGAATATCAGGGGCAGGGGTACTACCTATGTTGCCAAAATCTCAGATTCATCAATATATCCCTAGAAAAGTAATGAGGTTCTTTTTGGGGATGTGGAAATGAGATTCTTCTTATATGTTTTTCATGGGGAATATGATACATTTCTCTTTTAGTAGTTTTCTCCTGCTGCATGGTTTTATGCTTAAAAGATTGCACAGCTAATGCACCACTTGCTGGGAATTTGAGGTATTATCGGTGCTGTTTAAATATTTATGAGTAAAAAGAAAGCACCAAGCTGAAGGGTGTGCCATTTATGAAAGACTTAATGGACTCTGTTTAGCCCAAACTGAAACCTGTTTGGGGATCATGGCTGCATTTGTTTAATGATACATGAAAATATTACTCTCTACTTGGCAGAGAATCAGCAAGTAATTGGAAGTAGAAAAACTTAACTGTAGTTGGTGAGACTTTTACTGCAGGAAGAAAAACTGCTATGATTATAGCAGAAGACTATGTTAGCTAAATAACTGTGCTTCTGGGGCTGAAAGTGAGGGAATATTACACCACATATGTCATGACAATGCAGTCCCTGTCTTGTTAAGTAGGGGTTTGGTCCCAAGTGAGTGGTGGTGAGCAAATATTGGATGATATTGGCCCTTGGCAATGACACCTGCACTGTATAGTGCTCATTGGCAAATGTTGTAGGTTCTCTAATTCAGAGGCTCATTGGCTTATAATTAGACTTCTGAGAAACCGGGGAGGGCATGTTGCTTTCATTTAGAAATGAGAAACAAGGGAAACTGAAATGTGCCTGGTATTCTGTAGAAACCTTTGTCTCTGGTTCACTCATTTACAATTTCTCATTTTTCCTTTGTTTTTTTTTAGAGGAGAAGGGGTACAAGATTCCACTAACGTCTTCCTGTGATGAAGCATAATAGTATAGTTATCCATGGTTCTGTACTATATGTATGCAAGAAGTGGGACGACTCTGACAGGTCCTTACAAGCTGGTGTAGTCATCATTATGGCCCTGGGGCAGATTTATAAGCCGTTATTGGAATGCTAAATTTCTGAAATCTCCAGAAGACAGCTGCTAAGAGATGGACAATTTGGGGGCTATAGTAAATTATTAAGTTAAGGTATGGAGAGGTTTCAATTACATTGGTGTTGAGTTGAAATCAGTGATCCTTAATGTTTAAGGAAATTATGAACAAAACCATACTGAAATGAATGAGGAAGCAAAGGGGTAGGTGGAAAATGGATTGGCTCTGGTGCCAAAGGACTCTGAATCTGATGCTTGTTCCTTATATGAACTTGGGAAGGTCATTTAAAATCCTTGAGCCTCAGTTTCCTCATTTGTAAAATGAGGTTTGGATTAAGTGGTGTTCATGGTCCCTTCCAGTTGTAGATCTATGAGTTATTATGTTTTAGTTTATAATCTATTAGATGTATATATCTATATCTATATCTATATCTATATCTATATCTAGATATAGATATAGATATATATATATAAGGAGGGAGGAAGATGAAGTGAGTGCATCTGAATTTTTTTATAGTATCAGCGAAGGGAGATACCATTTTGGAAGCTCCCTTCACTAATGCCAAAGGTTTATGATTTTTTTTTTAACATAGCTACTCTCAAAGACCATTTGCTAACTTAGTTACTGAGAGGTTATATCTGTGTGTTAGTGTAGAGAGTATACACATGAACTTAATTACAGATCCCTGATGTATTGAAGTACGGCTGCTACTTATGATTTATTTATGAATGAGAGGATGGTGGAATGGTGAAAGGATCAAGATATACTCTGCCTAACACTTCTCACTAGGAACTGGAATGCCAACAAAATCATATTTTCCATTTAAGTTATCAAAAGGTTTGCCATTCCCAGTGGAATGTCAAATCATCCATGGTCAATGCTCTGGCAGTCATTACTTAGTCTTTTGATTTTAGAATTCTCTAGAAAGAGAAAACTGAGTGGGAATTGCCTCTTCATTCACTGCTGGGAATTTTAGTACTGATGAAATAGAGTCACATAACATTAGAATTAAAAGGGACCTAAATAAGCATACAATTCAAACCCTTATTCATCAGATGTGGAAACTGAGGCCCAGATTAAGGCAAAGTAATCCCAAAATTGTACAATAAATGGCAAACTCAGGTGTAAGACCTGTAAGCCTAGCCTTCCAGCCATGTTGTTTGCATGCTTAATTAACAGTTGCCTTCCACTTCACCCCTCTTGCATCAGTGAGGAATCATGGTTTGAACTTTTCTTTTTTCTTCTGTTGCCTTGCTTTATTTAACCGTCATTCCCTGTATACATAGTGTTGGGCCTCATTGTAATTGTCTTTTATTCCTAGCTATACTCCAAGTAGCCAGGAATACTGTGGACCCCATACTGGTTTATATCAGGAAGGCTATTTAATGTCAGTTATGTAAAGATAAAAATTATCAATAAAAGCTTATTTAAAAGAAAACATATTTGTGAGGTCCTCATCATTAGCTGTTTACTTTCTTCTGACACTTGTAAAGATTTTCTGCCTTCAATCATGCCTCATTGTTCTTTTAATTCACCTTAATAGCAAAGTCATCTTTTAACCCACTATCAGTAAAGATAGTCTTTTCTGAAAGAAACATATGATATTTTCCCCATACATACCATGTTTTTTCCAACCAGAAACTCGAAGTTAAAAAAAAAAAACAACTTTTTACAGATTTTCTAATCATTCTAAATTTATTATTATTTTTGTCATGATGCTACATTTTTAGCATCAGCTTTTACAGGAAAACTCCATGTGTCTAGCATATAGAAAAAGCTTAATATTATTTTTAGAAACCATTGGAATGGAATTTGAACAATCTCTAACTTATCCCTCTCCAGGGAATTTACAGCACTTAAAATACACACACACACACAGATATACACCGACACACAGACACACAAACACACATACTCCAAATATTCCCCATGCACTTTGTTGGGTAAAGATGCATTTTTCAACTTCGTCTCAACATATGCCAACAATTAAAAGAAGAGATTTATGATACTTTAAATCTTCACCACAGTTTTGCTCCTTGGCCTACCTCCCTGATTTAAACCCTGACAAAATATATCTACCTGCACAATCCCAAAGAAACTTACATCATGATGTCAAGAGGTTAGAATGTTAATGGTGCATTAGCAAGGACTACATTAGCAGTCCTTACTCTTCTCAAAAAACAAATCTTTGCTCCTTACCAGCCTTGCGTGTTTATCAACATCACGTCCAAGGACATGAGCATCCCGGGTAGCAAACATAAATGATACAACACATCAGCATTGGAAAGAGCCTAAGCCACATTGTTGTTTGTATAAACTATTGCCACCAAATGTTATTTAATAAGCAAGAAGATCTATTAGGAGGCCAATTAGCAAGTTACAAAGGTGAAGACCACTTATGTTCAAAAATAATAAGCACTTATTTATATAATGTGTTACAGTTTGCAAAGTCTTTTTTTATGCATTTATTCATGGAATTTTCACAATAACCCTGTGAGGTCATTTCTATTATTACCTCCTTTTCCTTGAAGTTCTTTTTTTTTTTTTTACAATGTTTTGTTTATTTCCAATTACAAGTAAAGACAGTTTTCAATATTCATTTCCGTAAGATTTTTAGTTCCAAATTTTTCTCCCTCCCTTCTTTCCCCTCCCCCCTCACAAAGCAGAAAGCTATCTGATATAAGTTATATATGCACAGTCATATTAAACATTTCCACATAATTCATGTTGTGAAAGAAAAATCAGAACAAAAGGGGAAAATCATGAGAAAGGGAAAAAAAAGTAAAAAATAATATGCTTTGATCTGCATTCAGACACTATAGTTCTTTGGATATGACAGCATGTTCCATCACGAGTCTTTTGGAATTGTCTTGAATCATTGTCTCACTAAGAGGAGCTAGGTCTATCATAGTTGTTCATTGCACAATGTTGCCTTTACTGTGTACAATCTTCTCTTGTTTCTGCTCATTTCACTCAGCATCAGTTCATTTAAGTCTTTCCAGGTTTTTCTGAAATCCACCTATTCATCATTTCTTATAGAAAAATGGTATTCCATTATATTCATATACTGCAACTTGTTCAGCCATTCCCCAGTTGGTGGGTATCCCCTCAATTTCAATTCTTGGTCACCACAAGAAAAGCTTCTATTAATATTTTTGTATAAGTGAGTCCTTTGCCCTCTTTTATGATCTCTTTGGGAAACAAACTTAGCAGTGGTATTACTGGATCAAACGGTATGCACAGTTTTATAGCCCTTTGGGCAAAGTTCCAAACTGCTCTCCAAAATGGTTAGATCAGTTCATAGTTCTACCAACAATCATTAGTGTTCCAATTTTCCCACATCTTTTCTGACATTTTCCTTTTCTGTCATATTAGACAGTCTGATGGGTATGAGGTGGTACCTCAGAGTTGTTTTAATTTGCATTTCCCTAATCAATGATTTAGGACATTTTCCATATGATCATAGGTAGCTTCAATTTCTTTATCTGAAAACTGTCTGTTCATATCTTTTAACCATTTGTCAACTGGGGAATGACTTGTATTCTTATACAATTGAGTCATTACTCTATATATTTGAGAAATGAGGCCTTTATTAAAAATACTGCCTGTAAAAATTGTTTCCCAGCTTTCTGCTTTCCTTCTAATCTTGGTTGCATTGGTTGTGTTTGGTCAAAAACTTTTTTTAATTTAATGTAATACAAAATATCCAATTTGCATTTTATAATGTACTCTATCTCTTGTATGGTCTTAAATTTGTCCCTTCTCCATAGATCTGACAGGTAAGCTATTCCTTGCTCCCCTAATATGTTTATGATATCACCCTTATGTCTAAATCATGTACCCATTTTCAACTTATCTTGTTATACAGTGTGACATGTTAGTCTATGCCATACTATTTTCCAGTTTTCCCTGCAGTTTTTGTCGAATAGTGAATTCTTATCCTAGAAGTTGGAGTCTTTGGGTTTATCAAACAGTAGATTACTATAGTCATTGACTATTGAGTCTTGGGTTACTAACATATTCCATTGATCCACCATTCTATTTCTTAGTACCAAGTAGTTTTGATGATTTCTGCTTTATAATATAGTTTTAGATCTGTTCCTGGGACACCGAGGGCACTGTCTCAAGCTTTTTGTGCTGGGGCCAGTGGCCTGGTCACTGGCTTTCCACACCACAGCCTCAGGTATTGTTGGCTTTCTCACTGCACTGGGGTAGCCCAGGCTAGTTTTGCCTGTTGTTCTGGTGTTCTATGGCTGGTAATTCGCTTTCTGTGCTAGGGCTGGAAGCCTCACAGCTGGCCTGCTGTGCCATTGGCTTGCTGAGCTAGGACTTTTGGAGCTTCAGTTGCTATCAGCACTGTAGTTAATAGCCTCCCTCTGACTTGCCCAGACACTATCTGTCCTAGGCTGTGCTCCTCTTTTACCCAACTGAGACAGACCTTTCCTGAAGTCCTTCTAAATTTTCTTAAGCTGACCACTTGTTTCACTTCATCTTTTGGTGGGTTCTGTCACTCCAGAATCCATTTAGAGGCATTATTTAACTTTGTTCCTGAGGGAAACTATGGAGAACTCAGGCAACTTTCTGGATTTTCTCTGCCATCTTAGCTCCAACCCCCATCCCTTTTTTTTTCTTTTCTTTTTTAGAGAGGAAAACTGAGGCTTAGAGAACTTGTCACCTGACCAGGAATTTAAAAACAAAAAACAAACAAACAAACAAACAAACAAAAAAATAAAAAAACTAGTACATGTCAAACTCAGGTCTCCCTGTCTCTAATTCTAATACTCTGTCTTCTTTGCCACACTAACACTAGATTTTGGGAAGGAAGAGTTATTTTTTTTTCTTACAGAAGTTCCCTTAAAAGGGTTAGTCAAATCTTCCAAATAAAAGCATTTGATGTAGTTGAAAGACTACTAGATTCTGAATCAGTAGAACTTGGTTTAAAATCCCAGATCTGATCCTACTACAGTAACTTTAAACAGATCAGTATATTTCTCTGAGCTTCTTTTTCTATAATGAGGACAGTAGAATAAATGACCTCATAGGTATACTTCAGCTCTAAATCTCTGGTTCTATGTATTCCATAAGGGATTCAATTTTTAATAAGATACCAACTGAACATATAATTTTAAAAATTAGAGGAAGCATGGCAGAGAGTTGGCTTCAGAGCAGGAAGACCTAGGTTCAAACCCTACCTTTACCACCCATTGGCTTTGTGACCCTGGGCAAGTCACAACATTTTGATGCTCCCAGGCAACTCTGTAAGATCCAAAATTACCTAACTTAATTGGGGAAAGGAATCTCCTTACTAGTAAGTCCAACAATGTGCTAGAGAGCTACTCTACCTTGAAAGAAATGAGTTAATCATAAACATATTAAGGGCAAACCCAGATCAATACTGAATCACCCTTCCTTATAGAAAGTTCCTCATCTGTATTCATTGGGACTAGCAGATGCAAGGATTCATGTTACCAAGGTAACATAACTTTATTCTTCCTGATTTTGTTTAAATAAGTGAGCCAATAACTATGTTTCTTTTTGTCTTTCCCCCCTTCCTTTTTCCCTCCCTATGAGACATTGAAATAATTTAGAGAGAAGGGAAATTACTCATTACAAGCTTATGGGCAATGGAGACCCTGTGCCATATGTGAAGTATCTTTGGGGGATGGTTTCTTATTTGTAAGCTATTAAATCCAACTCTAAAATGTTGCCTTTTCTGATGAGAATATAGATTTTTGATCTGGAAAAACAAACTTAGAAATTACAGACCATCTTCCTTGTTTTATAAATGAGGAAACTAAAGCTCCAAGAGGGAGAAAAATAAAAATAAAACAAAGACAAAAACCCAAAACAACTTTGCCCAAGGTCAGAAGCTGCAGATCTCAGATTTGGACCCAAATCCAATTCTCTCTGCTTTTGCTTCTTCTTCCCTTCCCCAGTCAAACTTTTCTGTAGTCATAGAATTGGTACATATTAGGGTTAGAAATCAAACTTAGATTTCCTGACTTGAAATTTAACATCCTTTCCAGTATGGAGGGCTGTTTGACTATGGAATTAGGAAATCAGATTGGAGGCATTTTTTTTCTAGTAAACCATAGTTAAATGCACATATATTCCCTACATAAACTTCCAGACCAGGGGTGGGGAACCTGTGGCCTGAGGCCACATATGGTCTTTTTGATCCTTGGCTGTGGCCTTTTGACTGAGACCTTAATAAAAGGATTTGTTCTGTAAAACTTGGTCTCAGTCCAAAAGCCACCGCCAAGGATCTAGAAGACCACATGTGGCTTTGAGGCAACAGGTTCCCCACCTGCTCTAGACACATTCTATGATGACATTAGCATAGATTGGTTGAGTGGACACCTTGACAGAATGAAATAAGAGAATAGATTAATTTCAATTATGGTAAGCCTTAGATATTGAACCCCTGCCTATTTTTTGAAATGCCCTGTCTTCCACATCTCCCTTCCCTAAAACAAACAAAAAACCTTCAATCTCTTGCTAAGAGCTCATTAATCAAATATCTATTGTTCTTGGAAACAGCTTGTCATTTGCTGGACCTATGGATCCCTGTGGTCACTATCCCTGTGATTCCCTAGACATTCCCTTCTTAATGACCCTTTCCCATATATTTGTTGCTTCTGCCTCTGAGGCTGAGGATTGTCTCATGTTTGTATTGATGTCCCTAGCACTTAGCCAAGTTCCTGGCATATAGTAAGTGCTTAATAAATGCTTCATTCATTCATAGATTGAAGACCTTTAGGGACAAGGAATAGGTGAGGAGAGTATGATACCAAAAAATATATTATTATACTTCAAAATTTTTTTGGCTAGCCCTGTACATGGAAACCATAAATCAAACTGCAGGTGCCCTTGAGATTTCTGGAGTTTATGTTTATGATTAACTCATTTCTTTCAAGGTAGAGTGGCTCTCTAGCACACTGTTGGACTTACTAGTAAGGAGACTCCCTTCCCCAATTAAGTTAGGTAATTTTGGATCTTACAGAGTTGCCTGGGAGCATCAAAATGCTGTGACTTGCCCAGGGTCACAAAGCCAATGGGTAATAAAGGTAGGGTTTGAACCTAGGTCTTCCTGACTCTGAAGCCATCTCTCTGCCTTGATGAGAAAGTCCTTGCTCCCAATTCTGAAGTTTAAACAACAGCAACAGGGGAAAAAAGGATTGAGACTGAAGACTCAAGGTCCTTAAAAAAAAAGCAAACAAAACAAAACAGAACAAGTCCTTGTAAATAATAATGATAAAACTACCACTGGGGCTTCATTACAGGTTTTTGTGAATCCATTTTTCCTCTGACCAAGGATTTATATTTGAAAGGAACCTTAGTGATCCCTAAGGACTTCTTAGGCTAAATGTTCTCAACCTTCTTTATGTTGTAGGCCCTTGGCAATCTAGTGAAGCATATGGACCCCTTCTCAGAATAATACTTCTTAAAGTATAAAACAAAATACATATGGTTGTAAAGGAAACATAGTATATTGAAAAATAGTTGTTAAAATGTTTTTACATTCACATTCTAGGTTAAGAACCTCAATGTAGTCCAACACTTTTATTTTACAGACAAGGAAACGGAGGCTCAGAAAATTTAAATGATTTTTCCTAAGCTCACACAGGTAGCAATAAGGGAAAGATTTGAACCCAGGTTCTATGACTCCAAAATTTGTGTTTTCTTGTACCACAACACCCCAACCAGGGGTTAAAAATTGTAATAATTATTTTAGGACCATTCCAGTTGCTTGACTGAATACTTGTTCCTGGGCTTACAGTGGCAATGAAGTTGTTATATTTTTGGAGAAATGGTTTTTAATTCTCCAAGTTGTAGGATTTGCTTGTTAAAGTAGAGTAAGGAAGGTACAAAGTGAGGTCGATAGTCATGGCTGTGCAGAATGGACCCCATAAGAACGTTCTTTGAGTTTTGTCCCTCATCTGTACCTCTTAATTACCCTTTCTTTGGCAATGACGATAGTGAAGTTGCTCCTGAGTTCTTCAGGCTCTGTATGTATGGTTTTATCTGGGCTTCCTTCCACCCTCATACCAAAGAACCAAATAACCATGAGATCAATTCCTAAGGAGAGAACATTTGGTCACATAAATCAGAGAATTAGATACTTGGAAAGGCCCTTAGCAGCCATCTACTCCAACCAATACTCAAATGGAATGAATCTTAGGGGCAGCTAGGTGGCGCAGTGGATAGAGCACTGGCCCTGAAGTCAGGAGGACCTGAGTTCAAATTCGGCCTCAGACCAAACACTTGACACTTACTAGCTGTGTGACCATGGGCAAGTCACTTAACCCCAATTGCCTAAAAAAAAAAAAGGAATGAATCTTCATTATAAAAGCCTCACAAATTGTCATTGAGTTTATGATTATAGTCCTCCAAGGGAAAAAAAAATAGCTTATCATCTCTCGAGATAATTCATTCTCCTTTTAGACAACTCTAATTCTTAAGGACTTTTGCTTGGCCTGAAAGTGGCCTATTTGTAACTTTCAGTCATGTTGCAAGTTGATACGACATTCCTAGAGACCATCCAAAGTTATTCTCCAGCCATAATATTATATCTGTGCCATGGGATTATGGAGACCTTGGGTGTGGGTCAGGATAGAGTAGTAGGCTGGAGGTCTCTAACAATAGCAAAAGTAGGTAACACATGTGTCTATTATATTTGATGAAGCCTCAAAGCTCTGTGAGAGTACTTTGTAAGTGTCTACCATTAAATTAGTAGAAGCTTTGAGTACCACAAGACCCTTTTTGGGGCCTACGGAATCATGCAATGGTTTGAAAATGTTGATGATATGACCTCATTGTTATACTTTGGGAAAGCCCATTGCTGGTGTTCTGAAGCTATCTTGGAATCCATAATCTGCAGAAATTCATCACTCTTCAAGATGAAATCAACTTGGTAACTCATACCACCTTAGCACCCCTTTCCTTGGGATTCTTCCCTTGCTTTGCTTGCAGAGGATGAGAGGTAGACTCCTGGGATCTACTCCCTGATCCTCTTCCATTTAAGGATGACACTCAGAAAATTCTCCTAATCATTTCCCTCCTGGGCACTCGTCTCCAGAAACTCATCATTCTGCAAGACGAAATCAACTCAGAAACATACAGCGCCCTCAAATAATTTCTCACCCCAGCTGTATAACTTCATTATGCCCTCAAACCCAATAATCTCATTCCACACTTTTTGTAACTTCTATTATTGATGAGGACTCTTACTCACCAATAATTTCCAGGTTATTCTTGTGCAGTGCCTCCCTCTGGTCCCTAGTGCCTTACAGATATTTTATAGATAAGTTTTACCAGCCTGAATTTCTTTGTTCTAAAATCCCTTATGTCCTGGTTTTGTTCAAATCAAGTAAACTGCAGAGAAAGAAGTTTCAGTGAATAATAGCTAGCTAGTAATAATACCTAGCATTTGAATAGTGCTTTAAGGTTTGCAAATCACTTTAAAAATATCTCATTTTTCTCTCTTAATGATCCTGGGAAGTAGATGCTATTATTGTTGTTCTTCAGTTGTTTTCAGTTATATCCAATGCTTGGTTACTCCATATGTGGTTTTCTTGGCAAAGATACTAGAGTGGTTTGCCATTTTGTTCTCCAGCTCATTTTGCAGATGAGGAAATTGAAGCAGAGTTAAATGACTTGCCCAGGGTCACACAGCTAGTGTCTGAGGCCTGATTTGAATTCAGGTCTTCCTGAATTCAGGACTAGTGCTCTATTTACTGTGCCAACTACTGGCCCAAATATATAAACTGTTATTGTTCAGTAATGTCCTACTTTTCATGATATAATCAGGGCTTTCTTGGCAATGACATTGGAGTGGTTTGCCGTTTCCTTCTCTAGCTCATTTTACAGATAAAAAAACTGAGACAAACAGGATTAAGGGACTTGTCCAGGACCACAGAGCTAATAAGTGAATGAGGCCATTTTTAAACTCAGGTCTTCCTAATTCAAGGTCTAGTGTTCTGTCCACTGTGCCACCTAGCTGCCTGATAAGGAGAAGAAGGTCAGAGATAGAGCACTGAGAGAAAGTGACATGTAGGAAAAAGGAGGAAGGTGATAGCTGAGCACTGAGCACTAATGTTCAGACAATATAGAAGAGAGCCGTGAAAAAGAAATGTCATGGAAACTAGGGAAATATAAATTAGTTAGAAGAGAGTGTTGATCTTCAATTATTACATTGTAGAATTGTCAAGGAAGATGAGGATAGAGAAAAATCTGTTTAATTTGAAAAGTAAGAGTGAGATATATACAATAGTGAAAGAAGCACCTGGAGAGGAGGGATATATTGATAAATATTTGACAAACAGATCTCTGAGGGGAGTGGGGGAAGCAGATAGAGCACATTTCTGAGCTTAATGTGCATTATTAGCATTTTTCTCTGTCACATTCTTAGATAACTGACAACAAGAAGAAACCAAGCCCTGATTAATAAATGCTTACACTGATTATTTAATAATCATCTCTCTAGAGTCAGTACAAGCCACCTATACCACATGATTATGGGATATGTATTCAAATGCTACTCCTGATGCGTTCTACGTTTCTGAAATTGGAAATCATCTGGTCTCTGAGTTTCCTCATCTGAAATATGAAGGGGCCAGGGTAGCTGCAGATCTAAAATCCTATGGTACAATGATGCTCTTGGAGTAAGTTGCTTAAATCAAGTGGTGGGATCAGATGTTTGCAGGGGGAGCATGGGAAAGGAAGGGGTAAATTAGTGTATATAATGAATTTAGTTTATTCTTTCTAGGAGGAGTTGGAATCAGAAGCATTAGATGAGAAGTTAAACATGTCAAGAGCACAAACCATCCGATAATGAACCTTGAGTAGCAAGATATTTGTGTCAGGTGGGACCCAAGCTATATCTGTGAAAATGATTTGAGTAAAATCAGTCATCTTTATATTAACTTACTGAAAACAAGATGTAGAAAGAATAAGTGATTTATCATTAACCCTCATAGTAATCATTCAATAAAAATTTATCAAGGCTTTCTCTGTGCTACATCTCAAAGCATTTTCACGCACTGTACCTCACACCTAGAACTCTCTCCTTCTTCTTCTGCCCTCTAGCTTCTCTGTCTTCTCTCAAGTTCCAGCTAAAGTCCAACCTTCCTTAAGAAGCTTTAATCATAGTTTTTTCTCTCTTAGACAGTTTCAATTACACATAGAGATCACTCATTAGACTGTGAGCTTCTTGATTACAGGAACTTGTTTTTCTTGATTTTCTCATTATTTTTGATGAAGTGTTTTTTTGCCTTTGTATTCTTAGAACAATGTACTGTTCTAAGAGCTGGAGATACAAATATAAATAAAAAGAAAAAATAGTCCCTACTTTCAAGGAGTTTACAATTTCCTTGGGGAAAACAACACACAAAAGAAAGCTGAAAAGGTATGTGGGTGAGGCAGTTATACTGTGGACCTTGAAGAAGAAGTCCAAAATGTCCAAAAGAGTACAGCAAGATGGGAAATGTAGAAATGGTTATCTTTGACCTCCACCTTACATTGAGATTTTTGAGTTCATGGTACCACCCTCCACATTGGAAAGACAAAAGTAGCATAAATCTGATTAGGTATGAGTACCAAAATTGATGAGACCTTGCAGAATGAGGGGATGTCCCAACAATGAGATTCTTGAGGCATGGTAGGATGATAGAAAAGAACAAATAGGAGAAACAAATCTGCCTTAACCTCCTTTTACCTTATGATAAGTTTTTAGCATACTAGTCCTTTTTCTGACTTGAGTACTATTTTTGGTTTTAATGCATGCTAGCATAACATCGACTGAATTGGGCAGTCTCCATGCTGGAATTCTTTCCTTCTTCCTAAAACTTATCACCAGAGCATTTGCATAAGGCAGCAGAGCTGAAAAAAGTAGAAATGACCTGAAATAATATCAAGGAAACTGAACTTATATGCTTCCTTTCATGTGAGGATACCTAAGCTGGTAAAAATCCCAAAGGAAGGTTTTATGTTATTATGTCTGAACTATTAAAAACTAATCTTGTCCCACTTTCATCATTAAAAGATAGTAGAATATAGGAAAAGAAGAAGTCTGGAATCTGGCCAAAGAGGATCCCTTTTTTTTTTTTTTGCTTTCCATAAAAAGGGCTACCACCTTAGTCATAATTAAGAAGGTATGTTGCACCAAATAAATGACTGGGTGACTTTTATCTATCTCCTCTCAAATTCCATTGTAAATATGGGCCCTGCTCATATAGGCTACTGTAATAGCCCCCTAACAAGTCTTTCTTCATTTAGCATATCCCACATTTCTTCATTATTTAAAAATTTTTTTCTTTATTTTCTTAATACTCTACTCTGATTATGCCCTTACTTTGCTCAAAATCTTTAATTGCTCCTGATTATCTCTTGAACATTGCATAAACTCTTCTTGTTCCTTACATTGAGGGTTTTTTACAAATTGGCTGCAATCTACTCTTCCAATCTTAACCCATAATAACAAAACATTTTACTACTCTCAACTCCTGCTACCCCCTAGCCAACTCAATACTTCGGCATCACCCTCAACCCAAATGTCTCCTTTATGCTGTATATGCAGTTAGTCACAAAATATTTGTATTCTTACTACAATATGTCTCTCCTATCTTCTACTTTCCTATTATTGGAGCTCTGATGCAGATATTCAACACCTTATTTCTTCACTATTGCTGGCAGCTTCTTATTTCCTGCCTAAAGTCTTCTACTGTGTGCCAGGCACAATGCTTTGTTCTAAGCATACAAAGAAATGCAAAAACCACTTCACCAATAACAATGAGAAAATCAAGAAAAACAGGTTGCTGTAATCAAGAAGCTCACAATTTAACGAGTGATCTCTATGTATAATTGAAATTGGCTAAGAGGGAAGAAACTATGGCTAAAGCTTCTCAAAGAAGGTTGGATTTTAACTGGGGGAAGCCAGAGAAGCTAGAAGGCAGAGAAGAAGAAGGAGAGAGTTCTGGTGTGAGGTTCAGCAAGTGAAAATGCTTTGAGTTGGGAAACTGAGTGTCACATTCCAGGAACAGCAGCAATAGGTCCAATGTTGCTGGATCACAGAGGTGCCATTGTTGTTGTTGTTCTTATCATTATCAGTTGTGTCCAGTTCTTGGTGGCCCCATATGGAGTTTTCTTGGCAAAGATACTGGAGTGGTTTGCCATTTCCTTCTCCAGTTCATTTTACAGATGAGAAACTGAGGCAAACAGGGTGAAGCGCCTTGCCCAGGGTCAAAGAGCTAGCAAATGTCTGAAGCCAGACTTGAACTCAGGTTTTACTGAATCCAGGTTCTGTGCTTTATCCACTGAGCCACCTAACTACCAAAGTTGATTCTGATAGAACGTAATATTTTGGTTTATTTGATGAGTAATTATTTATTATGTCAAATTACATTTCTAAGTTTCCATCATACCTCATGGCTGTAGAGAGGGCCATGAAGAATTCAATAGATCAAAGTTTTTCATTAAGCTATGTGTGCAGCATCATTTGATGTTTAGAACACCAGCTTTGGAGCCAGGAAGACATGGGTTTAGGTTTTGCCTCTTATACAACCTGGCTTTGTAACCACGGGCAAGTCATTGAACCTTTCAGTATTCTTGGCAACTCTAAGACAACAAGTTGTGAATTAGGTACCAACCTGTATTAGTAGAGGGAATTTCTCCATCTGGGAGTTATCTATAATGACTATTGAACACTGTTCTGTTTTGCAGAAGAAGTCCTTTTATTAAGGAGATCCAGTTAAAGGCTGCACTTGAGAACCTAGAAGGCCACATGTGGCCTCAAGGCCACAGGTTCCCCACCAATGACATAGGTTCTGTCCCTATCCATTATCCATGTGCTTATAGATGTGAGTCTACAGCCATGTGTGAGAAACATTTTCTGTCCTCAAAACAACACAATCATTAATTGAGATTTAGGAGAAAACACCTACTACTTAATGAAATCATAGAAGCTTTTGCCTCAAGAGGCAAATGTAGCTGTCTAAGAACAAAATTAGGATAAATTGCCTAAGCAGGACATAAAACTTTCTTACAGAAATATTTGTATTTGGAAGGAAATATAATTCTAATCAAGAAGCATTTTCAAATTTGTGAATGCCATACAATAACTATATCTAGGTGATAAGGAAAAAAAGAATAGATTTTTTTTTGGTGGTGGAAACTAAAACAAAATAAAGTGGCAAAATAAAGACAATACTAAGTGTTTTAAAATATAAAATATTATAGAATTGTATTTTGCACTAGGTTACTGCTCACTTTGCAGTGGTGAAGGGGCAATATTGGAAGATTGGAATGTATTTATTGTAATTTTGCTTAGAGAGGCAGCATGATACGGTTCCAGGAAGCCAGGAAGACCCAGGTTCAAGTCTTTCTCTGACAGATACTTGTGTAACTTTGGGCCAGTCACTTCATTCCTCGCTGCTCCAAACAAATCCCTAAAACTAGAAGTTCCAAAAATAAGTGCCCCTTGCATTTCTAGTTGAAATTCCTTGCTAGGGAGGTTCCCTATGCTGATGAAACCATAGACTTGGTACAAAATTTTAGCCATGATTATATTAAAAAAGAGTTCTTGAGGTCAAAAATAATGGTGTTAGCATGACTGAGATCAAGGTAGAGATGGAAGTAGAGGAGATTATAACAGATAAGGCCAGTTCAGAATAAGAAATTATGAATTTGTCAATGAGCTTTAAAGTAGGAAAATGAGTGTTGATGGCACAGGTAAAAATGTAGGTTATAATAGTTGAAGAGGTTGTGAGCTGGGAGACTAAAGTCTTTGAAGAGTCATGAAGTTTTGTATAGAAGTCCCCAAGTGTTATAGAATCAATATCTACCTGAGTTTTCTTGCCTCTATCTTAGATTCTTCCTCTAAAAGACAAAGAAACTGTACCTATTGCTTATTTTGTCCAGAGGTTAAGGCTAAAGCAATGACTCCATTGACCCAGCTTTCTGGTAGCCTCTGGTCTTATTGACATGGAATCCTAGCCATCTAAAGGAATAAAAAGTTTCACTTGTGTGGATTCAGGGCCTGAAAGAGCAGCTGGATCTCTCAAGGCAAGACAAGTCACCAGACTTTACCTAGAGAGATAAGGAGGGAACAGTGATGGTATCTTCACAAGGTAAGTGCTAAGTTTGGCTGCTTTATATTATTGAGTAACCTTTTTGTGCTAACCTTATTTTGTCAACTGTGAAATGGTCTACTGGTGTATAATTGCATTTTAATATCAGACTTAAATTAAAAGGGGATGAACCTAATTCAGGCCCTCCCACCCACCAAGTATGAAGTTAGGGATAAAGGGAGAAGTCCTGTAAGCCAGGTTCTGAATATCTTGAGAAAGAAGGTAATGTGACCTGGATGACAGGAGGTAACTGCAACCAGAATCTGGATAGGGGGATATAGATGAATTATGTGAACCCAAAGGAGGAGTTGCATAATAATGCAGAAGAGGAGCTTAGAAGTGGCCAAGAAGAGTAAAGCAAATGTTAATTTTTTTTCCCTAGACCAGTGTACCAGGAAGGAGGGAGTAACCCACAGGAAAAAGGATGCGTTGTGTTCTGTGAAGAGTGTTTTTTTCTAAGTATGTGCCAGAAAATGGAAAGAATGAGAAAAAAGATATGTAAGAAAAAGTGATGTTTATTAAATGATTCAGGAGGTATTCCAGTATGCACACTAGTAAGGGGAAATAGAGGAGGATAGGTATAAGAGGTAGGAAGAAGTAGCAAGCATAAAGCATGTGGTCCTCAGAAATTGGCATGACCTAAGGATAAGGAGAAGGAAAGTGGAAGATAGAAGCTTATCTGATGTAATAGAGGGAAAGAGCCTGTTGATCAGGACCAATGCCCTTCAGTATCCTGTGAAGAGTTGGTATGGGATCAGATATAGGGTCAGCAGCCTCAGCTTGTTTTTCCAGATATGGAAGAGGCACCAGGGGTGGGGTGGAGTTTGTTGGGATTGACCTGTGGCAATCATCTGGGTCATTTAATATCCAGTGAAGTAGTCACAAGATAGAACTGAAGTCACTCAATATATCCTCACCTCAAGATGTCAGGGACTGAGTTGTACTCTCCCAATACCCCATGCATGGATAAATACTTGACTCTAGACCTAGGAGTCCCTGGAAACGCAGGCACTGTAGTACCTTTGATGGCCTGAGGCTTGGAGTCTCTAATGCATGTAAATGATGTTCAGGATGGTTGTATTTGGAAGGATGAAATTAATCCAGTATAGTAAGTGGCAGGGGCAAGCCTCTTCACATTTCTGTCTCTATAACAACCCTTATGAGAAGTTGTTTTTTAGTTCCATTTCTAATACTAGCTTTGCAACTCCAAGTAAAATACAATTTATATAAGCCTTAATTCATTATTTTTGTCATTTAACAAGTATTTGTTTTCCTCCTACCTTCCCCATTGAAAATTAAAAGAGGGGAAAAAACCCCTTTTAATAACTGTGCTTCATCAAACAAAAACAAACTGTCATATTGGCCATGCCAAAAAATGTATGTCTAATTTTTTATCTTGAGTCCATCATCTGTTTATCAGGAGGTGTGGACAGCCAGTCCTGTAGACAAGTTAGCTATTGTATTGATCGGAGTGGTTGTCTTTCAAAAAAATTTTTTTTGCATTAATTCTATTGCATTAATTGTTCCTTTGATTCTGCTCATTTTACTCTGAAAGAGTTCATGCAACTTTTTCCAGGTTTCTCTGAAACCATTCCTTGCATAATCTCTTATGTCACAATAGTATTCCATTCCATTCATGTATTTACCCATCCTCCGACCGATGGACATTTCTTCAGTTATTTATTTTCAGTTTTCAGTTTTTTTGAGCTGAAGTTCCTCTTATCAAAAACAAGATGACAAAAAAAAATCCTCAGAAATGCTAACAGATCTGTGATTTCATCATTGTAAGTATTAGTTCCATTTATGCAGATCGCGACCTATCTAGGACTTCCCCTTTAGTATGACTCTTCTCTATGTCTTTCCAGTAAGTTTGCCATATAGGGTACTCCCAACAAGCTGAAGGTCTTCTTCCTTTTGTCCTGCCATCACATCAACAGGACCCCAATTAAGTGCATGGGGTCATCCTTCACTTTCCTTACATGAATAATTAAAAAAAAAAACTTTATTCTTTTTCTTTCTCTCTCCCTTTCTTCCCCTCCTTCTCTTACTCCTCTTCCTTCTCATTCTTTTCCTTCTCTTTTTTTCCTTTGACTACATCTTTTTATATCTTTTAACTATAACACAAATTATACACTTCATAAGGCTATTTTAAAGAAAACATTTTGTCAACCTCAACATACTATAGAAATGTACTATAATTTCTTTATACCACAGCAGAGACATTCAAGGTGGACTGGTGACACAGTACAATTAAAAATTAATGAATTTAGTTTTTATTTTGAAACTGCAATTCCAATAATTCTTAAAGTTTCAGATCTCAGCTAGAAATGGAACATGTACTGATAGTTAATATTAAATATTTGAAGTTTGCATATGTCCTTTGAACTCTCTCTGACTCTGTCTTCAACATCTCTCTCTATTTTCTGTCTCTGTGTTTCTGTCTCTGTGTGTCTATCTGACTCTCTCTCTCTCTCTCTCTCTCTCTCTCTCTCTCTCTCTCTCTCTCTCTCTCTCTCATTTGAACATGATAGAATTAAAAAAAAAATCCCAGACTCTTTTCTTCTTGTTCCTGACCTGCACTTCCTTTTCTAAATTCTCAACTCAACCCACAATTCATCTTTCCCATGTCCCTAGGTTTCATTTATTGGACTTATTCTGTGTTTATTTTTGTTTTTGTTTTGTTTTGTTCTTATAGATGGCAACAGAAATATCTCAGTGTATATGTTGTAAGAAACTTTTAGCTTCAGCATGATTCTTGAGTTTGAACATTGTACGTAGCTTACTAACTGTCACAGGTGTCTGCACTGAATTGGAGAGTGATAAGTGAGCATCAAGGAGAGTAGAAACCTGATCTATCATGGCTATAAATAAGAAGCTAAAGATACTTTCATGCAAAGAATTATCTTTCTTATGGATGCAGCTACCAGAATAGACCTGCAGAATCATTTCAGTGAAATAATTGTATGACTGAATTGTCTATACTAGGAAACATTTCTCCAAAACAATTGTTTACTGTTGTGTATATGTGAACATGGATTCAAAATACCTAGATTCAAAGACTGGCTGTGCTTCTTATAAGCCATGCAAATCTTGAGACAACTCTGAGCCTTAGCTTCCACATCTATAAAATAGGAATGGCAATATTTAAAAAAAGAACAAAAACTAAAGACAGTATTTTACCAATTAATTAAAATATGTGGGGACAAATAGAACTTGTCCTACCCTCCTCATAGGCTCATCAGCTTTAGAAACTGAAGAGCCTTAATGGATCATCTGGTCCAGGTCTGGGGAACCTGGGGCCTCGAGGCCACATGTGGCCCTCTAGGTCTTCAAGTGTGATCCTTTGACTGAATCCAAACTTCACAAAACAAATCCCCTTAATAAAAGGATTTATTCTGTGAAACTTGGACTCAGTCAAAAGGTTGCACCCAAGGACCTAGAAGGCCACAGTCTCCCCACTCCTGATATAGTCCAACTTGGCTAGTTCTCAGGTAAGGATACTATGGCCCAAGAAAGTGACATGTATTGTTCAAGACCACACCAGAAGTAATTAACTAATTAGTGATCTGTGTGTCAAATTCATGTGTTCTACACCAAGTTCATTTTTCTTTCCATTAGGTTTTATAAAGTTCTGGTGAGAAAATGCCTACAAGATATCTTGTAAATGTGTTTTATGTATGTATAACACAGGCGATGACGGACTCCTCCAATCTTCTGGACTCAGAAATGTCCTAGGGATTGAGCTTGTTGGCTCCATTGGAATGAATATGATCATTAGCCTCTTGCTGAAGGATACAGGTTGTGCTTTAGTGAGATAATACAATACCTTCTCGTTGGTTCCTATGATTGGGATTATGTCAAAGAGGATTGGCCATTGAGTGTCATGGGTGGGGGGAGCTTCCCTCTTCCATAGGGTGTGAGTGAAAAAAAAAATACTTCTGATTGCCTTTGAGGACTTTTCTATAGAAAAGATCAGTATTTTCTTGTCCTTGAACTTCCAGCCAGGAGATCTGGAGGGAAAGGAAAAGAATGTGCATTTGTATAGTACCTACTATGTGTCAGGCACTGTAATAACTGTTCTTTTACACATATCTTATTTGATCCTCACAACAACCTTGTGAGGTAGATGCTGTTATTATTCCCATTTTATAACTGATGAAACTGAGGCAAACTGATTAAATGACTTTCCCAAAGTCACAAAACTAATAAGTACCTGAGGCCCAATTTGAACTCAGGTGTTCATAGCATCAGGTCCAGATATTTCTGCACCCCTAGCAGAAGGGAAGGGATTTATTTCCCTCTCTCTAGCAACCATGGTGAACTGTATCTCAAGTTCAGTGGCAATGACAGTCAACATATGCCTGTCCAGTAGAATCTGAGATAAGACCCGAAGTCTCATATGAACCTTTTTCCTATGTGTTTCCTCCCTAAGCACAGATATAAACCAAGAAACCAGCAAACTGGAGATAAGACACTCCTGGGCTTATTGCAGACACGTGAGCATTAGAGGTTTTAGGTGCTAGACTCAGTACTGCTTACCCAATGGGGGGTATTTCCTGAGTGATACTTCTTTTTGGAAGTAAAGATGACAATTAAGAAGACCATTCTGAGCCAGAAGGTATTTATGCCTGGCCAGAAGATATGGACCTTGTAAGTTGCTAAGACAGTACAGATTTAAGATGAACGTGCAATACCTGTTCAGCCATCCCAAAAAAGATGTATTCATTTCTTAAGAGATCATAAGTGGGATGGGTCATGATTTTACATTTTATATTTCTTCTAATGAATGCTTACAAGTCTATTCTACTACACATGCAAGCGATTTTTGTTATAATTACAGTTTATGACCAGTTTTTTTCTCATAAGGTGTGATATGAGAGAAGGTTAATAACCACCACCCCCTCACATTTCTGATAGCTTAAACTAAATCTCAATTTATATATTTTTCTCTTTTTTTCTTACTACCTTTCCTTGCCTTTGATGTTGTTTTGGTTCCTTTTTCCCTCTGTTAACTTCTACAACTAATCTCATGTCATGGCAGTCTCCCAGATGTCCAGGTCATTTTGGAATGCAGATAGAATCTAACCAAAGTAGGCTCCATGTCTATAACATTTAACTTCATCTATTGATGGCCTATTATTTAATTGATAACATCTGTGCCTATCATATTGTAGATGCTGGTCAACCCTGGTTCTCACTGTGCCAGATCTCCCATGCCAACATCAATTGAAAGGAACCATGGTCTCCATCTTCTCACAAGGCAGTTCTCCCCTCACCAAGTTGCCTGCCATTTTCTCTCAGCTCCCATTGTTATAAATGAGAGGGTGCTATTACTGGCTCACAGATCTTGGCTATTAATGTATTATTGGTACATTTATTTTCACCAACCAGATGAAAGAACAGAGCTTCTGTTTTTGGACCCTTGTTCATATAGATTGTTTGCTTCTTTTTTTCTCCAAGTAACCTGGTACTATTAAGAATTCCCAGCTACTCATTCACAAACTTTCCTTTTCTCAGGATATTTCAAAGGTTTTATCTATAAACAGAATAACTGTCTCTTAATTCCATCTTAAACTAAAGTTAGTGAAGGCCCTTTCAATCACGGGTTCTTGGGAAATCTATCACAGATCTGCTCAAAGTAACAATGAGCTCCCATTTGTGTTTATTTTCCTAGACAAACCAGTGGGTAGATTAATTTAAAGCTAAATATTTTTAATAAAATGGTATACAAATCTAAATGACAAGGAAACTTTCCCCAATTCACAGGGGTACAAATTCTTATAACAAGCTACCCTTTCTACTTCCCTATCCTTAATCTAGTTCTTACTCTTTGGTGTCTTTTTGAACCACGGGAAAGGGGCTTGAATTGTATAATGACTAACTCCAAAATAGCCCTGAGACCTTCCCAGCATGGGAAGAAAGGGGAAGAAAGCTTAGCAACTCTTGCAAAGTGGTACACAATCTTGTTGTATCTCTTAGACTTAATTGAGAATCTCAGCACTGGAAATGAGATCCTACAAACCAAGTAGCATGATTTTTTCAGAATGGGAAAGAGCTAAAGGAGAAAGCCTCCTGGGGCTGCTTCCACTAGGGATACACTACACTAGCATAGTCTAGATTGCCTAAGGGGAACATAAGTAATTGTGGGGATTTGGAACATTTGGGGCTAATTAGACTCAAATGAACAGGCCTATGTTTTGTTTTCTTCCTTTTAATTAAATTTTCTTCTTCCATATTGAAAAAACCTGTAAACTTTTCCATGGGGACTTGGCTTTATAAAAATGTGGGGTACCAAACATATTGTACCTATTTCCAGATTTTTTGGTTGGGAGCTGATGAACCAAGAAAGTCAGATAATTCCCACAAAAAGCTTTTTGAGTCATGTGTGTCTCTGATGAAAGATTACATATATATGCTAGAGAGTGTGAGATGTTTCTGAACACAAGGATGAATAGACACATTAGCCTTAAAGCATCTTTAAGACTCTTCCCAACAGGTTCAAATATTAACAGAAACACTGGAAAAGAAAAATAAATTAAAAAACTTGCTATTTGCACTCCATCACCTGTGTTAATATCATGCAGCTGCATTTCCTTTAAATCTTAAACCAAGAAAAAAAGTGGGGAGAGACGTAGGGGAAATGTTAAAGATTTTTAAATCATAGTGAAAAGTCACTCATTTCTTAGGCTTTTGCCAAAATTTATCATCTTAGGATATGTTACAAATAATTTTTTTATGTACTAAGCAAAAGTCAGATTAGAAAGGCAACATGCATTTCATCAACTCTATTATAGTCACCCTCTAGAGACTCATCTTGACAGTAGAGTAGGAGTTTGAGCTGTCTCTACCAATCTGAAAAGCCTTCAAAGCACATGCCTGATGAGATGCTGTGGCTGCTAGCTGAAGGTCTGTCTTGCCAAGTTTAGAGAGACTTATCATCAGAAGTTGGACAGAAAATGATATTCTTTTTTACTTTCAAAATATTTATTTTTAACATTTTTTAAAAATTAAGTTACAAATTCTCTCCCTCCCTCCCACAGCCACCCTCACCTCCTGAGAAGACAAGCAATACAATATTAATTATACATGTGAACTCATGCAAAATATATTTCTATATTAGCCATATTTTGAAAGAAAGGAAGGAAGGAAAGAAGGAAGGAAAGAAATGAGAAAATTATATTTCCATTTGCACTCTGTAAGTGGATAGCATTTTTTCATCATGCATCCTTTGGAATTGCCTTGGATCATTGTATTGATCAGAGTAGCCAAGTCTTTCACAGTTGATCATCATTGCAACATTCCTCTTACTGTGAACAATTATCTCATAGTTCTTCTCATTTCACTTTGTGTCAGTTCTTATAGGTCTTGTCATGTCTTTTAGCATTAGTCATTTCTTATAGCACAATAGTAATCTATGATAATCATACACCACAACTTGTACTGTCATCCCCCAACTGATGAGCAGCCCCTTAATTTCCAATTCTTTACCACCACAAAAAGAGCTGATATAAATATTTATGTACAGATAGGACCTTTTCATCTTTCTTTGATCTTTTTGGGATATAGACCCAGTAAAGGCATTGCTGGATCAAAGGGTATGCATAGTTTTATAGTCCTTTGGGTATAGTTCTGAATTGCTTTACAGAATGGTTGGACCAGTTCACTATTCACCAACAGTTCATTAGTTTACCTATTTTTCCTCATCCCCTTTAGCATTTATCAATTCTGATAGGCATGAGGTGGTACCTCAGAGTTATTTTAATACATATTTCTCCAATCAATAGTTATTTAGAGCACTTTTTATATAACATTAGATAGCTTTGATTTTTTTTCTTCTGAAAACTGATTGTTTACATCCTGTGCATATTTATCAATTGGGGAATGGCTCTTAGTTTTAGAAATTTGACTCAGTTCTTTATCTTTTTGAGAAATGAGAATTTTATCAGAGAAACTTGTGGTAATTTTTAAAAAATATTACTTCATTGTCGATGGTACCTTACAATAAAATGTAGTTTCCTTAGTTATTTCTTTTAATTGTGTCTGTTTTTGCTTTTTATTTGTCTGGAATCATGATTGCTACCCTTGCCATTTTTATTTCAGCTGGAGCATAACCTGCTCCAGCCCCTTATTTTAATTCTCTGTCTTTTTATTTCTACTGCCTCTTGAAAATATCCTGTTGTTGGATTATTTTCTAATCCATTCTGCCATTTGCTTTTGTTTTATTGGTGAGCACATCCCATTTACATTCATAGTAATGATTACTTACTCTGCATTTCCTTCTACCCCATTTCTTCTGTTTCTTCTTCTCTGTCTTTCTTATTATCCTATCCCTCCTCAAAGGTCTATTTTACTTGTGACCACCACCTCCATTAATTTGACCTCCCTTTTATCATCCTATTCTCATTCCTCTTATCCCTTCCCATTTTCCTATTGGATAAGATAGATTTCCATATACAACTGATTTTTTGTATGTGTGTGTGTGTGTGTGTATACCTATACACACACACACACACACACACACACATATACATATACATAAATATATATAGTTTTTCCTCTTTGAACCAATCCCAATAACAGTAAGGTTAAGGAATAGCCCACTACCCCCACCATTTCTCCCTTTATTTTTTTTATTTTTTATTTTCACTCTTTAAATGCTCTTTCTTGCATGCCTCTTTTTGTGTGATAATTTTTCTCATTCTTCCTTTCCCTTCCCCTCTCCTAGTGTACCCCTCTTTCCCAAACCTTTACTTTATTATTTTATCTTATTTTTTAAGATCAACCCAACATAACTGACTCATATCTATGACCTTTATCTATGTAGACTCCTTCCAATTGCCTTGATAATGATAACATTCTTAGGAGTCACATGTATCACCTTCCATATAGGAATGTAAACAGTTTAATCTTATTGATTCACTTACGACTTCTCTTTTATGTTTACCTTTTTATACTTCTTAGAGGCTTTTATTTGTCATTTTTAAATTTTTTTTTATTCAGCTCTGGTCTTTTCATCAGGAATGTTAGGAAGTCCTCTAATTAACTATCTATTTTTCCCCTGAAAAAAATATACTCTATTTTTTGGGGGGTAGATTATTTTTAGTTGTATTCCTATCCCTTTGCCTTCCACAACATAATATTTCAAACATTCTGCTCTTTTAACATGGAAGCTGCTAAATCTTGTTTGATCCTGACTGTGGCTCCATGATACTCGAATTGTTTCTTTCTGGCTCCTTGAAATATTTTCTCCTTGACCTGGGTACTCTGGAATTTGATTATAATGTTCCTGAGAGTTTTTGTTTTGGGATCTTTTTCAGGAAATATTTGGTAGATTCTTACAATTTGTATTTTACCATCTGGATCTAAGCTATCAAGGCAGTTTTCTTTGATAATTACTTGAAATATTATGTCTGGACTCATTTTTTATCGTGGCTTTCAGGTAGTCAAATCATTCTTAAATTTTCTCTCCTCCATTTGTTTTCTGGATCAGTTGTTTTTTTTGATGAGAGATTTTACATTTTCTCATTTTTTTATTCTTTTGACTTTGTTTCATTGTTTCTTGATATATCATGAAGACATTAGCTTCCACTAGCCCAATTCAAATTTTTAAGGAATTATCTTTTTCAGTGTGCTTTTGTATCTCTTTCCATTTGGCCTATTCTGCTTTCTACCATTCGGCAAAATCTTTTTTTTTCTTTTTAAGATATTATTTTCTTCAGTATTTTTGCCCCTCTGTTACCAAGCTGTTAATTTTTTTCCATAATTTTCTTGTATCACATTCATTTCTTTTCCATTTTTCCTTTACCACTAATATTACTTTCTTTTATTCTTCCAGGAATTCTTGTTGGACTTGTGTCCAGTTGGCAAATTGTTCTTTGAGGCTTTGGTGTTAGCTCTTTTCAAATTGTCTTCCTCTGAGTTTGCGTCTTGATCTTTCCTTCTACTGTGCTAGCTTTTTATGGTCAACTTTTTTTTTCTATTTTTCCTCGTTCTTCTAGCCCATTTCTTGACTTTGAACTTCACAGTAAAATCAGGCTCTGCTCACTGTGAGAAGAGGCACTATCCCAATCTTCAGACATTTTCTTGCTGCTGTTTTCAGAGATAGTTCTGGGGATCTGAACGTTTTTGGTGCTTCCAAGCTGGTGTGATCCAAGGCAAAGTGTGGTCATTGCTATCCTGTTCTATACTCTAGTCTTTGCCCTGGAATGGTTGCTATTTCCCTGCAGTTGCAAGCGCTAATCCTCCTCTCTGCCTTGGAACTGGGACCAGAGCCCTTACTCCCTTGTGACTGACCACAAGCTCTCCTCTCTGCCCTGAATCTGTGTAGGGGCAATAGTTGCCAAAAAGCACCAGTAGCACCCAACGTCAATAAAAGGTCCCCTCTAATTTCTTTCTAACTAGTTTACCAGCACCCATACTGTCTTTGTGCTGAGAGCTCTTGAACATGCTGCTGCTGCTGCTATTGCAGCCACCCCTAAGGCTCAGTGCTGGTTCTACTGCCATGTGAATTCTAGGCTGGCCTCCACCCCAGTGTTATAGACTTCTCATACTGACCTCCTAAGTTGTCTTGGGCTAGAAAAAAAAATGTTTCAGCTTGACCTTTTCTTGGCTCTTCCTCTCCAGAATTCATTTTGAAGCATTATTTTAAAGTTGTTTGGAAGGCTATTTTAGGACAGTTTGTTTGGGTTGCTATCTCTACTCCTCCATCTTGGCCCTGCACCTGGGGATTAGTTATTAAGTATTAATCTCAGCAGGATGATTTGATTTTTTTAAAGAACAGTATCATAGGATATATTTAGACCTGGAAGAACCTTAGAGGCCATCTAGTCCAATTCTTTCATTTTCCAGATGATGAAACTGAAGTTCACAGAAGATGTGTGATTTTCCCAAGATCACACAGTGAGTAGATGGCAGAGCTCAATGTCAATCCCAGGTCCTATGACCCCTAATCCAGTATTCTTTCCACTATGTCACACTGCCTAAGAAGAAAATGTGACCATAGAGAGGAGAGGCAGAATACTGTCATGAGACTGTGCTCAGCATGGTTCATCTCCATCTATGGGCAATCTTATCAAAAGAAGAATAGTTTGAACTAATGAACCTATAAGTGGAATAAATTCCATTCTATGATCCTGTTCACTGAGATTCCTATGATTTGTATTCATCCTTATACTTCAGATAAACATCCTGCTCAACATGTGGGGATTCTATGAGGGCTGTGATTTTTCAAAAGGATCCCAAAATACATTCTTTTCATGGCAGAAGTCAGCCTTCTGGCTTTGGATTTGGATCAAAACAAACAAACAAAAATGATTTTTCCTTTGAAATAAGCCATGTTATTAGAAATAGCTTCCTTTCTCCCCAAGCTAGATGAACATTACTCACCTTCTGCAGGTGCAGCCCAGCTTTGCCAATTTTAAATGAAATTGACTAAAAGATTGAGTTATTCATACACATACTCACACCCCCATACTAGTATTACAAAGCTATTGTCATGTTCCCAGGATAGGCAGATAGATGTGGAAACAGTGTTTCCTCAGTATTCCTATTAAAGACAGAGTTACTCCATGGGGTGGAATGCATTGTCTTAGGATGTAATGAGTTTCTCCTAAGAAAATCTTCAAGTAAAGATTAGATGACCACTTATCTAGAATGTTACATCTATGATTTTTAATTAGCTATGGCTTCTGGGTTCCTTTCCTAGTCAAATTCTGGAATTCTGTGAACCAGTATGAGCTACATGTGTAGACAAAAGTAGTCAGTGAAATGCCCTAGAAACTGTGGTAGGTTTGGGATGAGAGAACTTGATGTCAGTTCAAATTGTCTTTTGTCATTTACTACCTTTATAACTATCAACAAGCTATTTTACCTCTGTGGATCTCAAGTTCCTCATCTGGAAAATGGGGGAATTGGTATAAATGGTCTCTAAGTCTATTCATTGAATTGTCTACATGCAGAAATAGACCCAAGATTTATAGATAAACAATTAAGTGAAGAACAACTTCTATGGCATTTGAGCATAATTTTCTTTGAACTGTTGGAAAAAATATTTTGGGATAGATCTTTCTTTTTTTTCTTGTCTAACTCATTTTCTCTCTCTCTCTCTCTCTCTCTCTCTCTGTCGCTGTCTCTCTGTCTGTCTGTCTGTCTGTCTCTCTCTCTCTCTTTCTCCTCTCTGTCTCTCTCTCTCTCTCTCTCTGTCTCTCTCTGTCTCTCTCTGTCTCTCTCTCTCTCTCTCTCTCTCTCTCTCTCTCTCTCTCTCTCTCTCTCTCCATTTTTTAAAATATTGCTGTAATTTCCTAATGACTCTCCTATCATTACTTCTTGGAGAAATAACTCTCTTTATAACAACTAGGTATGGTGGCAGTCAACACATTTTCTGTTTTTGGAAGCATGCATGTCATTGTACACTTATGCTCATTTGCTTCTTTGCCAATAAGCAAGAGGTATGCATTACCATCAAATAATCTTATGGCATTATTGGTCAATACATTCATCAGTGTTAGGAAGACTTTCACTTTTTTAAAAATCTTACATACTTGTGGTCATTGTGCAAATTGATTTCCTAACTTTACTTTGTTCTGCATCAATTCAGACAAGACTTCCCAAGTTTCTCTAAATTTGTCATTTGTTATGATACAATATGATTATATTTTATTTGTATGCCTCAATTTGTTCAGCCATTTCTCAATCAATGAGCACCCACTTTTCTTCCAGTTATATACTATTTACTATTTTATTTTTTTACTATTACATGCTGATACACACACATACACATACGTACATACATACACACATACACACATATACATACCCACACCCATATATGTATTGACACACATATATGGTATATGATAGTAAACATACATATATACACATACATATACACACATATATGCAGTGTGTATATGTGTGTGTGCATGTGTATATTTTTTTCTTCTCTTTCACCTCCTAGAGGGTATATTCTAATAGTGGCATGAATGAGTCAAGAGCACATATAATTTAGCAGAATTCCAAGTTTGTTTGATTGTTTTATAGTGATTAGACCAATTCACAGCTTCATCAATAGTACATTAGTATGCCTGTTTTCTCACAACCTGTCCAGGATTTATTAATTCTGTCTTTTGTTCTCTTTGTTGATCTCATTAATATGAACTAAAACCTCAGAGTTATTTTAATTTTTACTTTTTCATTATGAGAGAATTGGAATATTCTTTCATCTGGTAGTTGATAATTTTCACTTCATCTTGTGAAAACTGATCATATCCTTTGAGAATTTATCCATTAGGGAATACCTTATAATTTATATCAATTCCTTATATAACTTGAATATCAGACATTTGTCAGAGATACTTGTCACAAAATGTTTTCAATTAACAATTTCTCTAATTGTATCTGAATTGATTTTGTTCATGTAAAAGGCTGTTAACTTTACATATTTATTTTTCTTCTAAGGATATTTCTGTTTCAAGTTAGTTAGGAATTCTTCCACTAACCATAACTGTGTGAGACAGCTCCTTCAATTCTCTGCCACTTTTTTCCCCACATAATCTTTTATATTTAAACCATTTATTTGTTTGGAGCTTTTGTGGTATTTTGTGTAAGCTATTGGCCTAAACAAAATTTCTGCCAAACTTCTTTCCAATTTTATATCTATACACAGTTCACATATGCATGTGTGTGTGTGTATATCCATACACATACACACATATATGTATGTATATGTGTATATATATCATATGTGACTGTATTATCAGGTTTACAAAGTATTTTATAAATATATATATATATATATATATATATATATATATATATATATATATATATATATATATATATATATATATATATATAAAATTTCATTTAAGTCTAACAAGTCTTCCAGGGTAAATGCTATGGGTGTTATCTCTATGTATGTCTCTGTCTGTTTGTCTATCTATGTATCTAGTCTACCTACCTACTCACTGCTGTCTCTTCCACATGTCTGTTTATGGAAATGTTGAATGCTACCAATTCTTGACTTGTCACAATGCATTTATTATCCTGAAAAGTTGATCAAATTACTGAAGATCATGTATGAAAAACATTAAAAGTCAAGCCCAGTGGTAATGAACCCTTATATGGCCAAATCTAGCATTGAGAAGATGTCTTATTACAGAATGATGCTGTTTTTCTTTTGGTGGACAGATATCTAACTATATAACACATTTAATGAATCTTTTTTGTCTGTATTTAGATTTTTCAGATGTTTACAGTGAAATTCATTTTATTAGCAACATATTTTTCAAAGAGCTTATTAAATGAAAAGTAATTTCAAAAGGGAGAGAACAGCAACATCTGGGGAGCAGCAGCAAAGTGGATGTGAGGGAGGTGATCCCTGAGTTGTGCTTACATCAAATCTCAGAATTGTTAGAAATTAACTGAGGTCCTTTTTTTTTTTTTGCTACTTTTCCTATGGCACATCTGCTGTATTTCTTTTTTTATCTCCTCTCAATCCTCTTGAACACTGTAGCACCAATTGATTTGTTCCCCAAACTCATATGGTACAGAAAGGACCTCATGATGTATTTTGCTAGTATCTATGTCTTTCTCATTTTATAAGCACAGAACAGGAAATGCTATCTCTGTTCATTCTATACACACACACACACACACACACACACACATATACATATATATATATATATATATATATATATATATATATATATATATATATATATATATATATATATATATATATACACACATATATATCATATAGGGTCTGGAGAATATTTTAATTGTCACTTGAAACACTAAGAAAAATGACATTGCCATTTTTCCCTAACTCCCTTGTAGAAGACATTATTGGACCCCTCATAGTTAATGGAGCTTTTCATGTGCAAAACAACAAAAAAAAATCATCTCCACCAAAACCAAAACAAACCAGATATAGTCAAATGTCCGTGCCAGAGTGGCCAGGGCAGATTTCACTTAACTGTTCTGGACTTCTTTCTGCTCCAGGGCCCAGAATGATGTCAGGCCATGGACAGAGATTAGGACAATGGAGTATTTCTTGGGGCCACAGTGTTTTTCCCCCAACCCCCTCCCCATCATTCTCTGGAATTCTTTTCTTGGCTGTTTGAACAGGAATCTGCACTAAGAAGATGGTGGGATGGTAAGATTTATGCAAGGTTTGCACAGGTTTGCCCTGCCCTCTTCACTCTTATTTCAATCTTTTTTTTTACCCTGTGGAGACTTCTGGGGTGTTCATTCCACATCCTAGGATGGTTGGGAGGATGAGGAGTAGGAAATGATAATGAAAAGAATTGTTATAAAGGGAACTGAGAGTTTTCCCTGGCAGGCTGGCAGATGGCAGTGTGTTTTGAAGATTGGGCCTCGCTTTTCCGACAGCTAAGATTTGAACCTCTATTTGCTATGACCAACACTGGCAGAGGGAGATTTGAGACTAGATTGTAGGAACAAAAGCTTAAATGGCTGGAAACTCTACCTGTGAGGATTAGGAGCTGAAATGTAGCTAGCACTGTGGAAGCTGTCTGGTCATGATAAAGACCAGGAAACAAATGGAGAGGGAGGTCCAAAGAATGTCAGTTATGTGAAAGAGAATCAGGTCTAGAGAGGCTGACCTGTGTGGCTCTACTGTCCTTGACTTCTTATTTAAATTCTAGCTTCAGAAGTGAGCCACCAGACCCATATATGCATGTGCATGCACACATGCTCACACACACACACACACACACACACACACACACACACACACAGAATAATGCCTTCCCCTCTCTTCTCTTTCTAGAATAGGTCAAATCAGATGATATGGGGCTATCCTGCAGAAATACTAAAGAAATGAGAGTTTAAACCAAGAGGAAATTGGTAGATTATTAGGCAAAGGGCTCCAAAAAGATGGACTGCTTGGTAGTCTCTTTAAAGGGTGCTTTTTTTTTTGGGGGGGCTATGTTTAGTAAATCATATGATTATAGAAACATCAATTGTGTATATCTTATAAAGGCAAAAGCTTCCCAGATCAGACTGAAGGAGAGACAGGAAATTTCTTTAACTAATAATTCTGAACTGTATTTGATATTACCCCTAGGTCAATAATTTCCCTGGATCAGTGAGTGTTCCCCTCTTGCCAGACCATCTGAAATGTCAGGGAAAGTTGCAGCAGGCAACAGGTATAAGTATATTAGAAGATGGTGTAACTACTTCAGGAGCATTGTTCTCAGCTAATTAATTAATTACTTGACAATCTTCTTTTATGCAGACTTACCAGAATATGACATGAGTCAGGGGTGGGCTGCCCTACCAACATAAGATTGAGTTTCTGACAGGATACGTACTTAATGGCCACCCAGCACGCATCAAGTTTTCACAAGCAAAGATCAGTCCCTAAGATTTTATCCCTATAACTTCTCAGACAAATCTTCCTTGCCAGGAATGCTATAAGATTAAATGATAGAGACAAAACATAAAATGGGGTGGACAATTAGGAGGCAGCTTTTGTCTCCTACATCATAGTACAGATAGGTAGTGAGGCATGATGGTTGGTCATGATGGATTCTGAAATTAGAATCAGGAGGAGCTGATTATGAATGCTATCTCTGACACATACTGGTCGTGTGACCCTGAGCAAATAATTTTACATTTTTAGTAACCTTGATCTGTATTGTTGGAGGGAGTTTCTACCCTGTGAATTTCTCATGTCTAAGAAATCACATGTTCAGACAAATACACCTCCCCAACACACACACACACACACACACACACACACACACACACATACACTGCCATCCCACTGCTTTATTCATCCAGCACTTGAGAACCTTTTCTTTCTGATTTAGATTGACAAACTATTAGCAAATTAGGTATAGCATTGTTGCATTCTGTAGTGGGTCTCATGCGTAATACAGAGACAGAAAGAATAGATGTTTTTCTCAGTATGTAGGTCACCCATAGACATTTATTACTTAAGGAGGCTCATAATTTAACTCAGCCACTTGGGCACCATGATACAAGAAAAGTCACATTGCATCAAACCCCATGGGGCTGAAATTTGTTTTACTGACTATAGTTGAAATAAGTCTGTCTTTAGATGTCTTTCAAACTATTTTACTACAATAACATTTATGTTGTGTGTGTGTGCACGCATATGTGCATGCATGCATGCTGTGACACATTATCTAGAGCAGTAGTTGCCAAACTGTGAAACTACCTGTGTCTGGGGTTTGACAGAGTTATTGCAAAGGACCTGAAAATCTGTATTCTATTATGCATTATTTTGACTTTTTAATTTCAGTAAATATTTAACAGGACTTAGGAGAAGGAAAAAAAAGTAAATGTACTTTCCATAGACTAAATAAAAGGTGCACAGATATAGCTATTAAAAAAAAAAAAAGCTCTCCCTATCCCATCAGCTACCCTTTTACATCAGAAATCATGTTCTGGAGAACCAAATCTTTTCAATTCAAGGGCTTCCATCCTGTGGCCCACTGTCTTCATTAATGAATGACAACTTGGCCCACACTTCCACTCTTCAATTTATACCTAAACTCTTTTTCCATATACCATGATGGAGCACATACATGCTAGATATACTGGCATATCCTCCTACTCACACAAATTCCTGGTTTGTTGTTCTAGAAATATAATCTAATTATTACTGCCATTGCTGTTGAAAAGGATGTCCTAATCTACTCTCTATTTTCCATTCACCATTCTCATGACTTTCGCAACCAAAATATCTCTTCTTAGCCACCATTCTCCTATAAGTATTTACCTTATGAGAATGTAAGCTCCTTTAGGGCCAAGATTATCTTTACTTTTATCTTTGAATTACCAGTACCTAGCACATTGTTTGGCATACAATAAGAGCCTAATAAATGTTTTTTTATTCACTAATTAATTTCAAAGTGTGTAGACACTATTGAGATAAATAAAATATAAATGTCCTTAAAAGCATTTCTGATTTATATTTTTCGTCATCAATTTTCTTAATCAGTGGATGATGAATAAAATTACCTTCATGTGAAAGTTATGTGAAAGTCTACACATTTTTTGACATTGAAAAGCAATACTCTAATTTGAAAATTTGAGCACTGTCTTTCTAGAGGAGAGAGAGAGAGAGAGAGAGAGAGAGAGAGAGAGAGAGAGAGAGAGAGAGAGAGAGAGAATAATCTAATCAATATCTGTGATTTCCTTAGTATAGGGAATTCTCAGTGAGGGAATCCTTATCTACTAAAGCAGAAAAGCAACTCTTCTGTAGTTTAGAGCCTTGGATGAGGAAGGGAGAGGACACTGAGAGATTAAGTAACTTGCCTGTGGTCTATGGGCACTATGTCAGAGGTGGGATGTGAATCTAGGTCTTGCTGACTCTAAGACTGTCCTGTTATCTACTGTACTAGCCTAACACCCAACTCCCAAGGATTAATCTTGTTTTCATCTTTGGCTTTTTCAACGAGGACTGACGACATTATAGGGTGATGTTTTGACCTTTGCACGTACTGGATTTAAGTGAGGCAGTGTTGCACCAAATGTATGTCAGTCTCACTCTGTCTTCCAATCATGGAAGTCCAGTGACAAGACAAAAGTTAGGACAACTGGCAATATCTTAGGATGCAGTGGATCACCTTGGTGTCTTCCATGTCTAACCCAACTCTAAGCACTCCACAGCTCCTTCGGGGCTGTTGGAGCAAATTGTCTTCACCGATCCTTTCCGCCAGGGAGAGGTCTTCATGTGCTTGGGGTAGACATCCCCCTAACTCAAGAAGTTTGATGAGAGTTGAAGGTGTGGAGTGTTCAGAGAAGACTAGAACCACTGGTATGAGGGCTTGCCAAGTCCTTTTCAGGGCTGCTTATCCACCTTTGGCATCCACTTACCATCCTCTCACCAGAGATTAATCTAAGTGTAGAAGAAAGGAGAGCAAGATAGACTGAAGTTGAGCAATTTTGTCTTATTAAATCTGAGAATCAGAAGGAATCTTATAGATCAGGGCTTCTTACCTATTTTTGTGTCATGGCTGTGTTCAGCAGTCTTGTAGAGTCTATGGACTTTTCAGAATATGTATTTTTTAAGCATAACTAAAGGAAATGTTAAATTTTAGTTTAAATCTAGTGAAAAGAAGTATATATGTATTTTTTCCTTTTCATTTTCATGTAACCATTAAATCTCGGTGTGTACCTAAGTGTGAAGAACTTCTCTTACAGGTTTTCTGTTCCAACTTCTTATCTAAAGTAGAAACTCCCTTTACACTGTCCCTAACACTTAATCATTTGGCTTCTACTTGAACACGTACAGTCATGGGTATCTTTGTGCATAAAAACTCCATTACATAGTTAGGACAGCGCTAGTTGTGTCTTTCTTACATTAAAATGAAACTGCCTCTCTCTAACCACTGTCTTTAAATGTCAAGAAGCTTTTAAGGAGTTTCCATGACCCGACTAAACTACAACAAAATTAAGGTTGGGGCCAGTATGGCATAGGTATATAGAGAAGTCCTCAGTCAGAGCTCCCTCATTTCAGGTTCCATTTCTGACACTTAATGACTGTGATCCTGCACAAATAACTTAATCTCTCAGTGTTTCAAGGAATTCTTCAAGATTATAAATTGCTGAGCAGTTTCCAGAGGGATTTTCTTTACAGGGTGCTCACTATGCCAACAACATAATTGATGCTGACCAAAAAATTGAAAGTTACAGTTTCTTCTAATATTCCAAGTCACAATTATAATCTGATTCTTCCAGATGATCTCTCTGGAATTGGGAATCACATGACAGTCTCAGAATGAGTATCTGAATAAATTTCACTGGCACCCACATGACATTACACCTGTCTCCCTCTTCACTGCCACGTCTTGGAATGTCCTAGCTCTTTGAAGACTCAATTCCAACACCATCTTCTACATGTGGCGTTTCCTAATCTCCTCTAAGGCTATTGCCCTCTCTCTCTAAGCTACCTTGCACCTCTATATGTATGTCTATATCTACAATGAGTCTCTACCAACAGAATGGAAGCTCCTCTATGGCAGTCACTGTTTTAGTGCCTTTGTATCCTCAACAGCTAGCCAAGTATTTGGCATATCCTAGGTATTAGAAAATCGATGTTGACTGATTGACTGATCCCCTGGATCCTTGTCACCTTCATTGTTTATTGAAGGTCTCCCTTGTTCACAGCAAAGTAGGGATGGGGATAATGATAAAAATAAAGGACTTCAGCATAGTCCTTTGGAAGGTGTACAAGACATGGAATAAATTATACTACTTATCCACATTTTTAAACATAATATGCATACATCTTATATGCGTATATGTATATGTGTGTGTGTGTGTGTGTGTGTGTGTGTGTGTGTAATACAGATTATCTCCTGCATTCAGATGTACGACTCTTGACAGAAGGGATTGTTTTAGCTTTTCCTATGTATCTCCAGCACTTTGCACACTTCTTAGCTTATAATAAATCTAGTAAATGCTTGTGGATTGATAGACATTGATTGGGGAATGCCTCTCATAAAGCTTAAATGATTTGCCCTCAGTGATACAGCTAGGACACGTCAGAGTCAGGGTTTGATGCCAGGTAATCCTGACTCCAAACCCAGCCCACTTGCTATTACACTAGACCATATCACAGATATGAGGGAAGACATGGTGAATACTTCAACAAAGTTCATATTTGCTGCAAAAATGACCTTAAATCAAAGAGGTAAATCATTTTTATTTATCTTGACTTATTTCAATGTATTTCAACCCAAGTATTCATGTGCCTGTTATGTCAGGCATTGAGCTATGTGCTGGATCAGCACTCAATTGAAATCAGATTCTTAAATATATAGATTCTAAAGCAGCCAGAAAAAGGTTGACTTCTTCAAATGTAAAATGAAATCAATGCCAATTATAGCACGGCATTCAAAGCCTCAGGCCACCTCCTGACACGAGAGACCTATGTACTGGGTAAGCTATTAATTTTTAATCATCTTTGATGATTTGGTCATAATCCAGTCTCCTCCCTTGCTTCTTTCCTTGCTCCCTCCTTCCCTCCCTCCTTTTCTTCTTTCTCTTTCTTTTTTCTCTCTCCCTGCCTCCCTCTCTTCTTTTTTCCCTTCTTTCTTTCTTTCCTTCCTTCCTTCTTTCCTTCCTTCCTTCCTTTTTTATTCCTTCCTCTCTTCCTCTCTTCTTTCCTCTCTTTCTCATTCTCTTTCTTTCTTTCTTTTTCTTTCTTTCTTTCTTTCTTTCTTTCTTTCTTTCTTTCTTTCTTTCTTTCTTTCTTCTTTCTTTCTTTCTTTCTTTCTTTCTTTCTTTCCTTCTTTCTTTCTTTCTTTCTTTCTTTCTTTCTTTCTTTCTTTCTTTCTTTCTTTCTTTCTTCTTTCTCTCTCTCTCTCTCTCTCTCTCTCTCTCTCTCTTTCTTTCTTTCTTTCTTTTTCTTTCTCTTCTTTCTTTTTCTTTTCTTTCTCTTTCTTTCTTTCTTTCTTTCTTTCTTTCTTTCTTTCTTTCTCTTTTGCACTATCTTTCTTTTCCCTACCAAAATTTTTCCTTTCAATGGATCATTTCAACAATTGAAAGACATGGATAGATCTTAAATTCAACAAAATCTTTAGGATTAGGAATGTTCCCAAATTAAAGCAATGGCTTCACCAGCAGACATTTTATGATGAGGTCTGACAGACTCCCTATTTAATGTGGTAATTGGTCATCATCAAACAAGCTATAATTAAAAACAAAATACTGCAGCTGTGTTTTCTATGAAAGTTGATCAAAGTTTTTTGCAGTCTCCTAGGGAAAACCTTCCAATTGCCATCATTTGAAATGTTATAAATAGATGGTGACAAAATGGGAAAATTCAAATCATCTCTGTTCCAAACTTACTGTTTTCTTTCTACAATCACTCATACTATATTGGAAGGGAGGGGGAGAGGAGTTGGCACTATTTAGGTAGACCCAAATTTATTGTGATAAAATGTATATAAGGAATGATATTTTATAACCTTAATTTAACCTATTTTCATTTGGTTTTAACCTTCTTCTTAAAAAGCATCATTAAATTCAACAAAAATTTAGTAAGTGGCTAATAATAATAATGATTAACATTTATATGTCACTTTACACATTTTATATGATCCTCACTGCAGCCCTGTGAGGTAAGTGCTATTATTATCCCCATTTTACAGATTAAGGAACAAGTTCGGTGACTTACCTTGGGCCACATGACTAATAACTGTCAGAGACAAGTCAAATTCAGACAAAGATGTGCTGGTAAATGCTTAACAACTCCTTTCTGAAAGAAAAAAATAAAGCATTAATTTATATTATTAACATTTTTCCATCACTTTATCAAGTCCAAACAATCAATAACCACAATAAACAAATAAAGTCCTGATTTCTATTATTGGCTAATTTCTGAGGTGTAATTCCTCACAATGAAAATTTAACAATCAACTTTCTCCAGAGGGTATAAGCTGACTCCAGCACACCCTTCAACTGAGGTTTCTGTGAATGCGGCTGCTTTGATATTGTCCACTACATCTTACTCATCAAGTACAGAGACCTTTGAGCAAAGTACTCTGAAAGGTTCCACAGTTACAAAAGAGAAAAAAAATAACCTCTGCCCTAAAGGAGTTCACACTCTACTGGGGAGGGTGATAGAACACACACCGAGATTAATTGATATATTTAGATGCAATAGAATGTTAAAGCAATTTCAAGTCATAAAGCATTTAAACAACCTGTGGAATGTGGATGTGGAAAACATAAACCATAGGGTTATGTTTACCCACAGAAGAAGCTGAATGAAAAATAAAGTTGGGAAAATACTTTGTTTTCTTTCAAAAAGACAAATACCATAGCATCCAAATAGCTGCAATTCATGTTGGTAGGAAATACTGTTTTCTATTTATGACATTGTTCTGGGAAACTCTCTCTCTCTTGCGCACACACACACACACACACACACACACACACACACACACAGAGACACATACACTCTCATCTTTCTTTCCTTTCCACATCATATCCATATCTATATTTATTTCTATTTCTATTAACCTACCCAAGTACAAGCATGTACATGCATACATACATGTACATATACATATATAGTACACACATATACACACACATAGGTGTGTGTGTGTGTTCATATTCAGGTTCAGACAGCTGTTCCTCCATTATTGCCTTTTCCTCAATTTTACAGCTCTCCTCTTTTTACACAGCTAGTGTCTAAGGCCAGATTTCAACACAGATCTTTCTTACTCTAGGCTCAGCCCTCTATCCACTGTACATTCTAGTTGCCTTTCTTTTTGATACTCCCCCTCACCAAATGAGCACTTCCAAGAATCCAGCTCCCTCTCCAAACATTCCTTAATTAATTGTCTAGGGGTGTCTTCATGACTTTGAAGTTCCAGATTGATTTACAATCCACTATTTTTTTTTGCCAATAATTCCATTATGTTTCTACCCCTCCCATCTGTTGTAGGAGAGATTGAGTTATACAGTGTGGGAACTGTCACTGAGGGAGAATACAAAAGCTCCAATTCCCCCAGAGCAATACTTCCCCTGAGAGACATAGGTTGCTTTGGACTTCTGAAATTATAGCAGTAATATTGAAACAATATCCTCATCATTATGAATTATCATCTTTACAAGAAAAAAAGAGATGCAAGATAGGACAGAATGTCAGTTTTAGACAAATCTAATAGCTAATCCCCTTGAATGTATGTCAATTTTCCAAGATTAAATTTTCAATGACATAAAATGGGCTATTTATCATGCCTTTTGATTTTCTATGATTTTCCATGTAGAAATTTGGCACCCTCCCAGACACTCTTCTATAATTTTGGGGGATTCATTTGATTTTTCTGGCCTTTGTTTTTTTCATCTGTAAAATGAAGGGGTCACTTCTAAATGATTTCTAAGGTCTTAGCTAGCTCCAAATTCTGTAACTCATGGTCCATACAAGTGATTGGGCCAATCCAGGCAGAACCTCAGAAATGGTCCACAAATACAGTACATCTCCTGTGACACAGCTTGGAGGCACCCATTATCCAGTGATACCAGTGAACCCTCCACTATGGTTGTGCAGGGCTCTTCCAGGCCAGGGATGCTCATCCTGCAAGGTGAGTGACAGTGTGCTGCCAAAATGTTACACAACTGAATATTTGAGTCAATACACATATAATTTAATAAATCAATGTGAAACAGATGGATTTAGCTCATCCAATAGCAAATACAACATATGTAGTAATTAGTTATCAATACTATATTGTATGTCAGTGACTAAGTAATCAATTAGATTGACAATTCAACGATCATTTTATTATTTGAGGGTCAACTCGTGAAATAAAAAAATCCTAAATTGATGAGAAAGAATGGAAGATTTGGCCTCTGCAACTGCCAAAATATATGCCCCCAGGCAAGTCATTTAAATTCTTTGGGCCTTAATTTCCTTTCCCATCAAGTGAAATAATTGGATTAGATGATCTCTAAGGTCTTTTCTCAGGTTACAATCCTGTGAACACTAACTATATCAATGACTTATCATAAGGCCTGATTTGCTCATGTGTATCGCAAAAAAATAAAAATAAAAATAAAATTACAGGTATTTTTAAAAAAGAAATGTGAAGAAAGAGAGGGACCTGGAGGCACAAAGACTTGAGTTCAATTCCATTCTCTGACAATCAACTTGTTGTATTACCATGGACATGCCACTTGACCTCAAGCTTCTTCATCAATAAAATATGTATAATAAAACTTGTAGTGCAGCCTTATTGGATTTTTGTAAGGTTGGAAAAGAAAAACAACATATGGAAAGCATTTTTGCATACATTAAAGCAGTATGTAAATGCCAGTTATCATTATCAACATTTTTTTCTGTGTTAGTGTTTTGGGGTTGATGTCTTCAAATTGTCGTAACAGTAGTACCACTGAATTCTTATTTGTCTGGGAATTTCGTATTAATTAAGAGTTAAGAAACTTTCTTTTAAAGCACTTAAGTCCAGGAAGTGTTATAGAGGCATTTAAAGCAAAATAATCTTTTCAGCCCCTTTTCTTCCAGGATTCTCAAGAATATTGCAACTATTGTTGCCCACAGGGAATATGGCATTTTCCGTAGAGAGCTAGACTTGGAAGCAGGAAGACATCACAAAGTAAATCTGCCTCTCTGAGTCTCAGACAACTTCCTAAGATTTATCTATTAAATTATGGAAGGGCTGTGGGACACACTCAATCTTAACCTATTTGTGTCTTTTAATTGATGCTATCTGGCTTCTTCCTCATTTGGCAGAGGGGAGTCAGAGGCTCTGGGTTTACATCCCATCTTCAATGCTTACTACCTATATGGCCTGAGGAATATCATTTAACCTTCCTCAGCCTCAATTTCCTCATCTATAAAATGAAGGGCTATACCATGTATGGTCTCTGGAGTCCCTTCCAGTTCTCAATCTCTGTGCTTGAGTATCACGCAATGGATTGCAAGGAGAAAGGTACTAAGAAGAAAAGACAGTACCACTTTATTTACAATTGATGACATTTTTATTCACACCATTTTAGTCATTTGATTACGTTTTTGTTACACATAATCTTGTGGTTACACATGTAAATTATTTAGGAAGCAAGGAAGCAACAAACTTTTCAAATCAACTTTATTTAGAGACAATGTGATGAATAAGAATGAGCATTGGACTTGGCATTAAGATGACTTGGGTTTGAAGCCTGCCTCTTAGACTTTCCCGCCATTTGTCCTTGAGCAAGTGTCTTAGCCTCTCTGAAATGTGATTTCTTCAAATGGAGATAATAATGTAGCATCTCCCTCACAAGGTGGCTGTGATGATCAAACAGCACTGTAAAAACCTTTATAAATGCCAGATGAGATTACTATTACTTTGAAATCATGAGATAAAGACACAGATTACAAAGAAATCACAGTTATCTGATGCTATTTTAGAGCTGCAAGAGACCTCTTCAGTCATCCTGATGAATGTCTGGCCACTGGACCCAGATGTCTCTGGAGGAGAAAGTGAGGCTGGTGACATTGCACAGCACTCCCTCACTCAAATCAAAGTCAGTTGAAAGTCATGTAATCATCTCCCTGATGTGATGGTCCTCTTCAAGAATGAAGGATAAACACAACCAGAGGAAACTTAGTCTAGCCTCCTTATTTTATAGATAAAGAGACCAAGAAAGATGAAATAGCTCTTGGAGCAAGTGAGGAGGGAAAAACAAACAAACAAACAAATATATTTTGACCTCTTAGTTCTCAATCTGTAAGTTACTCATGAGATCCCTGATGTGTTGAGGAATAATCTTGTTCTAAATCCTATGTCTTTCCAATGGAGGAATGGTAGAACTGGTAATATCATTGGTGCCATTGTGAACAGAGACCATCCCTCCCATCCCCATCATCCTTCTTCATCATAGAAATCAAAGACAATGGCAGAGAAGAGCTTCAGGGTAGTTCATCATATGTATATTTGCTGATAAAAATTTTGAACCTTTTTGAGGCCTCAGATGGAAATAGTGATACAGAATGGTATGACAAATTGGTAGGATTAGTCGCTAACTCTTTTACCTTTTAAAAATAGTTTTTCTTTTGTTTTTAATTTTTAGATTCAAACACCAGAACTCAAATATAGAATAGAGAAAAGAAAAAAGTCATAAACTTAAATAAATTGAAACTTAAATATAAAGTATAAAAAGAAAAAAAATCTTGTCATGTGCATAGATGAACATAAGAAAAAAATCAAAATATACAATAATAACTTTTTGTTTCAAGAAAGCCTGTATCATAAATATTACACATTGTGTTGAGAGCTGTCCATCTTTTCTTTGCTTCCTTGTAAGTTTTCTACTTTTACCTTTTCATTACCTAATAAACTGGGTACCCTACATAAAGCTGTCCTTAGCTGGTATTTGCAGCGCACTCATCTTTCACGTAGATGTCAAAGTTGATATTACTATAGCATAAGTATGACTATAACTCTCTAACTTAAGAAGTTTGCATAGCTCCCTATTATGTTTAAGATAAAGTTCAGACTGACACTAAAAACCCTTCATAACCTGACTCCATTCTATTTTTTATTTTATTTTTTGTTTTGTTCTGTGTTTTTAAACAAATATGGTGGGGTTTTTTTTGCATTATTGTAACTTCCTAAAGACTTCCCTGATCACTACCATACCTTTCCATGTAAAAAAAAATAAGTACAATAAAACAAACAGCAAAAATAACAATACTTTAGCAATGTCTGATAGTGTATTCCTCATTCCATACTTATACTTTCTCTCTGATTTTAGCCACACCCCCTTTGCAGCATACTCATGACTTTTAATATATTTTTTATTTACTTAAATACGGACATTTTGTTTTCATTCAGTTAAATTTATATTAGCAAAGTAAGCTCCTTGAGGAGGAGGGGCTATTTCCTTGTTGTGTTTCTATCTCGAAGGCTTTGGGTCACTAATATCTTTGATACAGATATTCTCTTCAATGATGTAGATAGGACCCATCTATACCTTCCCATCCTGTGTGACTCATGTGCATAACTTCTGTGTTCACCACAGTGGGTACACCCACTGATCTGTGGGCCTTCCTTATTTCTTCCACAGGACACAGAATCTCCATATGTTAGCCTTTACTCTCATCACATGAGAAATCCATGTTTCTCAATTACATCTTTCTTTAATGACATCCTTTACTTTTTTCTTTCATTCCCATGTTCTTTTCTATAATATATTTCAGTATGCTCATATCCATCATCTGTTCCCTGCCTTCTTAATAATATTCAATTGCAATTTTTTAGAACCTGTAATTCTCCATGGCTCATGAGAACACAATAAATTGGAAGAATGTTGATATTAGAAAGACTGAGGCTGTCGTACAGTAGGCACTTAATAAATGTTGGTTGAATTAATGTTGCCAGATTATTCTAATCCTAGTCCTAAATGCTTCTATTGATTTACAATGTTCAAGGGTAAGGAGGCAAGTGATGGGAATTATAAATTATGTTTTTGGAATCTGGAAATACTTATTCCAGCTAAATTGTAGCACACCGACAACATGGACCGACAACATGGAAAGCTTCCCAACAATCTGAGGCCCAGGGTTATTTTTCTGCTCTTATTTAGATGGAATAGATATCATGAAAACAATGTCTCTTGTGGTCTCCTATGATGTTCTCACTCTATGGTCCTTCTCAAGTGATCTGTTCATCTTGGTTGTACCGCATTTGCAACATTCTTTCCTATTAAACCTTACATGAGCATTTAAAACTTCTTATTATACTGAGGTTGTTTGGGTAATAATGCCTCATTAATTAGTTGGACAGGGAGGGGAAATGTGTTTGTGGCTATGGCAAGAAATCAAAGATTGGCCCTTTCCAGCCCCTTAGAGAAACTGTTGGCGCCCCGTCCATTTTCAAGAGATGAAGCAGTTTGGTAAAGGGAAGGAAAAGCTTTCTAGGAAGGACATGATTTCAGAGCATCATTAATAATGAGGAAGATACTATTATCCAGATAAAATTCCCTTCAATAAATCCCTCTGAAGAGCTGCTGATGATCTCAGATGGAATGGGTCCAGCCTCCTGCCTCCTTAGCTTCCTGCACAGTCTCGTTAATATTATAGGAGACGGAGAGCATTTTAAAGCTTCCAGATCAGGGTCATTTTATTACATGCCAGAATCAGACAGCACAGAAGAAGTCAGGGTTGGAATTCATTTGGAGAAAATGAGAGGGCCTTTTATGTCTAGGGAATGAAGGGCTTTGAAAGTGAATATTCTACTCCCACATGTTTCCTCTTACCCAGGGAGGTTTTTTTTCCCCCTTTTTCCCCATATATTTTAAATGTATAAGAATTTCTTTTATTGGCTTCAAAAAAGAAAAAAAACCCTACAAACTAATAATATTTTAAATCAGTTTACATTAGAAGATGTGATGTGGTTAGGGGAGAAGTTTCATTTCTGTTGCTTCATCTCTGAAGAGGAAGCATTTAGTTGTCTCTCAATTCAACAAGGAACCTTTTCTAGGTACCCACAATATTCAAAGCACTGAGGGAAATAAAGCCCCTGAAGGAATAAAATGAAGGAGATGAAATTTGTAACTTTGCAGAGCTTTAGGGAGAGGAAGTGAGAAGAATGTTTGTCCCCATAAGAACTTTCAAAAACAATTTTCCATGCATCATTATATCATCAAGAGGCAGAGTGTTTAGTGGACAGAAGATTCACAGTAGAATCTGCATGGCTCAAGCTCAAGTCTGGCCCCTGACATATATTGGCTGGCTGTCCCTGGGCTAGTCAATTAATCTCAGAATTACAGAAATGTAGAGTGTGTGCTGATACACTCTACAGCAGAGGTGTCAGACAAGTGGTCCACACCCTCCTGAGTTCTGCTACAACCAGATTAAAATGTATTTGGAAAATACTTAACAAAATGAATAAAAAACCCATAAAACCCAGGTACTATTACATCTTAAAACTGTTAAATGTTGCCCTAGTTTTTTTGGGGGGAGAATAGAGGAATATGCTGGCAATTGTATTTCAATACAATTGTTTTTCCTTTTAATCCTATGTGTTTTACTGTAAGCATTTACTAGCTTGTGACTCTGAGTAAATCACTCAACCTCTCTCTGCCTCTATTTCCTTATCTGTAAAATGAGAATAATAATAGTGCCTGTCTTTCAAGGTTGTGATGATTAAATAGGATAACTATCCTATTTAATAGCTAACAATTACATAGCACTATATACTAGGTACTGTGCTTAACACAGTACCTAGTATATAGTGCTATGTAATTGTTAGCTATTATTATTATTTTGGAAGAAATATAACCAGAAGATGATTGATCTATTTGTGATTTAAGTAGATAGCAGAAGAGTTTTCAAAGCTTTCTACATGCAATTTATCAGCTAAACCTCTCTACAAACTTGTGAGGTACTGAAAATACATTACCCCCATTTTACAGGAAAGAAAACTGAAACCCAGAGAGAATAAGAGATTTACTTATAGTCACACAGCTAGTGAGTGCCAGAAGCAGGCTTTTAACTGAGGTCTCCCTGAACCTACATCCAGGACTTTGTCAGGTCACGCTGGCTCTTTCTTTTTGTTGTTGAATCATTTCAGACTCTTCAGGACTCCATTTAGGATTTTCTTGGTAAAGCTACTAGAGTGGTTTGTCATTTCCTTCTCCTGCTCATTTTACAAATGATGAAACTGAGGGAAAGAAGACTAAGTGACTTGACCAGGGTCACACAGCTAGTATGCGTCTGAATTCAGATTTGAACTCAAGAAGGAGAGTCTTCCTGACTCCAGGCCCAGCACTCTTTCTACTGGACCTACCTCACTCTTACCAGACTGAAATAAAAACTTTATTTTTCATGGAATATAAATTGGTTTCAGAATATTCTTTCAAAGTGTGCTACTTTGTAACTGATTAACTTAATCATCACATTAAAGTTAGATAGCACTAAATTGGCAGTGATATAGCAGAACATCCAGCTGACATGAGTCCCACCTGGAAATCTCAGCTCCAGGACTCATTGGCCATGTGTCTACCAATAGTCATTTCACCTCTCTGAAACTCAGTTTCCTTATGTACAAGAATAAAAAAAAAAACACATTTATGCTACCTACCTCTCACAGTTGTAGCGTGACTTTCAGATGTAATACCTGTGTGACTCTTTTTACTTCACTTTTTGCCCAGACCTGTGATTTCATTGGTGTGAATCACACATTGGTGTGGAATCATTACGTATGGAAACTCCCTGTACTGATGTAGATCACTAGCTCCTCGGTAATTTACAACCTTAGATAGTTCCCTGGAATACTTAGAGCCTAAACAAACATACAGTTAGGGCTGAGTGCTTTAGCATACCTTAGCCCTACAGTTTCTTAATCTGAGACTCTCCATGAGCTAACTTTTTTGGGGGAGGGTAAGGGAATATGTTGGTAATTGTATTTCAGTACAATAATTTTCCGTTTTAATCTTATGAGTTTTACTTTATGCATTTAAATTCATTATTCAGAGAAGGGATCCACAGGACTCACCAGACAGCAAAAGGGGGCCACAATACAAAAAGGATTAAAACCCCAAGAGATAGGTTAGCATTCCCATCCCCTCTTCCCTTCAGGGGAAGAGTCAGTGATACAGGTCCTTTAAAACATTGGTATAAACTCACATACAAACAGTGGTCACTAAAGTATACATAAGAATCCCTGCAGGCAACCTGCTCAAGCTTCTTCAGATCTCTGAAATTAGTGATAATGATTTCTCTAGTGCTAGATTTGGAGTCAGGAAGGTTGTTCAATGAGTGAGTTCAAACCCTAACTCAGACATTTACTAGACAAGCATAAAGTTGGGGCTGAGTGTTTTAGCATACCCTAGCCCTAGAGTTTCTAGCACTAGAGAAATCATTATCACTAATTTCAGAGATTTGAAGAAGCTTAAGCAGGAGTATATTTAAGTAAGAGACATTATTGACTTATTAATGAGGCAGCTAGGTGATTCAGTAGGTAGAATGCTGGATCTAGAGAGAGGAGGACCTAAGTTCAAATCTGGCTCAAACACCTAGTAGCTGTGTGACCCTTGGCAAGTCTTCAACCTCTTTCTGCCTCAGTTTCCTCAATTATAAAAGGAGGAAAAAAACTGACAGAATCAAATGAGATAATATTTGTAAAACACTTAGCACAGTGCTTGGCACATGGTAGGTGCTTTAAAAATGCTTATTCCATTCCATATTCCATTAATGGAATGTGGCCAGGAAAGGCCCTTTTTTCTCTCAAGTTCAGAGCACAGTGGACAAACACTGATTACTCCCATGGCAGTTTCCTATCTCCATCACTTTACATTTACAGTGCTTAGGCAAAGTTTGAAGCCCAGCAGTCATATCATTTAATTTTTAACTATAGTCAGGCAGAGGATAGAAATAACCCAGAAAGCAAACTGTGACTGTTATGTCTCTGGAAATATCTGCTGGCAAAGCCCAGATAGGTAGTTACAGTCAACTTGTGTTGGCTGAAGCAAAGTGTCAAGTCCTAGAAGTCAGCCTTGGCCTTTCACCTGTTCTAGTTTATGTTTTGCCATTAAAAGAGAAACATGGAGAGATAGGTGCAGACATTCCCTCAGGCACTTACTAACAAAATGACTCTTCGAAATTTTGTAACACTCCCCTTGGATTATTTGACTGTATTTAAACCTCTTTCCCCCCCCCCCAAATAAATCAGTAGCAAAACAAACAAAGAATCTCATAAATTTAAAGATTTCAGGATTTTTTTTATTTCTACCCTTTCTTTCAATATTTTCCAATATCTTCACAGTTAAAATGATAAAAAAAAAAGCTAACATTTTCTTTTTGGAAAAATGGCTGCTATTTTGAATTTTTTTTTTAAGCAATTGGGGTTAAGTGACTTGCCCAGGGTCATATAGTGGTAAGTGTCAAGTGTTTGGTCTGAGGTCTGATTTAACTCAGGTCCTCCTAACTTCAGGGCCGGTGCTCTATCCACTGCACCACCTAGCTACCCCTGGTATTTTGAATGATCGTTCTGATTTCTTGAAGCTATGGATTGAACAATCTTATTCCCTTTTCACCTCTTCTGATTAAAATTGACCTTAAATCATAAAGCAAAATCTGAAGTCCTAGTAGAATGGTCTGTCTTGGTCAGCTACCTTCTTTGAGCCTAGGAGAATCATATGTACATGTACCCTGGAATTACACTATCAACAAATCTTAATGTTGCAGGAAATGGGGGTGTGCTGCTCTGGCTGTTAAACCATGGCAATTCATGGAGTCTCTGTAGTTCATCTGTATTTTTCCTACATATGGTACACAGCAACCCATTTGTGAGAATGACTTGGCATTCCAAATTTTTCAACACTGTATATTCACGAATGGCTTAGTAAATGTGGCTTTGTTATGGAGATTTACCCTATGGTGCATACAGTTAGCATCATGACCAAAAGACTTTGCTTGTACATTTTTGTTATTGGATGCTTACTAAATTTCAAAGAATTGCCTTGCTGATTAAATTATAATCTTAGGTAATATTATGTTTGTATCTATTTTTGAAGGAAGTCACTTCAATTTGGGACCATGTTTTTTTTTATGCTGTTATTTTACCTCTTTGATAACATTTACAAAGAAAAAACATTTAAGTTGCTTTCTTGGCCGTGGAATTCATCCCTCAATCATTTTATATATCTGTTTTGGTTCATAGACTTAGAATTGGTTGGAAAGATTGAAGCTGGCAGCTTCAGATCCATGGAACCATTATAATCCATGGAGTTTGGATTGCATAAATGAGCATATGGCCAGAGTGACACAGTGGAATCCAATTTGATGCCATTACAAATGCACTAGTTACTAGAAATGTAGGCATGCTCCCAGCTTATTGATCCGTGCCCGGTATCTGATCTCTGAAGGCCAATGTCTGAAATGGTCATTTGTGCAATTTCCCAACATAGTTATCCCTTATTTAAAAGAGGAATCATTGTATTTACCATAAATTAAATTTCTGTAACCTGAATCCTATTTACTCATTCATCATCCTCTTATGATTAAGGATTCATTCCATTGGGAGAAATATCTGCCTCTGGATGTCATAAAATCACAATTATGAAGGCAGTAATACATTTAAAAAAACAGTATAATTAACAAAAATATTAACCTTCCAACAAAAAACCTAAAACTAATGCTCAAAATATTTGTTATAATCACATTATAACCAAATTAAAAAAAAACACTGCTGAAAGGGAATGTAGAATACATCTTTAGCAAATTATTCATTTTTTTTACATTTGACTTTTTCTTATATAAAATGTCCTGATGATATCAAAAGTTCCTTTAACTCTAAATCTATGATACTAGATCCTATGAGCTTAATAACCAAGATAATTTAATTTGAGCTTTAATTTTTTGGAAGCAGGTTGGGATATTTTCTCTAATTTTCAAAATTAACTTTTTCTTTCCCTTGCCTTTCCAAGTATCTTCACCTAGTAGCACCTGAATAACTGTTACATTAGCTGGATAGAATTAGATGGCATTTAGAGCAAAGAGCCTAAATGTCTTATTTTTGTCATAAAGCAGCTCAATCTGTCAATCATTTGATCAGTATTTTTCTTGAAAGTATAGCTCTGTTTTCCCCATTGGCCAATTATTTAACAATTGATTAACATCCTGTATGATAACCAACTTTGAATTGTACCTATGTGACCATTTTGTTACCATCCTAATGATTTCTTTATTCAACTGGTTTACATGGAGGCTGTTAGTGCTCAGGATAACAGTGATTATTAATCTCAAACTGAATTCATCACTTTTCTCTAAAACACATACCTCTTTTGCTAATTTCCCTATTTCTTCTCATCTTCCATTTGCTTGTTGCTTCCTTGCTCCCCCCACTAGAGTGGGAGCTTCCTGAGGGAAGGGACTGATTTCACCTATCTTTGTATCTCCAGAACTTAGCACAGTGTCTGTCACCTAGTAAGGTCATATATTACATATATTTTTTTTTTCTTGTGTACTCTATTCCCACTGCCAAACCCTTAGTTTTAATCCTCATTATCTTTTCTGTTTACTCTAATACTCTATAAACCGGCATTCCTGTCTTGTCTCTCCTCTCTAATCATATTAATAATCATTTCACTTCCTTCATCAAAAAACTTCAATGAGTCTCCATTGCTTACTGTGGAAAACACACACACACACACACACACACACACTTTTGAGCCCAACATTCAATGCCCTCAAATATCTGAGTCCGATATACTTTGTCAGTCATTTCAGGATTAGTTATAGCTTTATCATTGATGCTATGAAAATATCATTCAATGTACAAATCATGTCATCCAAACTGAACTATTTGCCTAATCTCATCTTTTTCTTCATAGCCTCTGAGCATTTGCTTTCACCGTCTCTTTTGTCTAAAATAGTCTGCCTGGCTCTTGTTCCTACTTTTTGAAGTTCCCTCTTTTCTTCAAGGCCCCAAATCAGATGCTATTTCCCATAGAACTTCTCTTGATAAGCTTAGCTATCTCTGAATCCTCTATCCCTGAGTCTAACAAGTCAATTGGGCCTGTCCTGTTTTTAAGACTAACTTGTAGTTATTTGTGAATGTGTTTATTCTATTCTCAAGCTCTTTTAGCATATCTATTAAGGTCAAGGATCTATCTTTTTTTTTTAATATACATGTATTCTTACCAAACATTTCTTGAATTAAGCTGGCTGTTTCGGACATTGGCAAATTTAAATGTCGTTCATTTAGCAGAGACAAGCTGAGCGCAACTGCTGGCGTCAGCAGCTGAAAACAAATGGTGTGCACAACAGCCTCACATTTTGTAGTTTTGGGGGATGCTATTGCACAAAGTGAATGTGTGACATTTCCTAAATTCCTTAGGCTTAGAATTTGAAGGTGATTTCTCTGAAGTCAAGCTATGCTTGTTCACATGGAAACAGGTACCAATTATGAGTAGAAGTTTTAGATAATACTTTCCCCTGGAAACGTACATGGAGGGATCTTAGCCATATATGCCAGACAGTTTTGATTTATTTAGTCTTGAAACTTCCAAAAGGGAAATACTTCCTCACAATTCAGCTCATAATCCTTCAATGATCTGTTAAATAAAGGGATCATATATTTACTACAGAGACACAATGTCTATATAATAGAGATCATCTTGTACAGCCATCTCATTTTATAAAGACAGGCACACAGAGACTAAATGATTTGCACAATGTCAGACAGGAAGTGGCAAAAACAGGATAAGTCCTAGTTAATTGCTGAGGCACATAAAAGTTAAATGACTTGATCCCTTTGACCCATAATCAATCAATAATCAATAAACATTCAAGTGATTGCTATTTGTCAGTCACTGTGCTAAGAGCTAGGGATACAAAAAGCGGCAAAAGAGCAGTCCCAGATATCTAATGGAGGAGACATGCAAACAAATACATACAAAGCAACCTAATTCACATTGCAAAAAAGTGTCAGATGCAAGATTTGAACGCAGATCTTCCTGATTCCAAATCTAGCACTTTATTCATTATTATATATTGCTTCCCTAACTTTACTATGATATTTTTCAGTTTCAAGAGGAATTTTGGCCATATCTCATGAAACAATCTAGTAAATAATACTAATATAACTCCTCTTTATATGAAGCTTTACATTTTATGAGTGCTTCCCCATAAATATTCTTTGAGAATAGTATAAGTATTGTTACTCTGTTAACATAGATGAGGTAACTGAACTTAATAAAGTTAAGGACTTGCCAATGACTATACAAAAAGCCAGAGGTGATATTTGAACTAGGCTCTTCCTAGTGCCAAATCCAACGTTTTTCCCACCATTTCCATAATGAATGGTGAAATTTCACTCACCATGGTAGGAATGTGAAATACGTTAGGTTTTAGTCAGGGGCTCCTTCTTGATGCCTCTCAAATTTATATAAGATAATTTACAATTCATCCAGCTTGTACAGTTATATCAAAAAAAATCTAGTTTTACCAATATTTACCAAATGGGGCTTTGGAATGGACTTACAAAAATATCCAAAACACTTATAAGGTACTTTCACCTATAAAGAGATATCAAAGTAGGGAACGTGATTGTGTCAGAAGAAAGCAGAAATGTGGAGATAGTTATGTATGCTTTACAATTCAGAAGTATCAAACTTACCTCCTCACAGGCAACCAACCCCCAAAACTCTGAGTACAATCCAGAACTAAACAAAATGCAATTAGGAAATGTTTAACAAAATAAATAAAAATACACATAATGTTAATTTATTTTTTCCTAATTTGTGGCCCACAGCTTGGGTTTGACACCATTGCTTTACATAATAAAATTTCACTAAGTAAAATTCTGATCTGAAATTCACTTCATGAATACAACCTTCAAACTTAGAAAAGTTAAACTCAATTAACTTAAGCATATTATCTTCTTCCTATGGGTACCACCACTTATTAAAGTGTCTGGATGCCCTTCTAGTGACTACATAATGTTCAGCAATGAATAAGATTAAATTTAACAGGGACAAATGTAACGTCCCGAACCTGGGTTAAAAATATTCATTGCACTAGTAAGTATGGTTAGGGGACAGTTGATTTGAAAGTACTACAAGTTCAAAATTAGTCAGTGAAGTGACATTGCAGAGAAAAGTCTGGGCTTGGCCTTTGAGTCCATCAGTAGATTAGTGTCAGTCAAGGGAAGGTGATAATTCTGTTGTACCTTAGGTTGGATCTTCAGATCACACCTAGTGTATGTACTTATGGGAGGAAAAGTTTATAAAAGACAGTGGTAAATTGGATCTGAGAGAAATTATTATTTCTCTTATATTAATAACTAATTAATATGTGGGGGGAGGATCCAGGTTTTTTTTTTTTCCCTTTCTATTTCCTCATTCAAAGTCCAACCTCTCAAGGGCATTTGTGACCCTGCTCAAAGAATTCAACCTGCACAGAATATCTTATCTAGGTGGAATTCTTACCTTACCATATTTACTGGGTGGAGGATAGATATGTTGTATAAATTTACTAGGTGGGAGTGGTCTGGCTTTCAATGAGTCTCTCTTTGTCCATGAATGACATTATCAGAGTCATGTTCCCACCCCCTCATTAGAATAGGCCCATGTCTCATTATAATATTCATTCTCTCATTAATTGTTAACCAATGAGAACTGATTTCCACCTGTTGGGAACACCTATTCTTCCAAGGATATGTAAGCATTGAAAGGACTTCATAATTCATCTTTAGTTTATAAGAGAAAGCCAAATGACCATTTTATTTTCTGCTAGCCATAATTAAGAAAATTGATTATTAATTACATGGAAATTGCATCTCTCAGAATTTTCAAATATCACAGATAACATCCAAAATGGGGTGGGGGAGGAGGAGGTTGGTAAGAGACTGAAAACCATACAGTACAAACATGTTTAGGCTGAAGAGGAGAAGACTAAGGGGTTATGCAGATTTCTAGCACATGAAATGTGTTCTTGTGGAAGGAATAGTATGCCTTTTTTGTATAAATCTAAAGGCAGAACAAGGTGGACTTAGCAGAATGACAGATTTTAGTTTGATGTAATTGAACTTGCTCTTGCCTGAGTCTTGGATAACTCCCACCACCCACAGCCTGATGTTGAGCAGAGGAAGAGAAAATTCCAGAACTGTGCGGACTGAAACCACTGCAAATTAATGTTGCATAATCTCAACTAGGCTCTCACTGTTTCAAGGCAGTCTTTTTCTACTTTCTAATTAACTCGCTGTCCCACTAACCACAGTGGTTCTTTTAAATCTTTTCATTTCTCCTTGAGCTTCCTATGGCTCCTTCTTACCCCATGCTCAGGCTGAAAAAAAAATTCTCTAAGAACTCCTCTTCTCCCCTCCTCTTCATTCATATCAGCCAGATGCTTTCTCCCATTATCTCCTTCTTCACTCCTGTCTCACATGAAGAGGTAGCCTTTCTCCAGCTGATTGCCACCTCTGTCAATGGGGTCATATCCACTAAACCTGGGTGTCCCACAGCACTCTATTCTGCTCCTCTTCTCTCTATATACTATTTTATCTCATTTCATTTTTCCTGAGTTATGGTAAAAAGGAAAAGGGAATATAGATTCTTCCTGTTTTTAGTTCTGTACCCTCTCACTTCCTGTTGCCTGTAGAATTGCATCACCAAGGTGAACTTCATGTCAGACCAGCAAAATAGTTGATGTGATGTTAACTGCTCATCTGTTCCAGACCAAGAATGGAACTCCACGTCGTTGATCCAAGTGGCAAGCTTGAATTGTGGTTGTAGCAGATATATTTTAAGACTCATCAAAGGAGACAGAAATTTAACATCATATTTTGCATGAGTCCCTGATATCTTTGAAAACTTCAGAGGCCTTTAGAAAACTGGATTGTTCACAACTGATCACTTATGTTAAGACATTTTATGTTCCAGTAGGGTTTAAACTCCTTAAAGGCAAGGGCTATCTCTTAATTTGTATCACAAATGCCTGGCCATTATCTACCCTGTAGAAAGTCCTCAGTGAGTGCTTGTTGAATTGAACTGAAATATTTTTTTCTATGGGATTGAAAAAAATACATATTTCCAGATTATGTTTTTTTAATTAGTTAAGAATTGGAAATCTTTAATTTAACATTACATCATTCCCGTTGACCTCTGGAAATCTGACAATCTGTCTTTCCATCCTTCATCCAAAATCATCTATATCTATCCCTCATACATGCTAAATTCCACTTAAAATTGGTTACCAGTTGTTCCCTGCACAAGATGTTTTATCTCTCCCTTGTGCTTTTCTGCAAGCTGTCCCTCCTGCTCTCCCTCTTCACCTCTTCCTCTTGTAATCTCCACATCTCTTCAAGTCTCAAGTCAAGTGCTATTTTTTACATAAGACCTTTTCTGATCCCTCTAAATTATATTTCCCCTAAATAAATAATTTTGTATTTATTTGTTGTATTACTTTGGATTAATTTATTTCTGTACACAGTGTATCTCCTCAGGAGAACAGAAATTTCTTGATGTCAAGGATTGATTTTTTTTTTTAGACTTAGTGTTCCCAACATTTAGCATAGCGTCTAGCACAGAGTAGGGCTTAATAAATATTGGCGAATGAAATGAATTGCATTAAAAGAATTGTAAATATTCATGATTTCCTTTCGTATATATTTATTTTGGGCAGAGATTGGTCATAGAAAGGAAGCAAGTTTCTGTGACTACATCTGTGAAGCATATTCATGACTTGAGTGGCGGAAAGAACAGTTCTTTCACTTGGGTATGAATCACTGATCACTTGTTTTGACTACTTTATGTCCTTAATCATTTGGGAGGTTGTGCACATTTCCATCTGCAGTGCATAGTTGGCATGTATGGACCTTGGAATTGATATGTGATGCTGTTATATCTTTCCCATCTTGATTGCAGATAGAAAAGAGAACCATTTCTATGTCTTCCTGCTGCCAGACACCTGCTTCAATTGTCTAGTTCAGTTAATGCAACTCGTTGACTCCCCTCAGCTGTAATAAACTTTAATATCTGGGAGAAGTTCTGGGATAAACCCTTTCTCCATGTGAAATGATGCTGCCTCTGATTTGCCTTTCTCTTCCCTTATTACTGTTGGCTTTCTTGCCCTATTTCTCTCCTTTGCTCTACTCACTACAGGTACTACCCATCTGACTGACAGAACCTGAAGAAGCAGGAACCATCACCAAAGTGACACTTGAAATGGCAAAGATGTGTATGATTCAAGAGAACATTGGGACTTGAAATGGCCAAAATTTAGTACAAGAATCAGGATGTAGGAGGAATTTCTATTGCTTCTCAAGCCACATTTTGTCATCTATCACTCCTCTCCACACACACACATCTGTAAATCCTTGAATACTGTCATTCTTCCAGTAATGTCCTCTTCAAGGACTCATCGTAGTAATCTGGAGGTGATCCTGACTTCTTATGGAACTGGAAAGCCTTCAAGCAAGAACTCAATGATTGGTTGCATATCTACTCTCTGATAATTTGGAAAGGCTTGTCATCACCTCCTTTATAGGGTGATAAATTTTTCAGCCACAGAAGCTCTCAAGGACATCTACTAAAGGCTTTGCATGTGTGGAGGAAGTACTCATACTGATGATATCACAGGTCCCTGAAGTATTGAAAGGAAGAAATTAGTTTTCATGGTCTCATCCTCTCTGTTGTCATCAGAAAATTGCCCACAATACAATTAATGTAGTATCTCATTTGGGACTTGCAATCCTTGTGAATAATAATAATAGGAGGGACAGCCAAAGAATGCCAAGGAAATAGCTAAAAAAGGTAACATAACAATTTAGAACAGAGATTCTCAAACTGGGGTCTACAAACTTTAAATACATACATACATACATATATACATATGTGTGTGTGTGTATATATACATATATATGTATATATATATATATATATATATATATATATATATATATATATATATATAGAGAGAGAGAGAGAGAGAGAGAGAGAGAGAGAGAGAGAGAGAGAGAGAGAGAGGCAGAGAGGCAGAGAGACAGAGGGAGACATATAGAGAGAAAGCTGTATTTCAATAGAATTGATTTTGTTTATAAACCTAAGTATTTTATTTTATGCATTTGACGACATTATTCTGAGGAGGGGTCCATAGGTTTCTGAAGACTGCCAAAGGGATTCAGGAAGAAATGAAATAAGCACTTAATAAATGCCTACATGTCAGTCATTGTGCTAAATGCTTTATAAATATGATTTCATTTGGTTGGTATTATTATTATCTATACTTTACAGATGAGGAAACTGAGACTTGCTCAGAGTCACAGAATTAGTAAATATCTGATTGTCGTTCAGTTGTTTCAGTCATGTCTAACTCTCCATGAATACATTTGGAGCTCTCTTGGGAAAGATACTGGTATGGTTTGCCATTTTCTTCTCCAGATTATTTTACACATGAGGAAACTGAGGCAAGCAGGGTTAAGTGACCTACCCAGGGTCATACAATTACTAAGTGTCTGAGGCCAGATTTGAACTCAGGAAGATGTCTTCCTGACTCTAGGCCTTTTACTGTATCCACCGTGCCATCTAGCTGCCTGAGTATCTAAGTATCTAAGTCTAGATTTAAACTGAGATTGTCCTGAATCAAAGCCCAACATTCTATCTGCTATATAGCCTAAGGTGCCTCAGGAGAGAAACAAAAAAATGTGAGAACACTTGATTTAAACTGGCTCTTGATTTCCTTTAGTGTAGGTATATTTTGCCCTCTTTTGATTACATATTAAATAAATAAACCTAGGACCCATCCACCTACTTATAAAATGTCAATATGTATCTAAGCTCCACTTTGTTATATGACTTTGAGAATCATTAAAATAGAGACTCTGACAGCAAACATTTCTAGAGAAAAACCTGCTTGGGGTAACTGATATTACTTTTCAATGGGTACAGCTTGATATATTTCACTTACATAATTCACATTTCTATAATTTATTCATATGATAGATCGGTATTTTATTAGGAAAATTCTCTTCCCCATATGTTTAGAGTTTAATAGAAAGAAGGGTTTATAAACCTATAGACTAACTGGGCTTTAGTTTTTGTGGCAGATACTTCACAGTTACATATGATTCAGGTCCTGTAATATATGGATTCCTTTACAGTAGCAGGAACACAGGGTGACTAACTTGCACCTTCTTCACTGTGGATATTTTCTTGTCATCTTATGCAATGGTTTGTGCTTCCTAGAGATATATCAATGCAGCCTTTGCCCAACAGTGCAGTTTGTGACTTTCTTCCCATTTTTCTTATTGATTTTCTTGACCATTTTCTTGAATTTTACTTTGTAACTTTTTGAAAGCCACAATCTTTTCCAAGAATGATGAAATCATTGAATTTTGGAGTTGGTGAGGAATTTCTTGCCCACCTAATCCAACTAATAACTGAAAAGAATGTCCACACTACCAGACAAATGGTTATCCAGCTTCTGCTTGAAAAATTGCAAAGATGTAGACACTACCCCTCTCAAAATAGCTCATTCTCTTTTTGTGCAACTCTAAATGTTAGAATGTTTTCCCTGATAATGATTTTAAATTTGCTACACTTCGATTTCCACCCATTATATAATCATCCCCTATGTAATATTTGTCCACTTACTGGAAAGAGTTCCATGCATATGAAGTCAAAGATGGGGATAAGTCATGTTGGCAAAATTAGCTGTTCTGAATTTGGGAGCTGCCTCTCAAGAAGAAATATTTGGTATTTTTTTGTTTTTTGTCTTTAGGCAATTGGGGTTAAGTGACTTGCCCAGGTCACACAGCTAGTAAGCATCTAGTTTTTGGTCTGAGGCCAGATTTGAACTCAGGTCCTCTTGACATCAGGGCCGGTGCTCTATCGACTGTGCCACCTAGCTGCCCCTCAAGAAGAAATATTGATAATACCCCTACCCTTCTCTCTTGTTCATTCCTTCTGTTAACATGGCTATCAAGCTTCATGGGAACATATATTTAGAGGTCTTTGAATCCCCTTCTCCTGATTTTATAGATAAGGAAACTGAGGTTTAAAGAGGTCAAAAGACATACAGCTATAACCTGAAGTAAAATTCAAACTCAGGTCATCTAACTCAGATTTCAAAACCCTTTAAACTATACACTATCTTGTTTTCAATTGATTCTTCTATTGTCTGGGAGCAAGATGTATTTTTTATGCCATCTCAATTCCAGTCACTAAATCTCAGTGGTATTCTTTGATTCCTTCCCCTCTTCCCTTGCCCCTCTTTACTCATGCTTGAACCCTGGATCTCTTTAAATAATCTTTATGTCTTCTCTTATGTAAGGAAAATCTGTTATAATAAAGGTCTGCTGCTTTATTCATTATTAACATTACTGTCCAGTGTGGTTCTTTTATTCCTCAAAGGAACTGGGTTACCATATCTAAAAACTAGCATTCATTCCCTAACAGAATCAGAACAATAATATTGATACTTGAATGCAGACAGTGGGCACAACTCCAAATCACTTTCATTAGGCCTGAAAAAATAAGTAGTATGGGGTATATGCTTGGACTTGAAGTTAGAAAGACCTGAGTTCAAATCCTGCCTTAGATATTACTGCTGGCCTTTTGAGCGTGAGTCAATCACATAGCCGTTTTCTGCCTCAGAGCCCTTGACTGTAGAATGGAAATAATAATAACACCTATCTCTTGGGTTATTATGAGGATCAAATGAGATCATGTGTTTAAAATTATTTGCAAACCATATGTCTATATATAATACATATATATATATATGGTATCTATATATGTACATACATACATATATACATGCATACATATGTTTATGTGCTATCATTATAACCTAGGGGAAGGGTTATCATTGAATCCGGAGAAGACACTGCTTTTGAGAAATGTATTATACTTTGCATCTCAGATATAGTATTAAACACAAAGGTCAACTAAGAGTATATGGGAGTTTATGGAGATATGAGAAACTAAATCCAATTGATCATAGCTCTCCACAGATCACCAGGAGGATCCACTCCTCTTGCAAACCCCTTTCTACCCAGGGGCACCTGTGCTTCTCTTTCATTTACTCAGTGTATATTTAAGTTCTTACTATACTAGACCCTGGGCCAAATACAGAATTTAATCATGGCAACAACATCCCTGCTTTGAATGACTTGCAAGAAGATAAAGACACAAAATACCAACCACTAAAAGACAAAATATGACTTGATAAAAGAACCAGAAAAGTGAATTATGAATCCTAAGGAAGATTCTTCCCAATAGGAGGGATTGAGGAAGGCTTCCTGTAAGTAGTATTGGATTTGTGCTTTCAAAGATAGGGAATTCATCAAATGAAGAGGGGTTGGGATAGCAATCCAAAAGGAGAAAACAACATGAGTAGAGGTAGTAAAAATGTGTTGAACTAGTAAAATGGTTAAAGTGTTCAGGATGCAGACCATAGTACAGTTTGGCAGGAATGTAGCTCATGTGGAGAAGAGCAATATGAGAAAATACTAGATAAGTAGGAGAACTTTTAATTACACTGGTTGGTTAATTTTTAATGTGGAGTTTGAACTTTACTAAGTATGCAAGGGAGAAGTGTGAATGATTTTGGAGCCAACATTATTAGGTATATGCAAAAGGAAGATTAGTCTGGCAGTAGGATAAAAGTTGACCAGGATAGGGAGAAATTGGAAGGAGGAACACTGAGAAGATTTTACAGTAATATAGATAGTGGTAAAATGGCAAAATACTAGGATAGAAAAGAGAATGAATTAAAGAATAGGATGGTAGAATCAACAGGAATAAGAGTAAATGTAAAATTTAAAAAGTCATCAAGATTTTTAAAGATGAGAAATCAGATGAAGGATAGTGGTACTGATAGATAATGGAGAGACACAGCAGAGAGGGCTCAGGATAAAGTCAGGAAGTCCTACTCGAATCTTTCCTTAAAAAATTTACTAGCTGTATAATGGACAAGTCACCTAAGTTCTCTGGGTCTCAGTTTGCACATACGTAAAATGAAGGGATTTACACAAAGATAGGTAGTCCTAGGATGAGATACCGTATTGCAGGGCATATGCTGGGTTATCAGAATTATTCAACTGTCAGTCCATTGGCAAAAGAATTCAGCAGAGTGTCAACATTCAGGAGAAACACTAACACAACAATTCCTCCCTGGAGACACATGCTGTAACTATTACTAGGCAGTTTTCAAGTTTATTGATTTGCAGAAAGGAAGCACAGCAGGGGTAGTGGGGACAACAGTGATGAAGTACATATCTCAGACAAATATAATATTAGTGTGCTGCAATGCCAGGGATCATGTAAATATGAAAACAGAATAATGGTTAATTGTCATATTTTCCTGTTTTCACAGCTGCATTGGCATCCATTTCTAAAAGTCCATAAAGACTGCTGCATTCTTTCTCAGAGGTTTTTTGGGGTTTTTTTTGGGGGGGTGGGAGGGAGGAAGGCAACGCTGAGGTGGGAGAAAAGCCACATTGATTTTCTTTACAGAAATAAAAAAATAATAATGTTAGATCAAAGCAACCTGGAAAACAGGGATTCAAATTTAAAAATCAGCATGATAAACTTAATGTGAGACAATGTAATATAATCACATACTTATGAATCAAACCCTAAATGGTTGTGAAGATAGCTGTCTTATTGATTTGGTCTTATTTGTGGCTAATTTTCAGAACAGTTTCCACTGTAATGGTGACTCTTTCTTCGATTCATCCAAGAAACCCTTCCTTAGTCCCCTTAATTCTAGTGCCTTCTTTCTTTTTATCTACAATTTATTCTACATATAGCTTTGTTTGTATGTAGATCTTTACACATTGTCTCCTCCATTAGACTGAGAGATTCTTCAGGGCAGGGATTATTATTATTATTTACTTCTCATTGCATTCCCAGCACTTGTCACTAAGCTTGGCACAAAATAGGCACTCAGTAAATGATTTACCCACTGGAAGAATTGTCATTTTTCCATTCATTTCAAAAAGCATTTTTATACTATCTACTATTTGAAAGGCATTGTATGCTAGGACCCAGAGACAAAACAAAACAAAATAGTCTGCATCCCCAAGGAGCTTAAAAACTATTGTGGGGGCCTGTAGCACGTTAAGAGATGGCGTGCAAGAAAATCTGAGGAATTAGGGGAAAATTTCCACACAAAGAGTGGCTCTTGGATTAGTTGTTGAAGAAAGCTAAGGATTCCAAAAAGCAGAAATGAAATCTCTTCTCACCTCTTCAATCAAAGTATGGGGAACAACCCATGCAAAGGAATAAGGGCAGGAGATGGAATGAAGAGTTCAGGAAGAGCAAGTCTTATTAAAATAAGCCAGAAAACAGAATGCATAAAATGTGTATAAAAGAGTAGTCTGAAATCTGTCGTGAATAGCCTTATGTGAAAGTCCGAGAGACTTGTATTTTATCCTAAACTTAGCTGGGAATCACTGAAGATTTTTGAGATATACAGACACACTAAATGCTTTACCAAGTTTCTATCAAACTCTGCATTCTTTGGAAATCACAGCTGATTCTCTAAGAATACATCAGTTCTGCTTCACTTAAGCATTCTTGTTTCTGCCAGTCCAGCAGAAAGCGTCTCCTTCCTGGCATGTGCTGTCAAAAACCACAGCAGAGCTGAAAGTTCTCAGGGCATTCTCACTGTACTCTCCTCCATCTTTGTACAACACTTATTTCTTTCTCTTCACTATTCAGACATCAGCATCACCTTGACACTGGCTAATGCAAAATATGAATTAGGAAGAAAGCCGTGGTTGCATATGGGAAAGTCCTGATTTATTCCAGAAAGCTGTGTCTGCAGTACTTTTGATTATTAAGAGACTTTCCTCTATAATAAGCAGTCTGTAAATAATTTGTGTGCCCATGGTGAATGTTAATTTAATGAATCTACTTCACTATTTTGTAACTTGGCAGTTCAGAGGGAAAATAGTGTTGATAATAGGGAAGAGAAATATTCAGCACTGTTGAATTAGGATAAATGTTCTAAGGGATCAAGAGAAAACTATTGTATTGAAGTCTCCAACTAACAGTACTATTGTGTGATTGTGGCCAAAAGCTAAATGGCTAAAATTAATGTAATTTACTAAGGTAGACAGCGTGTTTTCAAAAACAATTCTAACTTTGCTACCATCTATTTTCTGTTGTCTGAAGAGACCTTTATGGTTTACAGAGTGTTTTCTATACATTAGCTCATTTCTTCACCATAACCACCCCTGAAGGTAAATTACATTTTTGCCCATGTTTTACAGATAAGGAAACTGAAGGTTAGAAAAGTAATAGAAAGACTAAAGGACTTGGATTCAGGTGATTTATAGTGCTTCATAACACTTTTCTGAAACTTTCTAGCTATGTGAATAAGTACAAGTCCCTTAAATTCTCCAAGCTTCATATATAAGAAAAACATACTAACAGTTTAATGATCTGCCTCACAGGGTTGTTATGAGGCAAGCCACTTGGAAACCTCAAACACTATGAAGTTGATATTTTTGAAAGTGGAGAAATTGCTTTTCTTTTTGTTTTCATTTTTCTTTCTTCTCCTCTCCTCTCCTCTCCTCTCCTCTCTTCTCCTCTCCTCTCCTCTCCTCTCCTCTCCTCTCCTCTCCTCTCCTTTCTTTTCTTTTCCTTCCCTTGCATTTAATGATATGTGAATATATATATATATATAAACAAATACTGGTTCATTCCACAGGTGGGTGAGTGACTAGCAGAAAGATTTTATGAAAGAAATATCACTTAAGCTGTGTGTTGAAAGGATATAGGCATGGTAAGAGGTATAGGGATAAAGAAAATACATTCCATGAATGAAGTCTAGCCTATTCAAAAGCTTCAATTTGGGAGAAGACATGTCATGTGTAATGGACATCAAGAAAGTCAATGCAGTTGACATGAAGAATAACAATGAATCATGAAGGCTTTAACAGATACAGACAGAAGTTAGGAAGAAAGGCAGAAGGAAGAAGGTGATACATCCATTTTTGGCCATTTGAGTTTGAGGAATGAGTGGGGCATACACATAGAGACAACTGCCCAGCAAACAATTGGACAAGTGAGACTGGGGTTACCAACAGCTGGAAATCACAGAGAAGCAGATTTTTACTAAATGTAGGGAAAAACCAAAACATTTATTAACAATTACAACTATCCTAAAATGGAATGGGCTGACTTTAGAGTTAGTGAATTTCCCTTCCATGGTGATCTTTAGTATGACCATTTATCAGGGTATATGCAGAAGTAATTCCTGCTTTAACACATGTAGGTATAAATAGCTACTCTCTGATGTTACTTCCAAGTCTGGGTATGTGGAGGACCATCTGTAGACATCAATTTCAATTTTGTTTAGAAACTGGGTACATCGCTTTTGAAAAAGAATACCGTTTAAAGGAACATGTCTCTATTGAGGTATAATAGGATTTCAGAGGAACTCTAATCGTAGTAAAGATGGAGAAAGGATAGAGAAAGCAGGTTACAGGACTCCAAGACGGGGAAAACAATAAGTAAGGTAGGAGGTAATTCTTTTTCTTCCTTCTTTCTAATCAAAGAAAAGAAGAAAATATTTGAAGAAACTGAAAGCATTTTGAGCCATTCTTAGGATTATGAATACCCTACTCACAATCTTTTGAAATCTCAGATGAAGAGTTGGTTCAGTATGACAGAAAAACAAATGCATGTGTGTGCATGCACACACGCATACACACACACACACACACACACACACATGCACACACCATTAAGATTTCATAACTTGGCTGCCAAACTCTATCATTCCAAACACCTGGTGTATTCATAGATTTGAGCAAAGAGAGTAAGAACATGTTTTTAAGCCTTTGATTACTCACCAGGTGTATATACTGAACTTTGAAAAGAAACATGATTTTCAAAGTCAGTACAATTTAAGACTAAGTTTATATTACTGAAATTCTCCAGGAAATCTGGTAACTCAAGTAACTGATGGAAAATGTTCCTCTTTAAATTGACTGAAAGTTAAAAGTAGCAATGAAGGAAGAATAACACTTCCAGACCTCAGATTATATTAGAAAATAGTGATAGTGAAAACTATTTGGTACTGGATAGAAAAGTAGAACAATGGAAGAGAATAGTGATTCAAGAAAGTAAACTACATAGGCAAGGACTTCTTATTTGTCAAGAAGTTCTGGGAAAACTGTAAAGCAGTTTGGCAAAAACAAATGGGTTCAGACCACCATCTTATACTGTCTGCCACAATAAGTTCCAAATGGATACTCAATAAACAAAATAGATGAAGAAAAGTTTCTCAAGTAGATGAATTTTAAAAAATGGATAGAAAAGATAACAAAGGATAAAAATTATGGCAATTCCATGAAATAGAAAAGGTTTTACAGAAAACAAATCACTTCAATTAGTATAAGAAGGGAAACCATTCATTAAGGAAAACACATCAAAGAACTCTGATGAGGATATAATAACCAAGACACACATGCAATTTACAAAAAATAAACAAGATCTTGAGCAGTCTCTAAGTGAATAAGTAGTCAGAAGATATGAACAAATACTCAAAAAATCAGAAATGATTTCCATTGATATGCAATTTTATTCCAAATTATAAGTGATAAGAGAAATGCAAAGCAAAACAACATTGAGTATCACCATTGACCTATACAAGGAGGTTCTGATCTGGTACAGTGAGCATTAAGAAGATAAATGTGGAGGCAGCCAGGCAGTCAGTGGATAGAGCACCAGCCCTGCAGTCAGGAGGCCATGAGTTCAAGTCTAGCCTCAGACACTTGACACTTACTAGCTGTGTGATCCTGGGCAAGCCACTTAACCAAGATTGCCTCATATAGATAGATAGATAGATAGATAGATAGATAGATAGATAGATCTGGAATACAAAGGGGGTTACCATTCTGGAGAGCAATTTGAAACTATGCCTAAAAGGGCTATAAAACTGTGCCTATCATTTGATCCAGCAATATCATTGCTAGGTCTATTTTCTGAAGAAATTTTAAAAAGGGAAAAGAACGTATTTGTACAAAAATATTTGTAGGACCTCTTTCTGTGGTGGCTAAGAATTGGAAATTGAGGGGATGCCCATCAATTGGGGAATGGCTGAATAAATTATGGTATATAAGTGTGGTGGAATATTGTTGTGCTATAAGAAATGACAAGGAAGATGATTTTAGAAAAACCTGGAAAGACTTACATGAATTGATGCAAAGTGAAGTGAGCAGAACCAGGAGAACATTGTAAGCAGTTAATAATATTGTACAATGAAAAACTGTGCTTGACTTAGCTATTCTCAGCAATATAATGATTAAAGTCAATTGCAAAGGTATCATGAGGAAAAATGCTATCCACCTCCAGAGAAAAGACTGACAGCTGAATACAGGCTGAAGCACATAATTTTCCTTCCTTCCTTCCTTCTTTCCTTCCTTCCTTCCTTCCTTCCTTCCTTCCTTCCTTCCTTCCTTCCTTCCTTCCTTCCTTCCTTCCTTCTTTCCTTCCTTCATTCCTTCCTTCCTTCCTTCCTTCTTTCTTTCCTATCTACTTTCCTTTATTTCTTTCTTCCTTCTTTTCTTTCTTTTTTCTTTCTTTCTTTCTTTCTCTCTTTCTTCCTTCCTTCATTTCTTCTTTCCTTCCTTCCTTTGAATTTTCTTGCACAAAATTACTAATATTGAAATGTTTTACCTGATTGCACATGTATAACATATATCAGATTGCATATCATCTTAGGAAGCAGGGAGGAGAGGAATGTAGGAATAGAATTTGGAGCTAAAAATTTTTTAAAAAAGAATGGTAAAATGTTTTTGCATATAGTTGATGAAAAAATATTATTTTAAAAAAGAAAGTAGGGTTGCTTTACTGAGATTCAAAGGATATAATTTTAAACAACGGTGTGAAGACATATGGTGAGTGTAGCTTCAGGAATATTCTATGGTCTTCCCTATTGCTATGTGAATACAACCTTAGCAACCTAGGTGAAGGCAGCTCACAAGAATCTTGATGTTCCATTAAACGTGAGAAGCCTATGAATAATACGTAAGTTGCTTGTATGCTCCTTGGGAAACCCCTCCTTGTAAGATACCTGTAGGCTGGTGCCTATACCTTTAATCATCCACCAGGGAAACGTTTATTTTTGGCTTTTGTCAACTTTTCTGTTTGTTACCTAACCATATCATAGACTAACTTAGTTCCTGGATTACAACAACAACAACAATTGGCAAATATGATAAAAGATAGAAATAGTCCATATTGGAAGGACTATTGAATTGACTCACTGACTACAGGAGGCAAGCACACTAATACACTTACAATGGAGCTTTCAGTTGTTCCAACTATTTTGGAAAGCACTGTGGAATTATGCTAAAAAAAGTGATTGCAATGTCCATAACCTCTGTTAGATACATATTCCAAGAAGGTCAGAGATCAAGAACAGGATCCCGTATACATCAAAATATTCAAAGAAGTGCTTTGTTTCTTTGTGGTAGCAAAGAATGGGGGGGGGGGAAATGTAAGTGGCCAAGAATTGGAAAATTAAACAAAGTATGGCACATGAATGTAGTAAATATAACTGCATTACAATCTGGAAAGAACAAATATAAAATATTTAGAAAAAATAGAAAGATTTATATAAAGTGATACAGTTCAAAGTAAGAAGACCTGGGAAAACAATAAAATGTAACTACAACAAAAACAATAGATAAAATGAAACAAAACTGAACACAATGTAATTAATACACACAAGGCTGGGTCCAGAGAAAAGCTGAGAAAAAATATCTCCCTCCATTCATTACACAGTCAATAACTATAGGTGTGTGATATGCTATCAGGCTCAGTTGATTGGATGGTTGGTTTTCCTTTTATTTTCTTTTTTAAATTTCTCTTAAAAGAGAAGAATCATGGAGTAGGAAATGGGAAAATAAGTTAACTTATGTGTTATTTCTCTATGATGTACTAAAAACCATATAAATACTGTTATCACAATGTAAAAAGGAATACCATAATAGTAGCATTATGACTAGTAGTATAAAGGAGATGAGGTGGCAGAACAATTAAAGCAAGAGCCTATTCATTAATTGTCTCTGCAAATCTGGATTCAAATATAATTATTGTCATTCATTTAAGAGGCGGCATTTTGGAGTGGAGAGAATGTTGGAGCTAGATTTAAAAGAAACCTATATTCACATTTTGCCGCTGATACTAGCTATGTTATCATGGATAAGTCACTCGATCTTGAGAAAAACTACTAGTATGTATAACAGAGAAACACACCATTTTTGACTTATTTTTTTCTCACAATATTGAACTTGGGGTAACATGACTCAGTGGTTTGAATGACAATTTTGGTTTCTATATAATCTAAGTGCATGTCATATTTTTGACATATACTAATTATATCAACATGAACAAGTCATATAATTTCTCCAAGTCTCAGGCAATTTTCTGAGACTTTTAAGTTTCAGATGAGTTGCTGATCTTCATCAGTGGAGGGTATTTTCATACCATAAGTTACCCATGATGATGAAATTATACATCTAGATATATGTCTATTTTTATCTCTATTTCTTTTTCTCTATATTGTTAGCTCTGTATGTTTTATTTCTATCTATATGAATTAATGACCTCAGAATAAATTCATATGCATCTATCTATCTATCTCTCTATCTATCTATCACTATCCATCTAGCTATTAGTTTCATGGATATATCTTTTTATATAAACATATATGTCTATATGCATGTGTATACACACACATGGATGGTTATCTGAGAAGGTCATTGGCTTCCATTAGTTCTAAATAAATTTTGCATCTGTCAGTTTGGCTTAGTTTATGGTTCAGGGTTCAGTTAAGAACATTTAATTATGGAATTTATATTTTCAGATGTGTATTAGGTTAGCTCTAGGCTGCACAACAGAAATCAGTGATTGATACAATTACTTTGTGAATGTAGTGAGAGAAGACCCAGGGGATATAAATAATTCTGTTACTTGACCTTTTTTAGTATAGTGTTTTTTCGGAGGGGGAGTGAGGGATGGAGATTTGGTGGGTAGGAGAAGCATATAAAGAATGAGCCAGTTTCATGAAAAAGAGATAGAGGGTAAAGGTACCTTTAATTGATCAAAAAAAGAGAAAAAAAAGAATCAAGGATTTTCAGACATATATAATCCAGAATAGTTTACTGCATTCATTAAGTAAGCTGGCGTTAATTGCCATCTGACAGATATCCATTTCAGTGAAGCTTTTACATTTCCGTATTGGAATTGAAATTCAGGACAATTGTTTTTCAAGTCATGTTTTAAGTCTACCCAAGGGACAGCTGGTTACCACGCTTGAGACAGCTGCGAACTGCATATATCTTTAGAACTTCAACCAGTTTGCTTAAGGTTTTGTTGTGTGTGTGTGTGTGTGTGTGTGTGTGTGTGTGTGTGTTCTCTTACAACCTCTTTATTTTTTTAAAATCAATATTTCCAAAAAAAGAACAGAAAGAAATCCCTCTTCCTTTTAAATATTGACTTTTTGTTTGAATGTTAAATGTGGTGAACTTTCCATCTGTCAAGTACTTTCTGGACAGATGCCTACAACAAGACTTATTCAGCCTACAAATAAATCACTTTGTATCTCTCTTTTTATTTCTTATTCCTACATTTATTCTCATTTTTGTGAAATTTTATAATTCTTCTTTTGTGCAGTTTCAATTTTCTCAGGCAGATAAAATGAATTTCTTCGAAGAAGAGAAAAAAACTATAAAGGATTTCAGAACAAGATAAGAATATTTCTTCCTTTAAAAATCTATAAAGACCTAAAAATCACTTAGTGTATTTTTATTTGTATTTTTTTTAAATACTGCTTAGATTTTTAAGTGGTGTAATTGTCCTGTTAATGATTTGGCCATCTTAATGAAAACTGAAGGCAAGATACATGTCAGATGATACATCCTGGACAATTGTTCCTCTCAGTTTCAAAAGCAACAAATATTAGGACATGAATCCTAAAAGAACGCATGTTCCTATGTATCACAATAACGTATACTGTTATGATTTAGTAGAATTATGGGATGTCACATATAGTCTCTATTTTTTTTCTGTATCATCAAGATGAAAGGTAATCCCCAGCTAAACATTTGAACACGAGCCTCCAATCCAGTCTCTTAAATCAACTCCAATGTTGATATGATAGAGTCTTTGTTTGCAGTTGATTGTAAAGCTATCCTTTGCCTGCTTAGCCACTCAATTCCAATTTAAATCCAACCTGGAATTCTTAGCAATCATTTCTATTACAGGAATAAACTTGTTATTCAGGCAAAGATTGCTGTTGTGATCAGAACTGGCTATATTTGGAAAGAAAGGATTGGGGAGTTTGTGGGTCTGAGCAAGCTGCCTGAATTGTCTCAATTCAAAAGGAAACCTGGCCTAAGACCTGCCTAAATGTTCTTGCTGCTGGTTCTTTGCTGAGGTTTACACTCTTCAGTTTGAAGAAAGGCCAGAGTTTCTGAAAGATTTAAGTTGAAACATACAGTTAAAAGTACTTGAGGCAAAACTTGACATTTAGAGGTAATTTATCTGAAAGAGATTTGGGCATTTGTAGAGCTAATGGGTGGAGCAATTACTAAGAGAAAAAGTTAACTATTTATATAGCACTTTCAGGTTTACAAAATCTTCTACATACAATATCTCATTTTATCCTCATGAAAACCCGTAAAGAAGGTGCTATCATTATCTTCAGTCCTTTTAAAGATGAGTGAACAGAATTGTCCACAGTGATACAGTTTTATAATCCAAAGTGTCTCGGGAAGGATTCAAACCCTAGCTTTTCTAAGTCCATCTCCATGCTGTATCCCCATTTCCCATCAACCACAATACTTTTGGCCTTTTTTGGACTCTTCCATCATGCCTCCCTTCCCCAGGAAACTTATCATTGGGAAACCTTATTATCTGGTAAGATTGAATCTGCTTAATACTCATCTCTCATCAGTGTCTTCTGCCCCTTTGATTGGAACTCCAATCTGGAGGACAGGGCAATGAACTCCAGGGCTTTTCTTTAAGAAAGCTGTTCAGCACAGTCTTCTCCCCATCTCCCATCAGTTAAACTGCTTCTGTACTTCTTCGGACTTTGTCATTCCCCTATGCTGGGCACCTGCCCCCCCTTCCCACCTCTCCCTCTCCCTTTTCATCTTTCTTTTGTGTGTTGCTTTTCCCCATTAGACTATAAACTCCTTGAGAGCAGGGATTGTCTGTTTTCTACTTGCATCTGCATTCCCAACACCTATAACTGTGCCTGGCACACAGTAGGTGCTTAATAAATATGTATTGACTGACTATCCACCAGGGGTATAAAATTACCCCAATAATTACGATTAGAGTGGAACAGGTGGATAGCAGTTCACATGAGAAAAGTATGAGGGTCCATGCGTACTGGAAATTCAGTGTGTGTTGTGTGATGTGTGACAAGCAGCTAAGAGAGCTCTTACAGTCTTGGGATATATGAAGAGAGGAATGACTCCCATGATATTCTGCTTGCTTCTGCTAATATCTGGAGTGTTGGGTTTGTTTGGGGGACATATTTTTTTTAGGAAGAGTGATGATAAACTGGAGAATTTTAAGAGAAAGCAATTCAGATAGTAAAAGGTTTTGGAGTTCATGAGATCTGATTTTTTTAAAATGAAGAAGAAGTTTGGATGGAACATGATACATCTCTCCATACATGTCTAGGCTTGGAACAAGGAAAAACAATTAGATTATTTTGTTTGACCTGAGAGAGCAGAACTAGAAGCAATTAGTGGAAGTCATACTGATGATAGATAGATTGATAGATCGATAGATGGATAGATAGATGGATAGATAGATAGGTAGATGGATAGATGGATGAATATATGGAATGGTGTTTAGGGAGAGAATCTTTTTTAAGAGCTTACTATGTGCCAGACACTGTGCTGTCTTCTGGCTATAAATACAAACATACAAAAGTCTTTATTTTTAAGGTGCTTTCATTATAATAGGGAAAGACAACATAAAAAGTGGAGCTGGAAATCTATGAGGGAGTATATAGCTAGTAACATAATGAGAAGATGGTTGGGAAGTAGAATGGTTCCTTGATTACTTACAAGATAAGGTGAAAGTAAATCTGCCAGTGCTTGGAGACCCAGAGATCTAATTTGCTGTGGTAGGCAGATGAGAATGCTGGTGCATAAACAGTGTGGTGAGGATGATGGCTGGCAAACTGAAATAAGGCAAAGTTATACTTGGGACCAGGGGAATTTAAGAGCAGGGGAGAGTGAGGGAGGGAAGGGTACTTCCTGATAATTATAGCTGAACAAAAGTGGAATGGATTGCCTCTAGAGGGAATAATGGGTTCCACCTCAAAAAATCTGAAATAATGCATGTAGCCAGTGAATCAAGAGCAGGAACCAGGAGCAAAATAGAGCCAGCTTAAACTGGCTTTCCTGAGAGCCAATTGGCAAACTTCTAATGTGACCATCTATACATTGGAAATTGGCGAACCCTATAAATCAGATTATCATCAAATTATTACTGTTTCATTGGGGTTTTTTTTGATTGTCTAGACTAAATAATATAATTGAGAAAATGTTAATACAGAATAAACGTAAAAGTGTGTTGTAAGCCTTTTTTTTTGGGGGGGGAAGCTGATTGTTAAGTATTTACCAGTAAAACCCTGCTTCAGACTCACAGATATTAGAAGAGGGAGTCCAAATCAGTGTGTGTTATGAATCAGTCCAAATCTCATCAAACCATGATCCCAGAAGCTACTACCATACATTTTACACAGTGTAGTGAAACACTGATGACATTGTACAGAATATTCTTAATTCCTGTATATGGAGATCAGAAATTAAATAAGGGAGGAGGTTAGATTACCTCAGTTCACAACTATTTCCTTTTACCATATTCTGGAGAAGGAAAACATAGCAATCTTTTAGATAGATGACTAAAGTGATGGAGCATTTATTAAGTGCCTACTCTGCACCAGTCAGTTCCATTGATATCTCTATGAACTTTTCATTTGTGAACATTCCATTCTGGGCTACTTCTCTAACTGGGCATACTTGCTATCTTATTTTGATGTATGTCTTCATTTCTGTTTTGTTTGCCCTGACTGTTGCACGGATCCATGGAGGAATTTCAGATGCCATTTGAGATAAGGGATCTTGAGGAAATTGCCTAAACCTCTTTGGGGATCACCTATTCTAGAGGGACCCCTAAAATTTTTGTTTTGGTGTGCTCTCTTTTTGTGCAGATCCCATTTGGATGGCCTTATGCAGTGGGGGAATTGCTGGAAATAATTTCTACCCAGGAGAATTTTATCATTTGAGAAAGAGGTAATACTAAGTTGACCCCATTAGAGTTAGAAAAGCTTCAAATGGGCACTAAGGCTAAGCAAGCAGAGATATTTGGCAAACTTCTTAAAATGCTTCTCATTTTGTTGACTTATTTCAGGAACTTTGTGAAATGTTCCTTGTTTTGTTAATCTGCAAAACTTTGTATTTGGCCATAATAGATTTTCATCCAGGCACATAGGATTGCGTATGATAATGCAACATTGCCTTTGTGGTAGGGCACCAGAGAAACAAGTGAAAGGGTACTTCTGTGACTCCTCAGAGACCACAGAGGACCATTCTGCATTTGAGATGAGAACTGTGAAAAATAGAAACAAAAACAAAAACAAAAACCATAACCCTGCTCATTTGTCAAAGACGGGAAATGTATAACTTTGCTTCTGAGCATGTCTCCATTGCCAATGTGGAACCTGTAAGTCTTTGGGTATGGGGGTATGCTTTGTTTTCAGTTTCTGGTGCTGGAGGTGATCCTCAGGGACAAGAAGCTTTGTTGAGCTGAGATCACAGGCAGGATGGTACCACATGGTAGATCTGAAAAGGTAAGTGTGCTTGGGACTCGACCTCTAGGTGAGGTTTTTACAAAATGATATTTACTTCAAAAGATATAATCACAAATACACAAACTCCTCCCCCCACCACATGGAAGGCATAATTCTCCTTTGTCCCTGTACCACCTATCTCTGGGAAAGGAAAGGACACCAGATTCACAGCTCTACTCCTTTCCTGTAGAGCATAGTACCGGTTCCAAGTCCAAAACCTCAAACTCATAATGGCAGTCTGCTATATTCTTGAACCTCTTTTCTCAAACTGGTCTCATACTTCTTTGCCTTAAGGCCCTTCACTGTCTGATGCATTTAACTCAGACAGACCATTCTTACTGAAGCACTGAGGAAGTTGGCTATGAGGACTGTCAACGGAGAGACTTACTGTGTCTGCTGGGAAAGAAAGTATCTAAACACACAGGGGATCTGAGAATTGAGCAAGCAGCAGCAGCAGAGGTAGAGAGAGTGCTAGACCTGGACTCAGGAAGATCTGAGTCCAAATCTTGCCACATACCAACTATGTGACCCTGGAGAAGTCACCTAAATTCATTCAGCCTCGGTTTCCTCATCCACAAAATAATAGTTTGTACCTCAAGGCTTATTGTGAGGACCAAAATCTATCTATCTATCTATCTATCTATCTATCTATCTATCTATCTATCTATCTATCATCTATCTATAATCTATCTTTCTATCTATATTTGTAAAGTACTTGGTAATTATTTTTTTGCTTTTTAAATTTTTTTTACTTTTTATTTTTTCCTCTCAATAGTGTTTTTTTTTCAATTACATGTAAAGATAGTTTTCAATATTCAATTTTATGAGACTTAGAGTTCCAATTTTTTTCTCCCTGCCTCCTTCTCCCTCCCCAAGATGGCAAGCAATCTAATATAGGTTATATACATACAATCATATTAAACACATTTCCACATTAATCATGCTGTGAAAGAAGAATCAGAACAAAAGAGAAAAACCATGAAAAAGAAAAAAAGTGAAAATAGTAAGCTTCAATCTGTATTAACTCTATAGTTCTTACTCTGGATGTGGACAGCATTTTCCATCATGAGTCCTGAGGGATTGTCTAAGATTATTGTATTGCTGAGAAGGATTAAGTCTATTAAAGTTGATTCTTGCTCAATGTTGTTCCTACCATGTACAGTGTTCTCCTAGTTCTGCTTACTTCTACTCAGCATCAGTTCATGTAATTTTTTCTAGGTTTTTCTGAAATCTTCCTGATCATCATTTCTTATAGTATAGTCATAGTCCACTATACTCACATACTACAACTTGTTCAGCCATTCCCCAGTTTAGGAATATTATTTCAACTTTCCAATTCTTTGCCACCACAAAAAGAGCTGTTGTAAATATTTTTGTACATATGGGTCCTTCTCCCTTTTTTATGATCTCTTTCAGATACAAGCCTAGTATATTTTCAAATCTTAAAGTGCCATATAAATGCTAGCTATTAGTATAGTAGTAATCCCCTGTGCAAATTCAAGATGTTGGTTTAAGCTATTTGAAAATGAATGTGGGGGGATTTAATTTTGAATCCCTTTATTTAGATTAATTTTACCATCTCTTTGCAAATTTTCTTTTTAATTTACTACCTTAAAATACACACAGATGGCAGAACTGAATATCAAAATTTGCATGAAATTCTATTATGGTGTACACTAGATTGGGAATAGCTAAACTTTCATCTATGAATTCAGTTTCGCAAATATTTGCACATGTAATCTCATCTTTAACTCCTTTGCTGAAGTGGAAAAAATGAAAATCTAGTCTGCAAGCTTCAAAAATCATTCACACTTGTTAAGAGGAGTAGAGTTCCTCAATCCATCTACTGGAGAAAGAAGACTGGGCCAGAATGACAATCTGGTCTTGTGATGGGGCTTTGTTAATGCACTAGAACTGGATTAAGGCATTTGCATTCTCTTAAATGCTTGGAGAGTTCTGGCTTGGAAACAGATATAGTTGGATCAATTTCCCCATGGGCATCTGAGATACACAAATATTCACCTGGCTTTATGGTTGCAAATTGTACAGCTGGCCCCTAGTGACATCAAAAAAGTTTGTTCTACCCAGGAACAATTATGATCTCAGGGAGTGGTGGCCATTTGTTATTAATTGATTAGCTTTATAATCTATAGTCATCTTTAAAGGGGCAGTAGACAAATGCAAACAAGAGTCTATAAAAATGGCATATTTTAAAATTTGTGTGTGTGTGAACAGTTAGAAAAGGATCTCAGATCAAAGTGTCATAAGAGAGGGTACAAGGGCATTATCTATTCTAGTCAAATCCTTTCATTATACAGATGAGGAAACTGAAACTGAGAACATTTATTTGCTTTACTTAAGGTTCCACAAATGGTCAGTGCCAGAAAGGGAATTTGAATATTGGTCTTTTGACTCTAAATCTATCTTCTAAGAAACTTGTGGGGGTGTGTGGGGAGGGTATGAAAGGGTGTAATTAGATCTGCAGTCAGGACTTCAGTTAAAATACCAACCCTTCTGCTTAACTACCTGTTTGATTTGGGGGGTAAGTCAATTAACCTACTTGGGCTTCATTTTCTTGTGTCTAAAATAAGAGGAGTTGATGGGTGGAGCCAAGATGGCGAAGTGAAAGCAGTGAGGTGCTTGAGTTCTTCCCCAACCCCTCCAAATACCCATAAAAAATGGCTGTAAACAAATTCTAAAGCAGCAGAACACACAAAAAGACAGAAGGAAACAAATTTCCAGCCCAAGACAACCGAGATGGTTGATCAGAAAGTTATATCACTTTGTACTGGTAGAAGAGCACAGTTTGGCCGGGGTGCGCAGGCCCACAGTGAACCTGGAGCAGGCCTCAGAGGACTGAATTGAGGACAGCTGTGGCAGTTTCCAGACCTCTCAACCCACTAACGCCAAAGACAACTTATAAGGTCAGTGGGAAAAGTCTGTGTGTGGTGAGAGAGTAGCTAGCTCTCAGCTTCAGTTCCCGAGCGGGAATGGCTCTGGGGTGGTGGCTGTGTCCTGAGCTTCCAGCTCACAGACTGAGGGGGAATCCAATAGCTGATCAGAAGGGGATTGCAGGGATCTCTTTGCCAGTGCTGAGGCAGGAATCTCTTCTTTGCCCGTGCTTGGATCTGGGTTACAGTTCTGGGTGGCGGTCCTGGGGCAAAGAGGAGCTCTGAGATGGTGGAGCTTGTAGTGATTGTGAAGAAGAAACCCCCCTCACAGTTCCAGGTCAGAAAGGGGTGCTTGTGGTCACTAATAGATCAGAGCATAGGCCAGCAAAGGAGTAAACACCCTGCCCCTTATTATACCACCTTGGAAGAACTGAAAATTTATAGGTCCCTACAAGTATCTCACAGCTGTACAAACCCCCAAAGCTTGGAACAGTACATTTTCCACACTGGAAGCAGACTCTTACCTTAACAAACAGTTTAAAACTCAAGCAGTTGGCCGGGATCATGAGCAAGCAGTGCAAAAAGAGTCAGACTGTATTATCTTACTTTGGTGACAAAGAAGATCAAAACATACAACCAGAAGAAGACAACAAAGTCAAAGCTCCTACATCCAAAGCCTCCAAGAAAAATATGAATCAGTCCCAGGCCTTGGAAGAGCTCAAAAGGGATTTTGAGAAGCAAGTAAGAGAAGTAGAGGAAAAACTGGGAAGAGAAATGAGAGTGATGCAAGAAAATCATGAAAAACAAGTCAACAACTTGCTAAAGGAGACCCAAAAAATGAAGAAAATAACACCTTAAAAAAAGCCTAACCCAAATGGCAAAAGAGGTCCAAAAAGCCAATGAGGAAGAATGCCCTAAAGAAAAATTGGCCAAATGGAAAAGGAAGTCCAAAAGATTACTGAAGAAAATACTTCCTTAAAAATTAGAATAGAGCAATTGGAAGCTAGTGACTTTATGAGAAATCAAGACACTGTAAAACAAATCCAAAAGAATGAAAAAATAGAGGACAATGTGAAAATATCTCATTTGAAAAACAACTGACCTGGAAAATAGACCCAGGATGGAGAATTTAAAAATTATTGGACTATCTGAAAGCCATGATCAAAAAAAGAGCCTAGACATCATCTTTCAAGAAATTATCAAGGAAAACTGCCCTGATATTTTAGAACCAGAGGGCAAAATAGAAATTGAAAGAATCCACCATCTCTCCTGAAAGAGATCCCCAAAGGAAAACTCCTAGGAATACTGTAGCCAAATTCCAGAGTTCCCAGGTCAAGGAGAAAATATTACAAGCTGCCAGAAAGAAACAATTCAAGTATTGTGGAAACACAATCAGGATAACACAAGATTTAGCAGCTTCTACATTAAAGGACCACAGGGCATGGAATATAATATTCTGGAGGGCAAAGGAGATAGGATTACAACCAAGAATCACCTACCCAGCAAAACTGAGTATAATTCTTCAAGGGAAAAAAATGGTCATTCAGTGAAATAGAGGACTTTCAAGCATTCTTGATGAAAAGACCAGAGCTGAATAGAAAATTTGACTTTCAAATACAAGACTCAAGTGGAACATGAAGAGGTAAACAGGAAAGAGAAATCATAAGAGACTTATTAAGGTTGAACTGTTTACATTCCTGCATGGAAAGATGATATTTGTAACTCATGAGACCTTTGTTAGTATTAGGGTAGTTGGAGGGAAAAAATATATGTATGCATAGATAGATAAATAGATAGATAGATAGATAGATAAATAGATAGATAGATAGATAGATAGATAGATAGATAGATAGATAGATAGATAGATAGATGATAGATAGATAGAGGACACAGGGTGAGTTGAAGATTAAGGGGTCATATCTGGAGAATAAAATTAAGGGATGAGAGAGGATTATACTCGGAGAAGAGAGAGAGGTAGAAGGGTAAATTATCTCACAAAAAAAACAGAAAAGAAAAGCTCTTACAGTGGAGGGGAAATGGGGGAAGGTAGAGGGAATGAGTGAATCTTATTCTCATAGGATTTGGCTTAAGGAGGGAATAACATACACATTCAATTGGTATGGAAATCTGTCTTACCCTACAGGAAAAGGGGAGAAGGGGACAAGAGAGCAGGGCGATGATAGGGAGGAGGTCGGATTGGGAAAGGGGGTAATGAGAAGCAGAACCTGAGGAGGGACAGGATCAAAGCAGAGAATAGAATAAATGGGAGGGCAGGATAGGATTAACGGAAACAGAGTTAATTTTTCACAACACGTCTGTTATGGAAGTGTTTTGCATAACTGCACATATATAACCTATATTGAGTTGCTTGCCTTTTAAATGAGAGTGGGTGGGGCGGGAGGAAGGGACAAAATTTGGAACCCAAAGTTTTAAAAATACATTTAAAAAAAATGTTTTCATATGCAAATGGAAAATAAAAAAAAATACAGGAAATGGGGTACAGAAGTCCATCCTACCCTACAGGAAAATAGAAGGGGAAGGGCATAAGAGAAGGAGGGGGAGAGACAGAAGAGAGAACAGACTAGGGGAAGGGATATTCAGAATGCATGCCATCTTGGGGTGAGGGGAGGGGCAAGATGCGGTAAAAATTGGAACTCAAAATCCTGTGGAGGTAAATGTTGAAAACTAAAAATAAATTTATATTAAAAAATAAAATAAAATAAGAGGAGCTGAAATAGATAATATCTAAGGTCTAAAGACCTTCCCTCATAATAGTGTTTAATGTTGTATATCATCAATATGTCCCCACTTAAAGGAAAAAGAAAAGCATCCCCTAATCCACTCATCATGAATAAACCAATTTTGACCTTCATGTGAGATACATACAAGCTATGGCTACATAAATTCGATATGCCATTATAACCTTTTTCTACTGGGTTCAACATCATGGAAATGGACTAATTAATAACTGAGTCATTTCTCTGGTACAATTACTTTAAATGTCAAGACCTAAGGAAAGCAAAAGAGGACTGGCTGCCTCCCTGGTTGACTCCATTTCCCTTCTCCTCCAATTCAATCTGGTTACTACTGCTCAATATTCTACTTAAATATTGTTTTTGTTCTCTCTCTCTCTTCTCTCTCTCTCTCTCTCTCTCTCTCTCTCTCTCTTGCTTCAGTGAAAAGAAAATTAAACAAAAAACTTATTTTTGCATTTTCCCTAAACAACTTTCCTAACATTTCTAAGGCCAATCATAACCTACCAAGTCTCTCACTCTTCTCCAATACTTATCCACTCTTTCAACCTAAGGAGCTCTCCTCACTGCCTTCCAAGGACATTGTTTATTCTTTTCTTCACACCTCTTTTTATGTTGCTCTTTTCACCAAGAATCACCTACCCTTTGCCCTTCAAGTATTTTGAAGGCCAGACTCTGTGCTTACTTCCATTCCAGGAAACTTTCTTAACTCCAGTCCTTACTAATTCTCTCTCTCTCTCTCTCTCTCTCTCTCTCTCTCTCTCTCTCTCTCTGTCCTCTTTTTTCCTTAACTCTAACAATACTTATAGTCAGAGTGCCATGCAATTCTTCAGTTCATAGTATCATAGATTCAGAGCTGGGAGGGTCTTTAGACATCATTGAGTCCAACTCATTTTACAAAACCCACACTAAGAAAGGCAAAGCGATTGGCCCATATTCACATAGCAAGTGACAGAACAAAGATTTGAACCCAGATCCTCTAATTCTAATATCAAGGTCTTTCCATAATATAACACTTCTTATATTTATTCAGTATTTTATGTTTTTGAAAGAATTTTCATATGCATTCATAGCCAAGTTTGAAGTAGCATATAGGACCCTTCCCAAGGGGCATGGTGCCAGAGTTTCCTTGGAAATTTCATGAGAATTCAAGGACAGTGAGACTCAGTATTTGCATATTTTGGTGATGATGAATACCCTGGCTACTTCCTGCTATTTGATGACCCAATGATGAAACAACACGGCATTTTGGTATGAAATCACAGATCCTTAGTGTTCCTTTTTTCACTCTCTTCATAGTAACAGGAAGAAGGAGAGATAGAATCCTGCTGATTCTCTCTTCCTTTGACCCTCTAGGTCATATTATGTAACTCTGAGACTTTCAGAATCATGGTAATTATGCCAACATGGCATCTAAAGCTCAGAACTCATGTAGGTAAGCCTATATTCAGACCTCTTGCTTCTTCTGCTGCTTTGTTTTTACTTTCCTGATCTTAGATAAACATGAATCTATCCCAAGTTAGATATGTTCAGACCTGGAGAAGATCTTTTAAGTTTCAGTAGTCTGAAGGTCCATGGTCCTTTTGTTTGAAGCTGCCTGACAGGAGAGGGAAGAATCACTGGCAATAACTCTAGCTTTCCTGGACATGAGCCAATGGACAACTGGCCTAGGCCTGGCCTACTTTTCTCCTGAAACTGAATAGACAATTCAGAGCTGAGGTGAAATTTGAAATATCTAATCAGAAATCTCACAATCTGATTTATGTTTATATATATTTTTTCTCTACTGGTAGGGTATTATAGTAGTTAGCATTGCTATTTGTTTGCTATTTGTTAAGTCTCTGTCAGTGCATAGTTCTGAGCATCTTCTTGTGTTTTATCATTTTTTTTTTGTATGTAAGAAACACATATCTGCCCTATACGTAGTTCATATTGCATTGAATACCTTTCTACTCTGATGTTTTGGGGAAACTTTAAATGTGAGCCCAAAGTCAATCTAGGTAAGTCAATCTTCACTTGCGAGGTAAGATGGGAATTTGTCTGACTGAAGTATGTAAGAAAAGAGAGCCCAACTCCCTTTATGTGTGGCCAAGCTCCTCCAGGACAAACTGATCCAGACTGCCTGCCTGGGTCCAGAGCAGATAGACTCCTTGGTACCAGCTGTAGTTCCTCAGTGTTATACATTATTTCATGTATATTATAGACACAACACCTCTGTGAGGCAGAAAGGTAGGGTGTCATTTTTCCCCATTTTCTTCTTATATTCATGAAGCCTAACTGAAGTAAAGATATTTTGATTAAGGTCAGAGAGATAATCCCCAGAGATGCTACCATAAAACAGGTCTTCTGGCCACCCTGTCAAGTGATCAATGCTTTCTTATTTATTACTTGACACTTAGCCAATCAAGTTGTAAATTCTTAAAGGTCTGAGGCCTTGATTCATAGTGGCCGTATCCTTTGCAGTACCTAGAACACTAGGTCAATTACCTGTCATTTCTTTTATGTGGGAGCTCTCTCTTCCTTATAACTTATCAGTAAATCAGAGAATTGCCTGAGTCCCTGAGAAATGCTGTAACTTGTCCTTATTGACATCTGTATCTCATGCCAGAGGCAATACTTGAATCCAGATCTTCCTAACATCACACTACAGTGGAAGAAACATGGCTCTGGCATCATTGCTCCTATGTTCATATTGTTCACTTAACTTCCTGGATGGACCTCAGTTTCCTCATTTGTAAAATGAGATGAATTGGGAGATACTTCAAGCTCTTTTTCCATCATCCAATGATCCTGGGACTGTGCATCCATTACTCTATTCACTAAAACAGGTTTCCTCTGCAGGATATCAATAGGTGCTGTGAAAATATTTGTTTATGGATGGCTTGAGTGATTGGAATAATTATACAGGTCTTGCTATTTTCATCATGAAGCTGAAGGAATTAGATCGACAATGAGCTGTTCAATCATGTGTGTGGTGAGCAACCAGCCAACAATTGATCCATAAAGGCCCAATCAGAACCTAAGAGTGGTATGAATCATTAGTAGGGCTGCCATAGATTTAATATTTTTTCCTTTATGATGGCTGATAGAAGCTATTATATTTGATTTACTCTTTACAATCCAAGCTCCATTTGTTAGGTTTACAGAATAATGCTAATTTTCCACTTTACTTAAAATTGTAACTCATTTTCCAAAGTAGGCCACCAGAGTATAATGTTAAGAAAATGACTGCATGATCTCAACCCAAACTTTGTTCTCAATAATATAGAGCAAGAAGAATCATTTCAGGAAAAATTAAGAGATTATAAACTTATTGAGATAATGATGTTCCTTATTAAAGTACAGCCCACATAGCACATTTGGTTAATGCAATCATAGTAATTCTCAGATTTTCTTACGTAGTAATTATCTCTTTGGTTCTGGAGCAACAGTTGAACAGGTAAGCATTTATTTCTAATCGGGAGACAGGAGGCAAGAGCAAGAGTTTTATTTAAGAAAAAAATCATCTTAATGTACTTTAAAAAATATGTTGTTTTTTGTTTGTTTTTTAATCACCATAATTTTCAATGCTATACTTCCTTCAATCCTTCCCCAAAAAACCATCCATTACAGCAAAGATTACAAATGAAAGAAGAAAAAGAAAGTTCAGCAAAAATCACCGTCAACCAAATATGATAATGTTATTTAACATTCCTTTTCAAATACGTATTTAAGAATAAGTGATTCTGAGGTTTTTGTTACTTAATTGTGTTCTTAGTAAATGTTGTAGGATCAAAGACTTAGAATCAAAAGGGACCTGGTAAATCATTTAATGTGTCTCAAGCTTACTTTCCTTGATTGTAAAATGAATATAACAGCAGCATCTACCCAGTAATGTGTTATTAAATATTTAACAACCAGCCCTTGGACATTTAACCTACAGATATATACATATAAATGTATGCATATATATGCTACACTTTTAAGTTTAATCCGCATTATTGACATTATAAAATCAATTGCTTAAGTCTGGAAATCAACAAAACAATAAATAAAGGCCTTATTTGTAGCTTTTGTTGATTTTGAAGTGTAATTACTCACAATTAGCTCTGTGAGATAGTTATAGCAGCCTCTACTACTATGGCTGCTCTTACCTCTCATGGTTATTGTGAGGCTCAAATGAAATAATACATGCAAAGTACTTCACAAAACTTAAAGTGCTATCTATACTATTATTTAGTGGTGTTGTTACATTTCTTCCTCTCTAACTTGGCTGCTTGGAACCTCTAACTCTCTTCAAGGCTCAACTACTTCCTTCTAGATGAGGCCTTTTCTGATTATTTATGTTCCAATCCAAAGCTATTTTTCATCCACGTTGAATATACTTCATCCATCTTCCTTCCTCAGCACCCTCCAATCTCCAAACACAATATAAACTTCTTGAGTAAGGAATTGTTGTACTTCTATCTTGGTATACCAGCTCTTAGAATAGTACTTGGCCTACAGTGGGTACTGAATTAAAAAGAGGTGTTTTTTTCCCCCTATTTTAAAAGCTGAGATGTAGAATAATGATTGTTTTCCTTTCGAAACTGAATTGTTTTTCTTTCTTTCTCTTCCTTCTTTGCTTTCCCCACTACCTCTTTTTCCTTCTTCTTTCTCCTCCTTCTCCTTTTCCTTTTCCTCCTCCTCCTCTCCCTCATTCTTCTTCTCTTCTTCCTTCTCCTCCTTTGTGTCCAATAACCTTTAATCTAATTTGCAAAGAGCTGCCTTCTCACCGACTTCAAATTTTCTCAATTTAAAAAAAAATCCATAACTGTTTCATTTTTATTTGGGAAATAATTTTGGCTTTTAGGCCCTTTTGTTCAGTCTCAGCATTCTATTTCTTTACTCGGGGAAAGGCAATTCATTTCTCATACTCTCGGGCTATAACATTTGTTTTTCTTTTCTCCTTTGGCCCAGAGTATCTTTGCCCCAGGAGGCTCCAGAAAAATGCCTGCAGTCTGGAAGAATTGAAAGCACTACCGGGTGAAAAGCCAAAAAGTCTACCTTTTTCATCATCATTAGTTGGTTATCTGCCATTTATTAGAATAAGATATTGTTATTTATTTTATTAGCTTTTTTCCTAGAAGAAGAAAAAACTATTATGATTTTTAATTAGTTCTAGAGTCAGTAATTGATGGTTATTTCCCCCACAGAACAACATTTTATGTTAACAAGTGATTTGGCCCCACTTCTCAAAGTTAGAGGAAATTAAAAAAAAAAAACTAAAAAAGTAGGACAAAGTTTCCACCTTCTTAGAACTGGCCATTGAAGGAGAAATTAACTTACCACACTGATGATATCCCTAAGTGGCACTGACAAGACATGGTAATGAGGGAATACTTCTCATTATGAGAAGGAGAGAATTTGAGAGAGGAAAATAGTTCAGGGCAGCTTTTGAATCTTAAGGCAAATAAAGTAAGACCTTAATTTTATGCTAGCTTCTTTTTGAGGTACAGAGTTCATTTATGTTATATTATAACACATGATATATATAAAATTATTAAATTTGACAAAATTTGTAATATATTATCTTTGATTCTCGTAACTCTTTTTTATATTTTTATTTTATTTTATTTTTTAAGCAATTGGGTTAAGTGAGTTGCCCAGAGTCACACAGCTAGTAAGTGTCTGAAGCCATATTTGAACTCAGGTCAGGTCCTCCTGACTCCAGGGCCAGTGCTCTATCCACTGCACCTTCTAGATGCCCCTAATTCTTACAACTCTTAAGTAGCTACCATTGATGTTACAGGTTTATTATTGTCATTTTACAAATGAAGAAACTGAGACGCAGTGGAAAAGCGACTAGAACTTAGTCACATTGCTAGTAACAACAACAACAACAACAGGAACAATAACAGCGTTTATATAGTGCTTACTACGTAGCAGGCTCTGTGTTAAGCACTTTACAGTTATTTTGTATTTGATTCTTCTAGGAAGGTGCTATTAATAGCCCCATGTTCTTAATGAGGAAACTGAATCAAAGGGAGGTTAAGTGACATGCCCAGGGTCACACAGCTAAGCAAAAGTTTGAGGCCAGATTTGAACTATGGTCTTCCTGACTACAAGCCTGGAACTTTTATCTATTGTGCCACCTAAGGTCATTTAATTCCAACTTCTTGGGGGCAATTCATTCTTATCCTCATCCAAGGGATTTTCCTCTCTGTTACCTACTTCCTGCCCTACCACCACCCTACTCTAACCCCTACATATATGCTTTCTACCTTTTGTGTAAAGAACTTGAATCGAATCAAGACTACCTTGGTTTTGTAAAGAACGTGTGCATAGACTGTCCTATGGTTTCACTGATGATCCCAGTGACTTCCCAGGCCAAAACATCATTTGTTGTCCATGGCTCCTCTGCCTGTGTTGCTTCCACATATTAGTGTGTAAGCTTCTTGAGGGAAGAGACAATCTCACTTTGGGTTTATCTTTAGTTCTTTGCATAGTGGTTGCTACATAATAAGTTTTAAAAATTCTTTTTTTTTTCAAAACTGAATGCTGCATATTTTTGGTTGATGATGACTGATGCTGATAATGTGCCTACCTCTTACTCAACATAGTTTCTATTTGATGTGCCTACCCTTTCCCTTAGACAGTACAACCTGACACAGTGAAAAAATCTCTCATTATAGAGACAGAAGCCCTGGGTTCAGGACCTAGCTTTGATACTTCCTGTATGACTTTGTACAAGTCACATCTTCCTGGGAGGTATCTAGGGTCCCAGAAAAAGAGAGCCTGAGAGAGAAAAAAAGATACTTCCTCCCTTTCCTTGGAGATGTGAGGGTCCATGAGTGTGGAATGTTGCCTACTATCGGCTGTAATCAATATAGGGATCTGTTTTAGTGAAGGTTATTTTTTATCCTTGTTACCAGGAAAGTTCAATGGGTAGGGTAATGGGAGGAATCTAGGCAGGAAAATAATTTTATTTAAAAAGAAAAAGCATTAGTAATGCTACTGAAAGGTAGTGATCAATTTGATTATATTATAGGATGTGGAACTTTTCAGGACATTTCTATTGGAGGTAGACAAGAAAGGCTAACCCCTCACAGAAGCGATATTAAAAACTCCTCTGATTGGTTTCCAATAATTAGGGTTGCCTCCAAGATAATTGGCAACTGAGTCACTGGTAACAAACTCTTGTGGAAAGACCTACTGTTCCTATTCCTCATTCTAATTTACAAGAGTCAATTGTGAAATGGCTCACTTTTTCCCAACTTTCTCTTTCTTGCACTTCTTTACTATAGTGCAGTAAAAAGGGGAAAAGTATTCTCTCTTTCCTTTAAAAAAACAAATTCCTATAATAATAGCTGGCATTTAAAATGCTGTAAGTTTCACAAAACACTTCACAAAAATTATCTTGCTTCATCTTCATAACAATTCTGGGAGGTAGATGCTCTTATTATTCTCATTTTACATACAAATAAACTGAGGCAGACAGTTTAAGTGGGCTTGCTTGGGGTCTCACAACTTGTGCCTGAGGTTGGATTTGAGCTCTACTTCCTGACTCTAGGTCCAGAGTTCTATCCATGGCTACCTAGCTATCTGACTATATGTTATTACATAAAACAGTATGGTATGAGATATGATATGATATTCTATATAATATGACATACAAAACAATAAGACAGCATTATATAATCTAATATGACATGACATGATATATCTCTGGATTTCTTAGTGATTTCAGTGGTTTTGCTGTGAAGATGGAGAACTACCATAAAGCCGTACATCTTCTCAAACTGATTTCCTCATTTCTGCATTACAGAGGTGCTCCAGAACCACCAATACTGTTGTGCAGTTGTCTTGAACTCAGCCTCTGGTTTTCTCCTGATGAGTGTGAACTCTGCTCTGCTGTTTTCTGCTCAAATTGATTTGGGTCAGCAGCCATGGAGGCTATTTTCGTCTGGTCAGTTATGGCCCAGGAAAATGAAAAAGAAAACATCTGGACTTTGCTTATTTTCCCGTCATTCTGCAAAGAGCTCTTTGTTGTGCATGCATATGTGTGTATGTATTTGAAGTATGTTAATTGTTTAACAATGTATCACACATTTTCCAAAGAATAAGGGGTTTCACATTTATGAGTATGAATTTTTGGTATTGTGCAGGACTAAATTTATGCAAAATGTATTTTAAGCTTTCAGGCACTGCTCTGGTTGTATGTATGCATCAAGGCACCTTTCAAAGCCTAAAGCTCACGTTTAATGTAACTTTATCTTCCCCTCTTCCTGGGAATCATGATTTGACAATGAGAATGACTCTAAAAGAGGCCATGATTGCTGTTGAGAGGTTATTAACCACTCATAGCCTGGGTATCTTTGTACTCTCTGGAAGAAAAAAAAAATTTAAAAAAATTTTTTAATAAGTTGGGGGCTTTATTCACAGAAAAAAAAAATACCTGGTTCCTTAGTCATAGGATCAGAGAATCCAGAGGAATTAGTTACAGACTGAAGAGATTCTGCAATTATGTTGTGTAATACCCCTACTCAACCATCTGCTTAGTTTATGGATGAGGAACTGAGGCCTAGAGAAGCAATGCAGCTTATCCAAATTGACTCAGGGAGTAAGCCCTGTAGCTGAAATTTCTGAAGCATTTTCATCATTAAATTCTTAATTGATTTAAAAAAAATCAATGATAAACCTGATAATGTTTGATGTGATTTCTGTCTTGGACAATACAGCCTGCTCCACTGTAGAGACAGAGGACTTGGATTCATATCCAGCTTTGATACTTCTGGGTAACTTTGGACAAATCATCCCAGGAGGGGAGGGTCTGAAAGAACATCCCCCAGTGGCCTCAAAAAGTGTACACAACACCTCCCAAATGTGAACACTTTCATTCATTTCTAATGTTTTTGTCCCCTTAGCTTTCTAAGATACTCAAATCCAGAATGGGGTGGGGGAAGAAATATGGAGTTGGACTGAGGCTGATAAGCTTCTAGTCATCTCCAGTTCACCTTTTCCTTTGCCAAACATGCACATTTGGAGAAAACCATTTGAATCCTGTGTTTCAAACTGGCCTATCTGGTCCTTAGCTGGGAGCCAGACATATGGTAACTGGCCTCAGGCAAGATCCTTCAAGCTGTCAGCCTCAAAGCTGCTGTCTCTGTCTGTTCCTCTGCCCCAAACCCTCCAGTGGAGTTCCAGAAAGACTGTGCCTTCTCTCCTTGTACTGAAATGCGAGCAAGTCCAGATTTTTTACAGCTCCTAAGCCTCTCAGACAAGCATAATTATCAGGCGCTCCAAAGAGCTGGGAATCTAAGCCAAATGCAAACAAATTAGGAAGTGATAGCAGAAAACTTACAGCTGTCAGGTCAAGCGGGGTACAAACTGGTTTTGGATTTGCTGGAAAGGAAGAGGAATTTCATCACATTAAACTTTTCATAAGAAAACTGACTGCTCCTCTGTTCTTTCCTCTCCAGGATAAATAAGCTTGACCTTTTAAGGAAGATGTGGGGACTGCGTGGGGGTGGGAGGAGAACAAAGGTTGATGAGTCCTGCAGAGATTATAATGGCAGTATGAGAATTTTTTTCATGTTGCAAAAATTGCATTTTTCTTGGTACTGAAGTAGAAACATCAGTGAATAGCTGGTAATAATCATTTGAGTCTGTTCTGATTTTTTGCTTGTTTCAGTTCAGACTAGTTATTTAATTTGTATGGAGAACTCCTGGTATGAAAAGTCCCTCTACTGGTACAGATTCACAGCTCCCCTACAGTTTATAGTCTTAATGTTTGCCTAGTGTATTAAACACTTAAGTGACTTGACTGTGGTCACACGGCTTGTATATGTCAATGGCAGGACTTTGATCAAGTTTTCCTGAGTACAAGTCTTTCCATTACTCTATGTTACAATGGCCCAGTAGTTGTCCTCTGTAGGGGTTGTTGACCTCAAGTAACAATGAGTCTAAATCAGACTGAATTGCCCCAAGACATCCTAGCACTCTGGCTAACCTCAGAACCAGTCAGTGAAGTATGTTCTTCACACCCCTCTCCTGCTCCTTTTAACATACGCCTTCTTTTCCTTCTGAATACTTAGTCTTTTCTATTCTTGTGTCTGGCCTGGATTAGCCACCCAGGAGACATTTTAAATATTTGTTTACTATGTGCTAGATACTGTTAGTCACTGGGAATATCCACCACCCTCCCAAAAAATAGCCTCTACCCTTGAGGAGCCTGCATTTCAGGAGGTGGGGGGGGTGTTTGGGGAGAACGTATATAGAGATAGCAAATATACATATGTGTATGTATGTGTATGCTTGTATGCATTAAATCAAAGTAATTCTCCTTATGTTTTAGGATATTTGTTCTCAAAGTGCTGTTTGTAGGACTCAGAATCCATCATTTGTATTATTCAGACAAAGGAGTTATATCTCAAGGCATCTAATCTCTCTCTCTCTCTCTCTTTATATATATATATATATATATATATATATATATATATATATATATATATATATATGTATATATATAATATGTATATATGTATGTGTATATATATATGTGTGTGTGTGTGTATATATATATATGATATATATATATGTGTGTGTGTGTGTGTGTGTGTGTGTGTGTGTGTGCATGTGTATATCCATGTCTATATCTATCTATATATCTATATCTATATCTATCTCTGACTGGCATTTTTTTCCCTTTCTGGGTGTGAATTTTCTAGGATCCTTGAACCCTATCAGGGTTGCGACAGTTTTGAATTCTGAACTCAAAAACATGAGATCTATTCCCCAATCAAAAATGATTTATTCTATGCATCTGCCGCCTTAGCACTTTCATTTGTGGCTAGGTGAGCCTTAGATAATCTTCCCAATGGGTTTAAACCAATACATTCCTAAATTTTTACTCACAGGAAATGCTAGTGAGCATTTCATTATCTTTCAGGTTATATTGTATATGTAGCCATCAATTTCTTCTGCACATAGATCATGGAATAGATATTATCTCATCATTTTCTTCAAAGGTAGCATGGTATTGGAATAGACTGAGCTCTGGATGTAGAGTCAGGACTAATTGAGTTTAAATCTGGGTTCAGACACTAGCTGTGTGACCCTAGGTAAGTCACTAAAATATGTCTGTCTCAGTTTTCTTACCTGTAAAATGAGAATAATAATAATAATAGCACTTGCATCCTTGGGTTTTTGTGAGGTTAAAATGAGCTAATATTTGTAAAGTGCTTTGCAAATTTTAAAGTGGTATGGTAATGCTAACTATTGTTATTAACTGGTGATATCTCATAGATTAACTGTGTGGAACTTCTCTTGATTGGTTGGGTTAGTCCCAATCCATTATGAATTGAGTTTACTCACAGTTTTGGAAAGCGAAGGGGGAAAATTAGGAAGGGGAAAATATATACACAGAAAAGTCTTCTGCTACACTTTCATAATATGCTGTGCTTTCAAAATGAACTTATTTAGCCAAAGTACTATTTCCAATATATAAATGTTATTTCCAATTTCCCAGTTTGTCCACCCGGGTCTTAATCTCCTGGAGGTCGTTAGGAACTTCTCATGGATTAGCATGTGAAAATTTTCATTCTAAATGCATGCACCATATAGAGATGCATCATGGGTACTGAACAATGGATCAAATGTCAGAAGAGATATGGGTTCAAACTCTGCCTATGACACTACCTATGTGACCCTTGGAAAATCATTTAACCTTTATGAATCTATTTCCTTTTTTTTGTTGTTGTTGTTAATTGGGAATGACAACACTTATAATATTATCTACCTCATGGGATCGTTGGTAGGGTCGACTGAAATAATATATGTCGAGCTCGTTGAAAACCCTAAATGGTGGTGTTTCTGTTAATTATTGTCACTTACAAATGTACAAGATAGGAACATATATGATCATATATAATGTAAAAAGTCAAAATATGGAAGGATCTTGCGGCCTGCAATGGAAAATATGGGATCCTTCTAAAGGAAGTATAATCCGGGCCCTAAGGGTTAGAATTTGTCTGATAATAGTGACTACCATTTCTATAGAGCTTTACATTCTTTATCTAGTTGGTGCCTCATGACATCCTTTGTAATAAGTTATTACAAGGAGCAAAAGTAACTGAGACTCAGAAAAATTAAGTCCTTTGCCCTTGAGCACCTAACTCATAAATGCAAGAAGAGGTGAGAATCAAATTCAGGAGTGTCCCATTGCCAAGTCCAGCTCTCTTTCTGCTAAACCACACTGCCTTTCTAAGAGCTTTGATCCAAATCTCTCTCCAGTGATTGATCTGAGCTGAAATGTTTGAGAGGTACAATGAAAGATCTAGGCACAACCTGGTTCTGGCTCCTAGGGGAAATTTTTAGGGATTAGGAAATTGGCAATTGATGTAGAAGTTTATATCAATAGATCAGATACCACATTCTCCTTCAAGAAGTCCTTCCTGATGCCTGCCCCCACATTTTAATGCTACCCCGGCTGAATTATATTCATTAATATGTACACATGTTACATCCCCCGTCTCCAATAAAGTTGTTGTTGTTTTTTAAAGGCAGGGCATGATTCATTTCTATTTTGCTGTCTTCAATAGCACAGTACCTGGCACATAAGAGACACAAAAATGCTTGTTGAATTGAAATGATATGACTAAGTCAGCAAGTCTAGACCTCAGGGTCACATCTGTACGTCCTGGTTTATGGATGGGGTTTGAGTTTTCACACCTATTTGCTTGATAGAGCTTTAATGTACATCCTAAGTGCCAGAATATAAATCACCCCTGCCTCAGGTTGTCAAAAGTGAATTTATGACTTGTTTAATACATACCTGATGTGTAAAGCACTCCATGATCAGTGCTGGAAAGGTTACACCAAAGGAAGAAGTTTGGGGTGGGTTCACCTTCAGATGAATTTGCTTTTCAAGGTGATTGGAGAAATTTAAGTTGTACCTTTTCAGTTGTTGTTTCCAATCAAATTCAATGTCAGAAGATCAAGCAAGAATCATGTGTGCCTCCAAATTAGAGGTTAGGTTTTTTGAGATCATTTTCAGAGCTAGGTGCAGCATCATTTTTTTTTCTATCATGCATCCTTTATTCTATTTGCCTTACTTAGATGATAGCTACAGGGAAACATTATGACCATACTCATCTTTCTATTTAGCTTTACAAATTGTTTGATGTAACTAGGACATAAATAATTTCTCCTTCCTGAGAAACAGATCTCCTGAATAAGTTGTAAACATTTCTTTAAGTTGTTATTTTTTTATTACCACAAAGAGGTCAAATATAGATAGAAGGGTTCTGTATATAAAATAATGGGATCAGTACATTTTTTGGTAATAAAAAAATCCTTGAAATAAAATGAGAGTTCATCAGTTGTATAATCACTAAGACATAGTATATGAATGTAATTGAATATGATTGTAACGTAAAGAAATGACAAGAAAAAATTTCTCAGAGAATCTAGGAAATAATTGCATGAATCAATACAGAGGGAAGAAAGTGGAAGCAAGAGGACAATTTATGCAATAATCATAATAGTGTAAAGGAAATAGAGGTAATATGTTGTGTAGTAAAGGGTTTCTCAAACTTTTTGGTCTCAGAATCCCATTGGACTCTTAAAAATTATTGAGGATACCAAAGACTTTTAGTTTATGTGTATTATATCTATTGATACTTACAATATTAGAGATTTAAAAGTCAGTATTATTATGAAAATAGCTTGGACCTTACATATCCCCTGAAATTGGGACCATCAGAGCACATTTTGAGAACTGCTGTCACAGTGGATAGAATGCTGGAGTCAGAAAAACTTGGGTTCAAGGTTTGCCTCTGACACGTGTAGGCTGTGTGATCCTAGGCAAGTTAATAAATCTCTCAGTGCTTTAGGCAACTCTCTAGTAGCAGAGAAGGCATATAATTTGGAAAACATGTTGCATTTCACAGGGAAGTAGAATAAGAAATTCTTGCTTATTGGATCCTGTCAGAAGTCTTTGAGGAAAGCAAAATAAATACTTGTGAGGAACATATTATTTACAACAAATGATACATTGGGATAGTCCAGAAATGATCTAATATGAATTACACTCAAAGAAATATAAATTCAGTTGCTATGACAGGTGAGGCATTTTTTGGGGAACAGGGACAAAAATTAAACAAAAAACATGCTACAGTCTTAGTGTTATGATATTTACTTGCAGTTCTGGTAATCAATAAGACATCATATTCACATTCATAGGATAATGGACTTTGAAGTAGAAAAGACTTCAGAGATTATTTCATCTAATCCTCTCATTTGACAAATACAAAGACAAAAAATGAGAATTTCCTGCCATCAAAGAGCACTTTCTATTTGTGGGGTGGGGAGGACCTAGGTAAATAAAGACAAATGTATAAAGAATTTTAAGAGTTAAAGGGGAATGATAACTGGGAAGATTAAGAGAATTAGGAGGGCAGTTTGGCTGGAATGGTGAGTTTATGAGAGCACTATGGAAAAAAATGTGAAAGTAGGTAGAAGGAAGATTGTGGAGGTCTTTAAATGCCAGGATGAGGATTTGATATTTTATCCTAGAGGCAGCAGAGTCAAGGGAGATTTTGAAGCAAAAGGAGAGACAGAATGGTTATAAAATTCACTGCTTTCAAGAGTTTTAAAGAAATGTTAAACAGGCAACCTTTGTTTACCATTGTTATACACAGATTTAAACCCAGTAAAAATTTGTAGGAAAATTCTGGGTAAAATATGTTTCTTTTCCCCTTCACTCTATTTCTCCTAGAAAAATAGGAATCAGGAAAATGAAGAAAGTGAAGGAATAAATGAAGGAGTTGGTCTCAGTCTCTCTCTCTCTCTCTCTCTCTCTCTCTCTCTCTCTCTCTCTCTCATTTGCTTTCTCTCTGTTGCTTTTTGTAAAAAGAGTTTTTTTGGACCCCATACTTGTATAAACAATACATGGAGGTTTTCTGAAGTACAGTCATTAAAAATGAAGCAGACACAGTGGATTAAGAGGGGTAGAAATCATGAAATTATGATAATCCAAAAATAATTCATGCTTTTATCTGAACAGGAGTCACAGTCGATTGTCATGAGGAAAGCCATCCCTGCTGGGGATGGTCTGAATTAGAGCCATTTTTTTCTAAGAAGTGCATGACAAGGCATTCAGGCTTATACAATCTTTAACTTCTTTCATTACTGCCTGTATAAAACCAGAAGACCTAGGAGTCCATATTACGTGCTTCCAAAAACCAAAAAGCCTAACAGCTGGCCCCAATTATCCTAACTACAGTGTAACCACATGCATAAATGCCCAACTTTCTGTTGGGTTCCATGGTTTAATGAATGGAATCATTTAATAAAGTTTCCAGAAGTATTATAGTCTGTGTATACATTCATTTTAGCTTTAGTTTCATCTTAGCTTTTGAGAATTGTTGAAATGAATAAGTATAGCATGATGCAAATAGGACAAGAAGAAGAGGAGGAAGGAGGGAAAAGGTAAAAAAAGGAGTAGTGTTTCAAATGCCAAAAAAGACCTTGCCTGATGTTCTCTGTTAGTCCTCCCACACAGCACTTCCCCCAATACTTTGTATTGGTTTGGTTTATATTTTACATGCTTATCTGTGTACATGTTGCTTCCACATGTCAGCTCCCAAAGGGCATGACAGTTCATTTTGTTTTTGCTCCACTAGTTCATTCCTAGAACACAGATGTTTGCTTTATCAAGAAGCAATACAAGGAGAAGGAGGAGAAGGAGAAGAAAAAGTAGAAGGAGAAACTAAAAGAATAGGAAAGGGAAAGGAGAAGGGAAAATGGAGGTGTAAAGAGAAGAAGAAGGAGGTGATAATAGTAAAGGTGAAAGAAAAGGAAGAGACAAGAGGGGGAGCTATTTTTGCAGTACTAATTCAAAAGAAGTAAAACTATTTTTAAGGATTACTGGATTCAATAGATACTTTTAATAATTAAGTTAGACAAATTTGCTTTGGTTTCAGGCATACACCAAGGTAACCATATCAATGATGCTAAAATTGTTTGACATTTCTGAGTCTTTTAACCTTTATCATAGGTTCCTTCTTAGCCATATTATGGTATTTAATTAAAAACATCCAGTGTCCGTGTGGCATTGCCTTACATGGCAGTAATCTGAGGTAGAAACATCAGATCTTTTCCTGTCCTTTCTATAAAGGTAAAGTAATTTTTTAATACTTAACATCACTAAATGGGTTTTTATTCTTAAGTATTTTGATTGGATAATCTGCCTAGAATCGGTTTTCATAAGTAGGGGAAAATAGAAATTCTAAGCAGAACTGTAGTATATGTATGTGCATATCATCTATCAGTATATACAAACATAGTAATAGAATACACATATTTATACTTTGGTATACTCAGTTGAGTAGTATTGGATTATTGGATTTGGACTTAGAAGACCCGAGTTTACATCCTGGATCTGCCCTGCCACTATGTGCTTTTGACCAAATAGTTTCACCTCTCAAGTCTCAATTTATATACTTGTAATATAATGGTTCAGCAAAATGAGTTCTAAATTCCCTTCCAATTCTCATTCTATTTTCCTATAATTTGATGATCCCAAAGGAGTGAGTATGATTTTCTCAGCAAGGAGGCTACTAGCTTGCTCAGATTGGGAAGGTTCAATTTTTTTCTCTGAAATTAGTGAGATGCCATTTTAAAATTCCCATAGAGTTCATAAAATGTACTTTGGGATCAGTCATGAGAAACTGTATACTAGATTTAAAAAATGCTTTACAATTATATGAGCATTTTTTCCAGGCATACCTTGGAGGTATTATGGTTTAGTTCCAGACCACTACAATAAAGCAAATATTGCAATAAAGCAAGTCACATGAATGTTCTGTTTTTCCAGTGCATATAAAAGCTATGTTTGTACTACACTGTAGTCTATTAAGTTGCAGCAGTATCATTTCTTTTAAAAAGTGCACACCTTAATTAAAATAATTTATTGACAAAAAATGATAACCATCACCTGAGCTTTCAATGAATCATAATTTTCGTGTTGGTGAAGGGTCTTGCCTCGATGTTGAGGGCTGCCCACTGATCAGGGTGGTAGTTGCTGAAGGTTGGAGTGGCTGTGTCAGATTCTTAAAATAAGACAAAAATGAAGTTTGCTACATGGATTGACTCTTCCTTTCACTTGAACACTTAGAGGCCATTGTAGGGTGATTAATTGGCCTAATTTCAATATTGTTGTGACTTAGGGAATAGGAAGACCCGAGGAGAGGGAGCAAGACAGGGAACCACCACTAATGGAGTAGTCAGAACACACATAACATTTCACAGTTAAGTTCAGCATGTTATATGAGTGCAGTTTGTGGTTCCTCAAAAGATTCGCATAGTAGCATCAAAGATCATTGATCATAGATCACCATAACGGATAAATAGTAATGAAACAGTTTGAAAGAGCATGGGAATTACCAAAATATGATACAGAGGCATGATTTGAGCACATGCTGTTGAAAAAAAAATTGTGTCATTAGATTTCCTTGACAGAGGGTTATCACAGACTTTCAATTTATATAAAAAAGCAATATCTGTGAAGTGCAATGAAGCAAAACACAATAAATGAGGTATGCCTCTATGTATGTATGTATGTACATATATATATTCATGCATATATACAAGCATATGTGTATATACATATGCTTATATATGTATGTATATACATTATATATATATATATATATATATATATATATATATATTTGTGTGTGAATATACAAACACAAATACTCTTCCCCCCAACACACACACACACACCTCTGAAGAGTGTTTTAGAAAGTACATAGGGACATACATTTTTAGCTGAAATTATGTATAGTACTCTAGTAGGAGTGGTATATGAAATTGTGAAACATGTCACTAATTCTAATTATGATTTATTAGATCAAGTAAGCTAGAGGAGGAGAAAGTGAGGTGACAAGATGTCGCACTATAGACACGTTTTCATGGCTGTTAATTTTGAGAACAAGAAGCAAAAGTAAATTAGAAGACAAATGGATTTCCATTTATATAACAAGGGCTCCCTCCCCCACCTTATTTATAGAGGTTCAATCAGCAAGGCCATCCTTATATGGCTCCTGTCTGATAGAAAGTTGCTGATCTGGATTAATGGATTTGTACCTCAATCTAACTATCTGAACAAGAGAATAGTAATATTGTGATAATAATACAATTAATAAAGATGATGATGATGATTACTCCTTACCAAGGCCTCTACTTGTTCAAGCAATCCTATTTCCTCCTATATCCTTCAACAGAGATTAAGTAACTTACCCAGGATCACATAGCTAGGCAATGTCTAAGGCTGGATTTAAATGTGGGTCTTCCTGACTGTAGGTCCCATGTTTTGTCCACTGTGCCACCTAGCTATTGAAAATAATAACTTATATTTATGTAGGTCCTACAAGTAGTATTATTCTCATCTTACTGTTAAGAAAATTGAGACTGAGAGATTAAGTGAACTGCCCAGGGTCATGTAGGAAGTGAATGTCTGTGGAGAGATTCAAACTCAGGTCTTTCTGACTTTAAGGAAAACTAAGTATTTTGAAGGAATTGTTATTCTACCCAATTGTCATTTACTAAAGCATTTATGTTTCTGAGAATTTGAGAGGGATTAGTCTTACATGAGAAAAAAAATAAATCCTTAAATGTATTCAGCAAGTCAAATTTGAAATACCTGGTTATTCACCATAAAATAGACATGTTATGTATCTGACTTATGAACTAATATTAGACAATCCCTTTCCTCTTTCTGGGTTTCATTTCCTTCTACTACAAAAATGAGGGTATTGGCCTAGAAGACCTCCAAGTTTCCTTCAGCTCTGACATTCTATAAGTCATGCTCTTTGTCCTTATGAAACAGTACATTTATGAAAGATAAAAAAAAAAGACCCTACCATCATAAAATTCACCTTTCATAATGCAACAAGAGAGTGGGCATTAATGATATATTTTAACATGCTGTATGAGAAATATTTCAAGTGAATAAAGAAACATATAATATTTTATATTGGTATGCACTAGTTACGGAGGATTGCCCAAGTTCATATTGATGTATCAAACACAATATTTAATATTCTTCTGGGAATGTTATTTCAAATTATAAATCAAAAACTAAATCAATGACAGGGTTACATTTGATAATCATAAATAACTGTCAGATGCCAGAGAATGGTTTATTGTATAGAAGTCAGATATTGATAGATGGTGTGGCTTTCACATTTCTTATTGTTATTTTCAAATCTGTTCATGCTTAGAAGCCTCTCAATATGGTCAATAAGTATCCTGAGAGGTCAGCCTTAGTTCCAAGAATCAGTTTGTAAGGAAAGATGCTCTGGGCTATTTTGCCATTGACATTCTGTTAAATGTTTCCCTTTATGATCTCTCTTGGGATCCATCTAAGTCAAACTGAGGCCAAATACCTCATTTTTTAAAGGGGAAAAATAAAACCACTTCCAAGCAGCCTAGCTTGCTAAGCCTTCTTCTCATCTCTCATTCTTCGTATTCTGCTATTTAGCCTGCCTTAAGTCATGTTGGAAGAGAAAATGCTTTATAAACAATATCTTATTGAATCCTCAAAATATCCCTTTGAGGTAAGTACTGTTTTCCTAATTCTGAGATGAGGAAACTGAGGCTGAATAAAATGAAATCACATTTGCCTTGGATCACAGAGCTGTCAGCTATCTGAGGAAATATTTGTATCCAGTATCCCTAACTCCAATTCCACTAAGCAATCTATTATGTATGTTTCCCCTACATTTTCTATAGTAGAGTGAATGAACAGTTGCCTTAGTGAGACAGTTTGGTAAATGGGACACAGTGTGCTATAGTTTAAAGATTACAGAGCCAGAGAATCTAGATTCCAAGTCTAGTTTCTCATTATCTTTGTTCCTTTGGACAAATCACTTAACCTTCCTGGGCTTCCATTTGCTCATCTATAAAATCAAGGAGTTATATTACATGTTTTCTACGTTGTCTTCCAGTTCTATATTTATGAGCCTAAGAATTCTATTCCCAACAGATTTTAGATATTTGAAATTTTTTAGATTTTTTGACTTACTTTTAAAGTGAGAAATGTCTTCTCTATATGAAGAATAATTGGAGCAGAAAGTTTTGTTTATCTAAGACTTCTGAACTTAAAATCTAGAATTAAATCAAGTTTTCATGCTATACAAAGTACTAAAAAATATACCTGGTTTTGAGGATTTCCTACATACTCACTACATTATATCGTAAAGGAGATTTTGGCCTTCTTTAAACTCTGTGACTAATTAGCTTGGGTCACAGGTACAATTTCCTTACAACAAACTTGAAGTTGCTTTCCTTTCATTGTCATGCTCTTAAATGAATGTGAAAATGCCCAGAATTTGTCCCTATCGTGGCATCATTTCATCTCATGAAATATAGTCATTAAAATCATATATAAATCTAGGGGAGAAGGTCTGATGGTTCCTGAATGTCTAAAAAATCCAGGAATCTTCACTTTATCTAAAGATAAAGTGACCAATACTTCTATCTTGATCACAGAATCATAATTTTAAAACTGAAAGTGACCTCAGAAGAAACCCACCCCAATCTCCTTTTGCAATTGAGACTTGGAGAGGTCAAGTAACTTGCTCAAGGTCACACACCCAGTAAAAAGTACAGTTAACATTCCTATTCAGTTCTTTCTGACCTCAAATGTAGTACTTTTTTTTCCCACTGTGACATTTCAATTATCCTTTTTCCATGCCCACTACATCAAGACCTTTTAACCTCTCTTAACCCATGCGGTCTGTGAACATTCTGAATTTTATTTGACAACTGTAACTGAATATCATTGGGTTCCTTTGAATTTTATTTTTTGCATAAAAATAAATATTATTCTTAGAGGGCTACATAGCCTTAACCAGGCTAACAAAAGGGTCCCGAGACCTAAAATAAATTAAAAACCACTGCCATGAATTTTTACATCTATCTTTTTGTAAGACAAGTGGAGCAAAAATATTAAATATCAGTTTTGCGATTTTTTTTGTTTGATTATTAGACTGTAGTCTGTCAGATTTAGAATCAGGAAGGTTTAGGCTCAAATATTGCTTCTGATGCTTAATAGCTGTGTGGCTCTGGGCAAGTTATTTATGTGCCTCAAGTAACTCCCTAAAAATGGAAGGCAATCTCAGCAAGGGGGAAAAGAAGGTGCAGATCTCAGAGTTGGAAGGTCATACGTGATCAACAGTAAGCAGGCTACTGTTGCTGGATTCTTAGGTTACTAAGAAGGGATTTTAATATAATAATAATAATATTAATAACAAACTAAAAAGGTAGGAAGGGAACAGGTTGTGAAGGGCTTTAAATACTAAGCATAAAATTTTCTATGGAAGTAATAGGGAGCTGTTATATTTCATTGCAGGGAGGACAACAGGTTCTGACAAAACTTTAAGAAAATCACTTTGGTAGTTCGATGGAGGATGGATTGTAATGGCGAGAGACTTGAGTCAGAAGTAACAATTAGAATGCTATTGCCATGGTCCACGTGAGAGGTCATTATGGCCTGTACAATAATGGTGGGTGTGTGAATGCAGAGAAGGGGACACATACGAAAGGTGTTGTGAAAGCTTTGAGGACAAGATTTGACCACAGATTGGATATGTAACTTCAGTGGAAAAGAAGAGGAAAAAATGACATGAGGTTTAGGACTGGGTGACTGAGAGATTGATAATGTTCTTTATAGTAAAAAGAATATAGTAATAAGAATTAGGTGGAGGTGAAGGTTTAAGGGAAAAGATAAAGAGTTCTGTTTTGGCTATATTGAATGTGAGATGTCTACAGTATACTCAGTTTAAGATGTTTCACCTGGCAGTGTAAAACAAGAGGTGAGGAGACATATTAGAACTTGATAACTAGAAATGAGAATCATCTGCATAGAGAAGATAAATGAACTCATTCCATGTTTAGATGGTTCTACTTGTTAGAACATTAAAAAGAAAAAAGTAAGCCTAAATCTATTACTCACACTGTCATTGATCTGAATTCCCCTTTCTGGTCCCAAAAAGAATAAGTCTCTCTTCCACATCACATCTATCAAATATTTGATGATAATTATAATGCCCTACTCCATTCCCTCAACTACTTCTTTAACCTTTGCTTCCAGCTAAATGTCACCATTTCCTTCAACTGATCAATGCTCAATATGTTATCTTTTTTTTTAAATTTCATATTAGTCATGTTGTGAAAGAAGAAACAGAACAAAAGGAGAAAGCCAACAAAAAAAGTGAGAATAGTATGCTTTGATATGAATTCAGACTCTACAATTTTTGCTCTGGATATGGATAGTATTTTCCATCATGAGTCTTTTGGAATTACCTTAGATCATTGTATTGCTGAGAAGAGCTAAATCACTCATAACCAATCATTACACAGTGGTGTTGTTACTGTGTACAGTGTTCTCCTGGTTCTACTCATTTCTTTGGGGGTTTTTTGTGTTTTTTTTTAGGCAGTTGGGGTTAAGTGACTTGCCCAGGGTCACACAGCTGTAAGTGTCAAGTGTTTGGTCTGATGCCGGATTTGAACTCAGGTACTCCTGACTTCAGGGCTGATGCTCTATCCGCTGTGTCACCTAACTGCCCCCTGGTTCTACTCATTTCATTCAGCATCAGTTCATGTAAGTCTTTCCAGGTTTTTCTGAAATCTGCCTGATCATCATTTCTTTTAGTATAATTGCATTCCATGTAGATACTACAACTTGTTTAGGTATTCCCCAATTGATGGACATTCCCTCAACTTTCCAATTCTTGTCACCACAAAAAGAGCTGCCATAAATATTTTTGTACTTGTGGGTCCTTTTCCCTTTGTCATGACTCTTTGGGATACAGACCTAGTAGCGGTATTGCTGGATCAAAGGGTATGCCCAGTTTGATTGATCTTTGGGCATAGTTCCAAATTGCTCTCCAAATGGTTGGATAAATTTATAACTACACCAACAATGCATTAGTGTTCCAATTTTCCACTCCAAAATTTATCATTTTCCTTTTCTGTCATATCAACCAATCTGATAGATGTGAGGTGGTACCTCAGAGTTGTTTTAATTTGCATTTCTCTAACCAATTTTGAGCATTTTTTTCAAATCACTATAGATAGCTTTAATTTCTTCATCTGAACACTTCCTGTTCAAATTCTTTGACCATTTGTTAATTGAGGAATGACTTAGAGTCTTATAAATTTGAATCAGTTTTCTATATATTTGAGAAATAAGGCCTTTATCAGAAATACTTGCTATTAAAATTGTTTCTCATCTTTCTGCTTTTCTTTTAATCTTGGTTGTGATTGTTTTGTTTGTGCATCAATGTATAATCTTGGTGCCTTTTACCATCTGGTCACCCTCCTAATTAGCAACATAATCTGTTCAACTGAGGTGATATTAAATATGTAGTAGTTGTGCTTCAAATTTTTCATCTTACTCCTCATTAAACTGTCAGTCATTTGTCTCATTCTAAGTTCCACCTAATAAAATATTCCTCTCTAGGCACTTGTCTCTTACTCTCCCTTCTCCTTCTTAGAAGCAAGCTAACATTGGTCAATAGTGATCTCAAACAGCAGGGCCCAGAATCATTCTTTTGTAAATTTTTGTCTTTCCTACTTCCGAGTGATGTTGAGAAAAAAAAAAATGAGATAATATCTGAAAAAAAAGAATGTTAGCATATGAAGAAAAGATTCATATACATGAGAATTTTTATTATTTCTCTTTTATACTTGGCTAAACAGAAATGAGTCCTTGAGGGATTTTTACAGACCAGGTTTTAAGATTTTCAGATTAACCATGTTGTTGATTGTCTATCCCCACTAGATATTTTTGAAAATCATACCAATTAACTCAAATTATTTTTCAGGAGCTATGCAATTTACCAAGAGAAGATAAAAAATGTGAAGGGAGAGAAAGAGAAGGGGTATTATCCTGACAATTTATCTTTTCTTTGCTTCTATAATGAAAACACATTAAAGCATAATGAAATTCAAAGCAACTTCAGAAGATATCAATCCTTAGATAAGCAAGATAATATTAGAGCACAAATAAGTAAATCTTAAATGTTATTTCTGCTTTTGCCATCCAGAGTATAAATGACATAGTTATTGTTGCTTCTACCTTGTTATTTATTGTTTGTTTTATGTTAAAGAGTTAATAACCAATAGTGACTAATTTCATGTAAATGGCAAGCGCAATTGTAGGGCCTCGGGAGTCAGAATGGCAAGTAGAGTGTGTCTCCTCACACCATGGTTTTCCCCAAAACTCTGAGAGAGGTTTGATTAGGATGCAGCAGAATGTTTATGGTGTCTCTCTGGGCAGACTGGCCAGCGTGTGGATAGGTTGAGTGAACTACACAGTCCTGATGGCAAGAATGGGGTTCACACAATGCCTGGGCTACACAAGTTATCTTTCTGTTGGAAATTATTTTATAAAGAAAACACATAGTCACAATGGATTTTCAACCAGTCACTGTCCTTAATAGTAGTTTGTTATATATTTATACCCTATGTGTAAACAAACTTAAGTTTCATTCTTGGGGATGCTTAGCTGTAGATTTCTTATTCTAAATAGTCATTTAAATACCAAAAATAATATGATGAAGAAGCTAGGGTAGAGGGTGAAGAAAACAGATGAGGAGAGAGAGAGGAAATGAAAAATTAATTAGAAATATTTCTTTTATTTTAAATGTTATTGATTTTTTAATCATCTGCTATCACTGTCATTTCCCAATAATCTTTACCCCATAGAATACTCCCTTGTAACAAAGAAAAACAGCCACACACCACGAATCAACACGTTATCTAACATGATGCCCTCCCTCTCAAACTACCTTGAATTTAACTATTAAATATAATACATTGCATATACACAATTTATTCTTTATATTGATTTATTAAGTGTCTTGAGGCTCATAACCACTTTTTTGTTTGTTTGTTATGTTTTCATGAGGCAGCTCAGTGGCACAATGTGTAGAGTGCTGTACCTGGATTCAGGAAGACCTGAGTTCAAATCTGGTCTCAGACACTTCATAGCTGTGTGATCCTGGGCAAGTCCCTTAACCCTATTTGCCTCAGTTTCCTTGTCTGTAAAATGAGCTAGAACAGTAAATGGCAAACTACTCTAGCACCTTTACCAAGAAAACCTCATGTGGTCTCCTTCATTAGAACGTAAACTTCTTGCCAATAGGAATTGTTTCATTCTTTGTATTTGCATTCCTAGCACTTAATTTAACACAGTGGCTGAAAAATAGTTGACAAATAATACATATCCAATTACTAAAATTGTTTCTTTTTTGTGATTCATTACCTCTCTACCAAGAAGAGAGAAGTTTCATATCCTTTCAAAGATAAGTCAAGTAACATTGAAGTGTAAATATATGCTAGAATGGCATCTTTTATAATGACAAATGTGTGTGTATGTATATGTATATGTGTGTATGTATATGTATGTATATGTATATGTAGTATGTAATATGTGGTGTATAGATATATGTAAACATCACACAATCATAGACTTTCAGAGTGGAACGGATTCCAGTGGGCATATAGTCTAACAAAAATAAAGCATAACCTACAAATGGTTATCCAGCCTCTGCCTAAGTAAGTGATGTAAAACCTATTGTCTCCCACAGCAATCCCTTCCAGTTTGAAATAGCTCTAATAGTGGAAGGTTTTCCTTATATCCAGCCAAAGCTTACTTCTTTGGACCTTCAACCCATTGCTCCTGGATCTGCCTTATGGGACAAACAGAAAAGGACTTGTCTTTCTTCCATATGTCTTCTCTTCATGTTCTTGAAGACTGCTACACTTGAGTCTTCAGGTTAAACATCCCCAGTCCTGTTGACCAATCCTCGTATGGCAGGGGATCAAAGCCCCTTACCTTTCTGATTGTCCCTTGGATAATTTTTTCAGTTTATGAAGCATGCTACAAAACAATTAAAATATCAGCACGTGAAAAAAATCACGTGGAAAACTTTGATAAACTTTATACCAATAATAATATTCTCAATTTTGATACAGCTATTCAAATAGGGCATGAACATTTGAGGGTGTGGCATTTCTCCATAATACCTTTGGAATTTTAAATGACTATTTCGAATAAGAAATCTCCTGACAGTTAAGCATCCCCCAAAATGAAACTTAACCTTGTTTGCACACAGGGTGAAAAGTGAAGAAGGGAGTAAATTATCCTGACAATTTACTCCCTAACACTTCCTTAATGAAAACACATTAAAGAATAATGAAATTCAAAGCAACCTCTGACAATATCAGTCCAATCCTTAGATAAGCAAGAGTACTATTAGAGCACAAATGAGTAAATCTTAAATGTTATTTTTACTTTTGCCTTCCAATGTATAAACAATATGGTTATTCTTGTTTCTGCCCTATTGTTTATAACTGTTTTATGTTTAGCAGTTAATAGCCTGTGGTGACTAATTTCATGTAAATGGGAAGTACAATTATGAAGACTCAGGAATTATAGTGGTAAGTAGAATGTATCTCCTCACACCATGGTTTTCCCAAAACCCTGAGAGAGGTTTGATTGCACAGCAGCAGAATGTTTGTGGCCCTTCTCTGAGAATCCCAGACTGTCCAGTGTGTGAGAAGGTTGGAAGAGCGACACAGTTCTGATAGAAAGAATGAGGTTTCATACAAGGCCTGGGCCGCACGAGGTATTTTTCCATTGAAATTATTTTACAAAGAAAACACACAGTCATGGTGAATTTGCAGCCAATCAGTCACTATCCCTAATAGCAGTTTGCTATTTTGGGGGGGGGGGGAGTCAAAGACTTTCTAATCATACAGTCATTGGATCCAGAGTCCCTATATAGGCTAGACTTTGTCTTTCTATTTGCACTTACATAAGAACTGGGGTAAATGAAAGTTAAACCTAGGAATTAGACTTGACTGAACACACACTGAAATTGAGGCTTATTTTTAAATGACATTACTCATGTCAAGGAAAAGAAATTGTAGTGTGTTAACTCTTTTGCCTTTGTACCTCAACATCTTTAAAGATCATTCTGATATACTTTTTAATGAAAAAGTAAGTAGCTAAGTTGGTAGCTTTTTAATGTTTTCTCAATTGACTTTTTTTCAGTGGTGATCCATCAATAAACATTTATTATATGCCTACTATGTGCCAGGAACTGTACTAAGTGCTAGGGATAAAAAGTGAAAAGATAGTCTCTGTCCTCAAAGAGCTCACACTCTAATGAGAGAGACAACATGCAAACTAATATATACAAAAAGCTATGCATACAGGATAAAAAAGGAAATAATTGAAAGAGGGAAGGCACTGGAATTAAGAGGGGTTAGGAAAGATTTCCACTAAAATGCAGAATTTTAGTTGGGATTTAGTGGAAACCAGAGAATTCAATAGGTAGAGATGAAGAGTGTTCCAGGCATGGGGGACAGCCAGAAAAATTGTCTGGGGTGAAGAGATGGAGTGTCTTGTTTATGGAACAATCAGGATGAACAGTGTTATCAGATCAATAAGTACATTTTGAGGAGTAAAGTATAAGAAGACCAGAACTAATTATAAGGGACTCAATGAAGTCAAATTGTTTACTTCATATATGTGGAAATATTAGCAGTACTCTTATAATTGTCATCAGTATTTGGGTAGTTTGAAAGAAAGGCTTGGGCTGAGCTGAGGATGAAGGGGTGATTCTAAAAAGAAACAAAACCTTGTAGGGAGAGAGAAAAAAAGGAGTCATTATCTCATACAAATGAAGCATAAAAGGAAAAATTGATACTGAAGAAGCTAGTAGCAGGAGGGTGGGTAATGCCAGAACCTTAAGCTCAAGAAGAATGGGTTAAAGAGGGAAATTATATGTGTGTGTGTGTGTGTGTGTGTGTGTGTGTGTATACATATATCTGTGTATGCGTATGTTATATATTATATATGTATAAAACTTCCAAATTCTGAAAGAAATAAGAGGGCAAAAGCATAGGGTAAGGGGAGAGGAGAAAGGAGGGACTCTTAGAGGGGTGGGTAAGTTAAGAAATAGGAGGGCAAGTTAGTAAGTAGAAGTAAAGCAGAGGAGTGAGGAGAGATAGGATAAATTGGGTGAAAAGGATAGTGAGGAAAAATAGGAAGGAGGAAAATACACACCAAGTAATTGTAGCTTAGAATATGAATGGGTTAAATTTGCCTGTAAAATGGAAATGAATAGTAGATTAAAATTTTGAATACAACAACATGTTGTTTTCAGGAAACATTGGAAAAATGAGAGATACACACGAAGATAAAATAAAAGACAGGAGTAGAATTTAGTATATAAAAAGAGCAAGGGTAGTAATCATGATCTCAAAGTTAAAGTTAAATAGATTTAATTAAAAAAATAAAGAAAACACATTATGTGTCAGCAATTTATTCTATATTTTCTTAGGCCATTTAAAATACCTAGACAGCATAAAATACCTGAGCATATATCTGCCTAAACAGACCCAGGAACTATATAAACACTAACATAAAATATTTTTATTCACACAAACTCAGATCTAAATAACTGAACTAATATTTATTGTCCATTTGTAGGTAAAGCCAATATAAATTTAAAAATAACAATTTTACCTCATTCATTTATTCAAAGTCATCCCAATTAAATCACTAAAAAATATTTTACTAAAATAATAACAAAGTTCATTTGGAAAAGCAAAAGGTCAGGAACTTCAAAGAAACCAGGAAAAAAAGATGCAAAGGAAGTTGATTTAGCAGTATCAGAAATTAAACTATAAGGGAGAATTTTGTTGAAATATAAAAAAGATAATTTCAATTATTTTAAATTAAAATTGTCTTATATAAATAAAACTTACATAGCCAAGAATAAAAGGAATAAAGAAAATTGGGGGGAAAAAACTTTCATAGAAAATCTCTCAGAATGTGTTTAGGTTGGAATATTGGTATGGTATAGGAAATGATGAGCTAGTTGATTTTCAACAACATGGAAAGCCTTGGACTTATGGAGGAAGATGCTATCCACCTTCAGAGAAACAGATGACAGGTGGAAATAATCATTGTAAGGTCTTACATACATGTGTATGTATATACATAGGTGTATATACATGTATATTTGTAGATATCTATGTATGTATATATATGTATGTATGTATATATATCTGCTTGATTGTAGCTTTCTTGAAGATGGGAGAGTGGGGGGGGAAATAAAGTGAAAAATGCACAGCAGAAAACAAAAGAAAACCTTCAACAAGGGAGCAAAGAAAAGTTGGGCAATTTTGAAAACAATGTGTAGCATTTGTTGGATAGGTTTACTTGAAATGGGAATTCACTGTTTTATATAAAATTCTCTCTTGTGTTCTGCTGTGTACATGACAATGATTTTTGTTTTTTTTTTCTTTTTCATTTGTATTTAAGTTTAAAATTAAAAGAAATGCTAAAACAAAAACAAAAGATCAGAAAGGTAGGAGGGGGCTAAGTTACAAAGGTTTTGAATGCCAGGAAGAAAATTTTGTATTGGATCCTGGAAGCAATAGTATGTGTGTGTGTGTGTGTGTGTGTGTGTGTGCGTGCACACACACATGTGCACACACATGCCTGTGATATGATTAGTTCTGTGCTTCCAAAAAATCACTTTGGCAGATGAATAGAATATGAATTTGAGTGGAGACTTGAGACACGCAGACCCACTAGCAGCTATTATAATATTCCAGGTATGAGGTGATGAGGAGAGAAGAGGGTAGATACGAGAAATGGTACCAAGACAAAATCAACAGACCTTGTCAATAGATTAGATATGGAGGATGAGAAATAGTGAAGAGTTGAGGATGTTTCCTAGGTTGCAAGCTTAATGAACTAGGAGGATGGTTTTTCCATCTACAGTAATAGGGAAGGTCAAGACAAATGGGGGGGAAGACAGTAAGTTTCTTTTGAAAGACATGAGTCTTATTTAGTTTAAGATGTTTATTAGACATACGGTTTGAGATGTGTGAAAGGTGGTTGGAGATGTGAGATAAGAGGTCAGCAGAGGCATTGGGGAAGGATAAGTAGATATGAAACTAGAATACAAGTGGTAATTAAATCCATGGGAGCTAGTAAGGTTAACAAGTGAAGTGGTAAAGAGGGAGAAGAAGGCCCAGGACACAACCGAGGACACAATCCCCTAGGATTGTGATTTGAGGGCATGATCTGGATGAGGATCCAGCAAAGGAGACAGAGGAGGAGCAGTCAGGTAGGTAGTAGGAGAAATAAGAAAGAGTGTTTTCCTAAAATCCCTGAGAAAACAGGGTATCAAGGAGGAGAGAATGATTAATCATTTCAAAGACTGCAGAGAGGTCAAGGAGAATGAGAACTGAGAAAAGCTTATTAGATTTGCCCAACTAAGGTATCGTCAGTCACTTTGGATAGAATAGGTTCAGTAGAAAGATGAGGTTAGGACCCAGATTACAAAGGGTTAAGAAAAGAGTGAGGAGAGAGAAAATACAGAGGCCTATTGTGGAAGGGGTTTTTTCAAGGAGTTTAGATACCAAGGGCACAAGATATATAGAATGATAGTTAATAGGGGTGGATCAAGTGAGGATTTTTTCAGGAACAAAGAAACATGTACGTACATGTAGGCAGCAAGAAATGAGGTGATGAACAAGAATAGATTGAAAATAAGTGCTAGACTAGGGATAACAGAAGGAACAATATATTGAAAGACATAGGATGGAATGGGACTACTTAAACAAGAAGAGGAGTTAGCTTTGGTAAGAGTAAGGCTTGTGGTGAAGGAGGACATGGGAGTGAAGGAAGAAATAGTGGCAAAAGGCATCTAAATGATAGGAGGTGAGGAAGAAGGGAGAAGAGGGAGTTAACAGTGAATGTTCTCTTTTTTTTCTATAAAATATGAGGAAATATTCTCAGCAGGGGAGAGGAGAAATGATGGGAACTATAAGGAGGGATGAAAAAAATTTGGAAGAGTGGCTATGTATAGTGAGACAGTGTATTGATAAGACGGGTATAGGAGGATTGCCTAGCATCTGTGAAGGTCCAATTGAAATTGTATAGCATAAATTTGTGGTGGACCTAATCATAGTGCTTCTTTGATTTTCTCCACCTTCATTCATCAGCACATGTGTAACAGCAAAGGTGATAAATGATGAGAGTGACCAAGACTGAGGTTTAAATTGTTTAAATGATGGGTCTAGGGATTCAAGAGAAGAAGACATTGTAGAGTTGAATTGATACATCAAAGGGACAAGATGAGAGAAAGAGGAGAGAATGGTTGGTGTAGGAGAAAAGATTTGGGAGATTGGAGGTCAAGGGACTGAAGGTCGCAGTACAGACACAATGTAAGGTTTTGTAAGGGAAAACAGTGGGAGAGGTCAAAAGTCAATAGTTTATAGTGGAATAAGGGAATTTTACAATTCTTGAACATATATGTGAACATATAGGTGCATTTATGTATGATGACAAAATCAATGGTATGGCCATCTTTATGTGTGGCTGAGGTGGGGTGGAGGAAGAGCTCATGGGAATTGAGTTTAGTTGAAAAACTGAATGGTTAGAGTGTTTGAAGGATAGTCAATATATATATTGAAGTCTCTTAGTATGAAGGCAGGAGTTGAGGAAAAGAGAAAAATTGTGAGCCATATACAGGAATGCATTGAGAAAGGAAAGATTACTAACAATAGGTATCACGATTTTATTGGATAGTAGAAATGAATAGCATGAACATAAAAGGATAGGTTACTGAGTGATGGAAGTAGGTGGAGAACTTGGAAGTGACAACGGGAAGCAAAGTATATTTTATCTCCCTTGCCTTGACCCTTAGATGAGGAGAATGAATGAAGGTGCAGTTACTACAATAAAGGGCATCCAGAGAGGTTGTATCATCTGAGGAGGGGAAAGCTAGATTTCAGTAATGGCTGGTAGATGGAAAGAGTGGGAAAAGAAAGAAAAATTGGATAAAGAAGCTTTTGTTGGTTATGGAACAAATATTCCACAGGGCACATCGGAAAGGTTGAATGATGTTTGGTTAAAACTTCAGGGTGGAAGGATTAAAAGGGATGTGAATAAAGAATCAGATGGTGGGGTGGAGAATGGAATTTAGATAATGTTCTATAGAGATTAACAATCACAGGCACATGAAGAATATGACTAGGAGGGAGAATATTCATCACTGAGTGGAGAGAAACACTCCTCTTCCCAAAGGAGTTTGAAGATGTGGCTGGAAGTTCAATATGAGATGGGAGGCACATGGTCAGATGGCCAGAGGTGACACCTTGTGTCATTAATCCTCTTCCTTCCAAAGGGTAGAAATGAAGCAAGAAAAAGGTGCAGCAGGAGATGGAGGTTAAATCTAAACAACAGGAAAAAGAATTCCCATTCCCTATTGACTTTCTTTTTCTTCTTTCCTAAAGGGACATGAACAGCAGGAAATAGAAAGCTCAAAGTCAAAGAGAAGGTTTCTTTCTTTATGCATCAGAGGTTCTCCATCTTCTGGTGGGGAGATGGGCTGGCAGCAGCAGCTGGAAGTCGCCTGACAGTCTTTGCTTTGGGGCAGCTGGAAGACAACTGGCTCAGTCCCTTGCTGGACACTGTGTCTAGCAGGAGATGAAAGGCACAAAGTCTACAATCAGAGGACATTGAATGACCTTTTGGACCTCTTCTTACCTGAGGGGACTGGCATTGAGGCAGTAGCAAGGAATGGTAAGCACAAAGGGAATTCCTTTAGGGCAAATGGAAGACACTTTGATGATAAAGTCCATATATTTTTTTTTCCTGAGCGCTTAATATCCTGGCCTTAAGAAATGACCCTCCAAACTGTGTTAACTCCACCATGGAGCCCATCTGTATATGCTGAGTTCAGTGTCTCACCCTTTGTTTTCTTGTTGCTTTTCTATTCCTTCATATATTACAGCCCTAACTATATAACATTAGATTCCAAATGTGATGAGTGCAATGCCTTTGAATGGGTTAGAGATAGGTGTGGTTATTTATAAAGAGTTTAGGAATTGTTTCTTGTTTTTGTTTTCATTTATTCTCTACCTTCTAGTTCCATCCTTAAAGGATCTTAGAAAGATTTAGATTAGTTGGCTCTCGTTTTCTATATGATACATTAAGCCATTTTTTTTTTCAGAATTACCAGGTAGACTCTATAAATGTTTTCTGATATTTTCAACATTGTTGGCTTTTCCAAGTTTACTTCAAGGGACAGCTAGTAATGAATGAATTGCTTTTCCTCATAGTGCATGGCCTAGTACTTCCTTTTCTATAATGAAATGCCCACAGGCGTTCCCGTAGTTCCAAAAATCTTCCCAGTTTTTATGAATCAGATCATTTAAGAGTGTTTTTTCAGAGAAAAATGGTAATTCTGCAATTGTATGTGATAGTTCAACTAAAGAGACTCCATAATTACTAAGTATTAGGAAGTGTATAGGATATTTATTTCAGATATAGGAAGCTCCACTACAGATGGATTAAATACTCATAGCACTCCTAAAGATGATCTTGGGAGTTCCATAAGACATTAGAGTTGGCCTAGATCTAAAGAAGACCACTTTATAGGAGCCAAATACAAATAAACTAGGTACACCATGACTTAAGACCATAATTCCAGGTTAACTTTATTTCTTTATGTTTCCTTGGTATAAAAGGATATAGGGTAAGTAAGTTCAGTTTCATCCAACTCTGAGAACTATACCATACTTCACCTAGAGTGGATCCTTGTTTCACACAGCACATACATGAACACATGATATATAGATATAGATATACACACATGTGTATACATATATATATATATATATATATATATATATGTATGAATCTGTATGTGAACTCATTAATTTTCTAGATGATTAATAGAGTTAACATAGCTAAATGGAGTCATAGCATCTGGTATTTTAGAGTTAGGTACCAATGTGAAAGAATGATGATAAATCATATCTCAAGATTTAGTAGAGGTTAATCTCCAAAGCAGGACAAATTCATGGATATAGATCTTCTTCCCAGGTCTACTATGGAAAAAAAAATTGGTGGGTAAGTGTAGGTTTCTAATTTCAGTATGCAAACTAATCTCAGTCCCTCCTGGGAAATGCAAGATATGTATAGCATATTTGTGGAAAATATTTTAAAAATATTGTGCAATGGCAGGCACTAATGTAACAAGGTAGATGATTATTCACAAGCCTAAAATTATTCTTGAAGTATAAACAGTACTCTGCTTGTTAAGTTACCAATTGATCATCCATGTTGCGGGCATAAGCTAATGGGCAGCTTTAACATAATCAGTGACATTTACAAAGCACTTTAAAATGTACAGAGAACTTTGCATATAATATCTCATTTGATCTTCCACACAATCCCAAAATATAGTTACCACATATATTATAACCCCCATTTTACAGAATAAAAAATGAGGCTCAGCATAGTTAAGAAATTTAACCCTGGTCAGACAGCTAAGTGTCAGAGACAGAGTTCAAAACCAGACTCTTCATCCATCGCTAATGCCATTGTACCATGTTATCTCATATTAGTAATAACTGTAGACCGTTCCTATAGAGTCAGAACACATAGGATTTTCTTGATACAGCAAAGATAGAAGCATTTTAGCATCATGTTTTGGTACTATGTTAAAGCGAGTTTACTCATGTTGGTGGAATATGGTCAATATATGGTTAAAGTAAGCAAGTTTCAGTGGGAAATGATTTTTTTTTATGTCTAGCTGATATTTTGGGGGTACAGGAATAAGAACTGGACCTATGATTTCATGGATAGAGGGAATAATTACCCATACATGACATCACTTTCTTTGAAATTTTTAGTCTTACACACGTATAACTTATGTCAAATCGCTTGCCTTGTCAGTGAGGGGTGGAAGGGAGGGAGGTAAAGAATTTGGAACTCAAACTTGAAAAAAAAAAGAATGCTAAAAGTGTTTTGACATGTGATTGGGAAAAAAATAAAATAGTAAGTAAAATATCAGACCAAAACAAAACTTGTAGTATTCAAGAGGTGCCAATATCTCTGAGAAGGCTAAGAGACTTCCTCAGGTACATAGGACCAATATGTGTCAGAGAGCATTCTAGAACACAGCTCTTCCTGTCTTGGAAACCTGATCTCAATTCACTATGCCAACTGTCTTTCATCATGGAGAAGAGAGTAGGTATATACATTGAGAGCTTAGGTATCTTTTTTTCTTCAAAACTGAAGTGTGAATTTATTAAAAAAAAAAAACACCTCGCTGAAAGCAGAGGAGGTAACTCAGAGACCACTGAAGCCATTTTCTTTATTTCGTATGTTTCTCCCTTTGTGTCCAGTCTTTTCTTAGAAAGCAGATTCATTCTGACATGTATCATACTAAGGTGCCTAAGAAGAGGTTTCAAATTTCAGGGGATTATAGTTTACCAGCAGTTCATGGCAGGAAGGAGGGGAGTGACTTGGTTATCACTGCAGTTTTCTTTGAGTCAAATCAAGGCTCTCAGTTCAGCTTGGCACTTTGCACACTCTGCTGTGTGCCATGCTGACTGCACACACACACACACACACACACACACACACACACACACACACACGTAATCTCTTACCACCCACAGGCCATTTTTATACTTGGTTTCTGTACAATACTGCACAGAGGCTTGGCTTATGCTTAGATTAACTGATCCTATACCCTGACAGTGAGGGGGGGGAAGAAAAAAGAAAATAGGAAAAGAAAAACAGTCATCTTTTTGAACATGCTACTTGTAACTCAAGAAAAAAATTATATTCTCTAGTCCATATACACTATATCATGTCAGTGACATATTCCCCATTGTCTTCAATGATGCCATCAGCATTTTTAGCAAACTTTCAGAAAACAATGAATGTGATTTTGTCTATATATGTGGGTCTGTTTTGTTTTAGTGATAAGAGACTGTAAGAAGATTTATTTTTATTATAGGCAACTAAGTGGTGTACAGGTTAGTACACTGCGCCTAGGGTCAGGAAGACTCATCTTCATGAGTTCAAATTCAGCCTCTGATACTTACTACTTTGTGACTCTCGGCAAGTCACTTAATATCTTAATATTGCCTCAGGCTCCTCAACTGTAAAAGGAAGATACTAAAATGATGTATCTCCAAAGGTTATTGAGATGATCAAATAAGATACAATTACAAAATGTTTAGCACAGTCTGACACATGGTAGGTGCTTAATAAATGTTTCCCTCCCTCTTTCATTCCTTAAACAAATATTTGTCAAGCACCGATTGGTATAAAACGACATGTTCAAATCCATGGAGATGCAAAGATCTATAAATATCTATCTATCAACTGTACATGCTTTCAATTAGTTTTAATCTTTAGGGGAGGGAGAAATCACCGAGAATGTCTATAATATACAGGAGCAAGGATGATTCTAAAAGAGTGAATTTTCAAGGAAGTGAAATAAGAGTAATTGAAATTGATGGGTTTTGTGGCAGGCAGAGCAAAGGCAGCCCTTTTAGAAGGCAGCCAGGGGATGATGTTACATGCCTATGTAAATATTTGAAGGATGTCAATGTTAAAAATAAGTTTTCGGGTGGTCCTAGGAGGGGGAAATTATGAAATGGAGCAGAATGAAGTTGAACAAGGGAAAAGAAAAAAGAAAATCCCTGATTTATATTAGGAAAGGGCTCTGAAAACTTGCTTGCACTCGACTTCATTCCACAATGGAAACAATATTCATTACACAGTGTAAGAATGTATTTCCAAGCTATGGGCTCTGGAAAAAATTGAGGAAAGATGAGCTTCATGGAATGTGCCTGGAGAAGAGACAGGGGTTCCTGCACCATGACCACCATGGCGGGCTAAAGGACAAAAGGCATAGGCTGAATTTCTGAATGGATCAAGTAGCTTCGCTGCTTCCTATAACTATAGACTACAGTCCCACAACTCTAAGCTAGTCATTTTGCAAGTACTTGCTTATTCCTCACAGGGGGAGCAGGCAAGAGGATGTGGCTTGATCAGGGCAGAGGTGGGTCGAGTGGTTTAGGCCTCTCATTCAAATATGAGATATAATTTTTGTTTTCCTAACAACTTAGACACTCATCTCTGTTTCTCAGGACAAAATGTCCTTCTTAATCCGTTTCACTTGAAATAGTTTGATGACACTTAAAGTTCCAGAGGAAAAAGGCTGTTAAGTGGGGATGGTTGTGATCCTAATGTATCAAGGGCAAAAAACTTTTGTGAAAATTATATAAATGATTGGAACAATTTACATCTTTAGGGCTGTAGGGGAACGAGTTCAGATGGATTTTGCTAGCATATAGGGTTTGAAACTTTTTCCTTAATTGTTTAGAGTCTTAGAGAAAAGCCTAGGGGACTGAGAGATTAAATGCCTTCACTATCTGTGAGATGCAAGACCAGAGTCTGGTTCTTGACTCTAAGGAAAATCTTCCATCCAGTACACAAAACTCCTTTCATGCCACGTATCTTACTGAAGCATAAGCCTTCAAAAATATTTCAGTTGTTAACAACAGATACCCTTCAGTGGGAAGATCATTGATTTCTTAGAGTAAGATTTGTGGATTACTGCAAATTTTATGTTAGAGAGCTGCATGAGATGATCATTTGTCGTGTGTGAGTGTGTTAATAAATGACATTCTTTTTTGGATATGAGTTAGTCGAGATGGTTGCAGAGTTCTCTTTAAGTCTGAGACTGTGTAATTCTTAGGGACCTGAAATTTTAACAAGAGAAGATCAGTTTTCTACTTCCACAATGTCAAGTGTTCCTGAGCATTTCCTTATATATGAAGTTCACAAAATTCTTAGGCAGCACGATATAATGGAATGCAAGTGAAAGTTTTCTGAGATTCCACTTTATACTAATCAGATTAGAGATATGACATGTCCCTACTCACCCCAAAAGGGAAAATAATAAATGTTGCTGGGACTCTGGGAAAACAAGCATATTGATGAGTTATTGGCACAACTGTGAATAGATGAAATAATTCTGGAAAACTATCTGGAATTACACATTGCAAAACAATGCATGCCTAGTAACCCAGCTCTACTGCCATAGGCCTATAGAGGAAAATAAAAATCAAATAAATAGGAAAAGGTCCTAGACCAAAAATGTTTACAGAAGATTTTGTTATGGTGGCAAAACAGCAACAACAAACTTGAAACTAATGGAGAGAAATGGTGGAATAAGTGGTAGTATATGAATGTAATGGAACACTTTTATGCTGGAAGAAATTAGGAAGTCAATGGTTTCAAAGAGGCACAGAAGGACCTATATGAACTGATGGAAGTAAAAATAAACAGAACCAGAAAAACAGTTTCTACAATATCATCAGCACTATAAAAATAGTTCTGAAGACTTTTATAAACGGATGAAAGGAGCAGAACTAGGATAAAAAGCTATAGAATACAATTCCACTGTAAAGACAATTCTGAAAGGTATAGAAATATGATCAGTACAAAGACCATTCATGATTCCAGAGGACCAGTAATGAAACCCACTACCCACCTCCTCATAAAGTGATGATAGTTTTAATTGCAACATTAGACATACATATTTTTACACAGCCAATGAGAAAATTTATTTTGCTTAACTGTGAATATATGTTACAAAGGAATTGTTTTGCTTTTCTCTTTTTTTCTCAGTTGGGTAGGAGGGAGAGAAAATAAATTTTTGCTAAATTAAAAAATGAACAGTAAAATTAAGGTGTGTGTGTGTGTGTGTGTGTGTGTGTGTGTGTGTGTGTGTGTGAAGGGTGCTACAGATATGGAATATTGTCTGTACTTTCTGAAGAAGTCACTGTATTTACAATTTTACTTATTTGTTTTTCATTATTAAGAGACTTTTTGTGGATGAGGATATCTATAAATGTCTATATCGTTAAAAGCAAACATCCATAAATTTAAAAAAAGGAAATGTGTTGTACTTCAAGTCGGAAAAGCTGGTTTTGAATCCTACCTCAAGCACAAGTCATTTTACTTCTCAGATTCTAAGTTTGCTTGTCTGGAAAATATTTGTAATGTTTACTTAACGTTCCTCATAGAGAAAATGAAAACCTGTGCAAATCTTGAAACAAAATATAATAGTGAGATACTATTCTTGATCACTTATGATGATTCTACATGAGGGGAAAAGAAGGGCTATGCATGTTCCATGGATTCTGTGCTTAGGAAGAATAGGGAAAGGGATTCCAATTTCATTGCTACAAAGAAACTCCATTTCCCAGTTCTAGTAGGCATCTTTTTCTCAACTTATAGTTTGAAAGAGTTGTTAAGACACTGAAAAGTTAAGGGACCAACCCTGTATACAATAACCAGTATTTGTTAGAGGCAAAGTTCAGACTCAGGTCTTTATGATGTCGAGGCCAGCTCTTTAGCTACTCTACCACCTTACCTTTAGTAAGGCATTTATTAGACAGCTAATCATGACAACTGACTGACACTTATGCGGAATTTAACAATTGAATTAACCACAAAGTTTTCCTGCTAGCCACTCACCTGGGGTGTTCCATACCCTCTCTGGTGGTTGCACATGCCTCGATGGGGCAGAAGTACTGTGGTTACCAGACAGTCAAAGCCATGTCAACTTGCTATTAAAGGCAACCCCCACTTGTGGTTCTACTCAAAATTTATCTCTGAACTCCCATCCATTCACCTCCTTTTGAATGCATTCGATTTAATTAAAAGTTAGTCACATGCCTTCATTAAAATGAAGTTGTTTCTCTGTGGACAAGGGAAAACATAACTGAATACCATATGCAACATTTAATCTTAGCAAAGAATCAATAAATAACTGAACAGGGAAGGGGGAAGGGAATAACCATTTATATAGCTCCTGCTGTGTTCCAGGCACTGTGTGTTAAGGGCCATATAGATATAATCTCATTTGATATTTACAACTCTGAGAAGTAGGTGCTATTCTGTTACTATCCCCATTTTACAACTGAGGAAACTGAGGCATACAGAGGTTAAGTGACTTTTCCATGATCACACAGCTCTGAGGCTGGATTTGAACTCACGTTTTCCTAACTCCAGTACCAGTGTTCCATTTGTTGTACCACCTAGCTACCTTACAAAAAAGTACATGATAAAAATATAATGCATGATAGAGTAAAACATTAAAATATCTGTCAAATGTCTGGCTGTTACCCTACAAATCTCCTAACTCTTTAGTCTAGATTGAAACTACAACTAGGACAACTTCTTCAGGTTGGGTCAGTAGGCGGTTAATAGCCAGCCACAATAGATGTTTCATTATTTTACAATGCAGTTTTATTATGTGGGGCAGCTAAGCGGCACAGTGGATAGAGTGCCAGGCCTGAACTCAGGAAGACATGAATTCAAATTCAGCCTCACACACTAGCTGCATGACCTTGGGCAAGTCATTTAACCCAGTTTGTCTCATTTTCCTCATCTGTAAAATGAGCTGGGGAAGGACATAGAAAACCATTCCAGTATATATGTCAAGAAAATCCAAAATGCCCAAAGGGCTACAAAAATGTGCATACCCTTTCATCCAGCAATAGCACTTCTAGGGCTGTATCCCAAAGAGATCAAACAAATGGGAAAAGGACCCACATGTACAAAAATATTCATAGCAGCTCTTTTTTGTGGTGGCAAAGGATTGGAAATTGAGAGGATGCCCATCAATTGGGGAATGGCTGAGCAAGTTGTGGTATATGAATGTAATAGAATGCTATTATGCTATAAGAAATGATGAACAGGCTGACTTCAGAAAAACCTGGAAAGACTTATATGGTCTGATGCTGAGTGAAATGAGCAGAACCAAGAGGACTTTGTACACAGTAACAGCCATGTTACGCAATGGCTAAGATTGTTAAACTGAACCCTTCTCAGCATTATGAGGATCTAAGACATCTCCAGAGGCCTCGGGATGGAAAATGCTGTCCACATCCAAAGAAAGAACTATGGAAGTTGAATTGCTATCACTTATTTTTACCTTCTGTTGAGTTTTGTTTCATCTTTCTGATGGTTCTTCCTATTGGTTTTAATTTTTACTTACAACTTCACTAACATGAAAATATATTTAATGGGTATGTAAATGTAAAGCCTATATCAGATTGTGTGCCGTCTTGGGGAGGGTGGGGGGGAGGAAGGAGGAGAAAAATTTTCAACTCAAAAGCATATGGAAGTGATTATTGATAAATCAGAATAAATTAATAAAATTAAAAAAAAAAGAAAATCCAAAATGGGGTCATGAAAAGTTAGACGTAATTGAACAACAACAAAATTATTATTATTTTTTACAGCAAAATTATTATGTACATTTTAAGAGCTTATAGTTTCTTAATGTTACTCTGCCTTGAATTGGTAAAAGAGTATGTAATAAAAAAAATAAAAACTCACAACATGTTTGACACACTTTTAATAGGACTAATCACCAGATGTTGAAGCTGAAATTTTGACAGAACTCTCATTGGTCTGGGACACACGGCACACAAATGGAACAAAGTATCCAGTGTGAACCCAAAAGAATTGACATTTTGCCCCATAATTTTCTAGTTGGCAAAGATCTCTGATTGACTCTGTCCTCAAATAGCTCATTAGGAGTAGGTAAACATATTCCTTAGCCCTACCTCACAAGAAGCAGTCCAGTTATCTCTTGAGTGTGGGGCCATTCTGCCATTATTGCTTGATAGCTCTTGTTGTCCTGCTCCCCCATACCAACGTCTCTGCTGCTCTATGTAACAGAGAGGAGAGTCAAATGTTGTCCAAAGGGGGCATTATATTTAACTGCAAAGTGCTTTTAAGTATTTTCTCATTTGACCACCACAGCAACTCTGTAGGATGGATACTATTGGCATTATTACCCCCATATTACAGAAGATGAAACTGAGGATTAGAGGTGAAGTGACTTAACAATGGGTCCCTAGCTAGTAGTTTTAAGAAGTAGAATTTGAACTCAAGTCTTCTTGATCTCAAGTCCATTGTGACAATAATTAATTTGCTAATCAAATTGATAAACAAAATATTATTGAGAGTTTCATCCATGATTTGCTTGGCTAAGAGTTTTACCTCCTTTCATGGCCTGTGTCTAAGCTCTTCATATAGGTGGTTGGGGAACCTAAAGGTCTATGAAATCAGCATCAAGGTAAATGAAAGAAGAATCCTAGAATTCAGTTAAATCCTTGAATGTGATTCAGATTTTTTTTCTTATCTGGATAAAATATGTTCTAAGTTTAAAAATGTCATTGGATCTTTCTGAAGATAGACTAAAAGGAAATATACTTAATCCATTTTAACAGAAGCAATAATTTGAGGGCGAAGCACAGTTTTCATCTGTTTGAAGTGGTCTCTTAAGCACTGGCTTTTGTGAAGGATGAAGTTTTTAAATTAACAAACTGGATAACCAATTGGTTTTTGTTGTTGTTGTTGTTTGTTTCTGCTTTGCATAAATCTCTTTTCAAGCATATGAATTAACTACAGTAACTTTCAAATCTCTTTGAGTCACCTCAGTTTAGATTTCTATGAGAGTAATAAAATAGAAATGAAAAATTCCTCTTTGGATTAGAAGAGACAATCAAATTTTTCACTTTTCTATAGTCAAACCAATCCCACTTTTCTTGATATGCTTTTCAGTTCATTTCAGCTCCACTGAACAATAAAGGCTTTGTGCCAGGTACCATGCTAGCTGTTGAAGATAAGATATTTTTTATATCTTTAGTGTTCTCTGCCCTCAAGGAGCTTACATTCTACCGAGGGTCGCAGTATGTACTTGTATAACTAAATGCAACATATTTACAAAGTAAAACCAAAGAAATTTAGGTAAGGAGAAGTCATGGGAAACCCTAGAAAAACAGATCAAAGCCAGATTGAGAAAGGCTTTAAGCACCTTTTGCAAACACTTAATCATAAAACTTCTTTCTGGAAGGAAAAGAAAGACAAATATAATCTAAATTTCACTTCTACATAGTAAAGTAATAAAGTCTGTATTATGTACTATGGTATCATGCCCCTGGTGTACAATACATTTTTATTAAAATTAGACATGCCTGGATCCAGGTAATATATGGTAATATAACAAATATATGGGAACATAATTATTTCCACATATTGCTTCATTGTTTTAAATTAAGCCTTTTGAAATATTCAGCATGATCAAATATTAATATAATTGCTTCTAGTCTCAAGCTTCAGAAGGTGCAGAATGAATCCCATGTTTACTCAACAATATAAACTTCATATTCAGCAATCCTCCACAAACAACACAGGCTTTTCAGTCACACTCAAATACAATGATAGAGGTTAGTAGCAAATTACAAAGTTTTACTTTAAAAGTTTCAACTGTAATCAGAGGCAGACTACTAATGTCTTCTTCTACCAATCAAAGAGCCTTTAAAATACTATTTTTGAAGCTGGAAGCACAGTCATATAATATAATAAATGTTGAATTTGAAGTCAAAAGTCTATGTTCAGATCTTAGTTCAACCAGTCACGGGTTTATGGTCTTGGGTTAGTGATCTGGGCCTTGGTTTCTTCATGTTTCAGATGAGAAGACTGGACTAGATGACCCCTGAGGTCCCTCCCTTATGTTCTCATATTGATACTTTTAATAAGAATTCTGGTCAACGAGGGGGGAGTACCTATGATGTGGAAAGCACCACACTTATTGCCCAAAGACCTGAATTCAAGTTCTATTTGCATAAAATCAAACAAGTCATAGAATCAGAGACTTTGAGAGTTAGAACCTCAGAAACCAATGAACACCTAAATAAGAATTTCCCCTACCTATCCCTTCCAAATAGTCATCCAGCCTCTGCTGGACACTCTACAGTAATGGCCGAATTACCCACCAAGACAGCTTTTCCAACAATGGCTGACAGCACTTAATTCAATTGGTTGCTTTAGAAACAGCATTTCTGGCAATCTGAATTGTACTACAGAGCTCCTTAGCCCATTCTGATGGAGTGACACTTTTGAGTTTTCCAGTCCAGAAACCAGAAACAATACCTGCACCTAAAGAGAATATATTTTTCTCAGTTTATTTGTTTGAAAATGATCTAAACGTTTCTTCCCTCCTGCCTTTCTCGTACATATATACATATACATATACATATACATATACATATACATATACATATACATATACATATACATATACATATACATATACATATACATATACATATACATATACATATACATATACATATACATATACATATACATATACACAAATACATATAAACACATATACATGGGCATGTGTATATATGATATAAATATATTTATGCATACAGACATGCATAATTTTATATGCATATATATGTAGTTACATAGTGAGTTTCATATCTCAAAACATAAAGAACTTTGTGAAATTTATATAGCACATAACTATATATAGCTTATGCTTCTATACAAATTATATATATATATATCATAGATAATGTCAGAAGTGGTTATCTACTCATATATATATATATATATAATATACAAATTTTTATAGCATAGTTATTAGAATAATATAACTAAAAGTGATTCTACTTTATTCCTCTCTGATTTTCCTCTAGATTCACAACCTCAGTGTCACTTACTTCACATAATCAGTTGCCAGGTATTAAAATTTCTACCTGCAGAACATCTCACTCATCTGTGTCCTTCTTTCCACAGCCAAAGCCAAGACCCTAGTTCAGGCCTCCATCACCTCTTGCCCAGATTATGGCAATAACACCCTACTTGGTTTCCTTGCCTTAATTCTGCTTTCTAATTCATCTTCCAAATTGCTACTCAACTGGTTTTCCTAAAAAATCTGATCATGTCAGATCTGACCATGTGACTTTCCCATTTTGTAAACCTCAAAGTCTTTCTGTTACCTCTAGAAATATTTCCAGTCTTTAACTTATCACTACCTTTCACATATATGAATGAATAAATGAATGAATGAATGAATGAATGTAGTATTAAGTGACTAGCATTGTGCTAAGTGCTAGGGATTCAAATAGAAAAGTAAGACAATTAAGAGACAACACAGATGTAAAGGTTCAGCTGAAAATTAAGTGGAAAATTCCCATGATTCTTAGATACAAAGTGGATAGCAATGTTTCTTTTATATCATTTCCACTGATAAAAACATAGCAGTTTTGGTGTTCAACCTTTTGATAGTGCCAAGGACCGTGGTGACGAGATCTTTCTTTTCTGAGACCTTGTTAGATATGGTTGGAGTACCTGTAATAGCAGTTGTCAGACTTTATCTATACAGGTGTTGCTTCCCAGGGTAATGGCTGATGGCACTGCACTAGAAGCACCAGTTTTTGGGTTTTGGAGTTCAGGGCATTGGGCTGTGTATATCGGGGTCTGAGGAGATACGGAGGTCAAGATGGTGATGGTGGTTTCGCTTACCAGGCAAATGCTGCCTTCTGCTTCTCTCTTGAGTACCTTACAGCTTCAGCTATGCTAGCTTATCTGCCTCATATGCTACAGTTGGCTAGTAGCTGGTTAGGCTTACTGGCTGCTTCTCCACACGAGTTGCTCTTATGCAATTTGTGAAGCGGAACTGCTTTTCTGAGAGATGCTACAACTCCCAAGGCTCCTGTGCCTGTTTGGAGCAGTTGATCAGTTCTTATTGCTGGTTGCGATAAAAGAAATAGCCCCATTTCCACAATGATTTTTCTCCTCATTGATGGTGGTGGGGACTCATACTTAATGGCCCAGTTATTGCTCCTCGTACAGCACTCTCCATTTCTCGTCTCTGACTTCATGCTAGATATCTACTCTGCCTAGAATGCTCTCCCTTTTCTCTTCTACCTCTTAAAATTTCATGTTCTTTTAAGTTTTAAGTGTCATCTCCTACAGAAAACCTTTCTTAAGCTTCCTAGTTGCCAGTGATTCTTTTGCCCCTGGCAAATCAACTTGTATCTATCTTTTGTGTATAGATATAGATATAGATATAGATATAGATATAGATATAGATATAGATATAGATATAGATATAGATACAGTTACAGATATAGATAGATATATAGATATATAGATATAGATAAAGATAGATAGATATATACATATATATACACACATACACATATACATACACACATATACACACCCTAAATTCTGCCTTATGGGCTTTTTTTTTCAACAAGATTTTCCCGTCCATATTATCAAGATCATTTAAGATTCTTCAGAAGATGTAACAACAACAACAACAACAACAACAACAAAATAGTAACGTTCAATGACTCTCTGATGATAAACACTAGGCAAGGCATAAAATACTGAGAAGTACCGAGAAGTACGCTAGCCAAAATTATTTGCTGTTGTGATGGAGGAGATCCAGGGTAGAGTTCAGATCCAAGAAGGATTCCAGTGGTTGGTGAGGTCCTCCAAATGCTAGTATTTGTGAATGTCAGTATGTTGATTGCATCAACTTTCAGAACATTTACAAAGTCGCCTGGATGGAATGTCATTGAAGACTGATCTCAATGAAGAATTGTATGACAGAAATCAAGGATGAGTTGGTCATGTGTCAAAAGGAAGGAGCTACAAGCAGACAAACTGGCAGGCGCCCTCAAGGTTGAGTGACAGAAAGGAAAGTCTTTAGTACTTTGGCTAAATATCCAGTGGTGAACTTTTGGGAGGGCATGGATGAGATCTGCACAGTATAAACAGGAAGAGATGAATTGTAATCTGCATCTTTGGAAGGAACTATTGAATTGACAAGATCACAGATCCATTTAGGTCTATATGCACCTGTCCATGTTCTTTCTCCTCAAAAGATATAAGCTTGTTGGGGCAAGGACTACCTCGATTTTGTCCTCTTATCCCCAAGATTTAACATATTGTCTTATACACAGTATGTGTTTAGTAAATGCTTGTTGATTAATTCAATTATGTTCTGTTAAACAATGGACCACAACAACCCTAACATATGGTGCAGCCAGACAAAAGAAACTCTATTTTTGTCATGGCTACTATTTTTTTTTTCATAATTCTAATTTATTTTTCATTAAACACATTTGCTACATCCGTTGACATCCAAGATGCTAACTGAATATTTCTTTTTAAAAAGTTGCTAATTCCTTTTCCAGAAAATTACAGGACTGTATTTACCAAACTATAGACAATGGTAAATGAATGGAGTTCAAGATAAGACAATTCCCTCTGCTATGCAGGTGAGCATTTTTCTACAATTTGTAGTCTTAGAATTGCCCAAGACACAGAAGATAAATCACTTGCCCAGGGTTACACAGCCAGTATGTGGCAGAAGTGGGGCTCAAAGCCATATCTTCCTGCCTCCAAAATCAGCTTTTTATCCATTATACCATGCTGTTTAAATACACACACACACACACACACACACACACACACACACACATGCATATACATACATACACATACATAATATATTTATATTGCATATATATTATATAAACAATATACACATAAGGATATGTTCTTGCTATTATTATTCAGTCGTTTCAATCATACTTGGTTCTTTGTGGCTCCATTTGGGGTTTTCTTGGCAAAGATATTGGAATAGTTTCCCACTTCTTTCTGTAGCTCATTTTACAGATGTGAAAACTGAGGCAAACAGGGTTAAGTGACTTTCCCAGAATCATATAGCTAGTAAGTATCTGAGGTTGGATTTGAACTCAGATCTTCCTGATTCCAGGCCTCACTATCCACTGTGCCACTGTAGCTGCCATATATGGATATATGCACTATCTATTGTATAAATAATCTAGCTAACATACATTAGCACTGTATGAAATAAACATATGTATGTTTACATGTATATTATCTACCATGTATATATATTAATACTATATGTATACCTATGTGTGTATACATATCTACACATATACATTAATGTAAAATATATGCTTTTTATAGCTCAATAAATATTTGTTAATTGATTAATTCATATGGGAAACTCTTTATATGGACATTTTTTCCCCAGCAACGTAGATCACAACTTGTCCATGACTTGGTACATAAATCCTAGGAAGGTTTTTAAAGTATGTAATAAGATGTACTTGGAGACTTGACCAGGCCACACAATTATTCAGTATCAGAGGAGAGATTTTAACTCAGGCTTTTCAGATTCCAAGCTCAGAATTCCATCCACAATACTTCTACTAATTTATTTCTATTATGTCACATTACATTAGTACGTTATAATAATATATCAGTATATTAATCTATCAATCTACTTAATGTTATTTATTTAATAAAATATACTCCCTTCTTTTATATTTCATAATTTTTAAGGAAAAAAGCTGAATTGGAAGGAAAAAAAAACTGTGAAAATGGGCTATGGCTGACCTGTGTTGTTCCTAAGAGAATAAGCTTTAAATGGTTGATTTTAACTGCTTTTCTTGGGACCTGTTCTTACATGTCAGTGTGCTCTATGGCATGCTGAAAAATAAACACATATAAATCATCTCTATTGAGGAGGTAGATCCATAAAATTTTGTTTGGATAAGCACTTAAACCCACATATACTCATCTAAACTACCCAATATGCCTGGATCTGAGAAACTGGGCAGGAAATCATTCTCAAATACTTTTAAGATTAAATGATTGTCCTTAGAAAAAAGATCCTCCCAGTGTCTCAACCACTCTATTAAAAAGACAAATATTTCTAAATGCTTGGGTCACTTTCAAAAGCATCTCCATTCAATCTGTTGTTGATCCTTCCAATGATGTGCTACATTCCTCTAAAGTCACTTCCTCTGTTTTCTTATCTATAAAGTGGTAGGCGCACCCATCTAGACTCTGCAGAAATTTGCATTTTGCCACTGAGAAAGACACTATATAAATATGGAGACTAAATAGCCCATTGCTGAATAGCCCAATAAAATGCTCTCATAGGGAGGGTGAGGGAACTCATCAGAAACATCAATAATGAAGTGCATATGTTGCTTACAAAGCTCCAAAGGGCAGCTCTAATTAATTTGATTACTGTGAGTCCTTCCCATCTCTCTCATATGCCAATGGCTCTTATCCCCTACTTTTAGCACTTAATCACCTCTATTCCCAAAATTTCATAGCCTAGGTTCTTCAAACCCAAGTGGGGGTCATTGTTTTCGCATTTATTTTTCCCCACAAATAAAGTAGTCAGTCTTTTTGAATAACTTAAAAAAAAAAGAAATTCTCTGGTTTTATTCAAAAGAAAGGTTTACATCACTCCTTAATTATCTGAACCATCAACTCAGTGGCTGGTGAACACAATCCCCTTAATTCCCTTCCATGGTTACCACTTGTGGTACAGTGAAGCATGGCAGAGTACAATAAAGCCCCATGGAACATGATGTAAAGGATGTCAAACAAATAAAGACTGTCAATACGAGCTGGCCACTTACAGATGGAGCTTAATAGTGTCTGCATTGGAAGGGTTAAGGCACAGCATGTGGGTTGGCTATGCCAACCTCAGCACACGCTCCGGGGTTTCATCCATTAAATCACACTATCTCCACTGGATGATCTACAAGAGATTTTTAAGAGCTTCATTGTTAAATGGACTTATTTTTCTTAAAGCACATAAGAGATAGAGAATTCTAGAATGTATTCATACTTTTGCTGAATATCAGAGAACAGTTTTGTTACCCTTAGAAAGGAATATCTACAGAGTCAATGGTGATAAAATGACTTTTATAATGTCTGTAAGGATTGTATTTATATAAATATTTGATAACAGAGGTGCAAATTAAATTTACCTTTCGGGGGAAGGGATTTCTAATATACATATATATCATATACATATATACACACATAGCATAAACATACATATATACATTCATGCACATGTACACACATATACACATATGTGTGTACATATACATATATGCACATGCATGCATACATACATATATAAAATTCCACATCTAGGTTGTGTATATAAATATATATATATATATTATATAATCTATATTATGTCATATTATACATATAGTATATGTGTGTGTATACACATACATGCATGCATGCATGCATACATACACACACACACACACACACACACACACACACACACATATATATATATATATATATACACATATGGAATTTCATCCATTTACAGTTACATGTTATTTACTGTCTTGTAACTTAGTCTTAGAGAGCTGACCATGGCAGAAAGAGACATTGAGTTGCTGCCTAAAATATTCCTAGGAATTAAATCATTCTAGCATTCTAGCATTATTTTCAAAGCATATGTACTTTCCTGAGTCATTGGTGCTCTTAGGATCACAGATTTAAATCTGGAAAAGCCCTTCAAGGTCCTATATTCTACCACACCCCCAGTGCCCAGCACCATGACATCCTAGGTCATCTTGGATTTAGAGCTGGGAGATATCTTAGAAAAAATATAATGCAACAACTAATTTTATAATTTGGGAAATTCAGACACAGATAAGTGGATGATTTTTCTCAAGGTCATATAGTAGCAAGTGACAGAAGCAAAAAATGAACCCAGGCCTTCTGACTCAAAATCCAATATTCCTATCCCTGAGCCATACTTTTCCATATTTTTTCCACTATTGACACCACGCTACATTCAAGTCTGGGTCATAACATTCCATGGGAGCTGTTAGAAAAAAAAATGAGGTTGGCTCCTTTGTCAGCAGCACAAAGTGAAAGGACAAGGGAAACAGAGAACATTTAGGACATAGAAGAACCAGTGATTAAAATAGGTGTTCCTGATTTTCATCAGCAGAGAAAACAAGAAAAGAAGAGAGAAGACAGTTATCAGAGAAGAATCAAAGAGAAGGAAAATAGAAGGAAATGAAGGAAAAGAGGTATAGCTATATATATGAATAGTAGAAAAATAACAACTGGAGGGGGGAAGTAAACTGAAGTGATCGGTAGGGACCAGAGGATTTCTTATTGTTTAAATTTCTATCATATATAATCATACACTTGCCTGGATTTAGGAATTTATCACTTTTGAAAATGTTAGTAACACTCTTTCAGTCCTTATCTCCTCACTTCTTTCTCATAGTATCCACGTCTTCCTTCAAAATAGAGTTCAGGTGCTTCCTCCTAGAGGTGGTAGCAAGATTCAGATGAAAGACTGTCAAATTGTGGAGTCAGAGGACCTAGGTTCAAATCCTGCCTCTGACATTGGCTGTGTGTGTGATTTGGGGAAGTCATAGAATATTCCTGAGCCTTCATTTCCTCGTCTGTTAAATGAAGGTAATAGGATTAGATTGTTTCTAAGGTCTTTTCCAGGTCGAAACCAATGATCCTATAATCTGTGACCTTTCTTGATGATTCCCAACACAGCTTTGTCCTTGAAATTACTGGGAGAATGTAAGCTACTTAAGGGTAATGGCTGTATCTTTCTTGTCCTTATACTCTTATCAGTTCTCACAGTGATTAGCATATAAGGTATCTTTAATAAATAACTAAATGAATGAATACTTTAAAAACATTCAATTAATGTTTACTATATTGTAAGGATAGCTGGATGGATAGACCACCAGGCTTGGAGTCAGGAAGATTTGAGTTCAAATTTGGCCTCAGATACTTACTATCTGTGTGACCCTGAGCAAGCCCCTTAACCTCTATTTGCCTCAATTTCTCATTGATGAAACAGGCATACACCAGAGAAGGAAATGGCAAATCACTTCAGTAGCTTTGCCAAGAAAACTCCATGGAGAAGTCCATGAAGAAGTCCATGAACATACACCAGAGAAGGAAATGGCACATCACTTCAGTAGCTTTGCCAAGAAAACTCTATGGAGAAGTCCATGAAGAAGTCCATGGAGTCATGAAGAGTTGGACTGTATTCAACAACAATAACAACAACACGTTGTAGGCTCCTGCCTAAAGGTATTTGTATTCAAAAATAAGGAAATAATAGACAGATGGGAGTGGTAGCCACGGTAACAGAGATGGTAAATTGATCCACAGGGCAGTCAGTTGACATATTCTTTCCAGATAAATGATAATATAATAGGGTGACAGGTTGAGCTTGACACATGCTGGTTTCCTGTAGATTCCCCACCACTAAAATGAAATAATGTATACATAGGCCATTCAATAGTTCATAAAAGAAGGAATGGGAAGAATATTCAACATGGATATTGAGCACCTGGCTTGAGGAGATAGAGTCTTCCTCAATAAGGAAGTGGGTCATGTCATAAGGAAGAGTATGGTGTGTGAAGTATCTTTGGGACATCAGCCAAGTGTGAAAAGTTCTCAGTTCCACAGGTACGGCACTCTTTATACCTTTAGATGATCAGGAAGTCATGTGTCCTGAAGCATAAAGGAGTTTCTTTAATAACTGGGTCTTCTAGGTTAATCGAGCCTTGGTGACAAATTCTTCAGTCAGCTTTTAGAGAAAGAGTCATATACCAACTACTCTGACCTACTTACTATTACTCCAAAATGACACTCCTTGGGGCAGCTAGGTGGTGCAGTGGATAGAGCACCAGTCCTGGATTCAGGAGGACCTGAGTTCAAATCTGGCCTCAGACACATAACACTTGCTAGCTGTGTGACCCTGGACAAGTCACTTAACCCCATTGCCTAACCAAAAACAACAACAACAACAACAAAAATGACATTCCTTGTACCTGTGCCTTTGATCCCCCATGCTGGAATACTCTCCCTCCTCACTATTACCTCTTAGATTCCCTGTCTTTGTCAAATTTTGCCTTCTGTAGAACATCTTTCCTCATCCCCTCCTTCCCCCAGTGCCTGTCCTATTAGATTACCTTCCCTTTATTCAGTACAGATACATTCCCTTTTGTTCCATATACACACACACACACACACACACACACACATATTTATACATCAGTATTTACATGTCTTCATAATTAGAATGTGAGCCTCTTGAAAGCAGGGTTTATTTTTTTGCCTTTGTCTCCCCGACACTTATATAATACCTCATATTTTGATAGTGTAATGGATCTTGAAACATTTCCAATCACCTAACACGGAATTATCCTATATCCTGTATTCTCCTATCATGCGTACTAAAGTATCCTTTAGTTGGCGACATAGCCAGAACAGGCCACAATTTCAAAATGATCCATTCTTTTTTCTGATGCTTCTAGAGCATGAAGATCACAGTTCACCAATAGCATGGGCACAAGGAATTGAAAGAAAAGGTAGATAGCTTCCCCCATTCTCAGGCTCTGAGAATGGGTCTGCAATTTCTGTTTTATATTATTTGCCTTTCTCAGTTTCAAGTGCAGCAGTGATTCCCCCACTGGACCTGGTATTTGAGCCATTGTGACCTTGGAACCATGACTGCACATGGACTATTGCAGCCAGCCAGACTGTCAGGGAAGTCGAGGGAAGCTAGGTACCTGGGACTTGAGATTATTGGGGATTTGGGATTTGGAATGTAGGGAGGCATTGTATAGGAGCTGAACTAAACTATGAAGCCCCTCCCTAGAGACTGAGGTGGTACAAAAGCTGGAAAGGAATTAAACATCATGTATTGGGGAGTAAATATCTGTATTTGTCATTATACCTTTTGAAGTTACAGTCTTTCGTAAAAAAAGCTAATCTGCCAGTGGCTAAATGGAGCTGGGGTGGAGTGCAGGGACCCCATACTGTGTAGGGAACAGTACTAGTAAGGGCTGGAGCTATTGGCAGAAAGCCTAAACAACCACCTTAAGGGGAATGGAGAATTCTAGGGGAGCAGTGAAATATAACAAACCTGACCTCCAGGCAGCAGGAACCAGAGCAGTCCTAGTGCTATATAGACAAGTATGAGAAATAATCCAGAAGCTAAGTGAAACAGTGTACAGAGTGCTGGACTTAGAATTAGGAAGACCTGGACTTGAATCCTCACTCAGGCAACTATTACACATGTGACTGTAAGCAAATCTTTGGCCTCTTTTAACCTCAGATTCCTTTTCTATAGAATAGATATAATATTACCACCTACCTACTATGGCTGTTTTGAGGATCAAATGTAATAAAGTATGTAAAGCATTTCATAAACCTTAAAGTATTATATAAATGCTAATTATTTTACTACTACTACTTCTTTTTTGCTTCTGCTTCTGCTACTGCTACTGCTACTACTATTACATGCTTCCTGGTTGACTGAACTAACCTAATTTACGTGGCATGGGGAGTTAAAGGGAAAGAGAGAAACTCTGCAATATCATAAATGCTTTGGTTAAGATTACTGAACTTAGAGAAAAATTCTGAGAAAGCAGACAAGGGAGAAGGGTGTGCATGCTGGTGGCAGGGCAGAAGTCCAAGGCATAAAGTTGATGGTACAGAAAGCATGGTCTGGTTGAGTGATCTGGAGCTCCCCAGATATAATGGGATAGATGAGTTTGCAATCACTCATTCACACATCAAGTCAGCTTTATTACAGGCCTGGAGTTCCAGAGCTGAATAGATTAATTTCCCCAGAGACTGAGAGAATTTTTTTTTTTGGTGGTCCAGACAGCAAATGTTTCTTAAACTGAATTAAAGTTAATTGTCTATCTTTTCTGCATACCTCTACATTAGACGACTTGTCTTGACAGTTTTTCCATTCCAAATATACATATTAGAGTTACAAATTTTCCATTCCAAATATAGTATTTTTCCATTCTAAATAAAATATGAAAGTACAGGTGCCTAATACTGTTCAGAAAGTAATAGTACAGTGTGTGTGTGTGTGTGTGTGTGTGTGTGTGTGTGTCTTGATTTATGATTTTTTCAGTGTAGAGAACCCATAAGATGGGACTCCCTACAGATTGGCAACTTGCCTATCACTTAAAAAGCACTCAGATATTAAATGTTATAAGATGGTTGGCCAGAGAGACAGACAGACAAACAGAGAAAGAGACCGAGAGACAAGGACAGAGAAAGAGGAGACACAGACAGATAGAGAGACAAAGAGAGAAAGAGATAGAAAGGGACTGAGAAAAAGACAGAGAGAGAGAGAGAGAGAAAGAGAAATAGAGAGAGAAAGGAGTGAGGAAGATATTTAGAGGAAGGTGGAATTTATTAATAACAGACACTATGAAGCAAAACCTTGATTTAAGCAAAAAATAAGTTCTAAATGGCAGAGGAGGCTTTCAGAGGAATTTCAAAAATGTAACATTAACAATCAAAAGATCTTTCAGGTCCACAGAGTCCAAATGATTCTGCCCTAGGGTGGATATTTTATATATACAAATGCATTGTGTATCTATGTATCTAAATACATACACATGTGAATATTAAGTATATATAGGTACACATATGAATTAGGTGTGTATACATATGTGCATATATGTAGTATATTTATGTGTAAATATGTATATGTGTATCTATCTAGATGTAGATATATCTATTTCTATATCTATACACACAAATATATACACAATCCCATGTGCATGTATATAGTTGGAGCAGACCTGTTTTCCCATTGCCATAGGATATTTTATATGAGGAGGTCCTTTCTGCAATGCAAATCAACACCTTACAATTATCTGGGACACTGTGAGGGTGAGTGACTTTTCCAGGGTCAAACAATCAGTATAATGATAGAGACATGACTTGAACCCAGTTCCTCCTGACTTAAGGCTGATTCTCTCTACTAAGCGCTACTGTCGTTCTAAGACAATTAAACAGGGTATTTTGAAAGTCTTAGTGCAATTTGAAGCTTTAATATTTTAAAATTGTAGTAAGGTTTCATATGTCATATATAAACATAAAATTGTTGTTGTCTTGGTGTGTTAAAATGAGGAGACAGCATTTTCTTTTAAGCATTCCTTTAAAAAAATAGTTGATTGAAGCTTGAAGTCAGAACTAGAGTTCTGGGGATCACACCATTTTCTCAATAGTCAAATTTGATATGTTACTTTGTGACAGGAAGTTAGATTTCAGACTAAGAATGTGTGTAAATGAGGAAATGTGACTCGAGGAGAAGTTTCACTAAGATCCCAAAGGCTCTTCCTTGCTTTGAGCTTCTCACTGTATTTTGATCATTGGCAGATGCTTTGTGTGATGCTAGGAATGAAAGCTATGTGTTAACCTCATTGAAACTGCTGGAACAGCTTGAAGTCAAATGCAACCAGGGCCCAGCTCAAACCAACACCAAGTACAAAGTCAGAAATCCAATGCCATCCTGCTCCATGCTGCAAGAAAGTAAAAACCCTTCTTCCCTTGAGACCAAAGGTAAAGACAGATGCTACCAAAACTACTAGGATCCTGAATCAGAGAATGATGGGGATTGAGGATCATTAATGCAAAGATGAATGGTTGAAACCTCAGGTTGCCTGATCCTTTGATTTCAGTAATGACTGCGCTTGAAACCCTGCAGTTCTTCTGGAAGTGTTTATCTCCCTGCCTTTCTTAAGACTATAAGCGAACAAACATGCCAAAGAAATGAATGTTGATCTTATTTAAGGATATACAGAAATTTTGGAGAAGGAAATAGACTAAGAAAGAGAATAAAAAGCTACATTTTTTCACAGGCATTTTATCTTTGAGAATGAGGAAGTACCTCATTCTTTTTGGTAGGTGGAAGAGAGTGGCACTATGGCTATGGAATGTTACATACAAGGTCAGGGTCAATCACTGCTTCAGTTGCTTCTCCTGTTTTCCTTCAGTTCAAGTGAGGAGGTGGGGTGGTGATTATTTCATCTGGTGGGTCACATGAAAAAGTGATAATCTGAAATCTCATCATCATATTGATTGACTCGGTTTTTGAACTGCAACACCATCTCAACTCCTCAGCGGTTTCACCCCCTCTGATTGGAGGGCTGGGAGGTGAAGTATTAAACTCACAAAGCCTTCCCTTATAGAAGGTTCTGAACTTTCCAGGTAACTCTCCACTTCCCATCAACAATTCTGCTTCGTTTGGACTCCACAGAACATCATGCTTCTATAACGTACTTCCTGGTGCTCCCCCCCCATCCCCAGCTTTTCGCCGTTCTATTGTGTGCTGCCTTTCCTCACAGAGTGTAAACTTTTTGAGGTTAAGGACTACCTGTTTCTTTTTTGCATTCCCATCTCTTAACACAATGTATGACACATGGTGGGTGCTTAATAAATGTTTATTAAATTGGGTTGGTGGTGGTTGGGAAAGGTACTACCTAGAAATGTTTGTGATATAAGAACAAAAAAAGTATCAATAAAAGATTGACAATCAATAAATACATTTTCTATATAAAAAGAAAGCACTAACCTTCCTTCTCTGTTGCTCAGAACAGCATGATATCAACATGTGGTGCATTCAGGCACCAAAAAAAACCCTATTTCTAGAGTGGCTACATCATGCAATTGAATTTATATTCCATTTAATTTGTGTTTTTTTTCTGATTCATTTATGCAGAAATCAGTAAAGTTCTGTTTCCAAAAATAGTTTTTTATTTTGTCCAAGATGTTATCTGAGTTGTTTAAAAGTAATTTACCAATGCTGTTTTCAGAAAATTGTGGATTGTACTTTGCCAAGAGCAAACATATTCAAACTCCAGAAAGGTCTTGTCTTGGATTGGTTCAAAATAATAAACTTATTCCTGTCAACTAAATTTTCAATTTGGCAGAAGAAATTTTTTTCTGCCTAATCAGATGGATCCTCTTTGACCATTATTAGCACTGCCATGGATTCTCAGATATTTACTTATACATATTCCTGCTTTCAAATGAAATGACTGGAAATAAGGATATTAAAGAAATTATTTGGATATTTTCTATTTTTTTCATATGAACAAAAATACTGTATAATGAGTTCAGGTATCACTCTGTATAGTTTTTTTTTTTTAATGAGTATGTTTAAAGTCCATTGGAGACATAATGACATAGGAAAAAATTTCAAAGGTACTTGTAAAGGCCCATGGGAAATAAAGGGCTTAAAATAATAGTGTTCTTTAAAATAATTTGAAGTCTTTTGTGGATAAGAGAAATTCAATAAAATGTTAGTACTGCTAGTTGTTTCCTCTCTCCTGAAATAAACATTGTGCTTTACTAGGGATCCTAACATTTTGACACATCTAAAGTGGAAGATAAAATGCAAATCTACCCAGGAAGATTATAAATTGTGTCCCATAGAAGTATGGCAGAAAATTATATGAGGTCCATCTTCCTATTCAGCTGAATAACATACTGTAAGTAAGACTTGGCGTAAGTTCTAAGGATGATGAAATATCCATTGCAATATCAAGAGAGTCAAAGAGGGAGAAATGTACATGAATAATAGCTGCTTCTGTTAATGATCACATTACATCCTTCCCACCACTGCTGCTTAGGGCAGAAATGAGTGTTCTACTTTTTTACTGGAATGATAACTTTGTTTGGTTCCTGAATTATTTTCTCAGGATTGCAAAGAAGTCTGATTCTCATTTCCGAAACTATTGGTTCAACCAAGCCCATTTTCCAGATAAGAAACTGAGTTTGCAGAAAAGATGGACAATGGGGGAGGGGAATCAAAATACAAGTTTATTCATTTTGGTCTTTGTTGTTGTTGCTATTTTTTTTTTCTGAGAACTTTAGTCTAGAAATTAACTATAAGAGAAAATCAAAATCAATCCATCTGGAAGCACATTTTATTTATTTATTCATTACTGAGCTAACTTAAAAACTTCCTCTGTGAAGACTTTCCTGAATGTGCTTCTAGTCCCAAGGCTAAAGTCCTCTCTTCCTTCTCAAACAGCTCAAAGCCCTTTGCCTGGAACTCTTTTTTGCATTTATCATTATTTCCATTGTACCAGTAGTTATTTGAGCAGCTGTACTTTCCATTGGAGTATAAGCTCCTTTAAGTGGAACCTGTATATATAATCTATCTTTGCATTCCTAGAAACTAGAATAGCATTTTTTGCATTGTAGATATTCAATAAACAGTGATTAAACTGAATTGATTTGAAGTTCATAATGAATCAAGGTACAAGTCAGTTAGCTGTAAAAGATCAATACAATTATGTTTTTCCTTTGGGTTCTGATCTACCATGAATCAGAACAGGGCCCTCTCACTGTAGAAACTTCTACCATTTCAACTTCTGTGTATGTTATAGGCTTAGTGTGTTGAATGAAATACTGATGATATGATCTCATGTGACCCTGTGAGGTAGATGTTTTTATTATCCCCACTTTCCCACCTATGTGCCCATGGTTACCCAGCAGTGTCTAACAGAGGTAGATCTTTGACTGCCATACTACTTCTCCAATGTGACATTATGAGAAGCACATAATCAGGTAAGATGAAGTCCTGCTATATCTCACCATAGTCAGACAACACTTGGAGTTATGGGTACCACATTTTAAGAAGAACCTAAGACAAACCACAAGAGAGGAGTATGACCAGAAAATATTGAAAGGGTTTAAGAATATGCTATCCAATGATTTGCTTAAAGAAATTAGGGATGACTGCCAAGGAGAAAAGAAGGCTTTGAGTGTAGAGGCTTACATGAGAACTAACTTCAAGTACTGGAAGGGCTAGAAGAGGGTTTATGATTATTCTACTGGGCCTCAAAGAAAGAAACAGGAGTAGGAGCTGAAAGTTGTACAGAGTCAAATTTAGACTCATTGCAAGGAAAATTTTCTGGTAGTTTTTCTTCATTAGAATTTTACATTTAACAAAACATGAATGAAGAGCAATAAAGTCAAATAAGGATAAATACTAGATTGAAGCCAAACGGTAGATAGGGAGACAAATTTTTAGGCCATTTCAATAACCTAGGGAAGTAGCAATGAGGGCCCCACCTACAATAGTAAATTACATTTAGTTAACACTTTCAGGTTTGCAAAGAACTTAAAAACATAATCTAATTCTATCTTCACAACAACCCTGTAAGGTAGATGTTATTATGCCATTTTTATAGATAGAAAAAATCAAGGGAGAGGTACTAACTTACCCAGAGTCACACAGCTAATCAGTGTCTGAAGTCAAATTTGAATTCAGACTTTACTAACTCTAGGTGCTGTGCTCTACTCACTGTTTTGCCTGGATAAGTAGTAATAATGTGATTGATAAAAGAGATTTTCTGTCAGTAGAATTAGTAAGGTTCGCCTACAGATAAGATGTGGAGGGAAAAGGAGGGGTGAGGAGGAAGGCATAACCAAAAGTCACTCCAAAGTTTGGGTTTTCTTAACATGGAGAAAAGATGAAATTTGGAGGAAAATAAGATTTTACTGGAGGATTACTGACTTATTTGGGACATGTAGAGTTTGAGATACTCATGGGACATTCAGGTGAAAATTCCAGTTGACACAGGAGTTCAGGAGAGAGATTAGATCTGGGAGTCATATGTGTGGAGGTGATAATTAAATTTAATTAATTATGAGATCATCAAGGGACAGAAGAGAAGTCAGTACAAAGCTTGGGGGGGTGGAGCAGATGCATCATATGGGAGATGGATGATGAACCAGCAAAGAATGTTAGGGAGCAATCAGACAGGTAGAAAAAATATGGATGAGTACTTTCATAGAAGCCAGAGGAAAAGAGAATATTCAGGAGAAAGGGGAGGTTAAGAGCTTCAAAAGTTACAGAAATATTAAAGTGGATAAGGACTAAGAAAAGGCTGTTGGATTTAGCAGGTAAGAGGTATTTGGTGATCTAGAGAAGAGTTACATGGAGTGGTCTGGCTGAAAGCCACACTGAAAGGAATTGAGTGAGTGGGGAAGGAGGGACTGGAGTCAAGGAGTGAAGAAAGTACTTTCTAGGAAATAGAAAAGACTTATGGGGTACTAAGTTGAGGGTGGGGCAAAGCCAAGCGAAGGATTTTTCAGGACAACAGATACCCAAGAATGCTTTTTAGGTAGCAGGAAAGAAGCTGGCAGAAGAGGAGAGAGGGAATGGTTGTTAGGGAAAGCCTCCAGAGGAAACGGAAAAGGATAGGTTCCAATGTGCAAAAGAAGGCTTAGTGTTGAGAAGGAAAAGTTCCCCTTTGTCTTCTGAGACTGGGACAAAGGAAACCAAAATGAAGGAAGAGGCAATAATTTCAGGATGCCAGGGGACATATGAAAGTTCACCATGGATAGCTTTAGATTTCTTGGGAAAGTGGGAGACAAGGTCCCATGTGGAGAGAAGGAAGATGGCAATAATTTAAGGATCTTGAAGGAAGAATAAATTTCCTAGAACAGCAACTGGATGGTATAATGAATACAGTTTTGGACTTGGCATCAGAAACACTTGAGTTTGAATCATGCTTCAGATACCTACTAGCTGGGACCACTCATCTTACCTTTATCAACCTTAGTTTCCTCATCTGCAAAATTAAGATAATAACACCACCGTAAAATTAAGATAATAACACCACCTTCAGAGGGTTGTTGTGAAGAATCCAATGAGATGTGTGTGTGTGTGTGTTTTGCAAAACTTAAAACATAATATGTGTCAGTTATTTTTGGCTATTGTTATTCATAGCCCTTAAGAGAAACAGAATTGAGTGTCAATCAGAGATAATTGCCACACATCAGGGAAGAATTAGCAAAGGTTAGATAAAATAAATCTAGGGTAGACCAAGTTGGCATAGCTAAACTTGAAGGTATAAATGGTAAGGAAGATCAAAGTTGAGAAGTGTCATGGATTAAGTGATCAAAAGACAAAGAGTCAAGGAACTGCAGGATGGAAGATAGTGTATTATCAAACAGGAATGTGATGAATTAGGAAAATGTGGAGCTGCAAAGGGATTGGAAGACATGGGGAGGATGAAACATTAGGACAGGAGGAATGCCAGGGTGGGAGAGGTAGAATGAAGGAAGGTAGTGAATCAGAAAGAAGAAGGTCAGAGTTCAAGTTCATGTAGGTGGAACCAGTTTGGAATGATGGTTGAGATCTAAAATCCCTGTAGGTATCTAAGGCACAGTAGACATAGTTATCATTGACTTTATGGATGTTGATGAATGAACATCCTGGGATACTTGAAGGGTTATCAATAGTATATTTGTCACCAAAAATGAAAGAATTTTGAAATTGAGGTAATTGAAATCCAGACAAGTCACATAGGAAGGAGAATGATCTGTAAGTGATTAGATAACAGCAACAAATTTGTGGACAAGGTGATGGAGAAATTCTGAACAAACTTTAGAAAATACAAGTTAATAAGTGATCATGGCAAAGAAGATTTTGAAAGTGACAATGGGGAGGAAAGAGTACACCGTTCTATCTTCCTAGGTCTGTTTGGGAGAAGTTGTAAGGAAAAGCGAAAACAAAAACAAACAAAAACATAAGCAAAACAAAACAAAACAGATTTCTGCAAGGTCCAGGAGATGGAACAAGTGCAAAAGGAAGAAAACTAGAATAATATTCTGGCCCGCTTTCTCAAAGCCTGTATTTTGTACAAAACAAACCAACAAATATATATTTAGCTTCTACTATGTGTAAGTCATCATACTAATTCTGGAGATACAAAATCAAAGCAACAAAATAATCCCAACCTTCAAGGCTCAAGGATTTTGCTTTCAAGTTGAGGAGGAAGAAAATAGATACAACATGTAAACAGCTAACAATGATAATTTTGAGGAAGGACAGAGCTGGGCTTTTTTATTTTTTTGTCTCATGTCTAGCACTGTGCCTGCTGCATAACCAGTATTTAATAAATGTTTGTTGATTTAATTATTGGTTCATTGAAAGGGGATCAGGAAATGCTTCCTTTAGGACTTAGTAGCTCATGATCTTAGCCTTGAAGAAGCTAGGGGTTCTAAGAGTCAAAAGAAAGGAAGTAGTATATTTTCAGCTTTGGGGGACAGGCTGCAAAAGTGTACTAAGGACAACAAAGGAATGTTGAGTGTGAAGAACTTCCAGTAGGACATTCTGATTGTAACACAGAGCTCATGAATGGGAGTTAAATAAAATAAACCAGGAAACATAGGTCAGAGCCAGACTGTGAAAATCTTTAAATTCTAAGCTGACTCATTTGAGCTGTATCCAAATGTTAGGGACCCATTTAAAGTTCTTCAGTGGGAGACTAACATGGGCAAATGGATCTTCAGAAAGATCCTTCTGGCAGCTGAATTGAGGATGAATTATAGAGAAGAGTCCCTGGAAGCTGAGAATCCAATTAGAACCCAGTTCAATAGATCACAAAAAGGCCTTATGTATGATACTAACAGAGTGGAAGGGAGAGGGTCAGATCGGACATGTTACAGACATAGCATCAGCAGCTCTGGAGATGGGTAGGATATAAAGAATTAGTTGGAGGGAGAGGAAAAAATCAAGGATAACACTGAAGTTTAGAACTTGAGTGACTAGGTACTGTTCCCCTCAACACAAATAGGGTAGGAAGAGGAAGGGCAATAGTGAATTCTATTTAGAAACATTCTTAGATAATTACCCATTTTGGTCCATATTTTTTAAAGACTCTCCCATGACTTTGGTTTTATTAAAGTTGTGCTTTTGGGGAAAAAAAAGAAACATGCTCAGCCAAGTTCCTCTGAGTAGCTCATGGGTGAATTCTCATTTATCAACATACTCTGAATTCTCTTCTCTCAAAATATATCTTTCCTGTCACAAAGAATAGCTATGAATTCTATCCAGTGTTAGATGCTCAAGAAGAGCATTTTCACACATGGTAGCTTTAAAGATCTCGGCAGCCTTATCAGCTCTCTTTGGCTGGTTGTAATAGACATGAAGTGCATGTATTGAACTGGAAACATCTGTATGTATCTTTAACATTAGTCCCTGATGTGGAAGAGACAGGTGTTTCATGTTGCTGGTTCATATGCTTTGACTCATCTCTAGCCTCAAAGGCAAGGGCTTATAAGGGAAGAAAAAAAAAGAATTTAATCTCGTTTGGGTTTTCATAACCAGTGATAGCACGCAAAGATTAATTTTCTCTCATCTCTGTGTACAAAAGTTAAACCTCTGTTAGTATCTATCTAATGCATGGCATGTTGAGGCGAGCTCTTTGCCTCTTCAAACAACTGGGTAGAGTGATGTCTTTCATCACTTACAACTACCTAGAGCTCCTGTCATATGTAACCTCTTTACTCATTTGCTGTTTTTTAGAGCTAAGATCAGCAACCCCAGTATGATAGCTGAAGACTTGACACCCTTCATACTGTTTATTTCACAACTCTTTCTTGTAATGAATGAATGAGTGGATGGATAAATTTAAAAATATATATTAAAAGCATTTATGTATTAAGTTCTTGCTATGTGTGAGGCACATCAATAATGAAACCCAAATTTCCTATTGGTTGTTCAGTTTACTGCTCACATTTATATAGTATTGTTTGTTTGTTTCTGGGAACCCTCCTCATAATAACTGTGCAAGGTCAACATTAGCTTTCACTCATAACAAATGGCGGGAAATGATGCTGAGTGAAACAATGTTATTATCCACCATCATGGAATGGATAGATGCCAAACCATTGGAAAGGAGAATGGCTTGTCTTGGGGTCATGTGATCCCAAGTTCAGAATTGGAAGACCTAATTCATGTAGTCCAAATTTCTTGTTTTCCAGAGGAGCAATCTAAAGCCCAGAGCTATAAGGTCATACAAGAAGTAAACAGCAAATCTGGGAATGAAAATAAATTCACAGTATTGTATTCAGCCTAACCCCCTCCTCTTACTGATGAGGAAATGGAGTTATAGAACTGTTAAATGATTTATCCACAATTAGAAAGTCAATAAGCGTCTGAGGGAAGATTTGACCTCAGGTCTTCCTGGCTGCAAGCCCAGTGCTATATCTACATATTCATATTTATACAATGCAATGCATGTACATGCATGCATATATATATATATATATGTGTGTGTGTGTGCATGTGTGAATACATGTACATATATGTACATATACACATATTTCTATGTATACATTAATATATTTCAAAGAGGAAGGAATCATTTCATAAAGTTCATCTAGTAGATCTTTATACAGTATGTATATAATACATTGCATGTATGCATACATGCACTATGTGTATATATGCATCTACATGTAGATACATATATAATTATATAGCTATATATGGATATATATAATATACACATTGCTATGTCTGTATGGATATTTACATGTTCATGTACAATTACGTACTTGTATATGTGTATACATGTATATGTATAAGTATATTTACGTGTGTATGGGTGTATAAGTTTATATGTTTAAATGCACACACAGGTGTGTGTGTGTGTGTGTGTGTGTGTGTAAACTTCAACAGAAAGAAAGATCCCATGTGGATATCTTTATACTCTACAACGCCTCCTTCTTAAAGAAGTAGAGGATTCCCCATCACTTGAAGTCTTCAAGGTTCAGGTAAGCTGCAGAAGGAATTCTGGTTCAGGTATAGATGGAAGTATCTGGCCTTTGAGGTCCTTTCCTTCTCTCACATTCTAATCCAATATTTTGCGAGTCAGGTTGAGTAAAACCTCCTGACTTCAAAGCCAGTGGCCTCCTTGTTCCACCAGATGGTCCTCCAAGTCATTTCTTCTGCACCATTTTGAAGCTGTTTATTTCTGACCATTTCTCTCCAATTTTACAAGATCATTTGTAATTAGACTTTATTTTTACATAAAATACATGCGCTGCCCACCCACATACCACCACTATCGCCATCACTCCTACTTGCATCCAAATTTTAGGAAAAGAAAAGTAAGAATGCTTTTTAATGTGACCTTTCTTAACCTGACACCTTACCAGATACTCAGGGTAGAAATATAGAGAGAGAAAGCGAGAGAGAGAGAGAGAGAGAGCGAGAGAGAGAGAGAGAGAGAGAGAGAGAGAGAGAGAGAGAGAGAGAGAGAGAGAGAGAGAGAGAGAGAGAGAGAGAGAGAGAGAGAGAGAGAGAGACACCTTGGTTGGTTCCTTGCAATTTACAGATATAATTATCCTAAATATGGGGCAGGAAGCAAAAGCAGCTGGCATGAGTTTTTGACAACCACATTTAAATTGTTTATAAGAACCTTTTTGCAGGAACCATGGGTGTTCCAGATGCAAAAAGAGACTGTGACAGGAGAAGGCTGGGAGGAGAAAACAATGCCTTTAGGGCCTGTTCTGCCCAGTGAGTCTTATGAGAAAAGTAGAACTTCAATTCTGTGCAAATCCAGAGAGGACAGATCAAATGGTGCCCTGGTCTCCCTGTGTAACCCTTGAACTGCTTTCTGCTGCTTGAAATCTATGGTATATATGTTGTTAGCAAGCTTATCATAGACTTTTTAAGGACAAAATTCTGCTGAGGAGAAAAGATAAACAAATGGTAAATAAGAAAGACAGAAATTCCTGGTCTTAATTTACTATGCTTATCTCAGAAGCTTAGTGAAAAAAAAAGTTATGAAAAAAGACCCCTTAACTTGTAAAGTATATTAAGTAAAAAATTATACCTTGTTCTAACAAACTACTTTTGATTAGAAAGTTAAATATTCATTCATACAGCTGACATAGTTGTTTGTACGTTTTCCTCCTCATTAGTCTGCAAGCTCCTTAAGAGCAAAGAATTCTCTCTCTCTCTCTCTCTCTCTCTCTCTCCTCTCTCTCTCTCTCTCTCTCTCTCTTTCTTTGAATCCTCAGTGCTTTGCACAGTGCCTGGCACATGGTTAGTGTTTACTAATTGTTTATTGACAGACTAAGATATGTTTAAATGTTTTCCCCATTTTTTTTTAAAGTGATAACCTTTGCTAGAATAATATCATTATCGACATAACATTGACTCCTCTGGACCGTTACTGCCTAAACACTAGATCTGTTGCATTTCACCCACCCCAAGGCTCTCTGGTACATTGGAGGATATGTAGTTTTTGCCATTGGCTCAAGTGTCCACCAATCGTGTTCTTTCAGTTTTAAGAGTGCAAGCACCCCAGTTCTGTATTACCACTTAATAGTCAGATTATATTTTACTAAGGAGTATTTACTTCAAAGGCATAATAAGAACATTCCCCCCAACACCCAGCAGGCTTAATAATCCCTTCTTCATCATTTCAGACCGTGGGATAGAGAGCGACCCCTCCTTCATAAGGCTTCCCTGATGATTTGATGGCAACATACAGCCTGGAATACTGGCTCCCAGCTTGCAATTACTCGGGCTCCCGAGTCTGGGGTTCCATTCCCTGAACCTAAATTGGAAAAGGGCAAACAAAACAAAATGGAAAACCCAAGGCCAGTTTCGTGGATCCACAGGGCATTGGAGGAAGAGAAAGTGACCCTTACCCACCTAGCTTATTATGTGATCCTTTTGCTGTCCATGAATGCGACCTTTATACCTCAATGCTGCATTCTTTTCAAGTTTAGAGAAAACAATCAAAACAAAAACAAAACTGAACTAAACTAAAAACAAGAATCTTTGCTGGAAAATCAAATTCTTACATTATCTAGTAAGTCAGTGTAAAAAAGAACCACCAAATATGCATACATACACACACACACATATATATACACACACACACACACACACACATATATATTATAGTAACATCTTTTGATTATGTATTCAAGTTTTTTTAAGATAATTCATAAAGTTCAGAGCTAGAAGGAACTATAGTGGTTATCTAATTCAAGCTAGAGTGAATATTGTACAAAGAAGAAGCCAGACGTGTAGTCAGGATGTAGGTTGAAATCCTGTCTCCACTACTGCTTTGCAGGTAGTAAGACCGTAGCCAAATTATTTAATTTCTCTTGGTTTCTGTTCCCTCATTTGTTAAATGAGGGGGTTGGGTTAGATAATTTCTAAGCTTCAATGCTTACTCTATGATCCTCAGATCTACCCATTTTACAGATGAGGAACATGGTTCTCAGAAAGGAGAAATGGCATACTCCAATCTATACATGTACTGAGTGAGAGAGGTGGGATGCAAACCTTGGTCCTTTTCCTCCAGCTTCAGTTTCAGTTTTCTACAACAAGTTTTTTTTTTTAAACTAGAGTTACCTGATTCTTTTCACTTAATATTTAAGTATATCCTAAAACTTGAAATGGATTACTCTGAAATGTCTTATTCATTGCCAGTGTCATGAACTGTGATAATTTATTTATGGCACCAGCTAGAGGTCTCAGTGTTTGATCAGTGGGCCTGCAGAGTCAGGAACATCTGAGTTCAAATCTAGCCTCAGACATTTAATGACTCTGTGATACTGGGCAAGTCACTTAAACTCTGTCTCAGTTTTCTCATCTGTAAAAGGGGGTTAATGGTAGTACCTCCCCTCCACCTCTCAGAGTTGTCATAAAGATCAAATGAGACAATAATTATAAAGTGCTTAACACAGTGCCTGGCACACAGTAAGAGCTTTATAAATGCTAGTTGTTATTATTAGCTAATATGACAGGTTTAAATTAGTTTCCTTTCCTTCTGAACTATCTATATTAAAAGCAATATTTACATTGAAATTTCCTGTCATTTATTAGATAAACTTTCTTTAGGGTATGTTCTCTTCTGCTACGAGAACAGATAAGTTTTCCCATCAAGTTCACTAGAGTAGATGAAAATTAACAGTGTTTGAACTAAGTCAATAGGAAGTTGGAGCTTGGGTTGAGAGATGGGGACTAGGGATCAGAGGGGAAAGGAAAAAAAAATATTAACCCAAGCAAAACTTACATAAAATAATCATATTTTCTAAACAACAGCAAAACTGTGACAGATGTGTTCATCAGTTTCAACTTGTTGCAATAATTTAACAGACAACTATTATTTATTTGATGTTTTGTTTTTTAGCTTACTGACTAGAAATGCTGGAATCTGTTTAGCAAAGTACTGTCCTGGTCTCACCATATCCATTGCAACACATGTATTCTGTGCGTACATGATATGGCTTAGGATAGGCTCACACGACATCAGTAGATAGTATACTATATATACATATGTACATAATGTGCATATAGCTCTGCGATGTTTCTTCATCTTGCCATTCTCTACCATTGGTGGCTTACCTTTTTTTTATATATATATTCCTAGTGTCTGGCATATGATATGGTAAGAGATGAATAAATGATTATTGACTGAGTATTGCTAAATCATTTGTGGCTTGTATATATCTTTATTATATTGTCTATTGACTTGACTTATTCTGCTCGTACTTACCAAATAAGTGGAATTTCTGATGCTTATGTACTTTTCTTATCCATAAAAAAAATGGTATTAATTTTTTTGGGGGGGTTGAGGCAATTGGAGTTAATTGACTTGCCCAGACCATGAATTGGAAATTCAGGGGATGCCCATCAATTGGGGAATGGCTCAACAAGTTGTGGTATATGAATGTAATGGAATACTATTATGGTATAAAAAATTATGAGCAGGCAGACTTCAGAAAAACCTGGAAAGACTTGTACGGACTGATGCTGAGTGAAGTGAGCAGAATCAGGAGAATGTTGTACACAGTAACAGCTACATTGTGTAATGATTAACTTTGATAGACTTAGCCGTTCTCAGCAATACAAGGATATAAGACAACTCTGAAAGTCTCATGTGAAAAATGCTATCCACATCCAGAGAAAGAACTATGGAGTCTGAATGTAGACAAAAGCGTACTATTTGCCTATTTTTTTTGCTCCTGTTTTGTTTTGTTTCCTCTTTCTTGCGGTTCCTCCTATTAGTTCCAATTCTTCCTTACAATATGACTAATGTGAAAATACATTTAATAGGAATGTATATGTAAAGCCTATATCAAATTGCGCACCATTTTGGGAAGAGAGGGGAGGATGGATGGAGAGAAAGATTTTAAACTCAAAAGCTTATGGAAGTGATTGTTGATAAATCAAAATAAATTAATATTTTTTAAATTTACTTGCCCAGAGTCACACAGCTAGTGAGTGTTATGTGTCTGAGGCTGGATTTGAACTCAGATCCTCTTGGCTCCAGCCTCTATCCTTGTGCCTCCTAGCTGCCCCTATATGTTGTTAATTTCTCTGAATTCTACATGTTAGAAAATATATTTATAATCTGGAAAATGTCCATAAGGACACAACTAGAATGGTAAAGGCCTTAACGTCCATTCAATAGCATTTGAAAGAACTAGGAATGTTTAACCTGGAGAAGAACAGATTTAAGGAAGATAAGATGGCTATCTTCAAGGGCTATTTAAAGGCTATGAAATGGAAGAGAAATTAAATGTGCTCTGATTAGTCCTAGGGAGAAGAACTAGCAGTAATGGATGAAATTTGCTGAAGGACAATTTAGATTTGGTATATGTAAAACAATGACTTTTATATCAGTGCTATTAAAAAGTGGAATGGGTTGCCTGAGGTGGGATTGTGTTCCTCTCTCATTTGAAGTCTTCAGGAAAAAGTGGAATGACCACCAGTCGGACACATTATGAATATGATTATTCAGAACTGTGTTTGGTGAAGTGACTATGATTGCAACACTAGATGAAGGAAAAATAGAAAATACAGTGAGACCCAGGGATGATAAAATAGGAAGAATCTGTTAATGAGTTTTCTTAATTGAGCAAAGTGTGTAACCAGCAGAAAAGGGGACTATGGGTGGGGTAGGTCCTTTCTCCGTCATCTACATATTGCGGAAAATTCACATGTGGCCCAAAAGCCTCTGACTTTCTGTAATTTATGCCAAGAGGTCTAAATATCCCGATAATTACCCTGCAATTTTCAAACAGCCAAGGCCTAAAATAATGAACTGGTGAGAAACCTACATATGGCCCCAGAGATGTTTAGAATCTAAAACGAATGGTTTAGATTTCTTTCCTGTTTCACTCCTTTTATGTGTTGTTTTGTTTTGTTTTCTTTGTGATACATATTTATAAGGCAACTACAAGCTTTATCCACATAGAGAACATGTTCAAATCTTTTTGCCAAATCTGGAATGCCAATTATGTGTAAAGGACTGTGCTAGGCATTGAGGGTGGGGTTCAAAAAAGCATGAAAGGCATTGCCTTATGTGCTAAGGGAACTTATAGACTCTGAGGAAGGACAAGATAAATGTATGGATAACCATGATACAAGGCAGAGTAGAATTGATTTCTGGAAAGAAATATAAATAAGGTGCTATGAGAATACAAAAGAAGTCTTGATCACATCCAGTAACAGACAAAGGAAAGGCCCTATCCTTTTTTTCTGCTCTTCTCACTCATGTGGCCACATTCAATGATCTTCAGTGATCATTATGCAGACGTTAATCCAACTTAAAAGTCTTATCTTTGTTTCCATTCACTCCATTCAGTAAACATTTATTAAGAGCCTATTCCTAACCCCCCCGCAAAAAAGTGAAATATCAGCAGGACATCTCCTCCGGGAAGTCCTGTTGCTTTGGTATCTCGAATCCAATGCGTCCGATTTAAACTCAATGCTCTCCCCGCAAAAAGCCTTTCCTTCATCCTAACTTCTTTGGTAATGATGCCATAATTCACCTGTTCAAAACATTGTTCAGTCATTTCCAACTCGTCGTGATCCCATTTTTAGGTTTTCTTGGCAAAGGTATTTGAGTGGTTTGTCATTTCCTCCTCCAGCTCATTTTATAGATAAACAACTGAGGCAAACAGGTTAAATGACTTCCCCAGGGTCATAGTTATCAAGTGTCTGAGGCTATATTTGAATTCATGAAGATGAGACTTCCTGATTTTAAGCCTAGTATTCTATCCACTGAGATGCCTAGCTACCCCTTAAAATCTTAGTTCCTGTTTTAAATCTTCCCTCATTTCCATCTCTCAGATTCAAAAATTTGTTAAATTATTTTATTATATCTCCATAATACTCTTCTCAGCAGTTCTCACTGTCAGTGGCCTAGCTTATGCCTCTGCTATTTCTTGCTTGGACTATTTTATTATCCTCCTAATGGGTCTCCCTTTTAACAGTATTTTTTTTTTGTTCTTTAATCGATCCTTCACAGTTCTGCTAAAATGATCTACCCTTTCCCCAATTGATCTTCCTAAGGCATACCATTCTTAAAAAAAAAAAAATTACTTGTTCTCTGTGTGTGTGTGTGTGTGTGTGTGTGTGTGTGTGTGTGTGTGTGACAGTCTTGTAATTTTATCAATATAGGGAGTTTCCAGTGAGGATTTTTTTCCCCTATGATTTTAGATCGACACCTGCTATTTAATTTAGATTCTTAGTTGTCTAAGGGCACTTAGAGATTAAACGACTTGCACAGCATCTAACAATGTACATGTGTCAGAGGTAGAACTTAGGTAATCTCTAGTCGAAGATAAGTTGTCCATCCACTACATGACACCACCACCCTGCCCTCTTCCTCTACCACTGATTGTATAATTTAAAAAAAAATACCTATTTATGATGGCATTCAGGGTCCTATACCATCTGGCTGCAATCTATGTTCCAGACATTATACACTACCCCTCTTCATGCATAAGAGAATTAATTAAAAGAAGTAAATTTGTCATTTTCTAGCTGATTTCCTCCATATATTTGTGCATTTCATGGAGTGTGATTCTTGCAGCTCACAATCTATCTACTGAAATTTTGCTCTGTTTCTGAGGTCTGTCCCTTGTGCGTCTCCTTGTTAAAATGCCATTTGATTTTCTCAGCTAGAAGTGATGGACAATCATCTTACACTGTATATCAAGAGAAGGTCAAATTGGGTACATGATTTAAGCATAAAGGGTAATACAATAAGCAAATTAGGAGAACAAGGAATAGCTTACCTGTCAGATCTATGGAGAAGAGAAGAATTCTGTGAAAAAAAAAGATAGAGAACATTATAAAATGCAAAATGGACAATTTTGATTACATTAAATTAAAAAGTTTTTTGCAAAAACAAAGCCAATGTAACCAAGATTAGACAGAAATCAGAAAGATGGGAAACAATTTTTATAGCCCGTGTCTCTGAGAAAGGCCTCATTTCTAAAATACATAGAGAACTGAGTTAACTTTATAAGACTACAAGTCATTCCCTAATTGATAAATGGTCAAAGGGTATGAACAGGCAGTTTTCAGATTACTGATTAGAGAAATGCAAATTAATCAATTCTAAGGTACCACCTCACACCTACCAAATTGGTTAATATGACAAAAAAAGATGGAAAATGATAAATATTGGAGAAGATGTGGAAAAATTGGAACATTAATGCATTGTTTGTAGAGTAGAGAACTGATATAACCATTCTAGAGAGCAATTTGGAACTATGCCCAAAGGGCTATGAAATTGTGCATACCCTTTGATCCAGCAATAGTACTACTCGGTCTGTATCCCAAAGAGATCATAAAAAGGGAAAAAGGACCCACATGTACAAAAATATTTACAGCAGCTATTTTATGGTGGCCAAGAATTGGAAATCAAGGGGATGCCCCTTAATTGGGGAATGGCTGAACAAGCTGTGGTATATGAATATGATGGGATATGATTGTGCTATGAGAAATGTTGAACAGATGGATTTCAGAAAAACCTGGAAAGATTTATATGAACTGATGTTGAGTGAAGTGAGCAGAACAGGAGAACATTGTTCACAGTAACAGCAACATTGTGCGATGATAAACTTTGATAGACTTGGCTCTTCACAGCAATATGATGATCTAAAACAATTCCAAATGACTTCTGATAGAAAGTGTTCTCCACATCCAGGGAAAGAACTTTGGAGTCAGAATGCAGATCGAAGCATACTATTTGTTCTCTTTCTCTGTAGTTGTTTTGTTTTGTTTCTTCTTTCTCATGGTTCCTGCCATTAGTTCTAATTCTTTTTTACAACATGACTAATGTGAAAATATGTTTAATATGACTGTACGTATAGTCTGTATCAGATTGCTTGCTGTCTTTGGAAGAGGCAAAGGAAGGAAGGCAGAAAAAAAATTCAAAATCTTTTAAAAGTCAATGTTGAAAATTATCTTTACCTGTAATTGGAAAAAAAAACTATTAAGTGGGAAAAAAAAGAAGTGATAGAAAGAACATGATAGGCATATCTTACTTATATTTGGACAACAGATTGCATTAGAGAAATGCAAATTAAAATTATCACAACCTCATGAACAAGGCATAAGGATTAAGGCCAAAAAAGTTAAAAAAAAAACCACCTGACTAAAAGTATGTAGGGGAAAACAAAACTGTCTCCTCTCACTATCTCCAGTTCCTTGCTTCTCACTCAATATTAAGCTTTTGTAATTTGCTTTTCACTTCATCACTCAACTGAAATTGCTCTTTCCAACGTTACCAAAGTCCTTTTAATAACATAGTATGACTATCTTTTTTTTTTCAGTTTTCATCTTTCTTGACCTCTCTATAGCATTTAACACTGTTGGCTATCATCCACGAAGACACTGACCTCTCTCTGGATTTTTGTGATACTTTTCACTTGACTCTCCTCATATCTTTCTGGCAACTCCTTCTTAGTATTCTTTTTTGGATCATCATCTATAATTTGTCCCTTTACCCTGAGTGTGCCCAACGGGTTTGGACTGGGCCTTCTTTTTTCTCTATATTCTTTCTCTTGGTGATCTTATCTCCCACAGGCTTAAACTTTATGCAGATGACTCCCAAAACTTTTAGTTTAGCCCTATTCTTTCTCCTTAACTCAGGTTTGACATCATTGACCACCTATTAGACATTTCAAACTGAATCTCTGGAAGAAATCTCAAATTCAACATGTGCAAAATGAAACTCACTCTCTTTCCCCCTGAATGTAACCTATTCCTAACATTTCTCCTTCTTTTGAAGGCACCATTATCCTCCTAGTTAACCAATTTTACAACATTGTAATTATTAGCAACTCATCCCACATATCTAGTGAATATCTAAGTTTTATCATTAATACCTCCACAGTATCTCTTCCATCAATCTCATTCTCTACTCACATCATATCCAGCACTCTAGTCCGAACCCTTATAACCTTTTGCCTGGACTATTATAATAGTCTTCCAATTTGTCTCCCTACCTCAAGTTTTTCCCTTCTTCAATCCATTTCCAATCTTATTATGCATTGCTTCCTTGTCCAGCTAAACTGACATTTTTACTGTTCTTCAAACATGATATTCCATTACTCATATCTGTGCATTTTCCCTGGCTGTTCTCCATACTCTGAATGCATTGCCTCCTTAACTCTATCTCTTAGAATACCAAGTTGTTGTTTTTTTACATCTCATTTTAGTTACACGTTCTATATGTGGCCTTTTCTGATCATTCCTCATGTTATTTGCCTGCCTGAAAGGTTATCTTATATTTATGAATGTGTTTATGACATGCATATACATATAGATAGAGATACACACATGCAAATTTTTATTTATTTTACTAAACATTTCCCAATTACATGTAAAAAAAATTGATAATCTTTTATTTTAACTTTTGAATTCCTAGTTATCTCTCTTCCCTCCCCCTCCCCCCCCCGAAAAGGCAAGCACTTATAGTTTGATGATACATGTGAGGTCATGCAAAATATATTTTTATATTAGCAATGTTGTGAAATAAAACAAACAAAATAAAACAATAAACATAAACCAAGTAAAAGTTTAAGAAAATAAAAAAATATGCTTCAATCTGTGTTCAGAGCTCATCAGTTTTCTTTAAGGAGAACAAAGCAAAAGCAAAAATAATACCTAATTAAAAGATAAGCAGAGAAAGTACATCTTACTAAAAGGAATCATAGACAATGAAGTAATATCAATACTAAACATACCTGCACCAAAAGTCATAACAACCGAATTCTTAAAGGAAAAGTTAAATGAATTATAGGAGGAAATAGAGAATAAAGCTATACTAGTGAGGGAAGTCAATGAGATTAATAGAATCTTAGAAAAGTTAGATATAATAGACTTCTGGAGAAAAACAAATGGGAATAGGAGGGAGTATACTTTTCTCAGCTGTATATGGAAAAATGCACGAAAAAAATGACCATGTATTAGGGCATAAAAACCTTACAAAGAAATGCAGAAAAGCAAAAATATTAAATGTACCCTTTTCAGATGATAAATGCAATAAAAATTGCATTTAATAAAGGGCCATGGAATCATAGATTAAAAGTTAATTTGAAACTAAATAGTCTAATTCTAGAGAATGAGAGGGTCAAAGAACCCATCATAGAAACCATCAATAATTTCATTAAAGAGAATGACAAGAGTGAGACAACATTCCAAAATTTGTGAGTTGTAGCCAAAGCAGTACATAGGGAAATATATATATGTCTAAATGTGTACAACAATGAAAGAGAGAAAGAACAGTAGCAATAAATTGGACATGCAACTAAAAAAAAACTAGAAAAAGAAGAAATTAAAAATCCCTAGTTGAACACCAAAATGGAACTTCTAAAAATCAAAAGAGAAATTAATAAAATTGAAAGTAAAAAAAAAATTAAAAATAAAAGTAGGAGTTGATTTCATGAAGAAATAGACAAACCATTACTTAATTTGATTTTAAAAAAAGAAAGAAGAAAACAGAATTACTAGTGTCAAAAATTAAAGGGTGAGTGTACCACTAATGAAGATGAAATTAAAGCAATTATTAGGAGTTATTTTGCCCAATTATATACCACTAAAACTAGCAAAGTGAAATGGATGAAATTTTACAAAAATATAAACTGCACAGATTAACAGAAGAGGTAATAGAATACTTGAATAACTTAATCTCAGAAAAAGAAATTGAACAAGCCATATATGAACTCCCTAAGAAAAAAATCTCAGGACCAGATGAACAGATACAGTTCAGCTCCTAACCGTTGCTATGAGGATCAGTACCCAGGAGCAGGATCTCTGAATCAAACATACATTGGTTTTGGTTTGTTCTCTTGTTTTATAACTAAACACCTTGCTTCTGAGGATCAGGTAGAGAAGTGACTAGTATCATAAATATGCAATTTGGTGTTCTGCTCTTCAAATATCTCTCTTATATACATGATTCAAGATGAAGAACATGTATAGGGGATAACCAAACTAGCACATTCATTACCATCATTCAGACATACAGAGTGGTATAAGATATATGGGGGATAGGAGATCACATGGCCCCTTATCAGTATTGAATTGTTTTTATTAAGCAGTAATTCCCAGAAACATCAGCCTAAACATTCTTTAACCTAATGAATCAAAGGCTTTCCTTGGTTAGCTGAATTTTTTAGTCAGATTTTTAATGTAAAGTCATAAGTATTTGTAACCAATGTATATACTATAGACACAGTGAATATGACTTCTCAGTTAAAATTGTAGCTGTACCTTTATATACACCAATTTATTCTTCGGGCAATAAAGCAGGTAAGTACAACTAAGCAAACCCTTTGTTTTTCTGCTGTGCTTAAGCATGTTTTAGACATCAAACATGCCTATCATGCTCATGCGAATTGAACTATAGAGATGAAGAATAGCCTTTTGGGGAAGGGAATGTGTTTAAAAGAAACCGCTAAGAAGTGGCTGTGCTTTAACCTGTCAGACAACAGATTTCATATTCATTTCCAACAGATGGTCTTTATCTGGGCACTAGACTGCACTCCATGCTGCCTGTGGGGCTGAGATAGGCTGCCTAGAAGTAGGTTGGGAAACTCCATGGGAACAGCATTCTTCTTAATATACATACCCATGCTTCTCCTTCTGCAAACAGAGGGGATATACCAAATGGATTAAAATATATTATGAGCCAGGTATGAAACGATTGGTCAACATGATTTAGATAAGAGAATCAGGCTCTGAATTGGATTTAGGTATTCCATGTTAACTTGTGGCAGTCGGGACTGGGCTGGTGGTAGTGTAATTTCTAGGTTGCCCGAAGAATATCCAAAAAAACTCCCTTAAAAATACATCTTCCCATAAATATGTCAACCTAGAAATTTCATAAGCTTAAATGACTCCTTTTTTTTTTCTAGGCAAATGTTAAGACCCTTAAGAAAGGTAACATTCAACCAGCAAAGATTTATCAAGTGTGTTCTGGGTCTTTCACTAGGCATGGCACATTAAACCTCATCAACCATTCTCAGTAAAGTATCAAGTGAGTTGATTCTTCCCCAAGAGCATATATAAGAGCACTACTGAGTTAGTAAGCGTCTGAGACCAGTTTGGAATTCAGATTTTCCTGACTCCAGTTCCAGTGCTATATCTACCTATCTGCTTCTAACATATGTGTGTATATAATATGCATATACATATATGCACATAAAGTATATGTATACATACTTATGTGTGGAAGTACATACACACAATCTGTGTACATACATACATGTACACATATATCCATACAGACATGTAGGCATATAATATATATATATATATATATATATATATATATATATATATATATATATACACCTATGTTATATATAAATTATCTATAAGGTAATATGTTTAGCACTTTGAAGACACCTTAGAAGTCATCAAATCCAAACTTCTTATTTTGGAGAAGAGGGAACTGAGGTACAGAGAGTCATGGGATCATAGGATCATGTGTCAGTGAATTCCATAGAACTCAATGGGAACTTAGAGATCATCTAGTCCAGGGGTGGGGAACTGCAGACTTGAGGCTACATGTGACCTTTTAGGTCTTTGGGTATTGCCTATTGACTGAGTCCAAGTCTTACAGAACAAAGCCTTAAAATTAAGGAATTTGTTCTGTGAGTTTGGATTCAAAGAGTCACACTTGAGGACCCAGAGAGCCATACGTGGCCTTGAGGCCAGATTACCCACTCCTGATCTAGTTTAAGCATCTTTCATTTCACAAGGTTTCATCTAATTCAAACACCTATTACTATTGTTATCCTTTCTAGAACTACATCAAATAACAGTGGGTGAAAGAGTCATCCATGTTGACTGTGTATTAATTGGGAAGGCTCCTAGTGCATTCACATAGAATGTGATGTTTGCTTTTCACTTTGAATACATTTTTAATGCCATTTCAAAAAGGTCCCTCTATTCCTCTACCATACATGGCTTTTACTATAAATGCTTGCTATATTTTGTCAGTCTTTTCCTGCATTAGATAATCAAATAGTTTGTGATGATTGTTTTAATATCATTAATTATTTTAATTTCCTAAGGTTGAACCATCTTGCATCCTCAGTATAAATTCAATTTGATTATAATGAATAATTTCCTGGATAACTTACTATGTAGTTTATTTGATAAGATTTTACTGTAAGTTTTTAAATCTCTGTTCATTAACTATGTTGGTCTATAGTTCTCTTTTGCTTTGCTCTTTCATGGTTTTACTTTTAGGACTATATTTGTCTTATTAAAAAGGTTTTATAGAGTCCTGCCTTTCTTAAGATTTTAGAATAATGTGTAGTATAGGTACTAACAGTTATTTAAAAGTTTGTTAGAATCTTCTTGCAAATTTAAGGACTGGGAGTTCCTCTACCTTTCACCTCCCTCTGGCATGTCCTTAACATCTAATTTTATTTTGTTTTAGGATATCTGGTTAAGATCTCTATTTAGTGTTCTGTTAGTTTTTCGACAAGCATTTGTTAAAGTTTTCTGGGCCCTGGGAACATGAAGAAAAAAATTTAATCACTCCCTGTCTTCAATGAGCTTACATTCTCCTGGGATGAAGCATGTGATCTTTTGAAATAGTTCTATCTTGAAAGGACCCCTATAGTCTAAATTAACCAACAAAACATGTATTAAGTGCCTATTAATTTCTGGGAATCACATTAGACACTGGGGATTCAAACACAAAAACAAAACAAACTCTGCCCTCAAGAAAATTATAAAAGGGAGACATGTATAGAATATGGGCATATTAAAACAAATATAAATAATATGTAAAGTAACCTTGGAGAAGATGGTACCAGCAACTGAAGAAGAGAAGAAAAGTAGAATGAGAAATAAATGCACTGTGTTACGAATATAGATAAAATTTCTACTTTGAAATGTCATACTCAAATTATTGCTCAGAGTATTATGCCCAAAAGGTCTAGGTTAGAAGAATTATATATATATATATACATATATGATTTTAATCTAAAATTCCCTTCAAAAAAAAAATATATATATATATATATGTAATTTTAATCTAAAATTCCCTCATGCCCCTGCATCACCAATATCTTATCCTCTATCGAGTTTACTTAGAATTGCTTTATTGGGGTAATTCTCAACTACGCACACAGACTCCCTAGCAGCAACGTCATCTAACATTAAGTGCTAATTCAACTTGATGGAAATGAAGATTAAATAAAGACAATATATTAAAGGAAAATGCATATGTACATACACAAGTGAACACTCACACATATGCGCAAGAACACATACATAATGTGTCCAACATACTGAAGGGGAAAAAAAGTCCTAAAGGACAGCAGGGACCAGAAAGGAAGGAATCTTTAGTTGGCACTTATAAGAAATAAAACAAAACATGTATATTTTATAACCTCATCCTAACATTGCTAAGGAAAGCAGAAAATTAAACAATTCCCCACAGATGGAGTCTGTCTGATAATACTAGTTTAATAATTTAAAACAAATCTTTTCTATTTCTTTCCTTCTTTCTTTTTTCTTCTCTCTCTCTCTGTCTCTGTCTCTCTCTCTCTCTCTCTCTCTCTCTCTCTCTCTCTCTCTCTCTCTTTCTCTCTCTCTCCCTGTTTCTTCCTACCTTCCTTTTTCTCTTTTGCCTTGTTTTATCTCTTTGTATATGCTCTGTTATACCCTCTTTTGCTCAGGAAATTCAAGAAAGAGAGAAGAAATAATTACATGGAAACTATTTGGTTAGATTATCAACCTCCACTGGATTTTGAGATGCTTGGTTTCAATTCTTTCATCATCATATCCTCTATCTGAACTCCATGAGATACTATCAGTATACTTAGTTTAACATTCAAACAGAGCAACCCTTCTGAAAATGCCCAGGAAAGAAAAGGAGTGGGAAATTTTGCAAAATTTTCCAGAATAAATACCCCAATTTATTTGGTTTTAAATTCTGTCATTTTCTGGATCACTTGCAAAACTGGGCACCTAAATGTAAATTTTTCACACACGAAACTTTATGCACACAAATCCTATTATTGAAGAATGAGATCTATGCAACCCATTTAAAATAAAAATGTGACCCCTATGGCCTGAACTGAATTTTGTCATGTGAATTTTAGCCACATGAAAAGGACTACTGTTGTCCCTGCCCCCAAATTCTGACAGCCAGCTTTTAATCTCTTTGACAATCAAATGGTTTGCTATTAATGTAAGCCATTCTCCTCAAGATTGCTACTATGAATAATGGGTTACAATAACATATAACTCGTGACATTTTTACAAATATTTTTTCTTTTGATCTAATATTTGATAATACTTATCTTTACCGTACTCAAGTCTGGCACACACATGTAGGACTCAAAATTTTTGAAATCAACAGAAAGCTATGCTCTGTAGATCTTAACCTAAGTTATTATTTCACTTGTCACAATGCTATATGCAGACTTTAAAGTTCTGCATATAATTGCTTTTCACAAAGCAGGTAATATTGTGAACACTAATTTCTAAGACAGGACATATAGATTCTGGGGTTCCTTTCTAGGACTGTACTGGATCTGGTGGGAGACTTTAGGAAAGTCATTTTGCCTGTCATGCATCTGTAAAATGAAATTACCTCCTACCTCACCTGCCTTCAAAAAAAAAAAGATCCTTCCTAGCTGTGCTTTTCAGAAGAAAATCTCATATAGACAGATAGACATAAAACATATGCAAACTCTCTTTTTGATGAATATAATTTTCTCATATGGTTCTGTCGAGGAATGAAATTTTATGCCCTAGTAGATGTTCCATTGTAACTATATTTTACCGCTTGTTTTAGATAAATTCTATTAAACAAAGACTCCTGCAAAACCCATGTGTTAACAGGATCATAATTTTAGCGATAGAAAGGTTCTCAAAGGTCATCTAATCTAGCTTTCTCATTTTACAAATGAGGAAACAGAGGCCCAGTGCATTTAAATGGTGCACCTAATATCACTCAGGTAACGAGGGACAAGTCTAGGATTCAGAGCCAGGCCCTGTGGGTTTCTATTTATTTCTTGTATGTGCTTCCTTCTCTCCTCTGATTCAACCACTACTCTGGTGTGGGCCCTTATCATATCACTCCTGAACTATTGCTACAACTTTTTGTTTGGTTTCCATGCTTTAAATCTCTTCCCATTCTAGTCTACCCTCCACTCAGCTGCCAGATTGATCTTCCTAAAGTGCAGATCTGACCATGTCATTTCTATTCAGTAAAAGTCAATGGCTCCCTATCACTTCTAGGATGGAAGAAAAAATTCTCTGTTTGATCAAAGTCCTTCAAAACTTGGTCCCCTCCTACGTTTGGAGTCATCTTACAGCTTGTTCCTTCTAATTTACACTGAGATCCAGGGATATTGGCCCCTTACTGCTGTTCCTCGAATGAGATACTCCATCTCTCTACTGTATGCATTTTCACCAGCACCTGTAATTCCTGTAATATATTCCTCTTCTTTTCTCTATTTCCTGACTTCCCTGGCTTTCTTCAAGTGGCAAATGCAATCCCACCTCCTACAGAGGCCTCTAACAAACCCATTTAATGTTAGTGCCTTCTCTCTGTTATTCTCTCCAATTTATCATATATATATATATATATATATATATATACACACACACATATATGATATCTAGGTAGATAGGTATAGTTTGTACAAAGTTGCTGTTACGTTGTCCCTCCCACTGGACTCTGACTTCCTTGAGATCAGAGACTGTCTTTAGCACAGTGCCTTGCACATGGTAGACACTCAACAGACCCTTGTTGACCTGAGTTGAATCTGACTCCAAATCCTGAACTTTTGCCAATACTCTATGCTACTCACAAGCTTTTGTCCATGCAGCCCACAGCACAAAAGATAGTGTATTCTTGTTTTCTGGCAAGACAATTGGGGGTTAAGTGACTTGCCCAGGGTCACACAGCTACTAAGTGTCAAGTGTTTGGTCTGAGGCCAGATTTGAGCTCAGGTACTCCTGACTTCAGGGCCGGTGCTCTATCCACTGTGCCACCTAGCTGCCCCCTAGATAGTGTATTCTTCATTTCAACGTTTATGCTTTCCACAATAATTATATCTCATGTGATGGGAGTACAGGTTAGATGGAATGAACATGAAAAAGGGCAGATTAACATTTCTGACAAGGGCCATAGAGGTGTCCTATTAGAAGATTGGTTTGAGGATGGAGGGGACAAGTAGGTAACATGCAGTATGTTTAGTAAAAGAGGCAAGGTTAAATGGACAGATAGCCAAAGATTTATTGAATTCAGAATAACTTCAAACTGATGCATGATCTTATCACTTAACACTTAACTTTTCTGGGCCTTTATTTATCGATTATAACATAAGGGGTGGGGGGCAGAGTGCTTTTTTAGCTACTTCACCCCCACCACACTTCACTGAAGTGACCATGGTGTCTGGAAGGTTGTGCTAACATTCCCCAAGCTTCAGCAGGTCCTATCAAGCTGGAGATGCTTTGGAATACCGGCCTGGTGATAGACTGTGTGTTTATATGTTAGAGGCCAACTTCTAAAAATTGAAAGAGGCTCACCAGCAGGATACGACAGATTACAAATGAAATAAAAACGTTTTTATTTTACTGGTCATGTCAATTCACAAAGACAAGCTAGAAAAATGCAGAGGAGTAGTAATCTGCATCTGTGAAGGGAATGTCATCCCCATTCAGGAAATTAAGGCTTTGTCATGGTATGGTGGTGAATGCAGCAAAATCAGATACTAAATGTGAAAGCACTATGTGAGAAATGAAATCATTATATATCTAAGTTATTATCATAAGAATCCATACTTACCTAGCTCTTGAAGACATCTGGACTAGAAATAAGGTATTCCTCAGCCCAATACCAAAACCATAAACCACAGGTGTGCATATACCAAAACACTGGGCATTAGGCCTCTCCCCTCAGGAAAATATAAACACATACATAAAAACACACATACATGTGTATGTATATGCTATAAACACAATAATATATACGATATGTATGATACAATATAATATAATCACTGTGTATAGATACAGATCCAGATAGAGATAACTATAGAGCCTCTAAATTGTTGTCCATATTTTCATTCTTTTCTCTTTATTATTCATCATTCATATTTCTGTAAAAGCAGTTGTTCAGCCACATATATTTGTGCATGTGCATATAAACACATATGCACATATGCATACTATACGTAATATACATAAATAGTCTATACTCTATCCCTATTTCTATATTTTACCTATAACATCTTTGTGTGTAGGTATGTTTGCATGTATGTATGTATGTAGCTCTTTCTCTTTTTCTCAATCCCTATTGGGTGTGTGTGTGTGTGTGTGTTTCAGCAAAGAAAACCTATCTGAAGAGAAAGGGTCAGTGACATGTACAGAGCTTGGATCTGATGTATTGCCATACCCTGAAAGACCTCATGGTCTTTCTGTCATCCCCAATGTCACTTCTGGTACTAATCTTAAAGGTGGCTTCTGAAAATCAGTGGAGAAAACATGGGAGCTCATTTTCTTAAACATTAGAAGTATTTCTTTTGAGAAACTTATAAGATACTACAGACCAGAGTCACTCTGAAGTTTGTTAATGACAAGTTTTGGTTTTCCAGTGTTTGGGATCATTCAAAACATTTAGTCAAGTGGAGAATAACAGATGTTTAACAACAGTCATTTTGACATCAAAGTTGTCAATCAGATCTCGTCATATACATCTGGGTGGTAGATTATTGATGAAATCATACTCATTAATTTGATTTAAAAAAGAAAGAATAAAAACAAATTTCTAGTATCAAAATTGAAAAAGGTGAATGTACCACAAATGAAGATGAAATTAGAGCAATTATTAGGAGTTATTTTCACCAATTGGATGCCAGCAAAACTGATAATCTAAGTGAAATAGGCGAATATTTATAAAAATATAAACTGCCCAGATTAACAGAAGAGGAAAAAGAATATTTAAATAAATCTATTTTAGAAAAAGAAATTGAATAAGCCTTCAATGAACTCCCTAAGAAAAAGCCCCAGGACAAGTTGGATTTAAAAGCAAATTCTACCAAATATTTAAGGAACAATTAATTCAACAATATTTAAAAAAATTGAAAAATAGGTAAAGGAGTCCTACAAAATTCCTTTTACAACACAAATATGGTTTTGCTACTTAAAGCAGGGAGGAGAAAGAGAGAGAGAAAGAGAGAAAGAGAGAGAGAGAGAGAGAGAGAGAGAAAGGAAAGCCAATTTCCTCAATGATATTGATGCAAAAAAAAACTAATTAAAATACTAGCGAGGAGATTACAGCAATTTGTCACAAAGATCACATACTATGACCAGGGACTAGGTAGGATTTGTACCTGGAAGGCAGGGCTGGTTCAATAGTAGATATACTGTAAGCATAATTGGCCATCTAAGTAACAAAAAAGCAAAAATAATATGATTATATCAATCAATACAGGAAAAGCCTTTGACAAAATACAAAACTCATGACTATTAAAAACATGAGAAAGTGTAGGAATAAATAGAGTCTGTCATAAAATGATAAATAGTATCTATCTAAAATCAAGAGCAAGCATTATCTGTAATGGGTATAAACTTGATGCCTTCCCAGTACGATCAGGAGTGAAACAAGGATGTCCATTATCACCACTACTATTCAATATTGTATTAGAAATGCTAGCTATAGCAATAAGACAAGAAAAAATGAAGAAATAAAGATGGACAATGAAGAAACAAAACTATCACTCTTTGAAGATGAGATGATGATACACTTAAAAAAACCATAGAGAAATGAATTAAAAAAAACTTATTGAAATGGTTAACAACTTCAGCAAAGTTGCAAGATATAAAATAAATCCACAGAAATCATCAGCGTTTCTATATATTATCAAAAAAACTTAACAGCAATAGATAGATAAGTTCCATTTAAAATAACTGCAGACAATACAAAATATTTGGGAGTCTCCCTGCCAAGATAAATCCAAACATTACACGAACACATTTATAAAATACTTTTTACACAGATGAAGACAGTCTTAAGTGATTGGAGAAATATTAATTGCTAATGGTTAGGCTGAGCCAATATAACAAAAATGATTTTCTATCTGAGTTAACTACTTATTTAATGCCAGACCAATCAAATTACCAAAAAATTATTTTATAGAGTTAGAAAAAATAATACCAAAATGCATCTGGAGGAACAAAAGTTCAAGAATACCAAGCGAACCATTGGGAAAAAAATGTTAAAGACAGGGTCCTAGCAGCTCCAGATTTCAAAGTATATTATAAAATGTAAGCATCAAAACAATCTGGATTAGACAACAGAGTGGATAAAAACAGAGTGGTAGATTGGTGAATAGACTGAATACATAGTACATAGTAGTAAGTGACCACAGTAATTTAGTGTTTGAGAAATTTAAAGGTCCAAGCTTTTAGGGTAAGAACCCAATATTTGACAAAAATTATTGGGAAACTAGAAAGCAGTTTGGCAGAAACTAGACACAGACCAGCATCTCACACTATATACCAGGATGAAGTCAAAATAGTTAAATGACTTAGGCATAAATGGTGACATCATAAGAAAATTAGGGGAGCATGGAAAAATATACCTGTCAGATCTATGGATAAAAACAAAGTTTATTACCAACCAAGAGACAGAAAGGATCAGAGGAAGTAAAATAGAAAATTTAGATTACATGAAATTTAAAAAAAGCTTTTGCACAAACTAAAGTAATACAGTTAAAATCAGAAGGAAAACAGGAAACTGTAGGGGAGGGACAGATTTACAACACATTTCTCTGATAAAGGCCTCATTTCTAAAATATATAGGGAACTGAACCAAGCTTATGAAACATAAGAACCATTCTCCAGTTGATAAATGGTTAAAGAATATGAAGAGGCTGTTTTCAGAAGAAGAAATCAAAGCTATCAATAATCACATAAAAAATGTTCTAAATCACTATTGATTAGAGAAATGCAAATTAAAACAACTCTGAGATACCACCTCAAGCCTATCAGATTGGCTAACATGGCAGAAAAGGACAATGACAAAGGCTGGAGGGTATGTGGAAAAATTAGGACACTAATGCATTGTTGTTAGAGTTGTGAACTAGTACAAACATTCTGGAGAACAATTTGGAGATATATCCAAAATGCTATAAAATTGCATGCCCTTTCACCCATAAATACCACTACTGAATCTCTATCCAAAGAGATCAAAGAAAAGGGAAACAGACCTATTTTTACAAATGTGTGTGTGTGTATACATATATACATATATATACATATATATATATATATATATACATATATATATATATATACATATATATATATATATACATATATATATATATATATATAAAATCTTTTTTGGCGCAAAGAATTGGAAATCAAGAAGATATCCATCAATTGAAGAGTAACTGAACAAGTTATGGCATACGATTGTGATGAATGAATGAATGAATGAATGAATGAAAAAATATTATGCTATGAGAAATGACCTGCAGGATGGTTTCAGAAAAATCTGGGAAGATTTATATGAACTGTTGCAAAGTGAAGTGAGGAGGACCAGGAGATCGTTATAAACACTAAAAGCAATGTTGTAAGGACAATCAGCTTTAAAAGACTTAGCTATTGTCGTCAAAATATTGATCCAAGACAATTCCAAAGGACTCATGATGAAAAATGCTATCCACCTCCAGAGAGAAAACTGATGAATTCTGAATGAATATTGAAGTATACATTTTTACTTTTTTTTTCACCTGTTTTCTTTTGCAACATAGCTAATATTGAAATATTTTGCACGACTTCACATGTATAATCAATATCAAATTGCTTGCCTTCACAAAGGGGAGAAGGGCAAGAGGGAAGAAGTGAATTTGAAACTTAAAATTATACATATTATATATAATATATAATATATATGTATATATATGTGTACATTTCTACATGTAATTTGGAAATATTTATTCAAAATGAACAAAAATACATTTAAAAATAAATTATACTCCTGAATCTCCTCCTTTTTTTCTTCCATTGATTGCTGTGATATTTCATGATGTTTCTGAATGACACCTAAATAGCACGTTTCTCTGTGTGGAATAGAGATTTGTTTATTTTTCTGATAGGCCTCTGTGAAACTGCAGTTCTTTAAGCTCACTGGGAAAGTGAAATAAATTTTCCCCTTTTCACTATGTGACTGATCAAACTAAGATCTCCCTGAGTTTTCCTTCCAATGTAGGGTTCCTATGAACCTGAAAATTCAAAAATAACCTTCCATGAAGCCTGCCAAATTCTATCTCCTTGTGACTGAAGCCATCACTTCCTCCCTTGATGCCATGAGCCTTGACTTTTTGCCTTTCTTTTTCTTTCTTTTCTTCCTTCCTTCCTTTCTTTCTTTCTTTCTTTCTTTCTTTCTTTCTTTCTTTCTTTCTTTCTTTCTTTCTTTCTTCTTCCTTCCTTCCTTCCTTCCTTCCTTCTTCCTTCTTTCTTTCTTTCTTTCTTTCTTTCTTTCTTTCTTTCTTCTCCTCCTTCCTTCCTTCTTCCTTCTTCCTTCCTTCCTTCCTTCTTTTCTTCTTTCTTTCTTTCTTTCTTTCTTTCTTTCTTTCTTTCTTTCTTTCTTTCTTTCTTTCTTTCTTTCTTCTTTCTTCCTTCCTTCCTTCCTTCTTCTTCCTTCTTCTTCCTTCCTTTCTTTCTTCTTCTTCTTTCTTTCTTTCTTTCTTTCTTTCTTTCTTTCTTTCTTTCTTTCTTTCTTTCTTTCTTTCTTTCTCTTTCTTTTTTTGTCATTGGGTTACCATTATCCAAAAGGGTAATATGCCTAGTGGTTCTCAGAGGAGACCTGGAGAGAGAGAGAGAGAGAGAGAGAGAGAGAGAGAGAGAGAGAGAGACTTAGTTTAACATATAAATACATATTTTAGGTTACTTTGTGTGTTCACTTGAGCCAAATGGATATATGTTAAATATGAGTAGATATCATCCAATATGAACTCCCATGTAAATTTTTTATGACATAAAAAAACTCCTGTCATATAAATATATGAATTTTAAAATATATAAAGAGAGAGGAACAGTTCAGGTGCTAACTTTTGCAGGAGGGCTTTTTCTGACCCTCCGCTAATTATTAGTGCTTTTCACCCTACCTACCAAAATATACTCTGTAGTGTACATATCATATATCTGTGTACTTATGAGTATTATTCCTCCCAGAAGAATAGAAACTTTATGAAGGCAGGGACTGTTCCATCTTTTTCTTTCCCCAACACCTAGCACAGATCCTGATGTATAACAATAATATTGACATTAATACTAATACGGCAGCTAAGTAGTACAGTGGTTACAGTTCTGGACCTGGAGTCAGGAAGACTCACCTTCATGAGTTTAAATCCAGTCTCAGACACTTCCTAGCTATGTGATCCCAGGCAAGTCACTTAACTCTGCTTGCCTCAGTTTCCTCCCTTGTAAAATGAGCTGGAGAAAGAAAGGGCAAACCACTGAAGTTTCTTTGCCAAGAAAATCCCAAAAGGGGTCATGAAGAGTCAGACACAATTGAAAAAAAGAACTTGCTTTGCAAAGCACTTCACACACACACACACACACACACACACACACACACACACACTTTAAAACTCCCAAAACAAACAAAAATTCTAGTTACTTCTCACAACAACCCTATGAGCTAGTGGACTTCAATAAATGCTTACTGAATTGAATTGTATGAATCAGGTCTCAGTAGTTTTCTCTCCCTTCAGAAATCACCCATCAGTTTGCTTACTGGCTTGCTTGCTTGTTTGTTTTAAATTTGAGTAGATGTGGTGAAAATGCAGCCTCTCTCAACTGTGATTTCATTACAGCTTTGCATATCATCATTCTTTCTTGCCTTAGTCTTTAATATTTTAAAGATTTACTCCAGCTGTTACTACTCCTCCAAAAAACAAACTTTTTTTAAAGTTCTCCTAGAAAAACAAAAGCACAACACACACAAACAAAAGAGAAAGAAAATACTGTAACTGTTCCCAGAGCATCCCTCTTTGCTACTTTGCATGTTGGGATGTGTGAGGTCATCTGGAGAACTGAGCACCTAAATTTAAATTTCCAATGCACGAGGGTTTATGCGCACAAATCCTAATGGGATTTGTGTGTGTATCTAAAGTGCCCCATTTGGAGAATTCACCCCCTGCTAACCCAGATTCAATGTGTCCCATGAATGCAAATCTAAATGAATGGTCTCACTGTTGGCTTCCTCCTTACTCCTCCCTCATAGGATCACACCATGAATTGGAAGGGATGCTGGCAACCGTATCTGTTGATGTCTCTGGCCAAGACTGTAGAGAAATAACATCTATATTGCCTCTTTCGAGTCTTAGAAAACTGGCTTCAAGTCTTCTTAAGAGGGGTTTTCTTAATTCCCTTAGAAACAAAAGTAGCATGAAGCTTGAAAGCATTAGTACTTACTGTTTGTTGAGTCCTGCTGAAGGTTCCTTGGTTTGTGTCACAGGTAAATGGGACAGCCGCGCAGTGATTGTGTAGCTAAGCTTCTCTCGTTTTGGAGGCACAGGGTAGAAGGTCTCCATCTATAACTGGTACAGATTTCTAAGCTTATAAAACCTGATGCATGTAATTTAATAGTCTCTAATATATGATGGAGAGGGGAGTACAGATAGAGCTTAAAGTCAAGAAGATCTGGGTTCAGCAATTGATACTGAAACACACTGTGTATATGATAGCTAATCCCTTGACCCCTTAGCACCATGTGGAACTCTCTAAGACTGCCAATTATAGGCTAAATGCATATCTGCATTGTTGGAGGGAATTTACATACAGGGAGCCCTTCTGAGGGGGAAAGGTAATCTCTAATCCATTTAGTCATGTAATATTGTGTATTAGAGTTATTTATAAATATAAATATTAAAATAATTATTCTGGCCCACTAAGTAGATTTTCTGGTGAACTTTTGGGTGGATAAGAACAAGTGACATACGTGATGAGAACATATGAAGTTGAGGTCTACACCACTGGAGGGAGTTATAGATAGACCCACTGAAATGGTGAAGCCTAGCCATTGCTGTTGGTGTCTCATTACCCTCCTAAATTATGATGTCCTTAAAGGCAAGGTTATGGCTTAAATGATAGAGTACTAGATTAGGACTTGGGAAGATCTTGTTTAAAACCTGCCTCTGACATTTACTGATTTGGATGCCATCAGTAAGAAAAGGACAACATAAAGTTAAAGAACAATGCCTATAAGTAGTCAAATCTAGGCGGAGTAAAATCCTCTATCTTTTTTTTTTTTAGTAAGATTGGGATCCTTAGGCACCAGGAAGTTAAAGACAATTCAGTGTCACCCTAGCAGGCTTTGGTCATAGAGACTTTGGCTGATTACAGCTTCGGGAGCAACATTAGACATGTGCTTTTAAGATCAGAAGCTAATCGTTCCCTCTCCAAGGCAAAGCAGGCCAGAAATTTGAAGATAAGAATGGTGCTGGAAAGAGAATTTTGCCTTTAGTTGCAACACTGAGTCTGCTGAGCAAGGAAATTAGTCTCAGAGGTGATATAATAATATTCTGTCATTTTCTACCAGTGCTGAGGGTTATTAATCACCCAGTATTTTGCAAATGAATGCTCAAAATTAAATAACTTAATGAACAATCCACAAAGTAAAATGTACCTCTTGGATGCTCTTTTGAGAAAAGCAAACAAACAAAGCAATCCATTTCATTATCGTTGGCTCATCATAGACTTAGAGCTCATCTTAGATCTTAAAACCATTTAGTCCAATGTCTCATTTTTCAGAAGAGAAAAGTAAAGCTTAATGTCATCTCACTAAAGAGCCAGGCTACCCTCCTACTGTACTGTGTCTCCCACTTAATAATATTTGACCTGAATAAATACAGTTCTGATTTTTTTCTCGTAGATACACATATATACACATGAATACATGCAAATACACAGAGATACACACACTATGATCACTCTGAGTTAAGCTTCTTGGTTACATGGTATCACATTAATTTGTACTCATTGAATGGATCCTTAGACCATAGTGGGACCAGTATCCATTGGCCCAAATGGCCTAAATTGGTCCAAATAACCTTTATATGGTTCTTGCATTACTGAAATTTGCACAGGTATAAAAATGTATTAAAACTGTATAATTTGGGGCAGAGCCAATATGGCAGAGTGAAAGCAGTGACTTGCTTGAGCTCTCCCCCAAACCCCTCCAAATACCTATAAAAAATGTCTCTAAACAAATTCTAAAGCAGCAGAACCCACAGAAAGACAGAGTGAAACAAATTTCCAAGCCCAAGACAACCTGGATGGTTGATCAGAAAAATGTATCACACAAGGCTTGGAGAGGAGCACAGTTCAGCATGGGTGTGTGGGCCGCAGTGAGCCTGGAGCAGAACTCAGAAAGCTGAATCTCGGGAGGCTGTGGCAGTTTCCAGACCTCTCAACCCACAAACGCCAAAGACAACTTAGAAGATCAGTGGGAAAAATCTGTTTCTGCAATGAGAGAAAGAAGCAAAGTGGTTTCAGCTCCAGTCCCCGAGCTTGCCCCAGGAGAGCAGCTGCCTCCTCAGCTTCAGGCCCACACACTGAGGGGGAATCTGGTGGCTTCTCAGAGGGGGTTTGCAGGGATCTCTTTGCCAGTGCTGAGGCAGGAATCTCTTGCTTTGCCCTTGCTTGGATCTGGGTCACAGTTCTGAGGGGCGGTCCTGGGGCGAGGAGGAGCACTGGTGTGGTGGAGCACGTAGTGGCTGTGAAGAAAAAATCCTCCTCACAGTTCCAGGACAGAAAGGAGTGCCTGTGGTCACTCATAGACCAGAGCCCAGGCCAGGAAAGAAGTAAACACCTCGCCCTTGATCATACCACCTTGGAAGAACTGAAAATTTACAGGTCCCTAGAATTACCTCTGAAAACAGCTGTACAAACCCCTGAAGCTTGGGACAGTACATTCTCCACATTGGAAGCAGACCTCTACCTTAACAAAGAGTTTATACCTCAAGTAATTGGCTGGGATCATGACCAAACCTCACAAAAAGAGTCAGACCATAGAATCTTTTTTTTTGGTAACAGAGCAGATCAAAACACACAACCAGAAGAAGACAACAAAGTCAAAGCTCCTATATCCAAAGCTTCCAAGAAAAATATGAATCAATCCCAGGCACTGGAAGAGCTCAAAAAGGATTTTGAGGAGCAAGTAAGAGAAGTAGAGGAAAAACTGGGAAGAGAGATGCAAGAAAATCATGAAAAACAAGGCAACAAACAAGTCAAGAAGTGCCTGGATATTTTTTCAGCTATTTTGGTGTTCCACAGAGCAAATGCTGACTTGTGCCAAATTAGCCTCTACCCTCAACAAAACACACTAAAGGAAAATGTGATGATTTTCTCTATATTTTGATTGGGGCAGGTATTGAGGAATTCGTTATTTGGATCTTTTAATCTTGTTTATTTTCTTGGGTGCTATAAGCTTTGTTTCAAAGAATAAATGTACTTTGATCAATGCAACTTGCTGGATAAAATATAAGATGTAATCAAAATCAAGAGTTTACATTTTGCTGGAATTACTCATTTTTCCCATTCTGTTTTTTTTAAAGGCTATATAAATAGTAACATTTTCATAGGAAAATGAAGATCCTAAAAATAAAACCATATGTCTTGTTAAGGCTAGTTCTTAAATGCAGGAAATACCAATTATGTTTGTATTTTATCTTTTTACTTCTAAAAATTTACACATGGTTTTGAATTTCAGTTTGCCAACAGCATGTGGTATCTCATTAATGTCACTTTTTCTCAGCTTCTCTTGTTATTAAAAAAAAAATCAGTATAACATTTCCTGTAAGATGATCTTTTCTTTTCAAACAGATTAATATGGTCCACAAGAGTAATGAAATTTGGAACCCTCTTTTACCTTTCTTCTCCACTTTTTTCAAGCTTAAGCAGAGCACTGGTGGGGTAGAATGCCACCCAAGCCTCATGTCTTAATCCCAATTTAGAGAATGAGCAATTGTGTTTTTCTTTTAAATACACTAAAGATGCCATCATATTGCATAGAATTATGTTAATGAGCTACGATAACCTCAGTATAAGAGCTGCCTCCACCAATGCCAAATAGCTATAAATTAGCAGATTCCTATTAGTGGTATTAATTATTATTTTGTGTTTGGAGAAATATTATATTAATTATTATTATTAGTGTTATTAATTATAGGTAGCTGAAACCCAAAGAGTTCAATCTTTTGACTATAGTTACATTGTTAGTAAATATCACAGGAAAGATTTAAATCCAAATCCTAATGACTTAATGCCTCCAGGTACGATACCCTATTCCCTCTATTGGGCTTCTCTCTCTCTCTGTCTCTGCCTTTCCTTCTCTCTCTGTGTTTCTCTGTTTCTCTGTCTCTCTGTCCCTCTGTCCCTGCTCTCTCTCTCTCTCTCTCTCTCTCTCTCTCTCTCTCTCTCTCTCTCTCTGTTCTTTCTCTGTTTCTGTCTGTGTCTGTGTCTCTCTCTTTCTCTCTTTTTTTGTCTCTGTTTCTCTTTCTGTGTTCCTCTGCATCAATACTATCTATTATTACATAAACAACTATATTTATCTTTCTATATCTATAGCTAATCTATATGTATATTTAATCCATATATCTGTCTCTTTATACCTCTGAGTCTGTCTCTACTTTTATCTCTATGTGTCTATATCTATATCATCCCCATCTACATGATATTCATATTCACATATATTTATATCTGTATCATATATTTGTATCTATATGTATCTTAGAGTCAGTTTGTATGATGGTTAGAGCACTAACCTCTGAGTCAGGGAGACCCATTTAAATTCTACCTTATTCTCTTCTTGGTTGTATGATCTTTGTTAAGTGGCTTAAATTTTGACCTCAGTTTCGTCTTCTGTGAAATGAGGATGATAACAATCTCTACCTGAAAAGGGAGTTGTGTGTGTCAGATAAGATAACACATATAATAGATCATACTGCCCTAGGACTCTACTGTGATGCTGCTAAATGTGGAGCAAGCCTTGGTTCTTGAAGACTATGCTAGGAGAGCTCTGTTTATATCTACCAGGTCCTATCCAATTGGAATGACCTCAAGTATGGGCCACATCTGTCATTAAAGATAAGCTGAGTGTGAAGAGACTCATCACTTGTAACAAATAATGACTATTGTCATATGACTTCTTAAGATATCTCTACTAGAATACTTCCCCATGTCTACTTAGTTGTACTTTCTTTTACTAAAAATATTGCATCTTTCTGAAACTTTTTCCTACTCTGGGTCGCTTTCTTAATTTAGAACCAGATTTAAGTAGGCAAAACTTTTTACATGAGTGTTAGGGTGTAGATGAACACAAATTCTTTTTTTCTTCATCTTCCAATTTCAAATACATCCTCAAGGGACATCCTCTCAGGAGTTCCCTAAAATTGCCTCATCTTTTCTCACAATTTGCCAATGAATTCATAAACAATTTTGAAATGGTTCCAAAGTTGGACTCTTGAAATAATCTCGTACATTTGTTTATAAACTAGCAACAAATTTGAACATTTAGCCAATTGCTAGCCAAGATCAAGATTCGAATCCTAACTCAGCCACTTACTACCTGGGTCATATTGGTCAGATTACTTTCCTCTCTCTTTCTTTCAGTTTCCTCATCTTTAAAATGATAGATGAGGAAACTGAAGTGGAGAGGGGGGAAATAATATGCTCAAAAGATACATATCATATATATATATATTATATATATGTATGTATGTATGTATATATATATACACATACATATATATGTGTGTGTGTAACTATATAGTGCAATTATATATAATAAATTGTATAATATAATACTGTATTATTTTTATATAATTATGCCATAATATAATAATATAATATATTATGTGTGTGTGTTGATTTCAAAGCCTAAATCTGTGTGACTTATGTGACCTCAGTTCAAATCTTGGCTCTGACACTTACAAAATGTGTGACCTTGAATGAGTTATATCCTTTCTTGGGGTTTTAGTTTTCCTGTTTTTGTTGTTTGTTTTTTAATCTGTAAAATGATGAGGTTGAATTGATGTCTTCTATTGTCCCTTCTAGCCCTAAATTTGTAATGCTATGCCTTTTATTTTTCCATCTGTTCAATGACCATGATGACTTAGGTTAGAATTAGTACATAGATCAAACATTAAAGTGTAGAAACCCTTGGCTAGAGCTGGATAGAGGCTTTGGAGTTCATTGAATCCAACCCCTGCATTTTAGGGATAGAGAAATGCATACTGTTAAGATCCAAGAAAAAAAAATAAGGAAACATTTGGTTTGGATCTTGTAAAAGTGTCTGGACAGGTTAGAGTGAAATGGATGTGTGTATAGATGGTATCTAAGAAACAGCACAGCATGGAGCCTGACAGCAGAGTTTACAAATGGAAATATGGTTAGCACTCACTTACTGCTGTGGTTCATTTCTCAAATTTTCACTTGCAACAACTATATTTAAAAGAATATAACTTTGGTGCCAAAAAAAAGGAGCCAATTTGACATCAGTGAGGAGCCGAATAGGAGAAAGGAGGGGGCCAGTGGGGTGGCCTCCCCTAGCAGTCTGCTAGACTCCAGGAGACATTAATCTTATATGTGTGTGTAATTTACTTTGAAAACTAATGGGAGCTGCTGGATAGTTTATAGTTATTCCCTCATTAGGACTCCAACTGGATAGACTGAGGAGGGGGAGGGGAGTAGCGAAAAAAGGGCCAAATGCTGCTCGTAAGACTGTTTTTCAGCTTTCTGCCTCACAAAATAGATTTGAAACTGCAGTCCTTCAGAAGAAAAGCTTCCAAGACGCCAGCCGCTCTGAGCTGGGTGAAATAAAATGGAGGTGGGAGGACAAAACCTTTCAGCACTGGGCACAGGCCATGGAAACAGATGTGGCCTCTTTGAATAGGGAAGGTTGAATGGCTGCTTTGTTCTGGCTTTTCTGTGCATACTGCTGAGGGTCTCCTCGACACAAGTCAGTCTGGCAGATGATGGTGCCTGTCTAGGACAACTTCTCCTGCCTATGGAAAGAAAGGTAGAAACCTTGCTTGTGATTGGCTGAATCCAACATGCCATCAGTTCTCACCTGTGTTTATTCAATTGTACTTTGAAATCCATTTCTGGTTGACACCTTACATTTCTGACCATTAAGATGGTGGGCACACAGAGGTCAGCAAATGAGTAATCCCTGTACAATGGCTTTCTTTCGACCTTTTCTTTCTGTGGAAAAGCTATAAAATGTTCCTAAACCATTGTTGTCTTCCCACTTTGTGTGAATTACAAGAAGGAATATTATTCAAGATTGGATAAGGGAAGGAGTTTTATTCAGTAATCACAGAAATGATATAGCATGGCATCTGAAGGGAGAAGAGTAAGTTCATAGGATCATAGTCTGTGAGCTGGAAGAAACATCAGAGGTAATGTTGTTTAAATGTCTCCTTTCACATTTGAGGAAACTGAGGACTCAGAGAAGTTAAGTGTTTTATTCAAGGTCATAAAAACAGTAAATCACTGACCCAGAATCTGAACCCAGCTCCTCCAACTCTAGACTTGGGGTACTTATACAATATTAAGATCTTTTCTGAAAACATTCTCAGGTTTGTTCTGAATGTAGAAATTATATACCATTGACACATAATTCAAAACCTTTGGATCGACTCATACGGAGCCCAATGTATTCTAACTTTTGCCAGAAAAGTACATGGTACTGGTAAAAGACTCTACACATGTCCATTGATTTATTTCATGGGGAATTGCTATTGTTGAGTACTTGTAAAAGGTCACAGATACCAGAATTTGGAAGTTTGCCCAGGTTATTTTAAATAACCCTAGGGACATGGCATTTTGTAATGCAGGAGGCCATCCTAGGTGTGTGGCAGAGGGAGGAGTGTCTGCCTTTTCCAAAATTTACTGTTACCGTTGTTATCAGTAGACTCAAGTCATCAATAGCCTCTATGGGCCAGGAGACTATAGTAAAAAGCATGGAATGGTTTTTCATAAATATATATGGGCCCATTCCACTCTTCCACAGTGATAGATTTTTGTTTCCTATGGAACAACATAAACAGGTCTCCAGAAAGCCTGCAGATTTATAACTGGGATTGCTGTTCTAACATGGTGCTAATTTCATCCCTAAAAATGGCAGATCTGCTTTGTGGAATTTCTCCAAGGAAACAAATCACACCTAAAGTAGGTATAGTAGATAGATAGAAGCAAGGCTCAATTTATTTATTTGTTTCTTATAAGAAGGCAGAGAGATATGAAACTATGGAGAGATTGGCTATCCCCTTACTTCATCTGGATGGCACTATCTCAGTAGCCGATGTTTATTTACTAAGATCAGAATGATTCAGGTCATAATGTGAGCAGCCTCTATTTCCCTCCTATATATTGTCCTCTTCTCTGGGACATGAAGGAAGTACTGTACTTTCATAGTTTATAAAATCATGCTTCAGAGCTGGTAGAGAAATTACAGATTATTGCATTTTCCCCTTCATTCTGCAGATGAAGTAACTCATCTAAGACTATGAAAAGTAGATTTGGGTAGAAAGGGCTGACTTTGACAACAACTGGGAATATATATATATACATACATATATATATATATATATATATGTGTGTGTGTGTGTGTATATATATATATGTGTGTGTGTGTGTATATATATATATATATATATTCATACACATATATACACACACATATATGTGTGTATATATATAAGAATATGTATATAATTTCCAAAACAAGAATGTTGATAGGTATTTTTCATTGTACTTTTGCCTTCATAAATATTTGTTCAGTTTTTTTGTCATTTTGCAAGCCATTGTTAAGAAATGCTTGGGGTGTTGCAGAATGTGGAATCTGAAATCAGAAGATCTAAATGTGAATCTCAACTTGACTATTTAGTATCTTTATAATGTCAGGAAAGTCTTTTAACTCTCTGGGCCTCAGTATCCCCATCTGTTAGATGACAGAGTTAGACCAGATTATTTTCTCAGACTCTTTAAGGTTCTAAGTCCTGGAAAAGGTGAATAGGCATAGCATTTCCTGATTAGAATTGATTTGCATTTTTTTCCCTCTGTAAATTAATAAAACTTGTGTGCTCTTCAAGTGTAGCTTACATCCTGGGACAATTAAAAGTGTGTAAATAAAGTAGCCTAATTTAATTTCTTGTTCTGCCACACACTTTGACTTTGTATCTCCTGTCATTAGTAGAGCTAATGGGATTTTGGCACAGAACCAAGAAACTTGGAGGAGGGAGAAAGGGAAAGAAAAAAGGAGAGAGAGTGGGTTAGGCAATGAGTCTCAGACAACCAGCCCCCTTTCTCCTTCTAAAGCAGCTTCAGGTCTATCTGCCTTCACTTTAGTGTTGGCTGACAGTCCTGGAGGCACTTCTGAGTATCCATGAATGTGCCCCATGCATTCATGAGCCTCTTTGACAAGAAGGCTCCTTTTGTTAAGAGGCACATCATTGGTCTCTCCTTCTCTCAGCTGCCATATGGTGCAGTGGAAGCTGACTTACAATGACAGTGAGGAAGAGAAAGGGAGAAAGTGAATGAGGAAGAGAAGAAAGAAATCAAGCCACAGCAGATGAAACTGATTTATTTTCAGAGTTAAAAAGGGCAAGTGAGTAAGATAGGGTTGAGGAGTGAAAAGATTAGGAGAGGGGGCTGGCTAGGTGGGATTCTGGTGAAGAGTATTGGAGTGGGGCAGCTCAGTGAGGGGCAAAGCTTGGAATAGAAAACCTACCACTGAACAGGCAACCAGGCTGTTTCCTTAAAAGCCAGATCCAGTTTGTTCTTAAGGCATAGTAATTGAAATGAAACTACATTGGCATGAATATAAGCTACCCCTGAATATAGCTTACATAGCTACACAGTTGAGAAGAAATCTCTTACAAAAGAAACATAATTGTCTTTTCCTCTGTGTCTCTCTTTGTCTCCATCTCACTTCCCTCTCACCTCTCTGCTCTCTCTCTGTCTTTCTTTGTCTCTCTCTCTTTCTGTCTCTCTGCCTCTCTCTCTCTTTTTGAATCTCTGTGTCTGTGTCTCTGTCTCTCTCTCCCTGTCTCTCTCTCTCTCTCTCTCACACACACACACACACACACACACACGCGCACACACACACACGCACGCACACACACACCTGTATATGCACATACATAAACTATAAATACAGAGTAAAAAAATATTATGGGCCACATGGGTTTTATATAAGCTAGAGATTGAGAATTGAGGTGGGAACTTTATTATATATTTAGACCAGTATTGTATTTCATATACTCAAGAAACAAATTTTCTATTCACAAGTGGATTAGAATATAGGTGTACTTTGCTTTATGAATAGACATTTTGTGAAAATGTTTCATGGAAAAGAAATTACCATAAATTAATTAGAATTTGAAATGTACTTGGGATTTGCCATTTTCAAACAATTCTACAGTGAATCATTGTGAAGCTAAGAATCTGAATGATTCATCAAAATAATCTGTTTTATAAATCTAAATATTCCACTATTAAATTCTCTAAAATAAAATTATACTTACAATGCTAATATATGTTTTGCTGGTCCTTGCATGTTTATATTAATTATGGGAAATTTTTTTTAACTCAGTGCACAGCTGAAATAACAGTTAACCCTTATATTATATTTTAAAGTTTTCATTTACATATATTATCTAATTTGACCATAGATAGATATTGAACAATTGGGCAGCTAGGTAGCACAGTGGATAGAGTGCTGGGCCTAGAGTCAGAAAGACTCATCTTTCTGAGTTAAAATCAAGACTGTAACACTTACCAGTTGTGTGACCCAGGGCAAATAACCTAACCCTGTTTGCCTCACTTCCTCATCTGTAAAATGAGATGGAGAAGGACATAAACCACGTCAGTATTTTTCCCAAGAAAATCCCAAATAGGGTCATGGAGAGTCAGACAAAACTGAAAAACACCTAAACAACAATAACAGCAACAACACTGAACTAGAAAGCATGGGAAAGCTCAAGCCTTTCAGTCCCATTATTTTACGGATGAGGAAACTGAGGCCCAGAGATATTAAATGACTTAACAAGGTCACAGATAACCATGGTGGCTGAAACTTGAACCTAAATCCTTTGGCTTTGAATGTTATTCCTGTTTGCCAAAACAATTCTACGGCATAAGCACCATCATAATCCCTATGTTACAGATGAAGATGTTTTGGTTCATAGAGGCTGTGAGATTTGCCCACTGTCAAAAAACTTGTGAGTGTCTTCTTCTTCTTCTTCTTCTTCTTCTTCTTCTTCTTCTTCTTTTTTTTGTCTAGGCAATGGGGTTAAGTGACTTGCCCAGGGTCACACAGCTAGTAAGTGTTACGTGTCTGAGGTCAGATTTGAACTTAGGTCCTCCTGAATCCAGAGCCAGTGCTTTATCCACTGCACCACCTAGCTGCCCCCTGTGAGTGTCAAAATAGGGCTATGGATGTTCATTCTTCCCATGAGATAATATAGAACAGGAAAGGGAGAAACAATGTTCCTTTAGGAATCTTATCAGATGTGCTGATTGCTTTCTTTTCATTTCTGCCAAGGCAGAATACTGGATTTGGATTTTTAAAAACCTTCTTTGCCTGCCAACCAAGATTTAACTTGCAGAATGACCCCTAGACAAGTTACTTAACAAGTGGTAGTGTGGTCCAATTGGAACAGCACTGGATTAAGAGTCAAAGGGATTGAGTTCAAATTGCTGGTTTAACTACTTCCCCCTCCCTGGGTGACCAGGCCTCATTGTCCTCCTTATAGAATGAAAAGGTCATTCATTACATGATTCTGTGAACACTCATTCTCAATCCCATCACCAGAAAAATTTACATGATATCATTGGTACTGAATCTATAATTATTGTGAAGAAAGCCCATGGCAAACATGAAAGCTTCTCCTTTTACGGTTCATATGAAATGCCACCTCTTTCCTCATAAGCCTTGCAGTTACTTAAGTGTCTCTTTACCAGATCATAATTTACTCAGGTCAAGAAGTATTTATTAAGGGCCTACTATGTGCCAGGCATTGTGCTATGTGCTAAGGATACAAAGAAAGGCAAGAACAGCCCTTTTTCTCAAGGACCTCCCGATGTAAAGGAGGGGCAGATATTATATACAAACAAGAAATACAGAAATTAAGCTGGATATAATATTAGAGGGGAGACAGTAACATTAAGGTGAATCTGGAAAGACTTTTTGCAGAAGGTGGGATTGTAGCAGAGATTAGAAGGAAGACAGGGAAATCAGGAGAGAGATGAGGAAGGATGGGGGACAGCCATTTGAAAGCCATGGAATCAGTAGCTGGAGTCTCGCATTTGAAGAAAAGAGAGGAGGACAGAGTCACCAGATCATAGAGTCCCTGGAGGGGAGTAAGATGTCAGAAGACTGAAAGGACACCAAAGGACCACATTATGAAAGACTTTCAAAGCCAAATAGAGCCACCACAATAGCAGCCTTGGCTGTGCTTTCTGTTTACTTGATTTCAGGTTTGCCTCATTCTTTCTTTCTCTCTTCTCTTCTCATCGTACAATGAATTATAAGATGTGGGGCATGTTCCTATGTTATACTCTCAAAATGAATATGAACTCTCATGAAAAATAACTTAGACATAGATGATCTTAAGAGGTAATGGCCTGGAAAATAGAAACGGACTGATGACTTGGAAAATGAAAGTGGCAACCAGGAGTATCAGAAGTACCATCCATAAAACAGAGGATTTAAATCAAAAACTTTCAAAGAAAAACCTACACTTACTATCATAACAGAAATAAAAGATTGATCTACTTACTGGGTTAGATTTATTCACATGTGGGAAAAAGTAAAGACTTTCAAATTCTGAAAGGGGGAAAGACTAAGTCTCAGCTTTCCTCTGTGTATTATTCCCCACACATCCCTACCTCTAGCCCCCAGCCCTTGCTTTTCTTGTCTTAATAAGCGCTGCAGGTCCTCACTAGAGAAAAATGAAAAAAAAAATACAGGGTACAACGTGAAATACGAAAAAATCAATCCAATAAATAAATAAGTATGTAAGCACCTTGTTTGTACTATGCATTATGCTACATATGCTAAGGATGCAAAGACATAAATGAAACAGACTTTACTCTTCAGCAATTTACGTTATACATAGAGAGACAATATATGTCCATGAAAATTCTCACAGAATTGAGCTAACGTAGAATTTTTTAGGGGGAAGCACTAATAGTGGGAGGTAGGGAAGATTAGGAAAGGCCCTCTACCACACATTGGGAAGGCAAGCAAAACGATTGCTTTTACTATGCAAAATGACCTCCCAGTTCTTCTCCTTTCAATTAACATCATTTCATATAGGTCTTGCCATGTTTTTCTGAAACCATTCCCTTTGTCATTTCTTAGAGCACTATAGTACTCCTCACAATCATAAGCCACAACTTGTTTAGCTGCTCCTTAATTGATTAGTCTCCCCTCAATTTTCAATTCTTTTCCATGACAAAAAGAGCTGATTTAAATATTTTTGCACACATAGATCCTTTTCCTTTTCCTTTGATCTCTTTGGAGTAGAGACACAGCAATGATACTGTTAGATCACAGTTTTACAGTCTTCTGAGTATAGTTACAGATTGTTCTCCAGAATGGTTGGACCAGTTCACTACTCCAATAACAATCCGTTAACGTACCTATTTTCCCTCATTCCTTCCAGCATTTGTCATTTCTGATAGGTATAAGGTTGTACCTCAGAATTCTTTTAATTTGCATTTCTTCAATCAATAGTGATTTAGAGCATTTTTATGTGACTATAAAAGCTTTGATTTCTTTTTCTGAAAGCTGTCTGTTCATATTGTTTGACCACTTATCAATTGGAGAATAGCTCATATTTTTATAAATTTGACTCAGTTCCCCATATAAGAAATGAGGCCTTTATCAGAGAAACTTGATGTATTTTTTTTACTTCAATTTCTATGATGCCTTTTAGCAAAATAAAGTTTCCCTGATTATCTCATTTAATAAGATCTTTTTATTCTTTTGTTTTGTCTGAGGTCACAATTTCTACCTTTTTTACTTTAGTTGAAGCATAGCAGATTCTGGCCCATCTCCTTATTTTAACTCTGTGTGTTTCTTGTTGTGTGTCCCTTATAAACAACACATTGCTGGATCCATGTTTCTAATCCATTCTGTTTTACACTTCTGTTTTATGGGTTTGCTCATCTCATTCACGTTAACAATTATGATTACTAACTGTGTATTTCATTCAATCATCTGTTTGTCCCTCTGTCTTTCTTTTTATCCTGTCCCTCCTCAAAAGTCTGTTTTGCTTCTGACCACTGCCTCCCTATGATCTCCTCTTCCTTTTATCCCCCCCCTTTTTTCTCTTATTGCCTTCTCCTCTTATTTCAATATTTGGTAAGATAGGTTTCTATACCCAATTGAATGTGTGTGTATACATACATATACATACATATACACATACACACACATATTCTTTCCTCTTGAACCAATTACCAATGACAGCGAGGTTCAAGCATTGTCCCCCCTCCCATATTCCCCTCTACTACAAAACCTCTTCCTTGTGATTTCTTTTTAATGTTTATTATTTTATGCCACTTTGAAGTCTTCTGCCAGAATGTCAATTTTCTATTCAGCTCTAGTCTTTTTGTCAGAAATGTTTGACTATCCTTATTTCATTAAATATCCATTTCTCCTCCCTCCTGTCCCCTGACAGATTTTGTTCAGTTTTGCTGGATATGTTATTTTTGGTTGTAATCCTGCCTCCTTTGCCTTCTAGAATGTTGTATTCCAAATGCCCTACTCCTTTAACATGGAACTTAATAAATCTTACGTTATCCTTACTGTGGATCCACCATATTCCACCATAGTTAATGGTTTCTTTCTGGATGCTTGCAATATTTTCTCCTTTAAATGGAAGCTCTAGATTTTGGCTATCATATTGCTAGGAACTTTCACTTTGGGGTCTCTTTCAGGAAGTGATCAGTGGATTTTCTTTTTTCATTTCTCTTTGTTGGGGAAGTTTTCTTTTATAATTTCTTGAAATGTATCTAAGATCTTTTTTTTTTTCTAATCGTGCCTTTTCAGGTTGTCCGATGATTCTTAAATTGTTTCTCCTTGACCTGGAAAAAAGGTCAGTTGTTTGTATGATGAGAGAGTTTACATTTTCTTTTATGTTTTCTTTTCATTCTTTTTTTTTTCTTTGAGGCAATTGGGATTAAGTGACTTGCCCATGGTCACACAGCTAGTAAGTTTCTGAGGCCAGATTTGAACTTACGTCATCCTTATTCCAAGGCCAGTACTCTGTTCACTGCACTATTTAGCTGCCCCTTTTTTTCATTCTTTGATTTTATTTTATTGTTTCTTCATGTCTAATGTCAAGCTTCCATTTGCCTAATTCTAATTTTTAAGGAATTATTTTCTTCAGTGCTATATTGTACCTCTTTTTTTCATTTGCCCAATTCTGCCTTTAAAAGAGTTCTTTCTTCAGTGAATTTTCATGCCTCTTACCATTAGGCTAATTTTATTTTTTAAGTCGTTATTTTCTTCAGCATTTTTTGCCCTTCTTACCAAACCATTAATTCTCTTTTCACAATTTTCTTATATCATTAACATTTATTTTCCCAATTTGCCTCTATCACTCATCTCTTTAAGTCATCCAGGAATTCTTTTTGGGCATGAGTCCAACTAGAATTTTTCTTTGAGGCTTGATTGTAGCAATTTTTGCATTTTTGTCTTCTGAATTTGTATTTGGTTTTCTATGCCACTGTAGTAGTTTTTTTTTTTATGACTTTAGGTCAAGTTCTTATTTACTATTTGCTCATTTTCTCAACCCATTTTTTGACTTTGAATTTTATGTTAAGTTGGGCTGTGCCCACCTGGGATTGGGGAGGTACTGTCCTGAGCTTCAGGTTTTTTGTGTTGCTTTTTTCATGTCTAGCTCTGGGGTTCTGCAAGTTTTCAGTGCCTCCAAGGTGGTGTGATGTGGTCTGCTGTCTTGTCTTTACTCAGCAAGAGCCCCTGTCACCCCACAGCTGCAAGTATTAACACTCCTTTTGGCCCTGGAACTGTGAGTATGGCCCCTGCTCCCTTGTGACCAATCACAAACAATCCTCTCCATCCTAGAACTGAGATCCAGAATTACTTATTGGCAATAGAGTTGCCAATTGGCTACAGCCGCACCCAGTGCCAGCAAAGGGTTCCCTATAATCTCTTTCGACAAGTTGTCCAATCCACTTGTAGGCTCTGGCCTGGGAGTTCCCAAAGGTGCTGCTCCAGCTGCCACCATCAAGGTCCACAGCTGGTACTGTTGCCATGTGCACACACTTTGGACAGGCCTCCACCTCTGTGTTATAAGCCCCTGCTGTCAATCTCTTAAGTTGTCTTAGGCTGAAAATATGTCTCACCCTGACCTTTTGGTAGTTCTGAAGCTCCAAAATTTAATTTGAGGCATTATTTTAAAATTGTTTAGAGGGGAATGTTGGGAAAGTTTGGATGGGCTGCTGCCTGTACCTGTACTCTGCCAACTTGGCTCCACTACCCCCGTTGCTCTCAATTCCTCTTAATTCACCTTAGTGTGCCTCTATGAACTATACATGGCATAAAGCCTACAGGTACTAAAAACTAGGAAAGTCAGAGAAATTCTAAAAGGCTTTTATACTAGTTTTTCAATAAAAGATCTCTACCTGTCTACCTCTCCCATTTTTAGGCTTAAGAAACTTATATACTTCCATTGTTTTGATTATATTGTGTTTTCTTTATATCATCTTAACTATATATATATATATATATGTATATATATATATATATATATACATATAATATCACTTCAAGATATTTTTGTAACAAATGAAAATATTCCAGATAAAGCAATTAATTCACAATTATCTAATACATGTAATATATTTACCTCCAATCTTTCTGCCTCTCCACTTCCAAAATGAGTTATGTTGATTATAGCTTGTGGATGTTTAGGGGAATGGCACATTCTCCTTGAGAACTACATTCCCCACAAGGCTTTGTGAACAGGCACTAATCACACAAGAACCCTGGTTGGACATATTTACTGAAGCACTTTATCACATTGTAATGCAAGCAAAGACCTGGAATTGCATGCTAAAATCATAGTTGGATTTCTAATCATAGTTTAACTTTGAAATTATTTTTGTTACATTGGTGTAAAATGTAGGAAAAGGAACAGTGATTAAACTTGGAGTCTAAAGACCTTGACTCATAGCCTGTTTTATTTACCCTTTGTCTGTGTGACCTTGGGGAGGTCACTGAATGTCCCTGAGCTTTAGTCTTCTAATCAACAAAATGAAGGATTGGACTACATAGCTTTTGAATTTCTTCCAGCTATAAAGATACGATCCTTTGATCTTAGTAGGAAAAACATTTTCACTTTCACCACAGGGTTATTATGAGTTTCATATATGCTAATGAATTTAAAAGGACTTTTCAAACTATATAATAGTATGTAAAAGTTATGTATTGTCGTTTAAAAAGATAATACAATATATAACATACCTCAAAGCAATAAAGACATTCATTAGTCTACGTGCAATGAAATACAGCGAATTGGGGAAAGGGGAATGAAGTAAATTCATCTTCATAGCACTGCAGAAAGTTAGACTAGACTTGAAAACAGTTAGTCAGATCCATACTCAAACAACAATTCCATCTACATTAAACCTAACAAGTCATCCAGTCTATGTTTTAAGTCTCTAGTGAGGACAAACAGATTTCCTCCAGAGACAGTACATTCCACATTTTGAATGTTCTAATTTTTGCTTAAAGATTTATTTAAAAATTTACTTATTTAAATCTATTTGTTTAAATTTGTTATTGAGATTTATTTGTTTGTTTGAATACAATCTAACTCTGGGGAGGCAGTGTGGGATAATGGCTTGAGAGCTGGCCTCAGATTTAGGAAGAGCTTGGTTGGGTCTTAAGGATCACCTGTGTCACCATGAGTATGTCATACAGCCTGTTACCATCTCATCTAACTTTCTAAAACTCCCTGTGGCAATGATGTAAAAACAAGTGTTGATCTTCAGCGTGTGAAGATTTTTTTTCTCCTTAAGCATGTCTTATGCTGATGATATTGCAAGTCCAGTCCAAAGGAAGGAAGGAAGAAAAGCCTCATTTCCCTCCTTTGAAGCTTTTACACATTACTACTAGTTCTGCCCTCTGAGGCCAAGAAGAACAAGTGTAATCCATCTTCCACATGACAGTCTTTCAATACTTGAAGACAGCTACCAGGTCCATTCTCCAGGCTAGGGAGGAAGCTACTTTGTATGCTAAAAAGTGGTCTAGGTGTTTGCCATCAATATTATTAGCCTTAGTACAAAGCCTAATAATAATAAAATCGTTAACAAGCTAGCCACAGAAAAATAGATCATTTTAATAAATTAATTAATAAATAAATCCTCTAATATAATTCCTCTTCTCCAGGAAAAATTCTTTATATATACATGGCACAAATACTTGAATATTTTTTATTCTGTGAATTATTTGTACAAATAAGGATCATTTTCATTCTATTTAAAATTAATTCCATTTATGTTATTTAAATATTTGTTTATGGAACAATAAATATAAGTTTGCTAAAGAACAACAAGGTCAATAGGTAGCTGGAAGCATAGTGGTTAGAATAGACCTGAATTCAAATTCTGCTTCAGACTTTTTTAGTTGTGTGTAATTTTTGTTGCATAGCCTCAAATGGGGCAGCTCTTTTGAGAAAGAATCCTTTCACATCTGCCTAATTGTCTCACTATGTCACTCATCACATAACTCTTCCAAACCTTTTAATCCCTCTTCAAACCTCCCATATCTCTCCTTCATCCTCTCTTTCAGTTGAGAACTTTGCTTTATATTTTACTAAAAAAAACATCGAGACCATTCTCCAAGGGCTCCTGAGTCTATCCTCTGTCTCCTCATCTCACATCACCCTGATTTCTCATGAAGGAGTGGCCCTTCTCCTTGCCAAGGCAAACCCTTTTATGTGTACAAATGATCACATTCCATCCCATCTTCTACAGCAGGCTCACTCTATCATCCTTACTCTTATCTTCAATCTATCCCTGTCTATGGACTGCTTCTCTACTTCTTACATATTCATTTTCCACCCCCCATCCTCAAAAACTCTCACTTCATCCACCCATCCCTACTAGTTATCATCCTATATTTCTCCTCTTTTTTGTAGCTAAACTCCTAGAGAATAAATATCTCTACTTCTTTTCCTCTTAATTTTTCATTACTCTCTAGAGTATATTCCTTGATGTTATCAATCAGCCAAAGCTTATATATATGTATATATGTGTACATATATATGTATACACACACACACACACACACACACACATATATTTATTCAATGTCAAATATATTGGCCTTTTCTCAATCTGAATATTTCTTATCTCTCTGTAGCCATTAGCACAGTTAATCAGCTGCTTGTCTTAGATATTCTTTCTAGGTTTCTATAAAACTGGTCTACTCCGGTGCTTCTCCTATCTCACCATCTGATCACTCTGTCTCTGTTTCCTTTGCTGGATCTTCATTCAGGCCATGTCTGCTGACTACGGGTGCTTCCCAGTACCTCATTTGATGATCCTTCAGTTTACACAGATTCAAATATCATCTGTACACTAATGGTTCTCAAATCTACTTATCCAATCCTGACTACTCTGCTAATCTTCAGTCTCACATGTACAACTGACTGTTGAACATCTTGAACTGGATGGCTTGTAAATATCTTAAGCTCATCCTGTCCAAAGCTGAATTCATTAATTTTCCCCTATAACCCTCCTCCTTTCCAACCTGTTAATAAAGAGGATATCAGCAACTTTCTAGTCACCCAAACTCACAACCCAGATGTCGTCCTTGTCTCTTCATTCTTCTTCACCCCACCCTTAATATCCAAACCATTGCCAAGGACTGTTGATCTACCTTTGTAAAAAATCTCACAAATGTCCCTTTCTTTCTTTTGACATTACCACCATCATGGTGTATCTAGCTTTCTGGGGTGGTCTGCCTACCACAAGTCTCTCTTCCTAAAGTACCAATCTGACCATGTCAACAGCCTATTTAATAAACTATGTCTAGGATCAAATACAAAACCTTCTGTTTGGTCTTTTAAAGCCATTCATAAACTAGCCTCTTCCTATATTTCCAGTCTTTATCTTCATTTCCTGTGATGAAGGAAGACTTCGTCAAAGAAGTGGCACCTGAGTCGGACCATGAAAGAAGAGAAGGATTTCAGCAAAAAGTTGATATAGATGGAAGAATTTTAATTAAGGGGGACACTTATGATTTGATTTTCACTTCATGGAGTTCTGAGTCATTTGAGCCAGGATTCTGACCTGAACTCTTTTTTTATATTCATTGTTGGCTTTTGGTCTTTCATCCACAATTACTAGCTAGAATTCTCCTTCACACTCCACTCCCTATTCCAAACATGGGAAAGTAAAAGGAGAATTATCCAGGGAAACACAAATGGACAAAGTAACGAAGTTTTCCTGCTACTTCAAGCTATGGATATAGTCTTTCAGTGACCTTTTTGATTCCATTACATCATTTAATACATGTAAAGGATTAGTGCTCAAAGTAGACAAACAGAAATTTTCACTGAAGTAGTATGAGGTATACATTATTATTCTTGTGACAAAAGTTCTATTCAAGGTCCTCATTATGATATGGAAGTGATCCTACATCCATACAAGTAGAGTCCAAGCAATGGATAACCCTATTAATCTGGAAAGTTGTTGCATAGTGTCTAAACAACAAATAGTCCTGTTTTAGAACTAGTCTAAACAACCATGCCAGCCAGAGAGTGATAATGATAACTGATATTTATATAGTAATTTAAATACATTCTTTCATTTGTGATTCATAATAATGTTGTGAGGACCATAAGATTATAGATTTAGAACTGAAAGAAACTGATGATGTTTAAATGTCTTGGCTAGGGTCATATAGGTAATGAGTGTCAGGTCCTTAAACCCAGGTCCTTCTGACCCCAAAACTGGTCTTCTAACCACTGCACATAGTTACTCAAGGAAAAGCCCATAGTATCAACTATACCCAAAGAGTGCCCCTCTAAGAGCTTAATTGGCCAGACCCTGCTTAATTTCTGAGATCAAATTAGAACAGAGCATGTTCAGAGCAGATGACTAGGTAAGCTAAAGGCTACAGTTATCATTACAAATATCCCACTTTGTAGATGAGGAAATTGAGTCATCTTCCCCAAGGTCACATAACAAAGAAACATCTCAGGTAGAATTTGAACCTAAATTATCCAGAGTCCAAGTGTAGCACTCTATATCCATTGTGATACGTTCCTCTCTATGATGAATTATTTTGACTCCGTTGATCAATGAAACAAAGAAGTTATTGTTATTATAACTTAACCTAATAATAATAAGCATTCTCATTATTCCTTTGTGTTTCCATATGGCAATAAGTACAGTGTTAAATACATAAAAAGCATTCAACAAGTTCTTTGTTTATTGATTACAGAGATCTCATAGCTGAGAAGAACTGCCGAAGGTGACATAGGCCAGATGTGAGCAGAAGAGAAAGAAAAAGGTATATCATAATGGATTAACTTATATAGGAACTGACTGAAAGTCTTTTTATCTAGAGTTATGCCCAATGGTGCCATAAAAACCCCAGTTTCTACCATATTCTTTGCCACTAGTATTTTTCCCCAGAATGCCATAGGGCTACAGTACAAAGTGACAACTTTTCATCTTAAATCATCTAATCTTTCACCTAGCTAGAACCAAAAAAAGGGGGGAAAGATGTAAGAAGAAAGCAAAAACATAATAATTCAGAAATAAATTACTCAGAGTTAATGATTCCCTTAATACTTTAAGAACTTCCTCTCTTTACAAGGAGAAAAAAGTGTGTGTGTTTGTGTGTGTGTGTGTGTGTGTGTGTGTGTGTGTGTGAATGAGTGTTGAGCAGGGCGTTCAAACAGTGACATGAATATAGTGATCACTGGGTTCTTTATAAAAATAAAATCTGTCATGGAACCTGAATCTCAATGGGGGAAGGGTGTAATTAACTGAGGTAGAATAATTGCTTTCCTTTCAGCCTATTTCTCTAAAAGGGCTGACCCATGCAGAGATGAAGAAATATGATACTGTCCACGTGTTTTCCATGAGGAATATGTTTGCAGTACAGCCACTGAGTTAAAACAAGCTTTCAGTCCCTCGTGCTCAAAAGCAATTTGGCAAAGGAGCCAAAGGAATGAGGCCTGGTTTTTCTCAGTTGGCTCTAAGTATTGACAGACTATTTTTACATAGTCTGTAGAGATGTTCAGGTGAGGACAGACACCCTAGAGAATGATAGAAAGAGATTTACCTTCAGGGGGCTATTACATGCTATTGCATCATATTTTCTCATAACAAAATTTCTGTTTCTAATTTGAAAAATAAGAATAATTCTCTAAAACTATTTGGCTTAGGATTAGGTCCTATCCCTCTTTACATAGGCTAGATTCCCATAAAAGATACAGGATGCACTGTATCCCCTCTTCCATTTTATTTCAATTAAAATGATAACATCTTTGTGCAACTGTGTACTGGCAAATTCACTGAAGTGTCAAATGCTCAAATAGAATGCTGAGAGTGTCTTAATAAGGTTAATACATTGACCTGGCACTTTAGGCTTTATTTTTCAAAATTCTCATGTAAGGACCTTCAGTTGTGGAAGTTGGTACTTTGGTAAATCTAGGACAATAGTACATGGACTCAGGAAGACCTGAGTTCAACTTCTGCTTGAGATATTTATTGTCTATGTGGCCCTGGACAAGTCATTTAATCTCTAGCCTTAATTTCTTCATCTGAAAAAAATGTGGTAATAATATCTGTACTAGTTACTTATTGAAGTTGTTGGTGGAACAAATAAGATGAGGTAAGTCAAATGCTTTACAAAATTTAAAATTTTATACAACTTTAATTGAACAAACAATAATTTTGCACCTACTAATCAAAAGCACCGGGAATATGGGGGAAATTCAATTCAATAAACATTTATTAGGCACCTGCTATATGCCAGGCACTATACTAAACACTGGGGATACAAAAGACAGCAAAATAGCCCCTGCCCTCAAAGAGCTTACAATCTAATGGGGGAGGCAACATAAAAAACAAATATACACAATGCAAGCTATGTTCAGGATATATAGGATACACACACACGTATATGCGTATGTAGAATATACATAGGGAATACACTAGAATTAAAAAGGTTTAGGGCTTCCTTTAGAAGATGGGATTTTAGTTGGGACTTAAAGGAAGCTATAGGGGCCAATAGTTGGAGAAGGGGAGAGAGTGTATTCCAGGCATGGAGGACAACCAGAGAGAATGCCTGGAACCAAAGATAGAGTGTCTTGTTCATAGAACAGCCAGGTGGCCAGTGTCAGAATAAGGTATAAGAAGACTGGAAAGGAAAGAGGGGGCAAGGTTATGAAGGGCCTTGAATGCCAAATAGAAGATTTTGTATTTGTTCCTGGAGGCAATTGGAAGCCCCTGGAGTTAATTGAGTAATATGATCAGACCTGCATTTTGGTGGCTGAGTGGAGGATGAATTGGAATGGGGAGAGACTTAAGACAGGTAGACCCACCAGCAGGCTATTACAAGGGCCTGTACTGGACTGCTCCCAGTGAGAGAGGAGAGATAAGGGTATATTTGAGGGATGCTGCAAAAGTAAAATTGACAGGCCTTGGCAACAGATTGGGTATTGGGGGTGAAAGATAATGAGGAATCCAGGTTGTGAGCCTGAGGAACTAGAGGAGGGTGATACTCTCTACAGTAGTAGGAAAAGTAGAAGGGGAGAGTTTAGAAGGGAAGATACTAAGTTCTGTTTCTGATAGATTGAGTTTAAGATGTCCACTGGACATCCATTTCAAGATTCTTAAAAGGCAGCTGGGATATGTGAGATTGGAGGTTAGCACAGAGATTGGTGCAGGAAAGGTATATTTCAGAATCATCAGAATAAAGATGGTAGTTAAATGCATAGGAGCTGATGTGAACAGTAAGGGAAGTAGTATAGAGGGAGAAGAGAAGAAGACCCAGGACAGAATCCTAAGGGACACTTAAGGTTAGAAGGAGTGATCTGGAAGAGGGTCTGGTAAAGGAGAGAGAGAAGGAGTGGTCAGGTAGGTAGGAGAGGAGCCAGGAGAAAGTGGGTATCCTGAAAACCTAGAAAGAAGAGAGTATAAGGAGAGAGTGATCAACAGCGTGAAAGGCTGCAGGGAGGACAAGGAGAATGAGGCCTGAGAAAAGGCCATTAGATTTGGCAACTATGAGATTATTGGTAAGTTTAGAGATGGCAATTTTGGTGGAATGATAAGATCAGAAGCCAGACTGTAAAGGGTTAAGAAGAGTGTGAGAGGAGATAAAGCAGAGGTACCTTTTATAAACAACTTTTTTGAAGATTTTGACCACAAAGGCCCTAAGAGAAATAGGAGGATAGTTAGCAGAGTTGGAAGGATCAAGTGAGGGTTTTTTTTTTCAGTATAGGGGAGACAGGGGTATGTTTGTAAGCAATAAGAAATGAGACAGTAAAGGGGGAGAGATGGAAAACAAATGAAAGAATGGGGATTTCAAAAGGTACAATGTGTTGGAGGAAATGGGATAAAGTGAGATAACTGGGAAAAAAATGGGAAAAATATTCACATTTACTTTCCTCAAGTAGCTTAATTTTTACTGTAATGTAATACTAACTATAAGCAATGTCATTTATGACTAGGATAAGAATGATAGTAACATAGGAGCATGATTTGAAAATTATGTCCAATATTGGGCAATTGTTTTGGGAAAAAACTTATTGGCCTATTAGAAGCTAATGGTCAGCACTGCAAAAAAGTTGGAGTGATTTCTATTTGGCATGCTTTGGAAAACACAGATGTGTCTATGTTGTGTAATTACGTCTCTGATCTATACCTTTATTGTATTGTGGTATTCATTACCACTTAACATGAGCATCACCACCAACCTAATGAAGAGTCTGAAGATGTATGCATTTTATTCCTCATGGAGTTCTCTCAGACTCAGACTGATGGTCGTTAAATTTCTTTTTTAGAAACACAAAACTTGGGCAAGAGCTCTGTACCTTTAAAGATATTGTCATCTAATACAAAAAATGTCTGAAGAGAATTGACACTTAATTCACTGGAATAGAATAAAGAAAGGCCCTTGAGGGTTACTAATATTTTATTTGATCAACATTTACTTCCTTTGATTAGATATTTCTAAAGAAGGCTTTGCTGATCAGCTTGAGTCCAAAAGAAAGGGGAAAAAAGAACCATTTTTAAAGGATATTAATAATCCCTTGGGTGTGTACCACCTCCCATTCAGTGTACATGCATTTGTACAGGTGGATATTGAATCCCCGAAGTCTGAACATGTTTTCTTTTTAAAGACGTTTTAAATAAGCCTGCAGGGGATTAACTTGAATAAGTCCTATTACAGAAGGAAACTTTATAGAGAATTTAAGAAGCTTTTTTCAAAGACAAATTCCAAATGTAAAACAATATAGTCATGTGGCTCTCAGAGTTCCAAAGTCATGATTCAGGGCTACATTGTTGAGGGTAACTGATAAAAGACAGGCTGTTTATCTTCTAAGAGGGAAAGATTTGTTGACTAATAAAATGGTTAAATTTTGAAATGGTTAAAATGAGAGAAATTGTTAAGCTTCTCCATTAGTAATACTGGTTATCCCTAGGACTGTATTCTGGGCAGATTACAAATGATGCTGCCAAAAAGACAAAAAAAAAAAGAGGTAATTTTTGACTAATTGTGATGCTTAAAGCACAGGGAATATTTATGGACTGTACCTGTTTCCTAGGATCTTATTTGCCCAGTGAAAGACTTGGATAATTATAATAGACAAACGCGAACATGAGTGTACCACAGAGATAGCTACAGTAATGGCCCCATGCAGCATGACTGAGTCGAAATGGAAAGAAAAATTAGCTTTATTTTCTAAAAGGTGAGTCAATGGCTTTGATGCCTAATAAAGTGGCTTAATTAAAGCTTCTTGGTTGATGGTACTTCTCTCTATCGTTGTACACAAATGAACTCATTAGTGACTTAACATGGCAGACAGGGCTATAGATATGTATACACACATGCACGCAAGGGACTAAAAGCCTGTTTTAACTCAGTGGCTATATTGCAAACATATTCCTCATGGAAAATAGATGTGTAATCAGCAAAACAAATACTTGCATCGGTCATGTCAAAATTATTTTTCTATTTTTTTTCTATTTCTTTCTTTTTGGGGGGAGGAGGACAGAGAGAAAATAAATGCTTGTTTAGTTTTGTTTTATTAAGAAAATACCAAAAGAAGATAAGTGTATATATTTCTTAAGAGTCAGTGCAGCCAGAGTGGCTTTGGATTCAAGTCCTGACGCTGAAACATGCTACCTGTGTAACTAAAGGCAATTAACTCACTGCACTAGTGACCAAACTCTACAAACCTACAAATTGCAAATGGATTACCAATGTGCTCCAATGGAGGGAATTTTCACACTGTGAGTTCTTCATGTCAATGAATTACAGGCTCATTTTTTTAAAGTAACTATAACCAAACAGATTCATATGCATCTTAAATTATATGACCTATACATTCATAGGTTCCCAAAGTGGGCGATACCACCCCCTGGGAGAGGTTGAAATGATCCAGGGGGATGGTAGTAGCCTTGGGTGCAATTGCTGGGGGGGCATTGAATAAAAATAATGGGATGGTGGAAGTATAGGGAAAGAAGAGAAGAAAATTTTGAAAAACCATTCATACATGTTTCATCTGTTGTGTAACAGAGTTAAAGTTGTAATGATTACATTATTTTCCAAAAAAACACACAAAATATAAGTTATAACCGATCAGTGGTCAAGTCCACCAACAGATCTTAACAAGCAACTGTTGGCATGCAAACATCTCATTCATTGTGCATTGTCGGGAAGTCAGCATGCATCAGCATAAATATATGTGTATAATGACTTGTTTACAATATGATACTATATAGTTACATGATGCAATATTGCATCATCAAAATTTCAATGAGGAGAAAAAACAAAAATTTACAATAAATTATTATTTCAAAATGCATCATTTAAAGCATTTTATTTTTTTGAAATTATGCAAATTAAAAAAATAACTATTTGAATATGAAAACTACCCACTACCTGACTTTATCTCTTCTGTATGTGAATAGGTGTGCATGTACACGTTTACATATACATATGTGTGCTTTAGATTACTAGGCTTTATCTTCTTTCTAGCAGGAAATATCATGAAGAATTCATACAGTAAGGCCTGCAGGATTTCATTAGTATAAATTTTCACTTCACTGATACATATTATAATCCTTTTCACACTTTCAGAGAAAGTCTCTAAGGTTTCTGGTATGAAAAAAAAAATAGCCAACTTCCAGCAATGGTATATGTCTGAACTTGGGTGGGCTAGTCTCTGTGCTATGGCCCCTCACTTGAGGACTTACCGCTCTGTAGAACTCATATAGCATGTGCTCCACTGGCAAGTCAAACCACCATCACTACTATCTCTCCTTGGTCAATTAGACCAAAATCTCCTTTGCACACTTATGGAGACAGCATGGGACCCTGCCCCAATAGCTTTGGGAAGAGCAATGCTTCTACTGTAGTGCCAGCAGCAGCCTGGCAAGTAACCTTGATGGAGACAGGACTTATAACTAATCCTGCAAGGATTACAGCCACAACAACAGCCACAAAATCCAGAAAAGCTCTTGCTACCAAAGTCCTTGGCACTTTAAAATGGTTTGACATCAAAAACAATTTGATTTTATCAGTGGAAATTATATTAAAGAATGAACATTAAGATCTATTTTTATGGCTGCAACCTGAGGATCATGGGACCTTTCCATCTGACCTGCAGCTGAAACTTTTGTGTTTGTTATCTCCAGAGGTATCCCAAGGCTCAAATGATTCTATTCTGTAATAGATGTAAAGCACTTTGCAAACCTTAAAGCACCATAGGAATGCCTATTATTCTACAATGACCAGTCCTCCTAACTGGTGACAATTTTATTCCCCTAACCTTCCACTACTTCACTCCTGCTGACTAGGAAAAAAAATCTATTTAAACACTTTTAAAGTTTGATCTGTATTATTTATATATTCTGAAGCCCAAATAATCAACAAAATAAATAAAACTCTGATTGTAGCAATGTGATTTCTAAAATTTAACATTGGTAAGAAGTTAGAGGTGGCTCCAGAACACCTTTGCTTATGTCCCCCATTTGAATATGACTTCCTTGAGACAGAAATTGTCTTACTTTTCTATTTGCACCTTCAGGGTTTAGGGCAGTACTTTGCCCATAATGAGAGCTTATTAAATGTTTCATTCATTCATAGCATTCAAAGGCACAGGGTCACTTTCTGGCCATGCTAAGGAATCAAAGCAGTGCTTTAACAGATAATGTATGTTTGCATTTTGTTAGCTATTGTTAAATAATTGTGTATATAAGTGAATTATTTGAGACTTCTACAATGTAGAGAATTCCCAGCATGGGGATTCTTTCCTTTTTCAAACAAGGAACGTAGCCACCTGTGCCAGAGAGAAATTCATCAACTTTCTCAGCACTATGCAAGTATTGCCAGAAGCAGGATTTGAACTTATGTCTTTATGTTCCAAAGACAAAACTACCCACTACCTGACTTTATCTCTTCTGTATGTGAATAGGTGTGCATGTATACATATACATATATGTATACATATACATATACATATGTGTGTGTGAATCTCTTAATTATTGACTCAAACTACAACAGAATGATTTGTAGGAATCTAGCTCTTTAGAGAGGTGGTAGAAATTTTTTTAAAATAAGATTAAAATGATTGAAAAAATTAAAAAGATTAAAAAATATAAGTAATCTATTCTGTCTTTGTCTTTCTGTTTCTGTTTCTGTCTCTGTTTCTGCTTCTCTCTGTCTCTGTCTCTTAACACAACAATACACAGTGTATTGCTTGTCTATCTGTAACCCTAGTGCTTCTTAACCTAGTATTTTACATATAAGAAGCGTGAAATAAATGCTCTTTAATTCATTTACTTATTTTTTTGATTCATTTACTTATGCACACATATAATTATATATGTATGCATATATGCATATACAAACAAGTATCCGTAGATAGAGCCACACACATTCCATTTCAGTTCAGTTCTGGTACAGTGAAACTAAGGCCTTCTCTGGGTGACTCTAAGCATGATGTTTCACAAGTTGGAAAACTATTTTGCCTGGTAGTCAAAAAATGTTTTTCCTACCCCCTTCCCCACTTCCTGTGACTGCCTGTCACCTGCCCTTGTAACATTGTGCAGATGAGTTTCTTCAGATAATAGAAACTTTCAGGAATTAGAATCAGAGATTCCCCCAACCTCCCAACTAATAGGCCATGGCCCCAACCCCTGCCATTATCAGCTTTTAAATTGAAACAGATTTTTTTTTCTGTTTTCTAATCTACTACAGTTGCCTGCAAGGGTTCCTCTGGCAACATAAATCTGTTAGAAGAGTTAAGAGTTGCACATTATGAGAAGCAGGATCATCTTTTGTTGGTTTATGCCTTTGAATGAGCAAATTGATTCCAAAAGCAGCTACATTCTTCATAGGACTACAATTTAGTGACTTCTGACCTTTCTCCCTTCCGGTTCCCAACTATTTCTCTTCTTCACCCCCATAAGTAACTGGGTAAGAAAGGAGGGGGGAAAAAAGAAAAAAAAAGTCTTACATTTACTAGGATTTAGCTTCTGGCAAGAAACATAGCCAAGAATTCATTTCCTGGCTCATAATTTACATGTCCAGAGTCATCTCCCTCTTTTCTTTTTCTCCCACCCCCCCCCACCTTTCTTGTCCTCACTGCCTTCTGTTACATTAGCCATAGCTTCCTGTATCATGCCGGTTTGCTATTTTCATATCCATGGGAATGCAACCCACTCTTCATGATCAGAGCAGTATCCCTACTACTGTTACTGCTGCTCCTGTCACCTTTGACTTGGGCCAGAGCTCACACGGTTTAATTGAAGAAGTCAGGATTTGCCCAAATGAAGGCTAGCCCAGGGATAGTACCTTCTCTTCTTGTTCCTCCCTTTTCTTTCAACTACTTCTCAACAGGAAGAAATGTGACTTGTGCTAAGGTCCAGTGTCCATTTAGGCCATGGAAAATTATATCTTGTTGTAGAACATAGGGTAATTAAAGGACTCTATCTTACTCTCTCTGGTGTGGGTCTGGGTTGCTCCTACTCTGTGATTTCAAAACTATAATGAAAACTCTCCTTCTGAAACCTCCTCTCCAAAGACCCACATTCCTGAAAATTGCCCTGCTGTGGAACATTGGAATGCAGTTAGAAGCATTAATCTAAAGCTGAGCTTAACCAAGTCAAGGAGTACTTTGCCTTGCAGAATAACAATGGCCTAGGAAAATTTAGCTTAAAAAGTTTCTATATATTTAGAAACTAGGATCTTTCTGTACATTCAACTATATTTCCTTAAAAAAAATCTCATGACTGATTTTCATATCACTGTCAATTCCCAGTGATTCCCACCATGAAACCATCTCTTGTAAAAATAAATAGAATTCGGCAAGTAAATAATGCATTGGCATTGCAACTTCATACCTGTTGGTTTTGTATAGATAAATGCTTCCCTTGATTTATTTTATTTTGTTGTCATTGTTATGAATATTTGACAATATACATCTATTCTGCAGGTATAATGTTGTCCACCATCTCTTGGGCTGTGGGAAGTGCATCACTGTGAGTCTTCAAATGATTAGTCATTGCATTGCCCAGAATTCTGACAGGTTTATGTTTTTGTTGGTTGCTTGGTTTATTTATTTTTATGTATGTATGTATGTATATATTTTTAGTGTGTTCTGTTCTGTTCTGTTGTTTTGAGCCTAGATCTCTCTATCTCATCCTACTGGGAGAACGTGGTTTACTAACTAGCCTGGTGCCATTTTAATTGGCATAGGAGTTTTGACATGTTATGTTTCCAATCTGGGCCAGTTTTCCACTCCTTAGTAAACCTCATGGCTCCTCAGTTTCAGAGGCTAACCACAGGAAAGGTGAAAGTGATATGAGTACCTGATGAGCTTAGCTCATTGTAGCCCAGAACCAGCTTCAATCTCCCCAATAACAGGGATTACAGATGTTCACCACCACATCTTGTTTTGAAGGTCTTTCATTATTGTTTATACTTTATTCCTGTACTATGGTCATAATGTACATTGTTCTTGTTCTGCTTATTTTCTCTGCATCACTTCATTCATAGGTTTCCAGATTTTTCTGGATTCTTAATATTCATCATTATCATCATTATTGTTGTTCTTGTTATGCTTTTGCTTCCATTGCCAATTTAAAGAAATGCTACTACTAAAGAATTCTTTACTTCTGCTCCAATCCTTACTCTATGAATTTCTCTACCTCTCCACCAACATCATTCTCATGCTGGGTAAGGATCTGCCTTGTGGCTTTCTTTTATAATTGTTGAGTCTCTGGCTTAGATCAACATTATATAAGATGCACAGGCCATGCTCACTTCACTCCTGCTTCCACTCCTCATTTACTGGACTTTAACTCCTCATTACCAGACTTGCCCCTGTAACAGATACCTTTGCCCTCTTTTCCAACTCCCTTTTAAATGTTGTCTTCATCCATTAGAAAGTAAGCCCCTTGTCGTCCATCAATTGGGGAATTACCGAACAAGCTGTCATATATGAAAGCAATGGAATGTTGTTGTCCTATAAGAAATGATGAGCAGGTGGACTTCAGAAAAACCTGGAAAAATTTATATGAACTGATGCTGAGTGATGTGAGCAGAACCAGGAGAACATTGTACACAGAAACAACATTATGTGATGATCGACTTTGATAGACATAGCTCTTCTCAGCAATACAATAACTTAAGACAATTCCAAAAGACTCATGATAGGAAATGCTATCCACCTCCAGAGAAAGAACTATGGAGTCTGAATGTAGACAGAAGCATGCTATTTTCTCCCTCTTTTTTTTCTTTCTCGTGGTTTTTCGCTTTTGTTATGATTCTTCTTTCACAACATGACTAATGTAGAAATATGTTTAATATGATTGTACGTGTATAACCTATATTGGATTGCTTGGCATTTTGGGAAGGGGGAAAGGAGGGAGAGAAGGAAAAAAATGGAACTCAAAATCTTATAAAAGTAAATGTTGTAAACCATCTTTACATGTAATTGGAAAAAAATAAAATACTATTACAATGGAAAAAAAGAGGGGAAAAAAAAGTAAGCTTTTGAGGGTAGATCTGATCATTTTTGCTGGGATCCATATCCTTAGTGCTTAAGGCACATTATTTGGGAAAGAGTAACTATCTAATAAATGCTTTATCTATCTGAATAGTTTCTGCTATTTTAAAAATAATATTAATCACTAAAAATTAGGGCATATACTTTATTTGAAAAATCATTTGAAGATGAAGATGCCAACAATTTGACATTATTATTAAATACTATAAATCCGATACTCTAGCTCCAAGGTTATTTCAACATTAAGTAAACTGAGATTCTACTGAAGATATTTTATAAAAGTTATCTAATTAAGCTCTTTTTTTTGGTAGAATATGAGAGTGGGAGGTGGCAGGGTCTAGACTTGTGATTGCAAAGATGATATTGGACTCCTGGTGAAAATCTTCCTCCTCCAGTGCAAATCAGCATAACAAAGTTATCTGAGATGCTGAGAAGTTAAGTGATTTATCCAGGGTCACACAGCCTTTGTGTGTCAGTCAGAATTTTAAGAAAGATAGTCTTGAACTTAGTCAGGAAGACTTGAGTTAAAAATCCAAGTCATTTATCATCTACTTACCTTTGTTACCTCAACTGCAAAATTGAGATAATAATAACAGCGCCTAGCTCATGGGGTTCTTGTGAAGATTAAATGCGATAATACTTAGCATAGTGCCTGGTGCATAGTAGGAATGATATAAAATCTTATTCCCTCCCCACTTTCCACTACATATTAATTCTAAATCTGCCCTTTATCCATTATCCCACTAGAGCAAAGGAAAAATACTTCCATTGTTACACAGCTTTCTGTAAAATTATTGGCTTCATTGGAAGATGGTTTGATAAAGGGAAAATAATGGTAGTCATCTCTAGGATGGGGAAGGAAAGAAAAAAAGGGAAAAAAAGACATTTTACGTGATAACTTTATTATATATTTAGCAAAAATAGCAAGATGTAGTTAGTGGTTTTGCAGTGTCATGTGTAATCATCTTTTTAATTTTATATGTACACATACATATAATGGAATTGCCTGTTTTATTCCATGAATTAAGATTTTTTAAAAGATACATCAGACTTGGAGTAAGAAGGTCTAGGCTCCAGCCAGGCCTCTGCCAGTGTCTGAAACTGAATAAATCACTTTTCCTCTCGAGGCCTCAGCTACCTCACTTATAAAATGATGTGGTTAGACTAAGTTCTCTAAGTTAGACTAATGTTCTCTAAATTCTCTTCCAACTCTAAAATTCTTTGAGCACCACTTCTTTCATAAACTGAAGTCTTTCTGGTCAGAAAGAGAACTACTTGTCCCCTTCTTAGCACTAGTTGCTTAAGACCCTCACTCCCTTTCTTAGAACAGTTAACCTGAAGGAATGTTGACTTTACATGTTCCAGTTGGAGGCAACTTAACCCAGGCTTTAGCTTCTAGGAAAAGGCTATAGAGTCTACCCTAGAGCTTTAATATTGGCTTTGTAGCATATTCTCAAAATAGAGTTATAACACCTAAAGGATCAGGGTCATTGGGATTGGTAAAGCAAAGCCCATCCTAGCAAGGGATGGCAGATCACAGCACCTCCATCCTCTATGCTTAATAGTTGATAGTGTGACGCTGTGACTTTGATTTTCAAGGAAGTTTCTGTGGAAAAGGTATTCCACTAAAGCCATTCTCAGAAAAATATATCAGACCATGCATAATTGCTGTTATTTGTTTTGTTGAAAGGCAATGTGGCAGATGAGAGATAATGTATGTAAAGTGCCTTGCAAATTCTCAAGCAATATATAAATGTCAGTTATTATTATTTATGAGGATAATCTATGCATACATAGAGGGCATACCTGATGAAAAGTTGAGAAGGGAACAGACAAGCTTTCACAAATAATTTTCTTCAGCTGAGCACATCTTTGGAGCAGCATGACTGACTGAGAGGTCTAAAGAATATTCAGTCCCACCCAGGCTCTTTACTTCACAAAAGGATTTGAGTCTGCTAAGCATAATACAGTATTAAAGGTCCTCCTTAACATCATATCTCCCATTAATATCTTAAAATCACAGAGGATTCTATGGGAGATGTAAATATAGGGATGACTGTTCAATGATTCAACAAGTATTGCTATCACTTGAAGTGTAAAACAAGAAGAAATATATATATGTTCAATGAAGGTTTTGCTAATGTCATGGATGATGGACTATGCAGAGTTCCATTTTCTTTTGTTTTGTTTTCAGAGAGATTCCCTATTGGTGTCCACATTCTTCAGGAGACTATTGACATTAGAATGACTTCATCAAGCACTATAATACTACACATACTCTTTCTTGAGATTTTTTTTAGTATCTGAGAGAAAAAAAGAGGGAGAGAGAAAGAGTCATAAGCCATAGGCTACAAGCCATTTTGACAGCTAACTGTTAAATGTCTAATGGACATTCAGAAATGAGATTGTAGATCAAGAGAGGTTAGGTCTGGAAAAGTTGATTTGAAAATCACTAGTATGCAGATGATTATTGAATCCAGGAGTGCTGATGAAATCATTACAATTAAATCGTGTATAGAAAGAAAAGAAGACCCAGCACAGCACTAGGGGCCACTGACTTTAGTAGAAAAATTCTGCAGCAAAAGATCCTCAGGAGTGGTCAGACAGGAAGGAGGACAACCAGACTAGAGTAACCTCATGGAAACCTAGAGAGTAGAGAGTATCAAATAGAAGAGGGTGACAGCATCAAAGGATGTGGAGAGGTCAAGAAGGACGAGAAAGGAAAATAGGTCATTCAATTTGGCAATTAAGACACCATTAGTAGCTTTGGAAAGAGCAATTTCAACTGAATGATTGAAGTTGGAAATTAAACTATAGGGAGTTAAGAAGAGAGTGAAAGGACAGGAAGTGTAAACACCTATTGTAGATAACCTTCTCAAGGAGTTTAGCTACAAAAGATGTGAGAGATGTGGGTGATGGCAGTGATGGATAGATCAAGTGTTTTTTTTTTTTTGAGGATGGGAGAGATATGGGCATGTTTGTGGGCAGTAAGGAAAGGGCCAGAAGATTGAAGATAAAGGCAACATTGGGAGTGATAAAGGCGACATTCTGTTAGAGAAGATGGTGTGGGAAGGGATCCTTTAGGCATATATAGAATATTTTTCCTTGTCAAGGAGAAGGGCCATGTTTTCAAGTAAAAAAAAAATAAAGCAGGGGATGCTAGCTGAAGGCAATTGGGTGATGTTAGATGAAGAGGAAGAGGGAGATCTTGGAGAATGGCCTCAATATTTGCAGTAAAATGTGAGGTGGGGTTCTCAACTGAGGATAGGAAGAGTGGGAACTATGGGATCTTTGAGGAGGGATGAAAATGTTTGAAAAACACTACTCTGGTCAGTTACTGGTGTCAAGAGGTGTCAAGATGAGGAAGAGAGGTAGTATAGCTAGTATAGGGGTGATGGCCTGGGTAAGAAATAAGAGGTCAATGTGAGGATAAGAAGAATGGTTTGGAGTTGCAAAATAGGGAGAGAGATGTAATGACAATATATTGTAACAAGATAAGGGAATTTCAGAGATCGCGTACATCAAAAAAGTCCATTTGTGAGTAATAACAAGATCGAGCATATGGCCATCTCTGTGTGTAACTGAGCTGAAGTGGAGAATCAGGTCATGGGGAATGAATAAGGTGAGGAACTTGGAGGTTAGAGTGTTTGAGAGAACCTCAACATGCATGTTGAGTTCCACTACTACAAAGGCAAGTGTTGGGAGGAGAGAAAGACCACGAGCCAGGCACTGAACTTATTGAGGAAAGAGATATGACTAACTGACTTGGGGCTGAGATGAGTGATAGACACGCACCTGTCAGCATGCAAGACTTTTCCAGATGAGGAAGGAGACCAGTTTCTCTTCATTGGCTTCACATTGTGTTTCCATGATTAATGCTTTGGCCAGTTACCATAGAAAAAAGCAACTAATGCATGGCCCAGCCAACACATTGGACATTTTCGTTTTTGTCTTTCCTTCCCTTCTTTGGTGAAATGCTTTCAATCTCTCTTAAGCTCTATTGACTCATAAGATGGTTCAAGTTTTAAGATGTGGCATAGTGTAGTAGAAAAAGCACATGCTGAAGAGTCAGTTCAAATCTCTCTATTGTTGTTTACCACGTGACCTTGAGCAAATTACCACCTCCTTCAGCCTCAGTATTCTTATCTGTAAAATGAGGAGCATGAACTAGTTGGTCTTTGAAATCCCTTCTAGATCTAAAACTATGATCTGGTGAGATGTTTAAAAAAAACAAACAGCTCCTATGTGTAACAGGACTTTGAATTTAACATCCTTAGAGTCTCAGGTATGAGCAAAAGTTCTAGAAAAAAAAAAACTTCCTTTAAAATAACATAGAAATGTATAGCAGAAGCTTCCCATGTCACCCAGAGTCAGGCAGGAAATTGATCTCTCAGTGACAGCAGATGGGTTATAGGGTGGAAGTTTTTAGGATGGCACGGTGGGGATATTTATTTCCAGCCACAAAATGAGCAAACTCAGGGCAAAGCTGGCCTTCTTAATGCAATTAACAAAGGCATGTAGCATTCTGCTATCAATCTTACTTGTTACTGTCATCGTGATTCCCCTGGCTACAAGGGAATCCATACAGAGTGGACAGCATGTAATACAAGGGCAGAATGAGAAGTAGCTTGGATAGCTTGGGAAAGTTTAGTTATGGCACACTAGACTATTCATTTGCACTGTTGGCCTTCTGAGATAGTCTCTGAGCTCTCTGAGCTATCAGAATAACCAAGATTCTGAGTCATTCATCTGGGATATATTTCTCCCACAATGCTGACATGACAAAGGACTGATTGACTACGGTATCGTGTAAGTTCTACAATTGACATTTCCCAAAATTCTGAATCGCATCACCATATGTCTCCTCTGTGGTCTTGGTACTCTTGTAGCCACGATTTCCTAAGTGAATTTAATTTTTTCTCATCTGGCACTTTTCTGTAAATAACCCATTCCATTTCAATTTTCTTGTCCGAAAATTGGAGGTAATTCTGATCTTTCAAGCAAGGCATTCTCTGAGTTTAGTTCTTCCCCACTCTGTTTTCAGGGCATGTATAAATTCAACCCAATTCAGCAAACATCTATTAGGGAACTGCTACATGAAGATAGTGTTCTAGGCACTAGAAATACAAAGACAAAAAAAAAAGAGGTGAAATTCCCCTACTCTGAAGGAGATCACATTCCTTTGAGAAAATTCAACGTGTGCATAATTAAGTAAATACAATGTGTATACAAAAGAATGAAAAATAATATAAAGACCCATAGAGAAATAGTAACTGGGACTGGGGTGGTGTGTGTGTGTGTGTGTTCAGGAAAGGCTTTTACTTTGCAGGAGAGCCAGAGCTGGATTTTGTAGGAAGCTAGAATTTTCTTTAGAAAAGGTAAAAAAGAAGTGCATCCAAATGCATAGTCCTTGAATACTTTGTCCTGGTTAATCATCATATGGGATATTGCATTCATTTTTCAGAGTGAACAAAGGTAAACTAGAATTGTGAACTAGAATACTACAAAAGAAAGTAAGGGGAAGGAGAAACAGAAGGGAATAATCATTTATACAGTACCTATTATGTACCAGGTACTTTGCTAAGCCCTTTACAAAATATTATCTAGTTTGTTCCTCACTATAACCCTTCCAGGAAAGTACTGTAATTATACCCATCTTACAATTGAGGTAACTAAAGCAAAGATTAAATGAGGTGAAGTAACTTGCCCAGGGTCACACAGATAACTAGTATCTAAAGCCATATTTATACTCAGGTCTTCTTGACTCCAGACTCAACACTCTATATTCAATGTACCACCTAGCTGCCTCAATGAGAATATGTGCTTATAACTCTTGAGACACCATAAAATTTAATAGGCAATTTAAAATGTTTATTTTTTATAATGATCTGTAGATAAAATGTTAACTATGTCACAAATGCTATTTCAGAAGTGTATCCAAGTATGTCAGATGTTTACTTTTCAAATTTAATTACAGTTTTTTGAACCTTTGTCCCTAATTTTACTCTCTATGTAGAAATAGTGATGATACATAAAACTACATTTTTAGGTAACAGAATAATCTAAAGACAGAGGATCTGGATTTGACTACAGGCCTGTTGTTTACTCTTTGTATGAATTTGGGCAAATCACTTACATCCACCCTCTGGACTTCTGTTTGCTCACCTACAAAAAATGAGAATATTGGACCAGACAACCTCTAAGGGACCTTCCCATTCTAGAGTTATGATCTTATGGTCCTCAAATATGAAAGGTGGCAAAATAGAAGAGAGGCTGGTTGTATTCCAGTGGGGAGTGGTATATGTAGTCCATGCTGCATGCATTCCTATAAATAGCCATTTAAGTCAGTTCTCTAACTTATTTTGGGGCTCCTCCTATTTCTTGACTAACTCCTTTACGGATGAACAATCACATCCTGCTGAGCTGAAGTGTAAGATGGTGCAGATTTATCTACAGTGCCTTGAACACTCAGTGCAATCTGGAGATAAAATCTTGAATGGTGGAGGAGAATCTTGGTAATAGGGAAACACCGGCCAATGTGGCATTACTCAGTCTTACGGGGACCCCCTTACATATGGAACGGGTGAATCAAGTACACTGTGTGCTTTTTAATTATTAAAGAAATATACACCTGAGTTACACATTTCATGTCTTGCATGTAAAATTAAGCAGGGGCTCTACTTTCATGTTTCATATTCACTTACGGTTCTTTGGTAAGTCATTCACTTTCTCTTCATCTGCCTGTGCCCTAACATGTTAATCCCGCTGACATCCTACAATAGATAATGAAAAGCAGCTCTGTCTTTTCCTGGTTCCCTCCTCTCTGAATGTCATGGCAACGGATGCTAGTTGACTTAGTCAAACTTGAAAATGTCACAGTGCTCTTCACTCTCTGATGAGTACACATTCATGAACATAGCTCTCAATGCAAAAAGCAATTAAGGGCAGTTTGAAAAAAGCATCATGAGAGGAGTCACCCTGTAGATGACGTCTATCTGTTAGGGTTGTTTTGGTTTTTTTTAACCTCCTTTTTATCTCAGAGTAAAGACTGGAAATCATTTTCTGGATTTAAAAAAAATGACCCTTTGTCTTTGAGAATCATGGTGACCACTTTTAGGAAACTATGTCATATTTAATGGCATTAGAAAGGCAATGCTCCCTGTAAATACATTCCATTCCAAACCACTAGACTCCCTGTGAATTTATTGCTCCCTCTAAAGCCAATGAAGTGCATCATAAGTTGCAAACATACTCTAACAACAAAGATGGCTGCATCCCAAGAGCCACATTACCTAACAGAAAACAAATATAAAAACGGATACACCAGACTTAATTCAATTAGGCCAGATGAAAACAAGCACATTGTCACAGTCCTCATCTTGCTTTATGAAAAGGTTTGTTCTTTTGTTTTCACTTCAAACCATACAGTTAAGAGTTTTGAAATATTTTCAAGTAACTTTGAGACTATTGTTCTGCTAGATAAAACCAGGTAGAGTACTGGATATGGAATCCAGGACCAGCTTTCCAAACCTCCTTCTTCCGCTTAATACCCCTGTGACATTGGATGAGTCCCTTCCTCTCTCTGGCCTTAGTATCTTCATTTGTAAAATGAAGGGATTGAGGGCTATTCTAGCTCTAATTCTATGCTATCTGGCTCATTTTGTCTTTTGCACTGAATTATATAAATGAGAGCACAGGCTTGTTTTTAAATCTTGTTTCCTGTTAGAGCTGTAATTTTGAAGTATCAGGATTTGCTCTGATCCCATCATTCCCTTTCCTCGGGAACCTTCTTTAGCTCCCAGATTCCTGTGATACAAAAGTTTTTAAATTTCAGCTTGACAGTTTAAATGTTGTCCCAAACCCATCCTTAAATCTCTAACTCAACTCCCAGGTGCTCTTTGAGTACCACTAGGGGCACCCAAAGGACCTATTCAATCTTCTCCATGTACCACATATCTCCCATCTCTGCCACTTTGCTCATGTTGTTCTTTTCACCTGTAACTCCCTCCTCCATAGCTCTACCTGTTTAAAATCCCAGCCACTTTTGGAGACATAAATTGTGAACTGAGGGTTATAACTGACATCAGAAGGCCATAGGTTTGAATTCTACACTCTACGACTCAGTGGCTATGTGGATGGCAAATTATTTAACATACCTATATGACAATTTCCTTATCTATAAAAGGGGGAACATTAATAATACTAGTAGTTTCTACTTCATTCGTTGTTTAAGGCTCAAGTCAGATAATGTATTTAATTCAACTTAACAACGCTTATTAAGAGATATATATCTGTGCTTGGCAATGGGAATATAAAGACGAAGAAAGAAAAGAAAGAAAGAAAGAAAGAAAGAAAGAAAGAAAGAAAGAAAGAAAGAAAGAAAGAAAGAAAGAAAGAAAGAAGAAAGAAAGAAGGAAGGAAGAAAGGAAGGAAGGAAGGAAGGAAGCAAGGAAGGAAGGAAGGATGGAAGAAAGGAAGGAAGGAAGAAAAAGAAAGAAAAGGAAAAGAGGAAGGAGGGAAGGAAGAAAGAGAGAGAGAAAGAAAGAAAGAAAGAAAGAAAAGAAAGAAAGAAAGAAAGAAAGAAAGAAAGGAAAGAAGGAAGGAAGGAAAGAAAGAAGGAAGAAAAAAATTCTCTGTTCTCAAGGAGCTTACATTCTAATGAAGACAGGGAGAAAAGTGTTCTGTGAAGTAATTTCCAGAGGGAGGTTACTAGCATTAGAAAAATGCAAATGAGCTATCTATAGGACATGACACCTTATTAAGCTGAGCTTGGAAGGAAGCTATGAATTCCCTAAGTACATTACAAACACAGGGCACAATGTTCCCAAAGATATGAATACAGGAAATAGAATATCACAGCAAGTCAGCTAATTTGTCTGGAATGTGGCATGTATGAAGAAGACTAACTGTTAAAAGCCTGTAAAGTTAGGCTACAGCCCTATTGTGAAGGACTTCAAAAACCAGATAAAAAAGTTTCTATTTTATTACAGAGACAACAGGAAGGCACAGCGGATTTTGGATCAGGAGAATTTTATAACATATATAAAACATTTTATAAAATTTAAAGATATATATGCATAGATATATTTATATATACACACATAAATACTCCCATATGTTATTATCCTTTAATACATTTAGCAATGCATTTTTCTATCCACCACAGCTCTATCTCTCTCAACTGTGAAAATTCATAGCACTTTGCCATTTATTCCTTTGCTTATCATATTCTGTTTCTCACTGTAGCTATAGGTACACTTGTCTTGGTGGCCTCTATTAGATTATAATGCTCTGGTGGAAAACTACCATATCTTCTGTGATTTTGCTCAGAGCCTAGTTTTGTCCCTTACCAAAAGTTAATAATACTTCTTGAACTGAATGTTGAAAAATAAACTCCCCATCTATACATGTGCTTACGTATCAATTTTATTAAGATATGTATTCTGAATCATCATTTGGCAATACATACTCAGTAAATACAAGTAAAAAAATTAAGAAGACTTGGCAGAATTACAGAACCTTAGCGACTAAGAGCCTGTCAAGTTGTTCTCCAGACTTTACTTGATAATTTCCAAGGAGGGGGAAGCCACCATCTACCAAGGTAGCCCAACACACTTGTCAATAGCTCTGATTACTCCTAAAAAAGGCTTTTACTTATATCAAACCTAAATATCCTGTTTTATAACTTCTGTTGCTCTTAGCTCTGTCCTTTGGGGTTAAGCAGATGAAAATCTAAACATTCTTCCACATGGCCTTTCTAAATAATTGGGAATATCATGCCCTGTCTCCACCTTCCACCTCTCTTAAGTTTTCTCTTCTCCCAACTAAAGGACCTCAGTTCCTTCAGCCAATTCTTACATACCACATAATGGAGGCTCTATATCATTCTAATTGCTCTCCTTGAGAGGTTCTCTAGAATGTCAATATCCATCCTAAAATTTAGATTACACCTCCAACCATCTATTAAATATTTGAACTTGATGTCCTGTGATCATTTTAAACTCAGCACATCCATAATAGACCTCTCACCCCTCACCCCCGCCTCAACCCCAGTCCCCAATAACCATGCTTTTTACCCCCTAACTTCTTTTTCGTTGTTGAGGGCAATACCATTCTCCCAGTTGCCCATGCTCAAAACCTACGTGTTACCCTTGACTCTCCACTCTCTCTTTCTCCCCCATACCAAATCTGTTGCAAATTCCTGTTGATGATACTTTTGCATCATCTGCCACATATACCCCTTTCTTTCATCTGACACTTCCTCCACTCTGCTCCAGTCTCTCGTCACCTCTTGTCCAGACTGTTGTGATTTTCTTTGGGTTCACAAACCTGACTCATCTCTCCACTTCAGTACATCATCTACTCATTTATCAAGTTGATCTCCCTACAGCACTGGCCTGACCATATCACCCCCCCTATAAAATGACCTCCAGCGGTTCTCTATTGCCTCTGGGATCAAACATAATATCCTCTCTTTAACTTTTAAAGCCCTTCATAACCTGAAACGTTACCACATTTTTAGCTGTCTCGTGCCTTACTTTCCTCTACACACCCTGTGATTCAGTGACACTGACCTCCTTGACGTTCCTCCCAAAGGTCATCCCATGTTCAAAGGCTGAACTTTTCTGTCGTCCTCCATCCCAGCAATACTCTCCTTCTTCTCCACCTCCTAGCTTCCCTGACTTCCTTTAGGCCCCAGCTAGTTTGACCCTTTTCAAGAAGATTTTTCCTATTGATCTTCATGCTAGCGCATTCCCTCTAAGATCACCTCCAATTTATTCTATCTATATCTTGTTTGTGCAGAAAAGCACTTAGCATTGTGCCTAGTGCATAGTGGACCTTTAGCCAATATTTTTGACATAACTTGACCTGGTATGTAGAAGTGAATATAGTTGTTTAGGTATGGTCTAACCAAAGCATTACCCTGGGGGACCATCAACTCCTTAAACATGGCATTAAATTTAAATACAAATTCAATCAATCAAATATAGTATATAATACAATCAGAGAAATATGAAATTATGTGTTTATTGAATACTACTTTGAAAGACCACTATAATCATTTTGCTTTCATTTTATTTTTTACGTCAATAAAAATCTAAGTTCTCTTCTTCCTATATCACCTCTTTCCAGGCAATTAACCTTCTAAACCTTCCTTATGTTTCTAAGAAGCAAAAAATACCACTTTTTTAAATAAGCTTTCATGAAAATAGCCTGATAAAGATAATATAATCATATAATGCTTACAAGCTGAGCACCTTTATACTTTAATTATATAATATGATAAAATATAAGATCATACAGAAGATCTTTGGCAGATTATAGTATTATTGAAATGATTGAGCCTAACCTAGAGACTCGGGCCATGATCTGTCATTAGAATACAAGCCCTATATCATTCTGTTAAAAAAAAAATGCCTTTCTAATAAAAAATTGAAAATGGAGCCACATCAAAAGCTAGAAATGGCCAGGTGTTTTTTTTTCTTAGTGAAATTACATTAATGAGGATGATATGAGTGAACATCACTGTATTCATAGTTTTTAAATACTAATATGAGCATGTCTTGCCAAAATACATTTGTAGGACCCACTAAAGAAGGTGATATAGTATGGACAAAAAAATTATTTTCTAGGACTATTTTTTTTTCCTTTTAACCTTCTGGCTATGTCTAACTCTATTCCCTCCTCTAGCCTTCTATATACATCTTTGTTCCCTTCCACTTTTCTAAAAAGTATTCATGTCCAGAATCTCTTCTTTCTGGAAGCTTCCAGGCTAGAGATTTCCAGTCTCTATCAATTGACTGGTGCTTTAATGTATGTGATGTTGAAGTTAGGAGCCAATCTGAATTGGGCAAGCCAGACAATAAAATCACCAGATCTTCTTGCATACCACATTTTATTCCAAAACTTCCCTGAAGCAAGAAGCAAAGAGAGACCCACTGTAAGTCTGTTTCATGTTTTGAGAACAGCCTTTTCCAAGGTCATTGTGGATTTCCTGCCATGGTCTGAAGACTTGAGGTCTGAGGATCCTTGTTTTATTATTCAATGGTTTCTCTGTAATATTTCCCCCACCAAATCCTAACCCAATCTAATTATTCTTTAAATTTCTATATCAGCTACATATATATGTATATAAATGTGTGTGTGTGTGTGTATATATATGTATACATATATATGTATATATATGTGTGTGTGTATATATATGTGTGTGTGTATGCATATGTATACATATATATGTGTGTGTATATATATATATATATATATATATATATATATATATGCATATACACACACATGCGCACACATATATACACAACACGGTTTGCCTTTAGTTCCTCAAGGGCCTTCACTTTGTTGTGCTCCTGAAAGACATCTCTGTAAGACTACATAAATTACAAATGAACTGCTAATCTACCTGGATTAGAAGAGGGCTTAAGGGAGTTTCTGCACTAAGAAATCCCTCCCTTGGTGATAAAATAGTGGTTTGAACCAACAAAAATTTTATAGTGTGAGTTTCTCTCCAGCTTACAATAATGATAAGGTTTTATATATGTATGTGTATATATGCATATATACACTATATGTGTATATGCGTATGTATGTATGTATGTAAAATGCTTTGAAAACAAAGAAATTGCGTGCATGCAACTGTTATATAAGAAGAATCCTTACCTTCCTTGTGTGTCATTAACTCCTTGGTCATCTGGCAAAGTTTATGGATTGAGTCTCAGAATATGTAAAATAGAATTATAGGATTACAAAGGAGACTAATTATAGTGAAATAAAGGTGTTATTTTTTTCCCCATCCATTCTCTGTCATATACCCATGAAGACACTGGGAGTCCATGGACTTCTGACTCTATAGTATTCTTCCTCCCATTCTCCTTTTCTGTCCCCCCAGGGCTTCTATTTCTTTTCCCCTTTAAATTCATAGAATTAAAAACAACAATAACAACAACAACAACAGCAACAAAACTTGACTTCTTTAATTTTATTTCCAATTCTATGCTATAATTCACTTATCTCTGCAGTGTCTTGTTAGATTCTAATAGTTTTAATTATGTAACTAGTAGTTTGGACATTGGTATAAAGCCTTTTTATTATCTCACCTCTGTCAGCTATAAGATGTGACCTTTAACTCCCTTCAGAAATACTAAAGACTGGAATTCATTCTCCTCTTCAGAATAAAATCAACCTTGTCACTTACTGATTTCCTGTTTTACCTAATAATTGTTCAGCTGTTGATTGAATAGAAAAACTTCACAAAAAGCACAGCCAGATTTTGGGGAGGTTGGGTTTTGAGAAAGAATATTTAAAAATCATCCCTTTCATTAAAAAATGGCAGAGGTTATTTATAGTTTCCCTTCTTTCCCTTGTCTTAATGGCAATGCAATATATGATATTTTATAACCCCTGTAACTTCCATTATCAGTCTGCAACTCGGCATTTTTTTCTTTATTGACTCACATATTTGCAAATTATTTATTCATCCCAAGATGCTTCCATGCAGTTGCAGGAAAAGACTGTCAAAGCTGAGCATGAGTAAAGGTAAGTCAGTAAATCCTACATAAATCTCTTTCTCTCCCCCTCTTGCCTACATTTCAAATTTAAGCCATACAGCATTTTAGAGCACTGTTTGAAAAAGACTGAAAACGGCATTAAGAAAACCAATGGCCTAACTTGCGTATCCACAGCACTATCAAATATACTTTGCTTTACAAAACAAAACAAAACAACAACAACAAAAAAACCCAACACCACTTCTCTAGAGGAAGCCATATGGTGCGGAGCCTCTGGTCCAGGCTTTAAATCCCAGGTCTACAATTTACTACATATGTGACCTGGGGCAAGTCATCTCTCCTCTCTTTGTCTCATCCACAGGATGGTGGAAGTGGAACTAATAAACTCTAAGGTCCCTTCTAACTCTAAATATATTACTATTTGGGACTGTAAATAAATGCTTTTCCTTTCATCTTTTCCTTCCCATGTATTTCTTGAAAATATATCTTGCCTCATATGAGCAAGGATTATTTCTTTGTGTAGTCTCATGATTCCCCATGAGTTTCTTTGGAGAATAAAATAAAAGGTAGGAGACTTTGGCTTTGCCTTTGCAAAATTCTTTTTGTTTTGTCCAATGTCAGTATATTTAAGTTGGTCAACAAGTATCATATTTATGTAGTACTCAGGAGGCAGAAAGGAAGCATTTTACTAGAGAGTTGGAAAACACACACAAAAAAAAAAAAACAGACTTTGACCTTAAGATGCTTATAGGACCTTTGCTTTATAAGAATACCTCCTGAATAAAAATACTTGGGTGCTTGTCTTACATTTTCTCTTTTTCCAACCCAGATTTCAATTTCTCCCTTGACTTGCCTTTCTTTCTCTTCTCTTGCCTTCTTTTCCCTTCTCTTCCATTCCCTTCTCACAGTTGAGTATAGAAATCTATCTTATCAAATAGGGAAATAAGAGGAAAAGGGGATAAAAAGGGGGAAGGGGTTATAAAAGGGAGGGGAGATTAGAGGAAGCAATAGTCAGAAGTAAAACAGATTTTAGAGAAGGGACAGGATATAAAGAGAGAGAGAAGGCTAAGTAGAAGAAAATAGGATGGAAGGAAATACAGTTAATCAGAACTGTGAATGAGAATGGGACAAACTCACCCATAAAACAGAAGTAGATAGCAGAATGGATAGAAACATGAATCCAACAATATGTTGTTTACAAGAGACATACTTGAAATAAAAAGGAACACACAGAGTTAAAATAAAGAGATAGAGCAAAATCTACTATGCTTCAGCAGAATTTAAAAAAGCAGACATAGTGATAATGACCTTAGACAAAGCAAAAGCAAAAATAGACCTAATTACAAGAGACAATCAGTGAAAACACATTTTGATAAACAGTACCATAGACAATTAAGTACTGTCAAAAAATTTTAGAGCATGTTTCTCTGATAAAGGCCTCATTTCTCAAATATATAGGGAAATGAGTCAGATTAAAATAAGCTTTTCCTCAACTGATAAATTGCCAAGGGATATGAACAAGCAGTTTTCAGAAGAAGGAATCAAAACTATAAATACTTATGCAAAAAATGCTTAAAATCATTTTTAGTTGGAGAAATGCAAATTGAAACAACTCTGAGGTATCACCTCATACCTACCAGAAATGACAAATGCTGAAAGGGATGAGAAAAAATACATATGCTAATGAACTTTTGGTGGAGTTGTGAAGCAGTCCAACCATTCTGGATGACAATTTAGAGCTATACTCAAAGGGTTGTAAAACAGTGCATACCCTTTCACCCAACAATATTGCTACTAGGTCTATATCCCAGAGAGATTAAAGAAAAAGGAAAAGGGCTTATGTGTACAAAAATACAGCAATTCTTTTTTGTGGTGGCAAAGAATTAGAAATCAAGGGGTTGCTTATCAGTTGGGGAATGGCTGTATGTGTAGGTGCATATGATTGTAATGGTGTATTATTGTGCTATAAGAAATGATGATGAGGATAATTTCAGGAAAAAAAAAACCAGCAAGACCTATATGAACTGATGTGAAGGAAAGTAAGCAGAATCAGGAGATCATTGTGCACAGCAACAGTAATATTGTAACATTGATCAACTGTGAAAGGTTTAATTGCTCCGATTAATACCATGATCCAAGACAATTCCAAAAGACTTGGATGAAAAATGCTATCCACTACAAGAAAAAAAAACTGAGGAACTCTGAGTGCCAATTGGAGTATCTTTTTTTCCCCCAATTAATTTTTCTTGCTTTTTTATGGCTATAAGGCTAATAATGAAATGTTTTCATATTTTATACACATAATTAATAATACATTGCTTGCCTTCTCAGTGGATGGGAGAATGGTAGGAAGAAGGAAGAGAATTTGGAACTTATTTTTTTAATGTTAAAAATAAATAATAAAAAAAACTGTCAAAAAAAAAAAAGAAGCAAAGTATAGCCGAGATACCTCTTAGAGAAGACCTATTCTGATGTCTGTCCTGGAACTAATATTCTTTTCCTTTTGAAATGCTTTATTTATTTATTTTTGTGCTGGCAACAGTGCCTGGAATAGAATGGACTCAATGAATAATTACTGTTTGACTTTTAAAGAGTATTGTTGGGGCAGCTAGGTGACATAGTGGATAGAGCACCAGCCCTGGAGTCAGAAGGGCCTCAGTTCCAATCCAGCCTCAGACACATAACACTTACTAGCTGTGTGACTCTGGGTAAGTCACTTAACCCCAATTGCTACATATATATCTATATCTATATATAGATATTAGATATTAGAAGAGATCCTTGAATTGAGTTGGGGCGTCAAACTAAATGAATTTTGATATCTCTTTCAAATAAAAAAAAACCCTAAGTAATAGTTCAAAGAAATTGATAAATGTAACCACTGGAGCTTTTAAATAACTTAAATGGTTGTCATTTAATGGACAGAGATAAGAGAACATTATTTGAGGAGACAAGGAGTGATAGTATAATACATGAAAGTCCTAGATGAAGAAGCTGGCAAAAACAAACAAAAAACAACATTAACTTGGGTAGGATGAAGGGTATATGAAAACTATCCCATGAAGATATATAAATCAATCAATAAACATTTATTAAGCGCCTACTATATGCCAGGGATTGTGTAAAGTATTTGGGATACAAAAAGAGTCACTAGATATTCCCTGCCCTCAAGGAGCTTACAATCTAATGGGGAAGACAAATATTCCAACAAATACAAATACATATATAAATCTGTACATGTGTACATTGTGTATATATACATGTATATATGTGTATATGTATACACATATACATATACATGTGTATACATACATGTATATATGTGTGTATACACATGTGCATATACATACACATACAAAACAAGCTATACACAAGAAAAATAAGATATAATTAACAGAAGGAAGGCACTAGAATTAAGAGAGGGGACAGGCTCCTTAAAGAAGGGATTTTAGTTGAGATTCAAGGAAGCTAGAGAGGTCAGTAGGCTAAGAGGGAGAGGGAGAATTCCAGGCATAAGATACAACCAGAAAATAAAAAATGCCCGGAGCCTAGAAATAGAGTATCTTGTTTGAGAAATGGCCAGGAGGCCAGTGTCACTGGATCAAAGAGTATGTATTAGGAATTAAGGTGGAAGAACACTGGATGGGTTGGCAGAAGATAGGTTACAAAGTGTGTTGATTGCTAAACAGAGCATTTTGTATTTGATCATGAAGGTAATAAGAAGCCATTGGAGTTCATTGAGTAGGAGAGGTGACATCATTGGATCTGCACTTTAGGAAAAACACGTTAGTGGGTGAACGGAGGATAGATTGGAGTAGGGAATGTTTTAAGGCAAGTAGACTCACCAGTAGGCTATTGCAATAGTCTAGCCTTGAGGTAATCACGGTCTGTACTAGAATGATGGCAGTATCAGAGGAGAAAAAGGGGCATATAAGAGAAAACTTGTAAATGTGAACTTGACAGGTCTTGGCAACAGCTTTGATGGAGGTGGTGGTGAGAAATAGTGAGGAGTCCAGGGTGACACCTACATTTTGAGCTTGAGGGATTGGGAAGATGATGTTGCCTTCTATAACAATGGGGGAGGAATGGTTTAGGACATACTGAGTTTAAGATGTCTACTGGACATGCAGTCTGGGATGTCTGAAAGGCAGAAATGTAAGATTGAAGGTCAGTGAGAGGTTGGATGAAGATGGGTAGGTTTGAGAGTCATTGGCATAAATGGCAATTTATAGACAGAAAGAGTCAATTCAATTTACAAAAGTCCTTATTTTTTATCTTTATGGTACATGAAAAAGCAAATCTTTAACACCAAGGTCATCCTGAATACAAAAGGGCAACTGATCATCTTAATTTATTTTAAGGTCTATGCAATGCTTCATTTAACTGTTTGAATCTTGAATTTAAATGTTTGTACTTTATTTTGACAGTCTGCTTTATGATCCCAAGTATTAGTGCAAAGCTGATAAATGTTGCTAATTAATTTATTTAAATTACCATCTAAACTGCTATAAAAACAATCCCTCCATTTTGTGTATTGTTAGAGATATTCACATCATTGATGTTCACTTCTCATCTTCCATTTTCTCCTGATGAGAATGATCTTTTCCATTGCAGTGTTCAGGTCATGAATATGATGATTCGTCAGGTGTTGTGTCTTGCCCAGTGTCACTCCACCTATTATATGCCAGAAAGGCAATTTGAATCCACACTTTCCCATCTCTAGCTGGCTTCTTGTCTACTATATTGTCTTTCATAAACATGGTGTTATCTAGTGAGATAAATAGACAAATAGATAGATAGATAGATAGATAGATAGATAGATAGATAGATAGATAGATAGATAGATATTAGTTTTAGGGCATTAACACATAGATTAGAATTTATTTTCAGAGATAACTATATAAATTCAAATATTAATATTTCACACAGTGGTGTCAAAAAGCAGTCTGAATTAGTGAGAAGTCTGAAATACAGGATACATTTGATGAATACAAGTTTTTTTAACTTGTAAAAATATAATTATTCAAACCAGGTTAATACAAGTATATCTGATTTTTCTAAAAAAGCAAATCTTTAAGGAATTACTTTACTGACTAGATAGAAATCCTTTTATAATTTGATTTAAATTAGTTTATTTTAGATGAGAGCTTTTAAAGCATTTGAGATGTAAATATATTGTTCTCTTAAGCAGTTTAAATAAAGACCCTGAAACTTTTTTTTAAGCAACAAGTAAAGAAATTTCACCTGAGACCCAATCACAATTCCTTTAAACCGTGAATTATTTGGGTTTGAATTAGTCATGTCTAGTTGTACATGCAGATGTTGAATAGAACTTTATACAAAGCAAATACTTCTTTTAAGATAGATGAAAATAGAAGTGGTTCCTGGGTCAGCAGATTACATGAGTAAAAATACATGAGCTTGGAAATTCAAACATATCATTTAACAAAGAGAGAAAAGTAAGCTTCAGAAGTCTAATTTAACCAGTGGCTGAAACTTTTAAGTATAGTGTGATATAAATGTGCCAGCCTAAATCACTATGCTCTGACAAAGCAAAGATTGCCATTTAGAACAAACTCCCACTTTATATGGCAGACAGTCATCAGACAAACAAGCTCTTTGTGACAGTCTTTAGGCTAAAGTAAAGCACTAACAACTTCTCTTGTATTCGTCCAAATCTCCTGGACCAAAATGCTTCGACTTATTTTTAATTAGTTTTTAAATAGACACTACTGTTACTATAAGTAGACTCAAAACACCTTGTTTTTGTTGTTTAGTCACTTTAATTGTGTCTGACTCTTTGTGACCCCATTTTAGGGAATTTTTTGGCAAAGATGCTGGAGTGGTTTGCCATTTCCTTCTCCAGCTTATTTTACAGATGTGGAAACAGAGGCAAATAGGGTTAAGTGGCTTGTCCAGAGTCACATAACTAAGTGTCTGAGATCAGATTGAACTCAGGTCTGCCTGACTCCAGACCCCTATCCATTGAGCCACCTATTGGCTCAATTAAATTATAATCAAATTTCTATCCAGCACTTTATATGTGTAGGCACTGTACCAACTGCTGGGCTTACAAAGTAAAAAACAAAACAAAAACAAACAAACAAAAAAAAAACATGGCTCCCTCTATGGAGAAGCTTTTGTCCTAACTATAGTGCTTAATTGATACTATCCAGCTGCATGGTACTTGGGAGAGCATAAACGAAGGCTGTGCCATTTTCTTTTGCATACAGCAATAATGAAGCCCATTTTTACCAACTGTTAGGGTTTGTGAAGATTTTCTACACAACCCTATATGATAGGCAGTACAAGTGTCGTTCCTAATCTTCTGAGTCCTTCTCTATACTTCATAGCTTTATCCTGGTGCAAACCTTCATTACCTCACACTTGGGCTATTTATCATAACAGCCTTCCCTTTGATTTCCATACCTCAAGTTTATCTCTACTCTATTCCATCTCCTCATTAGCTTCAGAGCTGATTTTCCTAAAGGACAAGTCTGATCGTGTTTCCTAACTATTCAATAACCTCCAGTTGGTCTCTTTCAGGAACAAATATAAAAGGTTCTGCTTGGCTTTTAAAGGCTCTCACAATCTTGCCCCATCATAGTCTTCCAATCTTCTATTGTACTTTTCTGCATGCACTTTATGATCCAGGAACACCCACTTTCTTGCTGTTTTTGGTACACATGATACTACATCCCTACCTTTTTTTCTGTAATGTTATTTTATTTAAAAATGACAGCTGAAGAATTACTGATGCTTAGGTGATGAGAGGAAGTTTTTTCTCTCAGGTACTAGTAGGAGTGTACAGATGTAGTCAGGTAATTCTTTGAATTTAATGACTTTTTGACATTGGCAGACATTATACTTGAAACTGGCCAGGTCTTTGGTCCACTGCTTGGATGGAAAATTCTTTCTGGTTTAGCAACACTTTTATCCCCAATTTTCTTCCCATATTGGTCATTGGTTTATGGAGGGAAAGGGTCAAATGTTCCTGCTTTCGTACCATCTGCCTTCTTCTATTTTGTGTCTTTTTGCTAGCTGTACTTACGACTGAAATACTGTGCTTTCTCACCTCCTGGGTTCTATGGCTATCTTCAGGACTCATCTTAAATCCCATCTTCCACCAGAGGCCTTTCCTAGACCCCTCTACTGTCAAAGCTTCTCCACTGAAACTACCTTCTCTATATAGCTGGTACATACATATTTTATATATTTTTCCTCTCCAATCAGAATGCAGTCTCTTCTAAAGCAGAGACTTATGTTTTTGTTTTTGTTTACTTCCTTTCTTTGCATCCCCAGCACATAGCACAGTGCCTAGCACATAGTAAGCAATGAATAAAAGTTTGTTGTGTGATGACCATGCTGTTTCCCATCTCTTTAATCTATGGCAATACAAACTTTTAAGAATTTAGTAGGTTTCTCTACCAAAATGACTAATGAGGATTTCAATCCCATCTTCCAATAAGAGCAATCAATTAATAAGCATTTATTAAATGCCAAGTTATGTACTAAAAACTGTGTACCTAGAAGACAAAAATAAGGAAATAATTGTTGTTTGTCTTTTGTTCTCAAAGAGGACAATGATACCAGGAAGGTGATGTCTTGACTTTCAAGTGAATTGCATTTAAGTGAGGCAAAACTGTGTAAAGTCAATAGCCTCACTCTCTCTTCCAGAGTCATCAGAGTCCAGCGGCAGCACTTAGGCCAGGACAACTGGGGATGGCCCTAGCTGCAGTGGGAGAACTTGGCCTGTGTAAGCTAAAGTTAAGATCTTTCCCAGGTCTCAATTTGTCTGAGGCAGCACCCATTCATTAGTTAAAGGCTAAGAATTGTTAAGGTAAGATTTGAGGCAAAAGGTGGCCTAGTTTGCCTTCACAAAAGAATCATTCTGGGAGGGGAAGACTCAGAGTTTCTGGCCGCAGCATAAACCATATGGAAAAGTATCCCCACTCTCGAGCTTACATCATAAGAAAAATTCCAAACTGAGTCATGCTACTTAAATTGATAATTGATTGCTACGTTTTACATAATAAAATATCGTTTATAACTATAATTTGTTGCTATAATTTAAAGAAGAAAACAATTGATTTGTGTCACTATGCCCAATACTACATTTGAGTAAATAATAAATACTGTAATACCTGTGTGACCTTGTACCAGTTACTCAACTGTAAAATGAAAGGATTGGACTAGATGACCACTGAGTTCCCTTCAGGCACTAAAACCGTGATGCTATGATTCTACTCTGCTCATGTGGAAAAATATCAAAAGGGTTAACTGGAACTTGGGTCAAAACTGTCTAAAAATGGGGCTATTGCAAAAGGGAAATTTCAGAACCAGCTACATTCAATACCATGTTCAAGGTTCTTCTGGTATCCCAAAATGTTGGTCTATTGGCCCAGATTTACTTGTCCATTTATGTTTTCATTTTTTTAATATTTATTTTCAGCACAGTTGCTCTTACTAGATATCTTGGGGCCTAAATGTTCTCACTTGGAATGAGAGATCATTGGAATAATGTATCTAAAACTGGAAAAGATCTCAGAAGTCATTTAATACAGGCTCTTCATTTTCCAGATGAAGAACTCAAGTAAGGTAATGAAACTTACCAAGGTTGCACAGGTAGTAAGTGGCAGTCAGTATTTAAATGCAAGTCTTAAGATTCCAAATTCAACTTTCTTCCTACTGCATATCGCTTCTTATTTCCTCCAAAGATAGTGTTAGTCATTAAAAAAAAAAAACATTGTAAGACTGAGTTTCCAGCATACCTCCTTTGTCTGAGTGCTCCATAAACAGTCAACAAGCATTCATTAAATCCATTTGTGAGCTGGACACTGTGGTGAATGTTAGATATAGACAATAAAAGCAGAAACAGTCTCTGCTGCCTTTGAGTGAAAAAAGCTCAATTAATACTGGAAAAGATGGTCATGGATGCAGTTTGGTCAGGAATGAGCCAGGTCACATGAATGTCAGTAAATAGGAGTAAAAAAGCAAGTGAGATGAAATGAAGTCCATTAATCATGGAGCAGATATTCTAAAGGGTACAGTAGACAGAAAAAGAAGACCAGAAATGAGACTTGGATGCAGAATAATTTTGAGGTAGATGAGGATAAGAAAGCATACAGCTAGAGGAGGAGAGGGAAGATGTTCTTTGGTAACCCAGAGTTCAATATTCCAGTGATTAGGAGAATAGGGTGTGGGCATAATATTTTAATCATTTGTGAATGAGCCCAGGAAGAGGAACATTTAGAACTACTAGAAAAAAATAGGTGATTAAAAGGTGTAAGGTCAACCCTCTAAGTTTAGCACAATCCTCAATTTACTCAAAGTGCCATGTCATATGCATTATCTGAAAATCCTTTGGGTGGCTAAGCATGAGCAGGAGATGGTGTGTTTCCTGATGGCAGATTTCAATGTCATGGGCACAATTTGGAGTAATGCTTTTAATATTGTGGCTCATAGTTGTTGGGAGGTGTTTTAACCCAGTTCTACCCCAAAGCATGTTCAAGAAGAGCCAATGTGAGTGATAACTCAAGTGATTGAGGATTACTAAAAATGGACAGAGGAATCTAAGAAACATCCTAATATGGAACAGAATGAATAAACCCAATCTGGAGTCACTATGGATGACATCATTATGGGATGGCAAAGTTAGCTGTTTGTTTCATTCAGCTAAAAAGAATGGAATGCCAAATTACCTGGTGACAGAATGAAGAAGTTGCATAACCCTTTTTGGAGAAACTGGCAATTTCAGGCATTGAATTAAAAGTCAAATGATGGTCATCTTTCCCAATCTATCCTAAAGGACGCAGATAAATCTAACAAAAGGAATGTTCTCAGACATTTGTTTATATCACATCATTTTAAAATATACAGTGATGCACTCTTATCTCAAAGAATGTTATTCTGCAGTTTTCCTTGGAAATTCCAGAGTTTCTGGCCTTTGTAACTTCATGAATTTGGTTCAAAGGATTTTCAGCTGTGTGAGCTAAAGAGCATCTACATTCACATAAGGTTCAGTGACAAGAGTAGGAAAATGTTGCCAGTTCCTCCAGGCTTGAAACATTAGGGGTCAAAGGAATCTTCTAAAGTAACTAATTTTGTATAGACTTGGTTTACTATAAAGAAAATAAACTGCTTCAAACCATCATCCTTTATTCTTTAATATTTGATAATGCTTTCTCAAGCCATCTATTTTAGCTTTCTTTAGATGATATCTGTTCTAGCTGTATCAAAGTTGATTTTATGCTTCTTTGACCTTGGATGTGTTGTTGTTATTTTTAATTTTCATAGTAACATCATAAGCTCACATAGTTTTGATTGAAATCTCAAGGCTTGGACTCAGATATGGATGAAGATTTCAACATTCTATCATTGTTTCTTTTTAATTATTGAGAATGTTTCTACTCATAAATTTATACAAGGGAAAACAGCTAATGACTATATGAGAAATTGGGATTGTTGATATAGCCTATTAAACAGGGTTGTAATGACTTATAAAACACAGGAGACTATACTTTTCCATACTGTCTGAGAATACATTGTTTTTCACTAAGCTTTTCTTTATAAAAATTGCAAAGGCCCTAAAATCCAGTAGGAAATAAATTATTTTTAAATGATTTTTTTAAACTTTTACTCCAAATATATGTCTCGTTCCTTGGTTAACTTAAAGTTAGCAAAGAGAAACTCAATAAAAACAATCAAATATGTTATGTAATATCAGCACTTTTAACAGAATAGCTTATATCATGTATTTAGCTGTAAACAAATGTTTAAGCAATTCATATCAGAAATGATATGATGCCAAGGCTTCAGTTTTGTGTTCTATAAATAATCTAATGAGTTTATTCTCTGTCCTTCTAAAATGTCTCGTATCCCCTTCTATAGTACATGCACATAGCTGCCAAACTGAAATCCCTAACACACAGGTCACTTACCTGCTAACCAAGCTCTTTTTATTCCCACTTTCCTATAGGATCAAAAACGACATCATTTTTGGGCTTTAAATTCATTCACAAGCTGGCTCCTGACTACCCTTCCAGATTTATTGCACATTATTCTCCTTCCCAGACTTCATAGTCTATCCAATTTTGTTAGCTTTCTGTCCCTATCACCCATTTTATCTCTAGTCCCCAGGAATTTGGACTGGCTGTTTCAGAAGCCTGGAATGCACTTCTTCCTGGTCTCTACTTCATAGCATCCCTGACCTTCTTCAAAGCACATCGCAGGTATCACCTTCTACAGGAAATCTGTCCTAATCTCTCCAGTTGCTAGTACTCTCTCATAGCAATAAAGGAGAAAACTCTCATAGGAAAAAAATTCTAACAATCAGAAGTGTCCAAAACTGAACAGACTACCTAGAGAAGTAACAGGTCTCCCCCTATCTTAAAGTAATGGCTAGATGAAAACTTAATAGAACATTTTCCATCAGATATGGTTTAGGCTAAATGGCCTTTGCAGTCCCTTTCAAGTCTGAAATTTCATGATTCAAAAATGTTGTTGTTGTTGTTGTTGTTATTTCACAGAGAAAACATAGTTTCTGATTTCTGTTATTACACTATTTTCCCTTTGTAGCTGGAGTTTTTAATGGGGGTCCAATAACATTTATTGGAATATGTAAATTATTATATTTCAATATAATTGGTTTCTTCTATAAGTGTGTGCATTGTGCTTTATACATTTAAAAATATGATTCTGGGAAGCTAGGTGGCACAGTGGATAGAGCACCAGCCCTGGATTCAGGAAGACCTGAGTTCAAATCCAGTCTGAGACACATAACACTTAATAGCTGTGTGACCCTGGGCAAGTCACTTAACCCCCATTGCCCAACCAAAAAACAAAACCAAAAAAACCCCAAAAAACCAAAAACATGATTCTAAGAAGGGATACATAGGCTTCACCAGAGTGACTGCCAAAGGAAGAAAAAAGGTGAAAATCCTGTCTTCCACTGAATCTTCAGGCTTATCTTCTATACTAGCTCCTTTCTCTTCACCTTCAAAGATGAATAAATGACTTGTGTATGTATGTATGCATGTATGCATGTATATTAAAAAAGAGAACTTTCATTAGACCCTACAACTCCTTCTTCTTGGTTTTATAACGCTCTTTTTGCTTAAATGCTCGGCTCCTAGAATACAGTGATCTCTTTCCTCAGTCATCCATTTCCTCCTTGACCTCTTGCATTCTAGCTTACATTGCATCATCATGCAGAAATTGTGCTCTAGAAGCTCATCAGTGGCCTCTTTCTTGCCAGATTTAATGGACATTATTTTGTTCTCATTTTCCTTGATCTCTGTAGTATTTGAAAGTACTGACCAATTTCTTCAATATGTCCTTTCATTTTCAAGTGACAGAAAACAACAACAATAACAACAACAAACTTTAAAGTCTCATTTCCTTTTCCATGGCTTACCACCGTGGCAGATTGTCTCTTTATTCTTTGACCCATAGATGACATTTATAAAGTACTTCAAGGTTCACAAACTGTTTTGCCTATGTTTTCTCATTTGAGCCACACAATCAACTCTGAGAATCATGTACTTCAGGTATTATTTTACAGATGAGGAAATTGAGTTTCAGAATAGTAGCTCATGACCACAGGTTTCATATATGCTAAAGATACAATTTAAATCTTGACCTTCCTGTTTCTTAGTCTACTGTCACTATATGCGTTGTTTCACACTGCTTGCCTGAGAGAAAGAATTATGTCTTATAATGCGTTTGTTTAGACTGCATTAGCCTCTTGACTAGTATTTCTTTTGCTCTGTTTCTTTTTCTCTAAAGCCTATTGTTGCCTGCTACCATTTCAATGCCATTCAATTTTTTAAAAGATGTATAAGAACGTGCTGTGTGCATAGAGTGCTAGACCATGGGGATAAGAACTATAATTATATCTTTTGGATCCAGTGGTGTAAGGAGCTCTCATAAGGAAACTTGCCTCTACCAATGAGATGGGTCTCTTCCTTGTAATTGTATTATAAGAGAATAGCTTAGGCACGAAAAAAGTTAAATTACTTGCCTGGAGTCCACAAAACTTTCAGAGATGGGACTGGAACCCAAATGTTCTTGGGTTGTTTTTTGACTCTGAAACTGGCATTCTCTTTCCTACGTTGTGCTACTCTCATCTGCCTAGACAGAAAAGGAAAATCTGAAACAGTTCCTGTCCTCAAGAAGTTTACATTCAAAGAATACTTTTTAAGTAATTGCTATTTACCAAACACTATGCTAGGCACTTGTGATACAGAGGCAAAAATGAAAATAAAACTGCTGCTTCCTCCATGAAAGTTTGCATTCTGCTATGAGAAAATAAGCATGTAAAGCAACGAGTATATTCAGAATATATGCAGAGTCTGAGGTACTCTTTTGTACACTTTTTAATGATTTTTTTTATTTTTAGGCAATTGGGGCTAAGTGACTTGCCCAGGGTCACACAGCTAGTGTCTTTTGTACTTTAAAAAAAAAAAGAGAATAAATATAGCCCTTTGTTTAGATTTTGTAATATATATAGACATATAGCTAATCTTCACTATTTGCAGGTAGCATATTTGCAAATTTGCCTATTTGTAACCCCAAAATCAATACTTGAGGCTCTTTGGCAGTCTTTTGTGGATATGGACAGAGCAGTGAAAAATTGGAGTCATTGGACACGTGTTCTTAGCTGAGGTTGAACTAGGCACCTCCTTGTTTCAGCTTTGTTTTTTGTGGTCTACTTGGTGCCATGTTTTCATATTTTTGTGCCTTTTATTGCTTTTGTTGTTGATTTTGCTGTTAAAAAATGGCCTCCAAGCATAATGTTGAAGTGCTGTCTAATGTTCCTAAGTGTAAGAAGGCTGTGATGTGCCTTACAGAGAAAATAAGCTTCATTCAAGCACAAGTTAAAATATGGTTGGCCGTGAGTTCATACGGCACATCCAGAAAAAGGAAGAGGAAATTTGCCCATCTGTACTTAAACCTCTTCAGGAAAGTACTAAGATAAGTGTTGTGACCAGAGTCTCCAAGGAACTTAACCCAATATTTCCCAAGAATAATGGTTTATTATTCTCTAATTCAGAGTCTGATGAGGCTTTATAGAACATATACTACAAATGGTAAGAATCAAGTCTATGTATGCATACACACATATGTACATATATGTGCATTTACATACATGTGTATATGTAAAATAAACAGGTATATATGTGTATATAAAAGAATTTTGGGGAAGAGAGAGTACAGAAAGTATGAACAGCTCTCTAAGAATTCGGGGGGGGGTAAACTTTTAATGAGGTGCATTTGATTCTAGCCTTGAATGGAGCTAAGGAATTTCAAGAGGCAGAGGTGAAAATGTTGAAGATCCCAGACAAAACAGCAGCCGATGGAAACGCAGAGCTGAGGGAATTTTGTGTACTGTAAACATCAGATAGACCACCCATTTTGGCACCTGAAGCTATACTGCTGTTCTGGTCTAGTCCTGTCACAGGTCAGTGCCCTGGTAGTTTAGGTTCAGTATTAGAACAAAATTAGATACCTTTCTCATGTTTGTAGTTTATTAAATAGTTAATAAAAGGAGATTTACTTAGCCAAAGCAAGGGAAGGATATCCAACAAGCATATGCAAGTATTTATTAATGACTTCTTATGTCCCAGATATTGTGTTAAGCACCAGAAATACACATACAAGCAGAAAGAAAGTTTCTACCCTCAAGGACTTTACATTGGAATGGGGGAGGACAACACATTAAGCAAAAAAAAAAATGCTGAAAAACAGGGTTGAGGTAGAGAAGGATTAAAGAGTTACCAGGAAACTTCTGTGCTAGGGTAGTTGAGATAATAGATTGGGTCTCCTATAATCCATGTTAGGTGTTCTGATTATCAATTTTCCTAGACTCTTCTATACAGAGCATCAGTCTCATTTAGGGATAATTCAGTAGGAGGGCAATTCTAGATTGTACAGCTAGAAGATACAAGTCCACGGATCCATTGGCATCTGAACAGAGAGAAACCAGACTTTTGGAAAGTTTGAGAAAACATTTTGAAGCTGTTCTAGGGAGGAAAAGTAGAGATTATAACTTACCTGGAAGCAATAGAAGTAGATTTAAATGTTCTACTTTTTAAATAACATATCCTGGACTCAGGACTTTATCTTGGTAATAATTCTTGAATTTGGAACAAATTCAGTTGAGAAGGAGAAGGATGTGAGGCCTGGGGCGAGGGGGATTGGGAGTAGATTTATACACATGTGAGCTGTAGTGAGTCATTGTGAAAGAGGGGTTGTCTATTTCCAAAAGATTCTGTCTTTCATCCCTCTGGAGATGGGTCAGGGTTGAGGCTGGGGAGCAGGAGTGGATTGCTAAGAGGATCGAAGAGAAGGTCAACACAGCAATGAGGAGCCAAGGTGTTGTTGTAGTATACATTAAGGGTTTGTGAAACTGAGGTGAGGTATGGGGATTTTTTTTTTTTCAGAATAGGGAGGAACATTTTTTCCTTTCCCTCCTCCCTCCAACATTCCCTCATAAATTAGTACTGTGAGACAAATTCTCAGTTTCCCAGACTAGTTACATTCTTGATATGACAGAATCTGATAGCTGAAATGAAATCCTAGGGGCCCAAAGACAGGAAATGAAAGTAGAAGGTGTGGAAGACACCTATCACATAGCATAGTTAGCACTCAAGGGCCACTGGAATAGCCGTTTAAAGAATGTTTGTTAGATTTTCTCTACATTATTTAAAGCTGTGACATTACTCTCTCTGGTGTATTATCATAGAGGGCCATCTCATTATTTGGAATCTGTTGGAGGATACCCTGAAGATATAATATGACACAGACATAGCTCCAGCTGGTAATTATAAGGAATTCAGTGTGTTTACTACTAGAAATCACTTCCTGTTCAAAGTAAACTGTGTTCCCACTTGGAGATGGGCCTTTTGCAGCAGTTCTATCAATAATTCTGGCAGCTGCAGGAACTGCATTGTCAATGCTGTGGCAGTGACATAGCCTTAGGAAAAAATGGTTTTCCACTATTTTTAAATTAATTTCATTTGTTTGCATTTGATATGTATTTGCTCAAAAACACTCCCAAGGGAAGAAAAAAAGAAAAGGAAAGGAAAAAAAATTCTTATAGTAAATAAGGATAGTCAACTTTCTACAATTTTCATGACAATTCAGATCGATAGAGAGTGCATTTATTGAGCCTTCCTATGTTTTAAGTACCATGCTAAGTGATGAGAATACAAATACAAACACAAACAAAATCCCTGAACTCAACTAGCTTATATTATAATGAGGGGAAGTAAATAGAGAATTTGGTATTGAAATCATCGATTGTGAGAGGAGGCTATAGGAAGAAGGTGTTGCCAGCACAAGAAGGTCACTAGGTACAGTTTGAGAAGTAATCAGAGGCATCATCAATTGAGCTTAGTTTGAAGTTTCAATTTAAAAGTTATTCATTAAGCACCTACTATGTGCAAAGCGCTGAGCTAGGTACCAGAGACAAAGAAATGAAAAGTAGTCTCTGGCCTCTAGGAGCTTACAGGGTCCAATTGTTGTGTCCTTTCCAACTCTTCATGACTCCATTTGAGTTTTCTTGACAAGGATACTGGAGTCATATGCCATTTCTTTCTCCAGCTCATTTTACAGATGAGAAACTGAGGTACAAGGTTAAATGACTTGCTCAGGGTCACATAGCTAGTAAGTGGCTGAGGCTGGATTTGAATTCATTAAGATGAGTCTTCCTGATTCCAAGCTCAGTGCTCTATCCACTGTGCTACTTAACTGCCCAGAGATTCTCCATGTATAAGTAAATATTTGAAGTGTTTCAAGATAATTTGAGGAGAGGGCTCATAGCTAGGGGGAATCACCTAAGGCACCAGAGCTGTGATTTCATCAGGCATTCAAAGATGCATGCATGAGAAAATCATTTTATTTAAGAATAGTATTCTGGTTTGTGATTCGCTTTTCTAAAATTAAAAAAAAAGTTCTGTGTTTATTAAATGCAAGAATCAAGACTCTGATGAGAGATGCTGATTCAGAGTTTGAAGTTGGGCTAATTCTGCATAAGCAGACTAAAATGTGAAAGTGGGCTAAAATCATCTTCAAACTTTTTGAATCTCAACAATGGAATTGTCCTGCACAAGATTCTGCTTTCTCAAATGACTCTGAGCATTTCCTGAATTCAATTAAGCCAGACTTTCTACAAGGAAATCTTTTTTTTTTTCCCCTCATCGTTTTCTTTCTATACTTCCTCTCCCATCCAGAATCAGGAAGTGAATAGGCGTGTGAAAATGAAAACTAAGGAAAATGGATGCCTTTAAAACTTAGGTTCACTCTAAGCTCAGAGTAAATGCTTGGGTCGGTTTTCATCTCATTTCAAAAAGACCCACACATTCTTGACTAAAGGAAACACAACCTCAGAGGGCAAGAATGAGGGTCGAGGGAGGGGAGGTCCCAAAACAACATGGACCACATAATGGGATTGGAAACATCTGGCATCCTACACATTTCTCAAGTTAGAAGACAAATTCTAGCTTTCCTCCTTTTTTTCTGTAGATATCTCCAATTTGTGCTAACAGTCACCAGACTATGTAGACAGAATATGAACCTGCACATGAAAACTAGGATTTCTACTCAGAATACATACTGTTCTTGTGTAAAGACATGAAAATATCGAACAAAAAGTAGTAATACATTCTTGTTTTCATGCATTAATCTGGTCATTAACTGATTATTCCCCATCTCATTTGCATTTTGATCTCCTTTAAAATAATCTAGAAGTTTGAGACTGAAAGTATTCTTTATGTCAAGCAATAACTAACAGTCAAGTTTGCTCCCTTGTGACTGTAGCTTTTAGTGAGAGAGCAAGATTGGGAAACAGATTTATAACAATACATGAATGCACTGAATTAGAAAAGACAGTTTCAGAGCAATGACATGTTTTTTTTTTCCTTTGATGCACAATCCACTGAGATCTGTCCAATCAACTGTATTAAAGCTGGATGAATTTGAAAGCTTTTTCTGCCCTCATTTTTCCTTGGTTGTTTCAAATTGCCTTATGTTCTTCTCTGAACGAGGGAAACTTTTTCTAGCCTGGTGTGTGGGGAAGTGGTGATGATGCCTATACTCTTCTATTTCCTGTACTCTTGTTAACCCAATCCAATAAAATCTAATTCAACAATAGTTAATAAAACGCCTACTGTTCTAGTTCCTGGGGACACCAAGGTAAAAAAAAATAATAATCTTTTCTCTTAAGATCCTTGTATTTTGCTATGAGAATATAACATGTAAACAAGCAAATATGTCATTGATGATGTAAAGGGGAAGAAAGCACAGCTTCTAAGAAGTACTTAGAATATATATAGGTATACATATATGTAGGTATGTATACACACATACATACACACATAAATATATATATGTGTGTGTGTGTGTGTGTATGTGTATATATATTTCATTTCAAATAATGGTAATACAGCAGAGTGAATTGTATGTTGGTCTTTAAGAAGAAGGAATGCTATGGTGCCCAGGTTTAGAAAATTTTGTGAAGAATAACTCCATTCAATATTTAAGAAAAGTTTGTGAAGGACAGTAAGGCTCACCATCACTTAAACTTTATAAATACTTTGACTTGGAGTCGATCTTTTGTGCTGAAATGAAGAAATAAGATTTTGTGAAAGATAACTAATATGTAGAGAAATGCAAATGAAAGCAACTGTCATGTTCTATCTTAGCTACAATATTGGCAACTTTGACCATAAATGTAAAATAACAAATGTTGAAAAAACTGAAGAAAAATAGGCATACTGATATGCTGTTTTGGTAGAACTTTCAATTGGTACACTCATTTTGGAAATCAATTATGCTCCAAAAGCCATAAAATTGTCCATATCCTTGAATCTAATTATTACACTACTACACCTATACACCAAAGAGATTAAAGACAGAGTAAAAGCTCCTAAGTACACAAATATATTTTAGTAGCTCTTTGTGTGGTGGCAGTGAAATGAAAACAAATGTAGGAAGGCTGAACAAATTATATTTTATGAATGTAATGGGATGCTATTGTGCCATAAGATACAAGAAAGGGCAAGGTTTCTGAGAAAACTGAGAAGACTTGCATAAATGATACTAAGTGAAACATATCTTTTCTTCTCCAGTTCAACTCAACTCACTTCAACAATTCAACTCAATCCAATAAGCACTTTTAAGTACCTAAAGTATGCCAGGTCTTGTACTGATTGACTAAATATACATGTACACATTCTATCTATCTATCATCTATCTATCTAATTATCTATCTGTCTTCCTGTATATAAAGCCAATGTCTACCTCTTTTCAACCTCCATATTACTCCTACTTCTAAGCTCTGGTATCAAGCAAAACTAATCTTTTTTTTTTCTTAACATAACAAATTTTCAAATATTTGAGGATAGTTACAATGGCCTTCTGTCTTCTCTTTTTCAGTCTAAACTGCTCCAATATCTTTAATTAACAGTAATATGAGTACAATTATTCACCACCTTTTTTGACTTCTGATGTGCTTTAATTTGTCAATTTTCTTTCTTAAGTGTGTTGTACAGAAAATACTGGATTTAAATCTTGCCTCACAATTTTACTCACTGCATGGTCTAAGTCCCTTCACTGCTCTGGGCTTTCGGTATCTTGATCTGTAAAATAAAGGATTAGACTCTAGGATCTCAACATCTCCCCTCTATCTAAATATCTATGACCCTTGATTCTAGGTTTCCTAGGACAGAGACTACATGACATAGAGTGAGGAAGGCCTGTGTTCGAATTCTATTTCAGATAATTACTAGTTGCAGGAACTTGGGAAAACCACTGAGCTTCTCTTAGCCTGTTTCCCCATCTGCAACATGAGAATAATAATAGAAACTATCACACGAGGTTGGTTGAGGATAAAATGAGATGACACGTAAGGTGCTGAAAGTGCTAACTATTATTATGCTATCTATGGTGATAGTAGAACCCATGGAAGTAGATAACATTGTTTAAGAAGAGACTATAGGGAGAAAACGGAGCTAAGGGGAAAGTCTAGGTCTAGTCATTAGGAAGATGAAGAAGAGCCAGCAGAAGGATGTTGGGGTGGGGAGAGAGGTGACGGGAGGAAGAAGAGATCAGGGAGATGGGAGAAGAATCAATATGTGTCCAAGAAATTAAGAATGAGAGACCTCTAAGAAGGAAGGACTGCACTACAATGTCAAAAGGAAAAGGTCACTAATTTTATTTGTTGATTAGAAAAACAATGATGATCTTCAAGAGAGAAATTTTAGTCAAGTGGTGCAGAAAGCTTCTTTTTAAGTCTTTCTTAGTTTATTGTGGAAGTAACCTAGGGTTTCTGAATGCTTTTCTAGGGACGTACAAATTTTAGCATGTCATACACTAAGCTGGGAAGACTTGAGAAAGGACCACCAATGAACCTTGGATGTCTTGTCAAAAGACAAGTCTTAATAGGCACATCCCTGGAAAGTCAACTAGCAAGTAATCAATTAATCAATATACATTCATTAAGTACCTACCCTATTCCAAGCACTGTGCTGTGATTTTGTTGCTGCTGCTATTTGTTATTTTTCATATAGTAATTCACGAAGCCATTTATTTAGGCATGGATTGTTTATAATCTGCATTAGTAGGAGGGTTAGCAGTGCAAAATAAGGATATTTCTCAAAAACAGATGCAAACACAGTTAGTAGAAGTCCTACAATTAACAGGACTCATTTCCATCACCAATCCCAGACCTCAGACTAATAGAGATACTAGGGAAATTGGAGGGAAGGTGCTTGAAGCTGAGTTCTTTAGCTGCAATTCACATTCTAAATGCTGTCCAGATGTGTATACCTTGACAATCTACCAGTACCATGCCAGGAAAATGAATCACTTCCATTTGAATTGTCTTAGGAAAATCCTGAAGATCACCTGGCAGGATAAGACAGCAGACACTGAGATCCTTTCTTAAACTAAACTGTCAGACTTTCAAACTCTACTACAGAGAGAAAAACTCTGATGGACTGGCCACATTGTTTGAATGCCAAATGCACATTTGCCTAGAAGACTTTTTTATGGAGACTTTATGGAGAACTGTTTTTTACATAAATAGGAGTTATTTTACAGATGAGGAAACTGAGGCAGATAGGATTAAGTGACTTGCCCAGGGTTACATAGCTAATAAATGTGTGAGGAAATGGCAAATCAGTCTAGTATCTTTGCCAAGAAAATTCCAAAATGATCACATCAGACAAAACTGAAAAATGACTAAACAAACATTTATATAGTTCTTACTATGTGTTAGGCTTGTACCAAGTGTTTTTTTTTATTTATTCTCATTTTCTCATAATGTTACTTCTTGTCTTATTTGATCCTCACAGCAACCCTGTGAGGTAGGTGTTATTATCATCCCCACTTTACAGATGATGAAACTAAGGCAAACAGAGGTTAAGTGACTTGCCCAGGGTCCCACAGCCAGTGAGTGTCTGAGGCCATTTTTGAACTCAGGTTTTCTGGACTCTGGGCCTTGACTTCTATCCACTATAGCTACTAGGAATACCTGGTTTACAAAAGAGAAAACTAGGCTCAGAAAGGTTAATTGACTTGTCCTTTGTCATAGGACCCAATATCTGAATCCAAGCTTCCTGATTCTAAGTCCAACATCCTTCTCACTATAAGTTCTTACCTCTAAAAATGATAACTAATACTTATGTAAAAAGATATTTTTTAAAAGAATAAACCAGGAAAGTGGGTAGTACAAGTACCCCCCCCACACACACACACATAAATACACACACATTTTCTTTTTGAGAAAGAGAAGCAGCAGGGCAGCTACATGGTGCAATGGATAAAGCACCAGCCCTGGATTCAGGAGGACCTGAGTTCAAATCTGGCCTCAGACACATAACACTAACTAGCTGTGTGACCCTGCGCAACTCATTTAACCCCATTGCTTGGAAAAAAAAAAAGAGTGAGAGGGAGGGAGGGAAGGAGGGAGAGAGAGAGAGAGAGAGAGAGAGAGAGAGAGAGAGAGAGAGAGAAGCAGCATGGCATAGTGGATAGTGAGCAGGCCTTGGAGCTAGGAAGACCTGGGTTCAAGTCTTATCTCTCACTGTGTGACCCTGGAGAAATCACTTAATTTCTCAGAATTCAAAAAGACTGAGACTATCAGCAAGGTGCCAACCTGCATTGGTAAAAGGAGTTTCCTTATGGAGAAATTCCCTATGCCAATAAAATCATGAGTCCAATCTCTAACCCAGTCTCTAGAGATGAGAAAATTGAGGCTCAGAACCTTTGAAAGTACTCAAGATGCAATACCTAATAAATTTCAGATGCAGAGCTAAGACCCATGTTTCCTGACTCCAAATCTAAGCCCCTCTCTATGCCACCATATTGCTTACTGTCTAGAAGCCAAGTGTAAGTGTCCTATTTAAAATTCTAATGTTATTCATAGTTGTAACATATTCACTTGACTCTTCATGATAGAACCCCATAAATTAAGCTCATAGCTAATAGTAAGCTTTTCTGGAAAGGATCCAGCTGGATCTTAATTTACTCAGTGATTGCAAACCATCTAAAGTTTAAAATGTTAGTCATTCTGTCATATTGTTTTGATTGCTTACCAAGCTCTTTTTTTTTTTTTGCTAAAGAAATTAAGTGTTCTTGAATTTGCAGAAGATCTCTATTTCTTGCAAAAGCCATGCCTCCCCAAACCCCTAAGGAATATATTGCTTTTAAATTAGTCCTCTGGGTCATCTGAGAGCTTCATTAAGACTTCAGAAAGGCAGGTCAGGGCAACTTCTTCTTTTATTAGCAAAACAATGCTAACAATTTCAGTTAAAGGTGTAGCTTCATTTCTTGGGCATAGGTAGAAATGCATATGATGGTACTTATTTCCCCCAAAATAAGAATTATTTGAAACCAGAATCCCAGAGAGTCTTAGGTCAAAAGGACCATGTATTCAATTCAACAATCAATTCACCAAGAAATTCTTTGGTGCCTACTGTCGGTTCTCGCTATGATAGGCCCTGGGGATATATAGAACAAAGCAAATAGTCCCTGTCCTCATTCCATGGTTGGATAAAGGTTTAGGGGATAAAGAAAGTTATTTTAGAAGGAACAAGAACATTAAAAACTCTATTGCTCAAGAGAAGACATCACGAAGGAAGTAGCAAATGAGTTGCGCACTTAAGGAAGACATGAATTTTTCAAGATGAACACGAGAAAGAAGTATATTCCAGGCATTTATAAAGATGCAGAAGGTAGAAACAGCAGACCAGATTTGGTTAATGGTTAAATAGTTCAGCTTATTTAGAATGCCAGCTTCAGAAAGGAAGGGATTATGGCATCAGAAGGGAATGCCAGATTATGCAAGGCCTGCATAGTAGAAAGTTGCTCTTGAAGTCAGATCTGTGTTCAAATTCTGCCTCTGACACTTAGCTGTGTGACCATGGTAAACTTAGTTAATCTCTTGGACATTCAGTCCAACAACACAGATCACAACACATCCATTTCCTCTCATTCCAGAACAATAATGGTGATGATGAGAGCTAGCATTTATGGAGCATTTTAAGGTTTGCAAAGTACTTTTACAAATATTATCTCATTGTATCTTTACAGCAATACTGGGTGCTGTTATTATTTCCCTTTTCTAAATGAGAAAACTGAAGCTAAGGAAGGTTAAGCGATTTGTCCAAAGTCACATAGCTAGTAAATGTGTGAGGAAGGATCTGAACTTGGGCCTTCTTGACTCTTTGTATAGTTTTGTATTCACCGTATACTTAGCTGCGCAGTAGTAGTCTTTGTACTCCCTTGTATCTTCTACTGAGGGTCCATCCAACATACTAGAAGCCTTTTCCATAGTTGTCTTGATATTGCATGGATACCAGTGGAATATATATTTCTGTAGATTGGTTTTCTGCTGTTCTCACCATTTGACCTACCCCCTTTCTATTTCTGTTGCACATAAGTTTGATGTAACCATCTGTGCTACTTCTCTGGGGAATGTCTTGGTTGCTAATGTGCTGCATTTTGCTCATTCTCACCATGTAGGAGCCCATGAGTCTTTGGGTGACCCTCAACTTTAAGTCTTCCCATATTGTATTAGTCTGTGACTTAAATGCCAGAGATTATTCTTCATTGTGTTTTTATATGTAATTTTGAAAACACAGTATCAGGTAAGTCTTCTAGTATATCTCACTTATAAACAAGAATCTGTGGTCTTGTTTCCACAGGGAAGTTTCTATGTGAGTTCCCCTTCAACCAACAGATTACAATCTATTTGAACTTAGTAGTAAATGATTGAGGACCACAGAGGCTTAGTGAATTGCCCAGGATCTCTTAGCTACCAAGCATCAGAGACAAGATTTCAGCCTATGTCTTCTTGACTCCAATTCCAGCACTTACTACTCCACACCACACTGCTTTTTGTAAATGTAATAATGCATTTCAAATACACTATCATACATTAAATTCCATTCATCTATCTTTTAGAGTTATACTTTTGGATGAATTGATTAGTACTAGTCTTTCAATCTACTAATGGAGATGCATAGATGCAGCTTATTGCTCTTACCACATCTTATAGTCAAAACAATCCTTTTCCCTTTTGCCATGAAATAGCAATAACTTTCAGTTAGTCTGTATTTACAATGAAAATGGCAAATAGAAAACAAAAGTCAAGTCATTTATTGAAGGAAGAAATCCATGTGAGGTCATGAAATTATAGCTAACATGAATATAGTATGTTACCATTTACAAAGTGCTTTCCATGTAACATGGTGTCACTGGTGCTTCTCAACAATCCACCCAGGTAGGTACTAGTCTTATTCCCATTTTTCATCTAAGGAAACAGATGCAGACAGAGCTTAGGTGATTTGTTCAGGATCTACAGTTAGTCAAGTTGAGGCAGGATTAAAACTGAAGTCTTTTTGACTCCAAGTCCAATACTGTGCTCACCACATGAGATTACATATTAGTAATTAAGAGAAAAAGAAATTGAAGTGTTGAAAATACTGCTTAAAGCTGAACTTCATGTAACAGTGGAAAGTGTACTGGGTTTGAATCCAAAATAAGAGAATTTGGATTTGGGGTTTTATCATTTCCTACTTCTGTGATCTTTGACCACAATGGTGATAATGGCAGTAGTAGTAAGTAATATTGAGAGTAATAAAAATACTGTCATCACCAACTGAGGTTTTCATAGAGCTTTCAAAGGTACATTCCATTGTCTCACTTAAGTCTCAAAGTCATACTATGAAGAAGATACTGCAGATACAATGATTTGGTTTTGTCTTTGTCTTTCTGTGACTTGTACAGTGTTGGAATATAGAAGATTTTTAATAAATGAGAATTCAATGAATGAATGAACAATGAATGAAGGAATACCCATAATATAGATAAGGATCCTGAGACACAGAGAGATTAGTAACTTGCCCATTGACATGAAGTTAGGATGTGCCAGAGGGAGAATGTCAACTCTGGGCTTCCTTATTCCAAAGCCTGTACTCTCTCCTAATGTTAAGTCACATATTCTCTGAATACTACTTTCCTTACTCCAAAAAATGAGAATAATAATATTAGCATTGCTAATTCCACCAGGTTGTTGTAAGGATCAAATGAGATTTTGTCAAATGCTTTGAACTGAGAATTCATATAACACTAATAATTTAAGGTTTGAGTTATTCAACAACTAATAAGAATAATTACAACATTGACTCCAATTATTAATAATGACTGAGGTCTAACATATTCTCTTTAAAAATGTGAGCAGAGAGCGCTTTCTAATTCCAGATAAAAATAAAGAAGAAAACTAAGAATAAATTACTCTGGACATTTGACAGAGATGGCTCTATACTAAGGTAATGAAAGAAATACCCACACAATGAAAGTTATTTTTCACTGGGCTTCCACAGAAATGGAGTGAAATAAAGAATGAGCAGTCACTTAGTGATGAATATAGAACACAAAATCACTTCCCATCTGCTAGCTAAATAGACAAATAACCATAAATCTTTTAGATGATAAAAACAAGAAAATGTAGTACATACATCAAGGAGAGTCTCTTGACACTTCCTACTAGAAATCTAAGGGTAAGTATTAGTCTTATTTTTAATGCTGTAAATTTTTTTTGTGTGGGACTTAATGCTTTGGCCAACTTTTAAAAATTGGTTTTCAAGAGTTCTTTGAGAGGGGAGTGTTGATCCAAGACAGTATTCCCCATGCATTATATTTTAAAATTGACCACTCTATTATGTTTGCGACATATTATTAGAGTTGCAGAAAAAAAGCCTTGGGAATGGAGACCAGAATTCTTGAAATATGGACTCAAATGGCTCTGTGATCTCATTGATCATGTTCCGTCCTCTGATGCAGATCACAGCTGTTGGTGGGATCTCTCTTCACTTTTTCACTATAGAAAAGATAAGAAGAGTTCAGATAGGTTGTCTAATAGTTACTCCCATCACATCCCCACCCCCTGATCTTATATTTCAATTATATAGATATACATATATATGTACATACATATGTGTATATATATATATATATATATAAACACATACATACATATATATATATGTAGATATAGATATATAATAACATCCTTTACTCTGGTGCTTCCTTGTAGTTCCTCATTTGTTTTTCAGCCTACTCAAATGCAGAATTCATGTCTCCCTTGATCTCTGAGTTATACTCAGATTTAATTCTTTAGAAATTATATTGTTCTATGACTCATAGTAGTAAAAAGGAAACCAATAAAGTGTTGGTATTAAAAAAGATGCGCTTTTGTTACTGGGAGGAAATTAAGGTCATTAAAGGAACTTTGTCATTTCCCAAAAACAAGTTGGCCCATTCTGCTTCTCTTGCTGAATTCCAGGCATGTTGTCCATTTGCATTGTCAATTCAAAGGATGTGTGTGTTTGTGTGTGTATGTGTATATACATATGTATATGAGAGGCAATATGACATAGGGGATAGAGAGTAGGGCTTGAATTCAGGAAAACCTACATTCATTTTTTTGGTTCTGATATATACTAGCTATATGACTCTGGGAAAGTCATGTAATTTTTTTTTCAGAGCCCTAGGCAGCTCTCTTAACACCATAGTGGGCTGAGAAGGTGCTGGCATTCATTGTCACAGAGAGTTTCCTTACCTAGGAGTTCCATTTCCCAATCAAATCACTGTATGGATGTTTATAAACTCTCTGTGTCTCTGCATGTCCCTCTCTGTCTCTTTTTCTCTTCACTTCCCCATCTCTCTCTGTTTCTCAGTCTCTCTATGTCTCTCTGTCTTTCTCTGTCTCTCTGTCTACCTCTCTCTGTCTGTCTCTGTCTCTCTCACACACACAGAGGTACACACATCTCACACATCTACACAAGTTACATAACAGTGTCCATCACTGTCATGAAGATCAGTAGACAGTTAAATTGAATAGGAATTTCCTGAGACGAAGTCCTGCAGATGCTCCTGTTTGCAGAAATACTTCTTGATGGTTGAATTCCTAGAACACCGCAGAGCCTCTTGGAAAAGCTCCATAATCACTGAAATTTGTGTCCTAGTTATCTGCCCAGTAAAAACTAAGGGGATGAAAAATGACAAATAATATTATATCAATATTTATAATGAGATGTTAATGACTCTAATGATATAGCATTAACCTTAGGTAAATGAACATTTATTCTATTTTTTTAATTGACTATAAGTCAAATTCCAGTTCTTCATTTTCATATATATGAAATTCTGAAATTGGAAGAGAGTTCAGAAGCTGGCTAATTCAACATATGCCTGAAGAAGAATCCCCTAAAACAAAGCCAAGAAATTGTTCTTTTAGCCTCTACTTGCATAATTTGAATGAGGGAGAATCCACTAGCTCCCAACTTTGTCCATTCTATTTTTTGATAGCTCAAATTTTAAAAAAGTTTTTTCCTCTTAATATGAAGTCTTAATTTGCCCGTACAAAATTTCTACCCATTACTTCTAATTCTTCCCCCTGGGGTCTAAAACCAAAAGTCTAATGCTCCTTTGAGATGACAGTTTTTGAAGATAAGTATCTTTCTTTTCTTTTTCCTGTCTTCTCTAAGCTAAATGTCCCAGTTCATTCAATCAATTATTATCTGGCATGGGCTGGAGGCCCTTCATCATCCTGGTTGTTGTCCAGCTTATCGACAACCTTTTTCTTACATTTTTTACAAAAAATGTGGTACCCAGAACTGAACAAAATATGGCAGAAAGGCTCTAACCAGGGCAAAGTATAGTATGGCTATCTATTACCTCATTGTTCTAGGAAGTTGTGCCTCTCTTAACTCAGTCTAAAACTTTGCTAGCTTTTTTGACTGCTATGTGCCACTCAAATGTTTTCGGAATGCTACTGTCCATCACAACTTCCTTAACTTTTTACTAATGATGTTGACTTTCCTTTTAAATCCAAGTAGAAAAGACAGCATGGCATAGTGGACAGAGATCTGTTGCAAAGCCAGGATGACCTGAGTCAGAATCCTGCCTTTGACACACACTGCCTATGTGACACTAGATGATTCACTCAGCCTCTCATATGCAAATCATTTATGGTATGCATATGTATGTATGTATGTATGCACGTTTGCATGTATGTATGTATGTATGTATGTATGTCCTCTTCCTGCTGCTTTTTCTCCTGCTCCTTCTCCTGTTCCTCCTCTTCTTTCTCCTCCTCCTCCTCCTCCTGCTCCTCCTCCTACTGTTCCTCCTTCCTCTTCCTCTTCTTCTTCTTCTTTCATAAATATTAATTTTTCTAGATATAAAATGTATCTTTAATATGATAGTTTAGTAGAACATTTGTAGAGCTCTGTGGAAAACACAAATCATAAACTTCTAGAACTAGAAGTTACCTTGCAGATCATTTAATCCACCTCCAGTTACTCTATAGATGAGTGAGCTGAAGCATAGAGGGATTAGATGATTTCTTTGAGGTCAAATTTCTGACATAGCCTAGCCTAGAATCCAGGCTTTCTGATGCTGAAACTACCTAAATTCTCTACCAAGCCAAACAGTCTATTTGTCAAAGGGCTAACAGGTTATTTTTGTTTTGGTCTGGTTCTAGAAACAGAAGCAAATTTCATATTTTAAATATTCAGTGCATGTATTCAACTTAAAATAAAATATGCCTGCCTTTCATGGCTTAATGGCTCTAAGGAAAGGACCTATATTCTTTATTAAGTTCCATAAGTGATAAAATTGCTGAATTTTTCAAATATACTTTAGGTCTGTTGCCCAACAATATAATAATGATAATAATATGATGATGTCAGAATAGTGTTATATGTTACGGCAAAACTAATAACCTCCAGGGTGCTCAACTTCCACGAAACTAATTTCATATGTCATCCATTATGGAGGATTTGTGAAAAATAGTTCACCATTTCTTTTCTGTGTTATTGGACAGTTCAGTCCAGCCACACAAATGAAAAACAAATTTAGCAAAAGATCAGAAATGATCATTTTCAAAGGGTAAAATCTCTAAAGTGTGTTTCGTAATTTAAAAAAAAATCTCCATTATAATGCCATATAGTCACATCCATATATTTTCCTTGATCTTTAACAATAGATAGCCTCTTTTGAATTCTACTCAAACAATTCAACACTTATTAAATGCTTGCTATTTTCCAAATACTGTATTAAATAATGGAGGAAAATATTGTTAAACAAGACATGATATGAGCCCTAAGGAGTTTACTATCTAGGATGACACTATGATTTATACATAGACATGTATTCTGCATTTAAGAATGTGAGAAACTACTGTTGTGGATGCTCTCTTCACCAATAGATTGTAACCTCTCACCCTATGGGAGCCATTCCCAAGTGGCTATATCCTAACCAACTGGTAGAGAGCCTTCTAGATAGGAAACTCTCTAAACTTAGTTTGGTTGATTTTCTATGACAGGCACCTACTGTCTCCCTGGGCATATCCTACTGTCCTTTCTAGTTTGTTACAACCTATACTCATCTAACACACCCCATGATATTAGGGTCATATTCCTGCTGTGATAAGACATCAGGGAGAACTTTAGTGAAGATGAACTTCTCTTTTCTATTTCATATCATCAAATAAGAATTTATCAGATCCTCACTTTGTTTAAGAAACTTTATGATCCTTAGTATCTGGGAATGCAAAAATGACCATGATACTATCCCCGACCCTAAGGAGCTGGCACATTTCCATCATAAGAAGCAGTGGAATGCCACTGAAAGATCATAAGACCTGAAGACAAGGGAAACTCAGTTTAAGTCTTGCCTCTAACCCTTGTTAGCTTTGGGAAATATCTTTCATAGTTTTAGAGCTTCTGAGGTCATCTAGTCCAACTCCATCATTTCACAGACAACAGAACTCAGGCCTAGGCAGGTTAAGTGATTTGCCCAAGGGTTACTCTTATATACACAATGATAAGAGGCAAAGGTTTTATCTTTTTCAAATGAGTTCTGACTCCAAGTCCCCTGACTCCAAAGTTCAAATTCTTTTCACAGCTTTGTCGTTGTTCAGTTAATTTTGAATTGTATCTGACTCTTTGTGACCCCATTTGAGGTTTTCTTGGCAAAGATACTGGAATGGTTTTCCATTTCCTTCTCTGGCTTATTTTGCAGATGAAGAAACTGAGGTAAACAGGGTTAAGTGACTTGGCCAGGTTCACAAAGTTAGTGAGTATTTGATTCTAGATTTGAACTCAGTCAGATGAGTCTTCCTGACTGCAGGCTTGGCGTTCTATCAACTGCACCACATAGCTGCCCCTTCTTTTCATAGCACCATACTTCAATACCAAAGGTCGCTTAATTTCCCACAACTTCAGTTTCCTTATGTTTAAAATAAAGACAATTACAGTACTTACCTCTCAGGATTATCGTGAGGAATAAATATGCTTGCTATTGCAAACATAAAGTGCTTTGGAAACCTTAAACAATTTAAGAAGATATTAAATCCTAAAGAAGAATTTCTATTATATCCTAGAGGCAATAGGGAGCCACTGAAACTTCTTGCACATCAGCGTTGCAGTCAGACCTGTGCTTTAGGAATGTTCATGTATCAGTGTTCTGGAAGATGATAAGGAAAACAGACACACCAGAAGAATAAAAATTTCAGCTGTTTTTATTATTATTATTATCATCATTATCATTAGCCCATCTGCTGAAATCCTCTTTTGTGCAAGTCTTGCTCACCGCTCCCAGTTCTGTTGTTATCAATGACAAAATGACTAGGAATGGCCTAGTTTATAGTTCATGGTGATATAGATGGGTTTGCATTTTCATTGCTTTCAACTAAACATTAAAAAAAATGAAGCAGGAATATGCTTTCCCCAGGAATGATGATGAGACAAGAATTTTATGCATTTCTCACAGAGAGAATGGATAATTTGGAGGCTACTGTTAGCAGAATTTTAATTTGGACTGAGTCTTTCCAAAGCTCGTGACACGATAAAGGGAGGCTTTCTCTTTTCTTTTTTTGAACAGTTGGGAATTTGTGTGAGACCTGTGGATATTTTGATAGAGATAGGAACAGTAAAGAAAAAAAATTATAAATCAACTTTGTAACTCCATCTTGGAGAAAATTAAGGTCCCAAACCTTTCACCTTTTATTGACAACACTATTGATTTTAGACAGAAAATCTAATGTGCCCTTTACTTGTGTTTAGGGGAGAACTAAGGATCTACTCCCAATGTGTTTTCTTTTCCATCTTAAAAAACACTCTGACATTGACATTCCTAAAAGACAGGTATTGCCATGTCACTCCACTGTTCAAAAAGCTTCAGTTCAGTTCAAGAAACTTGCTATAGCCTAAACAATATAGTACAAATTACCATTTGGCATTTGAATTCTTTTTCAATCTCTCTTTCCAGACTAATTTACATGTTTGTACCTCATCAGCTTGACCTTCCAACTAAACTGACATAATAGATATTTACTATATATATATGACATTTTATGTCCCACATCTGTGCCCTGACCCCCAACTGCTACTGCGTGGACCTCTGAGAATATTTTCTATATTCACTGTATGTATCTACCTATTTACATCTTGTGTCCAGTAGAATGTCCATTTTTGGGGAGCAGGAACCATTTGTTGCCTTTCCTTGTAAAATCCTATGTTTAACAAATTCTGGAAAATAATAAACATTTAATAATATTTATTGATTTATTAACTTGCCAGCCAGCTTGTAATCTAGACCAGAGACCAGGCTATGATGACTTAACCCTTTCAACTCTGGAATCCCAAAATTCCCTTTCCCCTTCACCCTCAAATCATTAATATACCCAATCACCATCCTGATTAGTGATTGCCTTATGTAGCCCACAATACCAAGGTCAGATCCAGCCTTACTTCACTGTGTATACTGTGCCCATATTTTTGGTAGGGTCTCTCCTGCTATAGATATACCCTCCATGCCACACAAATGCCTAATTGAAATTGTTGCTCCTTGAAGGCAAGGACTGCCTTTTCTTATTTGCTTTTCTAGAGTATATCATGGCATTTAGAATAATGTAAGTACATAATAACTGTTTTTTTTTCAAATCCAGTCATATGTTATTTCCAGTTCCAAATTATCTCTTTCTACCCTCTCTTTCCCTCACCTATTGAGAAGGCAAGAAATATAGAATCCTTTAAAATATATATAGTCATGGAAAATAATATTCCATGTTATTTATGTAAGAAAGAAAGAATGAATATTGAAAAAGAAAGAAAAAAGAGAAGAAAATATGCTTTAATTTGCATTCTGAATCCAAATGTTCTCTTTGTGGAGGTTAGATAGCATATTTCCTCCTGAGTCCTTTGGACTTGCAGTTGGTCATTGTGTTTATCAGGGTTACTAAGTATTTTAAAGTTTGTTATCTTCATAATATTGCTCTTACTGTATTATAACTTTTTCTCTTGTTTGTGCTGACTTCATTTTACATCAGTTTATACAAATGTTTCCAGGTTTTTTATTTTTTCTGAAACCGCCCCCATCATCATTTCTTATAGCAGAAAAGAATTCTAGCACATTCATATATTATAACTTGTTCAGCCATTACCCCATTGATAGATATACCCTTGGTTTTTATTTCTCACTACAAAAAGAGCTAACTTAAATATATTTGTATATATGGGTCCTTTCCCTCTTTCTTTGATCTCTTTGCGATATCATCCTACTAGTGGTATTGTGATGGACAAAACTTATATATTATTTAATAGCTTTATGGCGTAGCTCCAAATGCTTTCCCAGAATAGTTGGACTAGTTCATAACCCCACTAACAGTGCATTCATATACCTATTTTCCTACATCCCTGCCATCATTTATAATTTTATATTTTTGTCATATTAGCCAATGTAATAAATGTGAAGTGTTGCCTCAAATTTGTTTCTTTTATTTCTCTAATTATTAGTGATTTACAAGATTTTTCCCTGTAAACTATTGAGCAGTTTAATTTCATCCTTAAGCTTCTATTCATATCACTTGACCATTAAACAATTAGCAAGTAGATCTGATTCTTATAAATTTGATGCAATTCCATATACATTTTAGAAATGAAACCATCAGAGAAATTTGTTACAAACATTTTCCCCCAGTTTCTTATTTCCTTCTAATTATAGGTGCATAATTTTGTTTGTAGATTTCTTAAAATTTTATATAATTAAAATTATCCATTTTACCTTGTATGAATCTCTCTGTCTTTTGTTTGGTCATGAACTCTTTCCTTATTCATAGACCTGGCAGGAAAATGTTTTTGTGTTCCACTAATTTTCTTACAATATCATCACCTTTTATGTCTCAATCATGTTCCCATTTTGAACTTACCTTCATGCATACTCTGAAATGATGGTCTATGTCTACTTTCTGCTAGGCTGCTTTCTAGTTTTCTCAAAAAAAGTTTTTGTCAAATAGTAAGTGATTATTCCATTAGCTGAGATCTTCAGGTTTATTAAATACTCTGTGACTATGCTCATTTACTTGCGTACACTGTTAATATATGTTTTTTTAATTCATTTATTAATGTATAGGAAGTCTTGGGCAGAGGGTGGCAGAGACAAATCTTGAATCAGATATTTACTAGCTGTATAGTTTTAGGCAAGTTACTTAGTATCCCTGAGCTTCAGTTTGCTCACCTGTAAAATGAGGGGTTTAGCCTTGGTGGCATCTGGAGCTCCTTCCAGCTCCAAATCTATGGTCCTATAATCCTTTGGTCTCTTTTTCTTTTCCTACCTCAACCATATAGATTAAGGATTTGAAAGCTGACTTGAAAAGAAAAAAAAACTCCAGAGAGGTGATGAAAGTTTGAGAAATGTAGTATTACATGAAAGAAATGAGCCAGTCTCAACGATCAAGGGAAGAAGATGGGACCTGTGGACATGTAGGGTGGAAAGCCAGAGAAAATAATATATAGGAGGAAGAAGTAGCCAGGCAGAACTATGGAATAGAAGGAAGGTCATACTAGAAAAAGCTAATATCATAGTTAACTAAGGTTCTGAATTAACAGAATATTAATAATTAAAAACAAAGTGGAATGAAGTATAGTGGAGTGAGCCATAGGGACTGTACTATGAGTAACAGGAATTTCTGTAAGTACAGGAAGAGGGGAAGGGAATCTCTATGGGTTGATGTGCAAATCCTTTCTGTGATTTTTACTGTATAAATGAGCTTTTTTTTTTAAAGCTATGTGAGACTGAATGCTTGCAAGGGGTAAACGATGGCTGCTTTAGGGGTAAGAAAAATAAAAGCAATATACTAAAGTTCCCAGTGCTTATCTAGCTGGATGTAGACCGGCCAAAGAAATTTGTGAGAGGACTTCAAAGTGTACCCAGGTTTTTCATGTCAGTAGGAGAGGCTCTGATCTGTGGGGATAGATGATAGAGAGATAGATAGATAGATAGATAGATAGATAGATAGATAGATAGAAAAATAGAGATAGATATATATTACGTACATATGGGAAAATGTTTAAATGATGTAAATTCAGCATGGTGGGGTGGGTAGGGTGTTAGATTTGGAGTCAATAAGTCTATAGCTAAACATGCATCTAATATTTATTAGCTGAGTGATGATAGGCAAGCCACAACCTCTCACCGTCTCGGGTTCCTTATCTGTAAAGTGGAAATAAAGCACATTTGTAGTACCAATCTAACAGGACTATTATGAGGTTTAAAAAAGATAATGTGCTTAATATGTCTCACAAACATTAAAGCACTATATAAAACATTAGTTTTTTATTATTCCTACAAACTTGTGGCCTGAATATATTCAATGATGAAAAGACCTAGGAAATAACTTTCATGAGTGGCAAGGCCTACACTTCAGCTGTGCCTTATACCTTAATATTCCCTTGTGTTTCCAGAGTCCTTGAGGCTCTGTTTTATACCAATTACCTAAACAACACCAAGCTCTATAATGAAAACCCAGGGATTAGAGTAGCTAGCCTGAGAATGGCTTGAAATTCTCTAAGGTCAGGGAAAGTTGAGAAAGGATTATGGGTACTTCACATTTTCAGCTTGGGTGTCAGGTTCTGTAAGGGAAGCTGCCAGAAAGATACAGTGCTGGGAAGGATTTCTTTATGAATTCCTGGCATTTGGTATTGAATTGTCTTATTGATTGATTGATTAAAAAAGTAATCTGCATGCTTAAATAGCATCTAAACCAAGTAGGTGATGTATGCTGCCTGTGAGGACATCTTGTTGTTGACTGCTTAAATTTGGCACAAAAGGTAGATGCACCTAATTATTTTTACTGTTTATTTCTTTAGAGCCTTTGATGATAGAATGGCAAGTACTGAGACAATATTTCCTGGGTCAGCAGAGGTAGCATATAATAATTGAATTTTATAAAACAGGAAACCCAAATCCAAGAAAATACAAGAGATTGTGTAGTCAATCAATCAACAACGATTCATTAAGCATCTACCCTATTCAATGTATTGTGCTAGGCACTGGAGATGCATAGAAAAAAATGAAATAGTTCCTGCCCTCAAGGAGCTTACACTGCACAATCAATAAATGTTTCCTAGTAAATGGGTTAATAATTATTTTAAAGCATTAAATTTTCCCCAATACATAAATGGTCAAAGAATATGAACAGGCAGTTTCAGATGAAATTAAAGTTATCTACAGTCATATGGAAAAATGTTCTAAATCACTATTGATCAGAGAAATGCAAATCAAAATGACTCTGAGGTACCACATCATACCTATCAACTTGGCCAACGTGACAAAACAGGAAAATGATAAATGTTGGAGAAGATGTGGGAAAATTGGAACACTAATGCATTGTGGGTGGAGTTGTGGAATGACCCAACCGTTCTGGAGAGCAATTTGGAACTATGCCCAAAGGACTATAAAAATGTGCATACCTTTTGACCCAGCAATAGCACTTCTAGGGCTGTATTCCAAAGAGATCATACAAATGGGAAAAAGATCCACATGAACAAAAATATTTACATCAACTCTTTTTGTTGTGGCAAAGAATTGGAAATTGAGGGAATGCCCATCAGTTGGGGAATGGCTGAACAAGTTGTGATATATGAATGTAGTGGAATACTGTGGTGCTATAAGAAATGATGAGCAAGCTGACTTCAGAAAAACCTGGAAAGACTTGTAGGGACTGATGCTGAGTGAAGTGAGCAGAACCAGGAGAATGTTGTATACAGTAACAGTCACATTGTGTGATGACTAATGTTAATAGACTTAGGTCTTCTCAGCAATGCAAGGATCTAACATATCTCCAAAGGTCTCATGATGGAAAATGCCATACACATCCAAAGAAAGAGCTATAGAGTCCGAATGCAGATCTAAGCATACTATTTCTATTTTTTTCTTCTGTTTTGTTTTGTTTCCTCTTCCTTGTGGTTCCTCCTATTGGTTCTAATTCTTCCTTACAACATGACTAATGTGAAAATATGTTTAATAGGAGTGTATATGTAGAGCCTATATCAGATTGTGTGCCATCTTGGGGAAGGGGGGGAGGAGAAAGGGAGAGAAAAATTTTAAACTCAAAAGCTTATGGAAGTTAGTGTTGGTAAATGAAAATAAACTAAAAAAAAAATCAATGCTGATGTACTGTATTTTGATGGAAGGCTTAAGGAGAGAACAAGTAAAGTCTTCTTCCCCCTTATTTGTCTGTGGATCAGCTGGGTGGCACAGTGGATAGAGTACTAGCCATGGAGTCAAGTGGATCTGAGTTCAAATCTGGCCTCAGATGCTTACTAACTGTGTGACCCCTAGGTAAATAACTTTGTTTTTCTCTGTTCCTCATCTGTAAAATGAACTGGAGAAGGAAATGGCAAATCTTTCCAGTACCTTTGCCAAGAAAACCCGAATTGGGGTCATGAAGAGTTGGACGTGACTGAAAATGACTGAAACAACAATAACCCTTGAGCAGTCATGAGTAGAGAATAGAGGTAAGCACTGAGCTATTATTTCACTGGTGTAGGAAACTCTCAGATGAGGAAACTGTCTCTACCAATTCAGGTGTGCGCCTTCGTTGCCACATTTAATCCTAGAAAGCTTCCTAGAGCTTTAAGAGTATAGATGAGTTGCCCGGGGTCACACAATTATTGTATGTCATTCAGTTCAACACCTTGGATTTTTTTTTGTTTTTTTAATTTTTTTTTGTTTTATTGTTGTTCCTCACATATGCCAGGCACTATATGAAAGACTGAGAAGACAAAGACAAAAATCAAACAGTCCTTGCCTTCCAGGAGTTGCCATTCTTGTGTGAGGAAGCAACAAAAATAAATAAATTCAAAATATACATTTAATAAATATGTAAAATATTTAATAGAACATAAAATTATGACATATAGTAATATGTGTATGAATGTATACATGCTTATCTACAGATATCTGTATTTATCACATGCACACAAATAAATTTAGAGATGTCACAAAAACTGTGAGAATCAGGGAAATCCTCTGATAAGAGGTAGCAGAAGTTGAGACTTGAAGGAGTCAAAGCATAACAGAGTTAAGAGACTGAAAGATCTTTAAATGTGTAAGAAATAACAAGTGGGGTAGTTTAGCTGGAATGGAGAGGCTCTGAGGGGGAGTAATATAAAGTAAGTCTGGGAATATAGGCTGGAGTCAGATCGCAAAGAATTTTAAATGCCAAAGAAGTGTGTAATCAATCCTAAAGATAATGGGGAGTTACTGAAACATCTTAAGCAACTGAGTGATGTGGGCAGTCCTATGCTTTAGGGATATTAGTTTGACAGCTATGTACATGATTGACTGGAAAAAAAGAGAGAGTAAGGGGAAGCAGATCAATTAGGACACAGTTTCTGTAGCCCAAGAAAGAGGTGCCTTACTAGGGAGGTGGTCATTTAAGTGAAAAGGAAAAGGTGGATGTTAGAGATGATGTGGAGGGTCCAATCATCAAAGACTGGTAGGATATGATGGGGAGGAAGGGCAAAAAAGAGAGGAGGGAGAGTGTTACATTCATGATAGGTCTGTTTGTGAGTCTGGGTAACTGGAAAGATATTGGTACCTTGGAAAAAAATAAAGAGTTAGGAAGAGAAGTCAACTTAGGGTAAAATATAACAAATTCCTTTTTAGAATTATTAATTTTGAAATGTCTATGAGTCGTATAGGTAAAGATGCTTAGCATGGAAGTTGATGAAGTTGGGTCAAGGATCAGGAAAGAGATGAAAAGTTGTAGATTTATAAGTCATCTGCATAAAGATGATAGTAGAATTCATGGAAGCTGAAGAGATGATTCTGAAAGTTAAAAGTACAAAAGGAGAGAAGGCTTATGATAGAAACATTATAGTATTGCTAACATACAGGGAATGGAGCATGAATTATAAACCTGCAAAGGAATGGTTGGATCATTGGCATAAGTATTCTCATCAGTTAACCCTAAGAAGAACATGAGAATGTTCCACTGAATCAGATGGTTCAGAGAGGTCAAGAATGAAAAGAAAAAAAGAATGAAATAATATATTATGGAATTTAACAATTAAGAGATTAGTAAATAGGGCAGAGCCAAGATAACAGAGTAATTAGAAACAGTGTGACAACATCCTATTTACAAACTATACCTGATAGATCCAGAAATTGCACCAGAAAGAATCCTGATGGGGAAATCCAGAAAAAAATAAAACTTCACATTGAGTCCTTTGCCCAGTCTGTGTTGGCATGAGGAGACAGATGGGGAGCAGTCTGCAGACCTGCAATGGGGATAGTTCCATCCAGGAGCATGATGTGTACCACTCCAGCTTCTAGGGAAAGGCTGAACAACAGGGATAGAGGAGATTCCAGACCAGAGCATCTACAATCATACACATATACACACATACATACATACATACATACATACATACATACATACATATGCCAAATCTTAAACTATATTACAAGGCAGTAATCACTAAAACTAACTGGTACTGTCTAAGAAATAGAAAAGTAGATCAGTAGAAAAGAATGGACATACATGTACAGCAGTAAATGAATATTATGACATTGTATTTGACCGGTGTAAAGACTTAAGTTTTTGGAATAAGAATTCATTATTTGGTAAAAAAAAAAAAAAAAAAGAATTGGGAAAATTAGAAAGCAATCTGGAAGAAATTTTGCATAGATCAATGTCTTAAACTTCTTACCAGGATAAGATATGAATGATAAATGACCTAGATATAAAGAAAGAGATTTCAAGAAAAATTGAAAAACACAGAACATATTACTTGTCACTTTTATGGATAGGCAAATAGTTTATGAATAAACAAGAGAGAGAGCAAAGTTAGGATAATGGATAATAGCAATAATAACAACAATAATAGTAATAATAGGAAAATGGGTAATTTCAATTCCATTAGATTAAAAAGGTTTTGTACAAATAAAACAAATGTAGCCAGGATCAGAAGGGAAGCAGAAAATTGGGTGAAAATCTTATAGACAATTTCTCAAAGTTCTCATATCTCAAGTATATAAAGAACTTTGTACCATATATAAGAATATGAGTCATTCCCCAATTGATAAATGGTCTAAGGATATGAACAGGCAGTTTTCCAATAAAGAAATAAAAACTATTTATATTCATGTGAAAAAAATGCTCTAAATCACTATTAATCAGAGAAATGCAAATTTTAAAATCCAGTTTAGTCAATTAGATTGGCTAAAATGATTGAAGGAGAAAGTGACAGATATTGGAGGGGATGAGGAAAAATTGGGACACTAATTCAGTGTTGGTAGAACTATGAAGTGATCTAATCATTTTGGAGAGCAATCTGAAATTGTGCTGAAAGTGTTAACAAACTGCATATACCCTTTGACTCAGCAATACCATTACTCTGTCTGTTTCCAAAGGTGATTAGGGGAAAAAGAAAAGAACCTATATGTTCTAAAATATTTATAACGGCTCTCTTTGTGGTGGCAAAGAACTAGAAGTTGCAGAGATTTCTACTAATTGGGGAATAACTGAACAAGTTGTGGTACATGATTGTGATGGAATGCTATTGTGCTAGAAGAAATGATGAACTCATGGATTTTAGAAAAAACATGGATAGACTTGAGTGAAATAATGAAGAATGAAATCAGCAGAACCAGGAGAAAGTTGTATACAGTAACAACAATGTTGTTTTAAGAACAACTTTGAGTGACTAAGTCATTTTGACTATTATAAATATCCAAATTAACTACAAAGGAACTTCGAAGGAAGACGCTTATCTGCATCTAGAGAAAGCACTGATAAATAGAAGTATGTATTGAATGATTTTTACATATATACTTACACATATATTTGTGTCTAATGGTAGCCATCTCTAGGGCAGGGAGGGAGAAAAAAAGAAAGAAAAAGAAAGTTACAAGATAGCTTTATCATATATTTGAAAGAAATAGCAAGTTGTACATAATGCATTTGCAGTTTCATGTGCAATGATATTTTTTATTCTACTATGTGATGGAAATACGTGGTTTCACAAATTAAAAATAAATAAAAATATAGCCAATGTGAAAATTTGTTTTGCTTAACATGTTTTTTTTTTATATACATGTTTTTAACAAGAATTTTTTTTGGGGGGAGCTAGGTGGTGCAGTGCATAGAGCACCAGCTCTGGAGTCAGGAAGACCTAAGTTTAAATCAAGTCTCAGACACTTGATATTTACTAGCTGTGTGACCTTGGGCAAGTCACTTAACCCCAACTGCCTAACCAAAAAAGAAAAAAAAACTGTTTTTCTTTTTGCTTTCTTAATGGAGCATGGGGGAAAGTGGAAGAGAAAGAAGGCTAATTTTTGTTTCAATACAGAATAAAATTTAAGAAAAAAATTAATCATTGATGACCTTAGCCAGATTTTAAGAGGTAAATCTAAGGTTTATGCTCCAGAGTCATCTCTGGTTAATAAGGTCCTTCCAGTGAAGGGTCACTTACTTTTGGCCTGTTTCATGTCTAAGGACTCACCTTGACCATCTACACATACACTGCTGATAGCAGATGTCTGTAGAATTATGTATATGAATATAAGCATCACTCTTTTCAAATTAATTTATTTCAACACACAAAATATGACTTTATTATTATCTTCTATATTCCCACTGGATATTTTATTAATTAAAAAATACCACTGAATTAAAATAATTTCTTAATTTGGGGGGAATCTATGGAAAGGAATCATTAAATACCAACCATATATGAGAATCTAGGCGCAAGTTCTTCACAAATTAATTACTTTCTTGATTAAAAAGGAATAACATTTTCATTGACATTCTGATCAATGAATGAATTTTCAGTTACTAATATCTGAAGAAAGATGTATGAATTATTAAGGAAAAATCTATAAAAATGTACAATAACAATTTAGTAATGCAATAAAATATTTTTTTCATTGCACTATTTGCTATCTGACCTTTTCCTTCCTTTTCTTTTCCTTCCTTTTTTTCTTTCCCTTTTCTTTCCCTTCATTTCCATTCTCTTTCCTTACTTTACTTTCCCTTCTCTTCTTTTCCCTTCCCTTCTCTTCACCTTCATTCCATCCTTCTTCCATTTCTTCCCTTTTTTTGTAAATAGAACAATACTAATCTAAAATACTGTAATACGTCTGGGAGTTGTTGTTGCTTACTTTGTTAATGACATGACCTCTGTTCCTTTAACATCTTAAATATATTTTGTGAAACAATTGTTCATCAGAAAAGTCTTTTAAAAATAAAAGTTCCTTAGCAAAGAAACTATAATGAACCAAAGCAGATTTTTTCAATACAAAAGTCTACCCCAGCTCTCTACTGAGCCACAATCTTTATGGCTCCTCTAAAGTATTAGCATTTAAACCATGTGTGGAAGTTGAAGGGTTAATCACTAGCAATAATATTAAACTTGCCCACAGAGCTTAACCAGTGTAATATTTATTCACAATAGCACTTTCTCAAATCCATTTAGACTTTGGCATTTCTTTTCTAGCAAGTTTCACTTTTATCCACACATAAAAATTCTTTAATGGAAATTACCCATATGCCATACTGTGTATGCTTGAATTCTTTTGCATTTGCTTAATAGATTTATTTCATGATTTAAGGAGACTTTTGTAAGGGAAAACAGTCAAACAATATTGTAATAACATGGTGGTCTTAAAAGGGCATGCAACAGCAAAACCTTCATCTATGGCCTTTTAAAATTGATAAACAACTAGGATATTATGCAGCTAGTCATGCCCCAACCCAGGTTCACTAAACTTATTCTGTTGATGACACATACAGGTTTTTCTTAACAAGCCACCATGGCAGTATTTCCATTTAATAGAATCTGACCCATTTTCATCAACTGGAAGAATGAAAGTTGACAAGGCCTAGATGGGTATATGTGTGGAATTCCCCAATCCAAATTCCTTTAAATTCCAATAATGAAACTATTAAAAACATGGTATATTCTTTAATTTATAAAGAAATTACTCCAGCTATTCCATTATGCATTGCAACTATTCAGGGATTTGCCTCACATCAGGACAAGCACTGCTTTTTCAGAAAACATTTTCATGAACACTCAGATGTTACCATCTTTTTAAACTAGAGAGGAAGTACCGGCTATTAATTTAGTAATTGTTTAGGAGAGATTTCAGGACAGCTAGGTTGCACAGTGGATGGAGTGCAAGGGCTAGGGTTAGGAAGACATTTGCATGAGTTCAAATCTGTCCTCTGATACTTACTAACTATGTGACCCTGGGCAAGTCAATTAATCCTGTTTGCCTCCATTTCCTCATCTGTAAAATGAGCAAGAGAAGGAGATGGTAAACTACTCCAGTATGCCAAGAAAATCCCAAATGGGGTCATGGAGAGTCAGACATCACTGAAAAGATTCAACAACAAGGAGAGATTTCTGTCTGAAAAACTGAGAGGTGGTAATTGATTAATACAAAGAAGCTTGGATCTCCATCTGTTTTTTTTTTTGTGACCCTAGAGAAAATAGACAGCAAGTCCACAAACTGTGTTGTTTATGGGCCATTTCTTTTTCTCTCTTCAATTAACTAACAATTGAAAATGTAGCTTAAAAATCTGTCTGTTTTGGATTTACTCACTGGTATGCTCTTATGAATTCATAATAAAGAAATACACCTGGATCAAAAATTTAACTGATTTTGAAATTTTAAACATTTTGTTTGATGAAGGAACTAATTAAGTTAAAACAGATAGCTGTTGGTGTTTCAGTAGCTCAGATAATAATATGCCATGTCAGACTTCTGCAGCATTTGGTGTAAGATTACTGTCAGTGGAGACTTACTTTTTTATTGCTAGGGAGTCTCCTTTGGAATCATAAAACTTGAAATTTGAAGGACTTTAAAGATCAATAGTGATCAATGAGGAAACTGAGGCACAGTCAAGTGAATTGGCTATCACACATATGTTAAATGGCTGAAGTGGAACTGAAACAGAAATTGCCTGGCTCCAAATTCAGTGCTCTCCTCACACCTGACAGTACTCAGTAAACAAAGTTGGATGACCATTGGTAAGAAATGATTGGGGAGCATGCAAGGGAGCAAGGTCTAAAACAATCTGGCCAAAAGTCTACTCTTCCAGGTCACTGAGCAGCCACGGAATGTCTTTTTCTTCCTTGCCTATGTAAAGCTTCCTTACCTCTCTCTCAGGTTAAGGATCACATTCCTAACCAACTTCCTGTCTCTATAGCTAAGGTTGGTTCTGAAAAATATTCTTTGTATCCTGGAAGATAAGTGGCATTAATATTTTTGAGAGAAGCTTGGCTTGTCATCTTGGGCAGCAAGTTCTAGCCATCCTATCCTATTGGATAGGAGAGAGGCGCATAAGCTACAATTTTATGGGTTTGAGGGAGCTTCCCCACCTCAGGAATCAATGGATGTTAGCACATTTTTCATAACTTAGTTTGAGAGATTTTTCTAAGTTCACAGAAGTTCTTAATCTGAAATTTATGAACGTTTTTAAAATCGATAACTGTGTGTCAATAAGTTATTTTCCTTTATAATTCTATGGATTTTACTCATTTATAAACATTATTCTGAAAAATAATTCACAGGTGCCATGAGACAGCCAAACACTTCCATGATACCCAGTGATTAAGAATCCTTGGAGAGCATTGAGGGGTGAAGTGAATTGCCTAGGGTCACATAGCCAGCATGTGTTAAAAAATTTAAACTCTTTAGTGTTGGAGTCCGGCTCTCTATGTAACTTTGCCGCATCATCCCTCTAGACTTAGAATTAGAAGGAACTTTCTAGGTCATCTACTCCAACCCCTTAATTTAGTAAATAAGTTCCAAAGTGGCTGATTGACTTATAAAGAAGCAAGATCTAAAATGAAGATTATTCTCAAATAATATATTGTCAGATTTGAGACCAGTTTAATTTCATTCAACAGGCATTTATTAAATGTCTGAAGTGCAAAAATACAAAGGAAGCAACATGCACACCGATAGGCAAGCAGAAAAATAAATGAATATTAAGAAATGGGGGGGGCGTTTATTAAGATTTAACAGAATTACAGAAGACTTCTTGTGTGAGAGGACACTAGCTGAGTTAAGTTGAAGAAGGAAGTGCCTGGTTCTAATGGGTGTGTGGTGAGGAGGAAAAACATTACTTTATAGGGTCAGCTTGCACCAAGGTGCCTAGAAGGGAGATGGAATGTCATGTGTATGTGAGTAAACCAGTAGAGAAAAACGGGATGAAGGTGAAGAAAGATGGGGGAGGCATTCATTAAGTGTCCACTATGTGCAAGTTACTGTGTTAAGTGCTTTACAAATAGTGTCTCATTTAAACAGATGTGTCCTTGAAGTGGCTTGAGATTAAATTTTCTTTTTTCTTTTTTTTTTTTTGCTTTTGTTTTAAAAAAAATGTTGAATGGTAAAAATGAAAATTGGTTAAATGAAAATTCAGGAAGTGATTCTAAAAACAAAATCCTCTTAGAATGAAAGCTTTTTGAGGATGGGAGCTGTTTTTCTTTTCTTTTCTTTTCTTTTTTTTTTTGGTCATTTTATCCCCAGCTTCTCACAGAGTATGTCCAATGGAGTAGACACTTAAGATTTTTTTTTTCTTAAATTGAACTGAGTACAAATTTCCCCTTATGTTCCTTAGAGACTGTTACTGTTCATTTTTTCCATATCAGTCCCCAAAGCTTTAAAAATATTTATGAAAATATGCCTTTAACAAGCAAGTAAATCAGGTAATAAGGCTACAGAGTTAGAAGAAAACTCAGAGGGCATCTCATCCCACCATTTCATTTTACATGTGAAGAAACTGAGATCCAGGGAAATTAAGTGATTTTCCTAAATTTTCATAAGCATGTACGTGTGAAAAGCAAGGATATTACCCCAACGTTCTAATTCCCAAATCATTTTATGCTATGTTTTACCACTTTGTCTCAACATTGATGATTTGATGCCTCAGTTTACCAAACCATCAAGTGCTCTGTATTTGTTAAGTTCTCTGTAGTAAATGGTAATTATTATGATTATGTTTCTAATAGTAATTATGAGCATAAAGTTTTTTTCTTACAGAAAGAAACAGTTGCATAAACACATTTTTTCCTGAATGTAATGCTTCTGTAGATTGTGAATGAACAGCTTCATAACTTTAAAAATGTGACCCTGCTCCCTCAGTTTTGAGATGACCTAATAATTCTTTTGTTGTTTCAAACAAAACAGCCTGGTTCATCGTGAAGTCAGATTGTTCTGGACCTCTCTTAAAACAAACAAATGAAAAAACATATATATATATATATATATACTCTAGATAAAATGTGACTGTCTTAGTCTGTATTTCCTATATATTATGGGGAAATTACATCCTGGTTGATTCTATATCTCCATAAAACACACGGACTTATTTCTTGAGGCTAGAAAGTATCATATATTATTACCTCATTCCAGTTAAACATAAAATGTTAATAACTGCAGTTTTATTAATATTTATCATGAGGCATAGCCGTTAAAGGATAAGTCCTGCTTTGAGTTTTCTGATAGTGTTCCAGGGGCATTTTTGTGGCTTCATGTTGACTCCTGAAACCAGCAGAAATTTTTAAAGGAGGGAGGTGTCAGACAGATGCCATAAGGTATTTCTAAAACATTTTTTGTTTATTTATTTTAAACTTTTCTAGCACTTGCTCATTTGTACAATCTGCTTAATCATCTAGGGCATAATAGTCTTAAAGAGTTTATCAGAGAGTTTGGCTTCTTGGCCAAAGTGCTTTGGGATGACCAAAAAAGTAGAATTGAAAGTTAGAATAAATAAACTAGTTTTATTGAAACAAATATATTAGGAGCCTTCACTGAAGATGGTCAGTCTTAATGCAAAGAAGCATGATTTTTTTCAGAAAGTAGTAAAAATCAAAATCTCAGAGCTTCCACCTTTACCCAAGGCACGGGCCAGACGGCAGCCATTCAGGTTCTTAGAAGCATTTTTTCTCTTTCTTCTCTCTCCATGACAAGCCTCTTTCTGCATGTGATCAATTTTCCAAGCAAACTTTCCCCAGAGTTGAAAGAAGAAGAACTCGAAGTCCAGATGAATGATAATGAGTATTGTGGAAGAAGCAGTAAAACCGAGTCCGTGGTCCTGGCTGCTGGGCTGAGAGCGGCAGGAGTTAATTGTGTGAATGGTAATGAGACCGGGTAGGCAGCAGATGCTCGCGTGCCTTTACAATCCAAATCCCACCAACAAATTCCTCCCACAGAAACTTTGAGGGACATCTTGGCACCCTGGAGATGGTGATAGACCCAGTTGTAGCCACATGCCACCTGCTACACCTATTGTTTAAAGAAAGCCCGTTACAATAACAAAGTTGTTTGCTGTCCCTTGCAATGACTTTATGGCACCAGCTTTACCATCCTGGAGGCATTGAAAAATAAAAAGGAGGAACATCTGATTCTTTAAAGAGAAACATTTGTACTAAACACTGTTAACAACTTGGAAAGACTAACGTTCAATATATGTTGCATATTCTTCTGATAAATCTGGCCTGCCCTTTTCCTTTACAACTCCCACTGAGCTTGTTTCAACTGTGAGTTTACATTGTCACATGTTTTCCCATGGCACTAAGAGAGGAAGAGACATTTGTTTCCCTGCAGGAAAATGAAAAAGGTAAAGGTAAAGTTGATATTAATATTAATTTCTAAATAAAAAAATGATAGCTCTGGTTAATTCTTTTTTTGCCTGACAATCTCCCTCCATGTTCTCTCTTTTCTTCTTATCCTTCCTTCTTTTCTTCCTCTCTTCCTTTTTTCTCTCTTCCTTCCTTCCTCTCTCCTATCCATCCTTCCTTACTCCCCCCTTCCTTCCTCTCTCTCTCCCATCCATCCATTCTTCCTTCTTTCCTTCCTTCCTTCTTCCCTTCTTCTTTCCCTTTCATTCATCCTTCCTTTATTCCTTCTTTCCTCCTTTCCTTCCTTTCTTCCTTCTTTACCTCAGTTATTCTCTAGGAAAAATCAATTACCTTACCTATACCAGAGGTTCATGTACGTTTGGAGTTTAAGAAAATATTGTTTGCTGCTGATCCTTTCTGTGATTTAGGTTGCCATATTCACAGGATAGTGGATGGCCCCTTTGGCACAGGCACTGTCAAAATGTGAGAGACAATATCAGGATTACCTCTAGCACTCAGACTAGGTTATCTGGGTCATTCCTTAGGATGATGTATGCTAGCAGTTTTTCTAAAGGCTCACATATCTCTTCTATACATAGCAGAGCTAAAAGATTTTGTGAATTAAGAGTGGGAATGCCAGGGGCATGGCTATTAGACACTATGACTTTTTTTATTGGGAGAAATTGTGTGTCCTAGCTTTTCAGGAGTCTCAAGGTAACCATGCATCTTTTACAGATCTGTGCTGGTAATTTGAGATTGATTTCACATGCCAGGGAAAGAAGGTTTAGCTCAAGGGACAAATGCTGGGAGTTGATAGCACATCACATCCTGGCAGATGGTTATGTTTACAACTCCTTGGTGGTGATGTTTCATGTCCTCACCCTATGTGGACCAAAGCTATGTGAATCCTTACATTAGGTTATTTCACAAAGAGGTCATTTCTTGTACAAGGTTACATACTAACTATGGGGACTGGGATTCCTACATAAGACCAGGGCTGAATCTCGCTATTATACATCAGGAATGAAATCCATATATTGAGAAGTTTTATTGCTTCTCTAAATGACAGACCTTTTTAAGGAACAGTTACTGCTACATTTTGTTTCTCTTCTAGAAAGATGATTGTATAGGGGAAGACCCAAGATTCCACAGTAAGTAAAAACTATTTCCTTTTATACCAGTAAACTATGTGGTCTGCTTTACTCTGAAGTCAGGGATGGAAGTATGTGAGAGCATACTGTTTACGCTGGGATATGCTCCTGAATAATAATCATAATCCAATCATAGCTGATTCCTTTTGAATTTAAAGCCTTGTAGTATGGCAAAGAGGCAGAGAGGACCATAACAAATTGTACAGTTTCTGATTATTTGTTGTGGGAGGGTAGTGTTCATACATGCTCTGATGCTCTTGGGAGATCTCAGGCAAATGGGGGTTTAATTTAAAAACAAAACAAAAAAATACTCTCCAAGCAAAGTTTCACTAGGCAGCTTTACAATATGTTGTTGACTCTACCTGGACACATAAAATTTTTTGAAGATATATCCTTTCATACTTATGTATGACACCAGATACAAATCTAGATAGGTCATGATTTTGTTCATGAAACCAGGATGTGGTAGTGGTTTTTAAGGAATAATGAGGAAAGGTTCCATTCTTTCTTATTTTTTAAACATTCTTTAAAATTGTAGTTTATTTGTATTACTGTCACTTCTCAAAATACTATCTCTCCCTGCTACCATAGAAACCTTTCTTGTAAGAAAGAAATAAAGTTAAGAAAGGCAAATCAATATATTGACAGTGTCTGATAGTATATATGCCTAATATTGTATTTTAGTTCTAACAAGAGGGTAATAGGAACATAGATTTAGAGATGGAAAGGGCTTCAGATATCATCTAGTTCAACCCACTTATTTTACAGATGAGGAAATTATGGTTCAAAGACTATAAATGACCTCTCCAATGTCACTTAGGTTATAAGAAGTAGAATTACAAATTAAACCCAGTTCTCTTAACTCCAAATGCTCTGGGTTTTTTTTTTTAACTCCATTAGAAGACAGGTATGTTTCCTCACAATTTCTCCAGTGTGAAGATTGATCTGAATTCTACTATCTTTTTAGTGTTGTTTTCCTTTGTGTTATCTAGTCATATGCAGAACGTCTCCAAGGTCTTAATGCCATTTAAGCTTAGCTTAAAGCTTAAATGGCACTAAGGTTTTGGGGATATCTTACATATTATTCCCCTGATTCTGCTTTCTTTGCTCTGTATTAGTTTATACAAGACTTCTGATATTTATCAATTCTTCAGTCATCATTTCTTATGTGTCAATCACATTCTGTTACATTTCTATACCACAATTTGTTCAGCTGCTACCCAGTTTATGAGCTTCCATTCGATTTTCAGTTCTGTACTATCATAAAGATTGCTGCTATAAATATTGCTCTATGTATGCTATCTTTACTTTTCTCTGTGGCCTTTTCATGCTATGTGCAGAATCTCCATTTTCTAAGAACAAAAATTTGCAGGAGAAATTAAAGAAGATACATTCATTTTTTTTAAAGTACACTTACAGGTGTTCTAAATGCATTAGGATTATAGAGATTGTATTTTTATTGCATAGGTAGATAACATTGAAATGATTGAATTGAAAGAGAAAAAGCACATTAAAAAAAAATTAACGCCTTTTCCGTTTGCCCCAGCAGTATTTATCTCTTAGTTAGGTTTATGAGAAAAGAGAGAAAATCTTTTTTAAGATAACTGGTTATTGACTTCCCACTCTGAGGGTTCAAGGTAGACAAAATTCCTGGTTGCTCTTTCCAGTTATCCATCTCCCCAAGTTGTGACTCAGTCTGATATTGAAAAAAGAGATCTGTAAAGTAGGGCATATGGTACAAGACCTGGAGACATGGCATATGCAGAGACCTAAACATCAAAGAGTTGCTAAAGACGAAAACCACTCCCTTTGATCTCCAGCATGGTGCCCTTAATTCTGGGTTTTGCTGCTTCTGTAGAATCATCCCCTAGACTAACAATTCCTCTCCCTTTAAGGTGTTTCTAATAGTGATGTAAAGAAAGATATTGTATGCTGGCTTCCTGCATTTAACTTTGCCAGGGCTTTATTGCTGACCCTTTTTTAATCTGCTATTGGATGAGTTTCCTTTTCTTTTAAAGAAGAAAAGTGACTACATGTGTGAAGGTATTGTTTGGTTAGAGTTGAATGGACCAAGCTTGATTTTCCTTTGGATAATGGAATGTTTGTGAAGAACTTGGGTGAACTGATTACACTGGGGCAAGGCTCTTTTCCTAACCTCTACAGCATTTCTCTCCCAGGCTTCCTACTTTGTTTTTTTCTATGCCTTTCAAGTGTCATTTATTATCAAAAGTGCTAAAGAACATGATTCAGCTATTAGTACAACAGGCTAGGATAACAGCATTATTAAGGTGGAGGAGACCTTAAAGACTGGGTCCTTAAACTGAAGTCTGCCAATTTGCTTTTGTTAATTAAATATGTCGAAAACAGTATATCATTGATTTTCTTTGTAATCCTACCTTTTTTATTGTATGTATTTGAAAATTCTATATTTAAAGGGGCCCATAGGTTTCACCAGATCACAGAAAGGATCCATGGCACAAACACACAAAGAAACAAACAAACAAACTTAAGAACCCCTGGTCTAGTATAACCCCAAACTTTATTTTTGAATACTAAGGCCCAAAGAGGTTCAGTGGTTTATCCAAACTCACAGGAATAGTAAGTAGCAAAGGCATGATCTGAACCCAGTGTCCTTGATTCCAAGTTCATTAATCTTTCCACTATACCACACTACTTCTATAAATTATCATGTTTGAACATAGTAATGGCTTCTATCAAGAGCCAAACAGGAAGGATCATGGAAGACTACCACTACTATCACCATCATCATCATCATCATCATTTTAAGTTTTGCAAGGTATCCCATGAAGTAATTTCATTTGATCTCTATAACAACCTTTTAGGGTCTGAATTTATTATCACCATCTTAAAAATGAAGAAACTGAGTCTTTAGAAAGGTGTAGGGACTTGCCCAGGGCTGCACAAATAGTAAGTAACAGAGCGGAGTCTTTAAACCCAGGTCATTTGATATAAGAGGCACAGTGACCTTTCTAGTGCAGTGCTCTGCCTTACAAAATTGTTATTTTCACCCACAGCAGTCTTTCTCAATCACCACACAGTCAAGATGATGTGGAAAACTCTGGGGTAAGCCAAAGGAAATATTTTTCAGTCCATTCCTAGTTAGAACAGCAATGTGTGCTGAAGAGAGAATTATGTCCACTGAGTTTCAACAAGCCAAAAGTCCTTAGGTGCATGTGTTGAGGAAAGTAAACTCCCATCAGCTATATTATTTGATTTCTAGGATATGTCATTTACATATTGACACGTAAATTTGTTCCTAATTACCCATTTTGTAACTGAGCCATTGGCTAAAAGAACGCCATTTGTTTAATGAGAGCCTAATTTGGAAACTGAATTTCCTGTGATGACTCTATGACCAATACATCACTCATCATCAGATTTTAACCTATAATCAAAAGTGGCACAGTGTTGATACAAAGATTACTCAGCTTCCCATATTGAAAGGAAAAGGTCCCAAGACTTTAAATCCGGAAACAGCAACATTCCTTCAGCTCTGTAGCAGTGGAAATGTCTTCCAGATAATTCAGGTATTCTTCCCAAACATTTGGTTTTTATTAAAACTTGGGGCCTTTTGGTATTTTTCTTTCTGTTGCAATTTGGTAAAATAGATAAACAAGGAAATCGTCAGAAATGAACTACATATCTTGATATTTGGAACACATGTTAAATCCATCAAAGTTTTGTTTCCTGCCATTTAGAAGAAGCGCATTTGCTCCTAATGAAAGCAATAACTGGAGAGAATACTCTGAATTCCATTTGCACACATGTACTTTTTCAAACATAAAAACAGCATGGCATATACTAAAAAGAACATAGGAGTTGGTGTCAGAATACCAGGCTTCACATTTTTATTTGCCTTTTACCAGCTACTTTATCAAAAACTGCAAGTTGTCTGTAATGGAAAGAGCCCTGAATTTGCAGTTAGAGGATCAGGGTTTAAATCTCACTCTGATATTACTAGGATGTGACCTTGAACTAGTCACATAGCTTTTCTGACCCTCAGCTTCCTACTCTGTACAATGGACATGATAATACAAACTATTTATCTCACACAGATCTAGTGAGGAAATTAGTATGTAAATTTAAAAATTGGGAATTAGAAAGAATACCTTTCAATTTCAGAGTATCTCCTGAAGTGCAAAGCTATGCCTGTTCCTGGATGGTTCCTTGAGATAGTGTCAGTTGTGAAATCAATGTTCCACTGGCACTAAACAATTGGATTCCTGTGCTTTGCAAATCTTAAGGTTCTATCCAGTACACATTTACATTATGTTTATTAACAATACCATTGTCTTTATTATCATCTCACTCTTCTCATCTGTATGTTCAACCGGTTTCAGACATAAGCGGTCTGCCGAAAGTAGCCATCCTATTATGCTTTTCTATTTATTTTTGGGGTCAACTATTGAGCAGTTGGATAAAATAATTGATTATTGCAATTGAATGAAAGGATTGAAATAGAAGCTCCTTCTCTATCATCTTTATCACAGCTCCAGTAGTAAAGAGAATGATAGGGATGATACTTGTTCCTTCCTCTTGTCACAAGATTTTGATTTCTTCTGCTAGGTTTTTATAGTTTAAGAGCTTTTTATTCCAATCAGTTTGGAGGTTATGAATATTTAGTGTGCTTGTACCTATTTAAAGTATTGTTTTGCAATTTTCCTGAGTCAATGTTATGTTCAAACCATTGTGATCAGTAATTTTGTCTGTGTTCATCTTCCAAATCCAGTAAAATTTATTTGTTACATTCTCAAAGATTTTGGGCCTTGTATTTGTAGGATGAAGATTTGTCATACGTTTACTTTCTGAATGGTAGTGAGTTTCTGGATTATAATTCTGGCTACTTGGGTCTTTCTAGGCATATGGAAGATGCTAAATTTTTGAAACCTGCAGTTATGATTTGAACAATTTTTGTTGTTCTCTCGGAAAAGATAATGATGATGATGATGATGATGATAATGATGATGATGATGATGATGATGGTGATAATCTGGGTATGATCCAAATTAGTGCTGGAATTCCCAGCAGAGCACTCTGTTTTATATAAAACTGAATAGATTGTATTAATCTCCTCCTTCTTAGTGCTTTTCATTTATGTAAATTACATTAAAGACCCTTTAACTGAATCACTTGTGTAGATGTGAATTTGTAAAATTTTCATGACTTAATATCTATATCATTAGTGGTATCTTTCTCAGACTAGACATACCTTTGAAGGACATAAAAACTCAACTGCTTCAGAGTGGCAAATCTTTAAACACACTAAACATGAATCAAAAGCATTACAAAGTGGTGTGTGTATGAATTGGATGCTAAGACAGAAACAGGAGACTCAAGTGAGCTCTTCCACAATTGTAGAAAGAAATTAAAAGCTTAATGTGTCTTTTTCTTAATTAAAGAGTTAAATCTTGTTCTAGATCTTAATTGTGATGTGGAAAATAATATAAATCCTTGAAAGCAATGTCATAAGCTCCAGTGGGTCTTTCCAAGCTAGAAAGGCTTGTGAATACAGACTTGGTCACAATTTTGAGGAGTAGAGTATAAGACTATTGGAAAGGTGGGGGGAGGTATCTGAAAGGCAAACTTCTCCCCTCCTGTTACATTAACTCTTGGAGAAAATGGTATTTTGAAGAGTACAATAGCATGATATTAAATATTCTTTCAGAAATTTGTTGCTCAGAATTCAATTGTATTCAAATAATATTTATTAAAACACCTAATACACACTCAGTAATAAATCAAATCCTTTATCTCTTCAGCATCTTATTTACATTTTCTAAAATAAAGAGTTCTCACTGATTTCTTAAAGTTCTTTTCATTGGGGAAATAGGTCAGAGTAAGAATTCTAAGGAAAAGGTCATATTTCACTAACCTCTATCTTGCCCATTGAAGACTCCCAGTTGTTAAGCGTTCTTTCTTTTCTGAAATTACTTAATGTTTATTTATCTGTTCTTGTGCAGTTTGACCTCCTATGGAGTATAAGCCCCTTGAGGGTAGGAGAATCATTCTTTTTGTATTTGTATCTCCACAGTGTCTGACTTACGATATATGCTGGAAATAAATGTTTGTTGAGTTGGAATGGAATGAATGGATAGAAAACATTTAGTTAGTACTTACTGTGTGCTGTGCATCCTGCTAACTCCTGAAGAATATGAATAGAAAAGCCAATCTGTAAATACTCTTAAGGACTTCACTTCAATCTATCTGGAAAAAAGGGAAGACATATATTGATCTGTGGAGTTATATGAAAGGACTCTGTCACCCCAGGTGTAGCTTCAGTACAGATGGCAAGGCTCAGAAGAAACACAAATGGCAAAAAGCCTTAAATTCTTCAAGACAAGTTTTAATGAAAATCAGATTTGACATGTCTATCTTTCCTTGTCATTGCCAAAGTGTCATGTCAAAATATATCTCCCTGAGTTTATAACACATGGTGACCCAATATAACACAAAACAAACGATTCAGTTCTAGTCTCTTAAGGAACAGAACATTGCTCTGGATGCATAATGGAAAGAAGCTGCCCTTCACATTCTACTACTACCTCCCCCTGGAACCAGCCCCTCTTTTCAATGACTTGCCTTAACTGGAGGGGACAAACTCTAGTCGGGGGTTGCCACTGGTAGATTCTATTTAATTCCAGAAACATGTGCTAATTGCATACTATGTCTCTGGCTCTGTGTTAGATACTAGGAATGAAAACAGTCCCTTCTTTTTTAAAATTTTTTTTTTAATTTTAAACAAAACGAGAAAAGAAAAGGAAAAAATTGCCATGTACACAGCAGACCATAAGAGAAGAATCAATACAAAACCATAAATTTCCATTCAAGAAAACCTATATAATAAATACCACACATTATTTTCAAAGCTGCCCAGATTTTCTTTGCTTCTTTGTTGGTTTTCTTTTGTTCTCTGCTGTGCATTTTTTACTTTATTTTCCCCCCTCTTGCCCACCATCATCATATAGAAGGCTACAATTAATACAATTAAGCATGGAGATATATATACACACACACAGACACACACACATACACATACATAGGTATCTATAAACATAGACATATGTACACATGCACACTCATACATATATATGTAAGACTGGGCTATGCTTATTTCCTCCTATCATCTGTTTCTCTGAAGGTGAATAGCATCTTCCTTCATAAGTCCAAGTCTTTCTATCCTTTTCAAAATCAACCAGCTCATCATTTCCTACATAATAGCAATAATCCGACTCAGTCACATCCTACCTTAGAGATTATCTATGAAAGTTTTCTTTATTCCCTAATTCTCTACATTCCTTCTATTCTTACCATACATAGGTTTTATTTATACAAGATGATTTTAATTTTAAATAATCAAAATTATCTTGTTTATGCTTTAATAATGTTCCCACTTTATAGCATAGTTTAAGGTATGATACTGCTAATCTACTTCCTTTATGTCTTTCTTTTTTTCTGGTTTCTTTGAAGTTCCTGACCTTTTGTTCTTCCCAATGAACTTTAGGAATAACTTTGCTATTATTCTTTTTTCTAACTCAGTAATTTTTTTTGGAATTTAATTAGGATGACATTGAATAAATAGATTAGTTAGGTAAAATTGCCATTTTAAAAATTATATTGGCTTTACCTACACATGAACAGTAAATATTATTTCAATTATTTAGATCTGAGTTTATTCATACAAAAAGGTGTTTTATGTTTACATTTATGTTCATATTGTTTCTGTATCTGTTTAGACAGGTATATGCTCAGGTATTTTATACTGGCTACCTATTTTAAAGGGTCTAAAACAATGTTGAATAATATGGCTGACACATAGGGTAGTTTCTCTATTTTTCATTTTGATTTAATCTGTTTTAACTTTAATACAGTTTGAGATTGTGATAACTATCCTTGCTTTTTCTACATACTAAATTCTTTGTGTCTCTTATTTTTGTAATATTTCCTGAAAGTAACATATTGTTGAATTCAAATTTTTAATCTGCTATCCATTTCCATTTTATGGGTAAATTTATCTCATTTACGTTCCAAACTACAATTACTTGTATATTTTCCTCCTTCTTATTTTTCCTCACTATCTTTCTCACTCTATTTACCTTATCCCAACTCAATTTTCTGCTTTACTTCTACTTCTACTTTGCTTCTACCTTCCCTTCCTATTTCTTAACCTACCCACTCCTCTAAGAGTCCCTTTCTTATCCTTTCCCCCTACCCTATCCTTCTTGTCCTCTTATTTCTTTCTGAATTTAGACTTTCATATCCTTCTAGATATATGTTAATACCTCTTTAACCCATTTCCAATGAGAGTAAGGTTCCAGCATTATCTGCCCTCTCCCATACCAGCTTTTTGTGTATCATTTTTTTTTCCTTTTATGCTTCATTTGCATGAGATAATCATTCCATTTTAATCTCTCCTTATACAGTTTTATTCATCATAGTTAGCTCAGCCCATGCCTTTCTTTCAAACTACCTAAATAATGATGACAACGTAAGAGTGCTGCTAATATTTTCACATATACGAAGTTACAATTTGACCTTATTGAGTCCCTTGTAATTGGTCTTTAATGTTTACTTTATATTTCTCCTGGCTGTTATATGTTGAATTTTCTCTTAAGTTCTGGGGCTTTTGTCACAAGAACCTGAAAGTTTTTGAGTTTTTTAAGTGTCTACATTTTTTTTTAATTCAGGATTATATTTAACTATTCTGGGTAAATTACCCTTGGTTGTAACCCCAGCTTCTTTGCTCTATGGAATATAGTATTCTAAGACCTACAACTTTCTTCAATGTAGTAGCTGCTAGATGTTGTGCAACCTTTATTGTAGCTCCATAATATTCAATTTTTTTCCTTGTTGCTTCCAATATTTTCTCCTTAACTGGAGAGCTTTGAAATTTGGCTATGATATTCCTGTAAGATTTCCTCCTGGAAGCTCTTTCAGGTGATGATGAGTGGATTTTTTTCTATTTCTGCTTTTTTTTTTGTTCTTGAACTTCAGGGCAATTTTCCTTGATAACTTCTTATAACATTGTATTAAGATTCTTTTTTTTAATCATAATTTTCAGTCAGTCTGACTATTCTTATATTATTTCTCTTCAGTCTGCTCTCTAGATCAGTTTTTTTATCTGATAAGATTTTTCATATTCTCTTCTATTTTTCATTCTTTTGATTTAATTTTTTAATTTCTTTTGTCTTAGAATGTCATTGACTTCCCTTTGCCCAGTTTTAGTTTCCAAGGAATTATTTTCTTCCTTAAGTTTTTGATTCTCTATTTCCAGTTGGTTGACTTTCCATTCACAATTTTCTTGATTTTCTTGGATTGCTCTTATCTCTCATTTAATTTTCAAAGGTTTTTTTTTTGTGTAGGTTTTTTTTTTTTAGTTCTTCCAAGAACTCTTTTTGTGCTTGGGATAATTTGATGTTTCTCATGAAAAAAAAAAAAGAATTTTGTTTTGTTTTGTTTTGTTTTTTAGCTACATTTTAGCTCTAACGCTGAATGTAGATCTTCTATTCCCATAGTAACTAGCTGTGATTGGGTTCTTTCTCCTTTGCTTACTCATTTTTATTTATTTCTTTTTTTGTTTTATTTTATTTTTAGCAGCTATTTTGGTGTAATCAAATTGTAGTCCCAAAATATGGTGAATCAGGTCCTTCTCACTGTTCTTTTCTAAGGTCTGCCTCAGGGCCCAAACTTGGGTTCTCCTCTCCACTCCTAAGCCACAGCTAGGGCCCCCAGCCACACTGTCCTGCAAATGATCTTGCTCCCTGAGGTCCCTCCAGTGGCTGCAAACTATAGCTGTCCCCTCTGTCCTGGAACTGAAACCAGGGACTCTGCTCTTCTGCAAGTGCCCACAGCCAGCAGGGTCCCTGTCCTTCACTACTGCACTCAACAGGTGTGTGCTAGCTCCTTCTCCCTGCATTCACAGCCCAGGATGGGTCTGGTCAGAACAGCTGTGCTTGACACCTCTTGACAGTGAAAGGTCCTTCAGTCTTCTCCTTAGTGGTCAGACCACCACACTGTCTCAAGATGAAAGTTGCTAAGGCTGAGGCTGCCTCTCAACCCAGCTGCCCTCAGGGCTTGTTGTTTGTTGATTCTGCAGAGTAGGCCTGGGGGTTTTTACATTTCACTCTAACCTCCTCCCCTGGAAATTCAGTCTTTCCCAAAGTCTTCTCAAATTGTCTTAAAAGAGAACTGCTTTACCCACATTTATTTCTGCTGTTCTGAGGAAATGTTCTGTGTGTTTTGGGTTTTTTTTTTGAGAAAACTTGGAGGGCCAAAAGTTTTCTGACATATTCTGCCATCTTCCCACAATCCTCTCCTCATTCCCTTCCTTCAAGGAACTAACAATTTTTTAAAAAATCCTTGTTTTAGGGTGCTGTGATTAGGATTAGCTTTGGCTTTTACTCTCTCCAATCTATCCACTACCAGGCTATCACATTGATACTCCTATAGAACAGGTCAAACTATGTCATGCCCACATAGCAGCTCCCTAGCACATCAAGGACAAAATAATACCTGTTTGGAATTTAAAGTTCCTCACAATCTGGTTGCAACCAGTCTTTCCAGATCAATTTCACATTGCAAAGTCTTCCACTCCCCCAACCCCAAGCTATACACATTTTCGAGATTCCAGCCAGATAGTCCAGCTTGCAGCTCACCAGACATTGACATTCCATCTCTTCCTTCATAGCTTTTACAAACTGTGAGCCATGCCTAGAATTTCCTCTCTCCTTACCTCTGCAACTCATGACTCCCAACACCCTTTGGGATCCAGATTAAATATTACCTACATGAGGTCCAGGTCTAGTTTCCTAGTCTTCTATTCTCTTCCCCTCCATTCACTTTGTATCTATGCTATGTTACCTTATTAGTTCCCATTTTTGACTCCCAAGGAAAAGTATGCACCTTAAGGACAGAATTTTTTTTTTAGTTTTGTATCATCAGGCTTTACCACAGGGCCTAATGCATAATAGGTGCTTAATAAATGCTTGTAGAATTCATTGACTGAAATGAAGTAGATATACATCTTCTCTCATATATTAATATAGTGAGTAAATACCAAATCATCTTCAGTATCCTCTGCCTAATAGTGTTACTATACACTCCCGTGGTCAAAAATTACTCTTCAATTCAGTCTAAGAATCATAGTAATTATTTTTTTTCCAATTGAATGTAAAGATAGTTTTTAACATTCACTTTTATAGGATTTTTAGTTCCAAATTTTTTTTCTCCCTTCCTCCTTCCCTCCCCTCCCCCTTCACCAAGACAGCAAGGAATCTGACATAGGCTATACATGTACAATAATATTAAACATATTTCCACATTAGTCATGCTGTGAAATAAGAATCAAAATAAAACGGAAAAACCACAAGAAAGAAAACAGAGAGAGAGAAAAAACAGTATGTTTCAATCTTCATTCAGACTCCAAGTTTCTTTCTCTGGATTTTCCATCATGAGTTGTTTGGAGTTGTCTTAGATCATGGAATTGCTGAGAAGAGCTAAATTGGTCATCGCACGATGTTGCTGTTACTGTTGCTGTTACTGTGTACAATGTACTCCTGGTTCTACTCACTTCACTCAGCATCAGATCATGCAAGTCTTTCCAGGATTTTCTGAAATCTGCGTCCTTAGCATAATAGTATTTCATTACATTCATATACCATAACTTGTTCAGCCTTTCCCTAATTGATTGGCTGCTACAACATGTGGGTCCTTTTCCCGTTTTTAATGATCTCTTTGGGATACAGACTTAGTAATGTCATTGCTGGATCAAAGAGTATGCACAGTTTGGTTGCCCTTGAGCATAGTTCCAAATTGCTCCCCCAAATAGTTGAATCAGTTTGCAACTCCACCAATAATGCATTAGTGTTCTAATTTTCCCATATTTTCTCCAACATCTATCATTTTCTTTTTCTGTCATAATAGCCAATCTGATAGGTGTGAAGTGGTACCTCAGAGTTGTTTTAATTTACATATCACTAATCAACAATGATTTAGCGCATTTTTTCATATGACTATAGATGGCTTTAATTTATTCATCTGAAAACTGTTTTTCACATCCTTTGATCATTTATTAATTGGGAATGACTTGTATTCTTATAATTTGACTCAGCTCTCTATATATTTTAGAAATGAGGCCTTTATCAGAGACACCGATTGTAAAAATTATTTTCCAACTTTCTGATTTCTTTCTAATCTGGGCTGCATTGGCTTTGTTTGTGCAAAAACTTTTAATTTAATGTAATCAAAATTATCCATTTTGCACTTCATAATGTTCTTTATCATTCCTTTAGTCATAAATTCTAAGAATCATTCTTTAAGCACCTATGATGTGCAAAACACTGTGCTAAGTGCTGGGAATACAAAAATAAAATAAACGAAAACAGTTTCTGCCCTTACCCTCCATTGGAAGGTACAATTTATACATGGTTTCAGTACATGCATGGTAAGTGGACATGAAAGGAGAGAATATTAACAACTATAGAGATTAGAAAAGGATTCTTGTGACACATGATTTGAGCCTTGAAGGAGATTAAGGATTCTAGGTCACTTGGGTAAGGAAGACACTTATATGTTTTAGGATTGTTGTTGATGTGTGTTTAAATATGTATATATATAATATATATAATATATATATATATATATATATATATATATATATATATATATATATATTATATATATATATATATATATGTGTGTGTGTGTGTGTGTGTGTGTGTGTGTGTGTGTGTTATATAGTTATTTGTGTGTGTATATGTTTATGCATGAATATATGTATTCTCTCTCTCTCTCTCTCTCTCTCTCTCTCTCTCTCTCTCTCTCTCTCTCTCTCTCTCTCTCTCTCTCCCCTTTCTTTTTTTCTCTCATGCCTCCCAGGGAAGGAGGATGGCTTAAAGGTAAGATGAGATGCAGTGTTTAAAGGTATGTGGCAGAGATGCAGTGTATACAGGGAAAATTACACTGGGATGGAAAGTATATGAAGAAGACCATTGTGAAATAAACCCAGAAAGGCAGATAAGAGCCAGTTTTCACAGACCATTAAGTGAATCTACTACTTGCTCATCCATAAGAGCTATGTAAGTAGCCCACCATTTTTTTTTTTTACACATAGACATGGCTTCCAGAAAACAAGGCACACTCTCATACATAACCTGGCATGTAGAATAGATTTTCACTAGTATCTGATCCTCAGTGCTTAGGTCTCCTCAGCCACATTAAAATGTAAACCAAGGTTATCTGTTTTAATTAAAGAACTATTCAAGTTGCAAGAGTGTAGGTTAAAAACCATGGCCAGGGGGTGGTTTATTAGATTTAGAGATTCTTGACCTTGTGCAAATTAGCTCTATGCTACTTGAAATTATGTAACAGTAGTTTCTGCAGAAGTGCAATCATCTCCATGTAAGGGAAGACTGGGACTCATTTGTGAGAAAATTAATGTTAACAGTCAATAGTTTCATTCCAACTCATTGTAGGTATGTGGTTATCGAGAAGTGTTGATGTGAATTAAAAATAAATCAGTTCTTTAAGAGATGTATTTGTCTCTTTTCCAACGTTCTCCCAAAGTCTTCATCAATCCACCTTCAAGTACCAAAAGAAAGGATAATATCTTTCACATGACATTGAATTGTTGAGTATGAGAAGGGAAGCACATTTCTTAGCATCTCTACAGAGAGAAAAGATTTTTTTTTCAAATTTGGAAATAATAGTTAACTTTAGGTAGTACTTTAAGGTTTGCAAAGTCCTTTACACATATTATCTCATTTTATCCTCAAAACAGTACTCAGAGGTAAGATACTATTATAATCTCCATTTTAAAACTGTGAAAATTGAAAAAGATAGAGATCAAATGACTTGCCCAGGGTCACATAGCTAATAAGTGTCTGAGTCTAGATTTGAATGCCATTCTTTTTGACTCAGGGTGCAGTTTTCTATACCCTATAACATTTAGTTACCTAGATATATGAAGCTGCATTTGTTTAAAAATAAAATTGATAGACACAAATGAGAAAATAAGCAGAATCAGAAGAACAATATAAATAGAGTATACATTCCTCCATTAGAATGTAAACTCTTTCAGAGAGGGCTATTTTTTGCTTTCTTTGTATTTTCAGGGCTTAGAAGAGCACCTCATACATTCTCTGTAGTAGTATGTATTTAATAAATCTTGATTGATTGAGTATATAAAATAACTACAGTAAGGAAATTCAGAAAATTCTAAAAAGAGACAGCTTATTAATTACAATGATCAATCTTGGTCATAGAGAAGAAATGATTAAACATATTTCTCTCCTATTTTTCTTGATACAGAAGTAGGGTAGTTCAGGGTCCTGATAGTTTCCTCTCTCTAGGTGTACAGTACTTTGTGCCCCAAGCATTAAAACTTTGCAATTAGTACATATGTAACAGGGTAGAAAGAACCAAGATGACCTTTCAGATCAGCAGCAGCACTATGGTCACATCATATCCAAAGGAAGTGTCTGCTGGCCCCATGTGGAGCTCTCTCTTTTCATTGTAAAGGAAATTGGCCATATCAAAAACAAATGGAAGTTTAAGGAACATTCAGTTCAAACCCACTGTATAGTTAAGTACTTATTTCAGGGGGTGGTTCATGTCCACATAGCTATATTAATAAAGAGCTAAAATAAAGTAAAAAATAGTTACCATTAGCTGACTTTAGCTTAAATCCCTAATCTTTTCTTTCCATTTTTGCTCATCTCCAAAAAAAAAAAAGGCCATGTGGATTTTCTTGGTCTCTTTTTTTTCAGGTATTTATTGGGAAGGGTGTTGAGCACTCGACTGGAGTCGTGGGCATTAAGATAGAAAGATAGATTCTGCTGACTAGTTCTATGATATCTAGATCAATCAGCTCTGGTCTGGAAAGAAAATTAAAAAAGGCCGATAGTAAAAGAGGAGGCCAGAGATAGGCTTCTACACAGCAGACACAGTTGATTTCATTTCTCTTTGAAAGATGGGTTTGCTGAACGTAAATTGGCTTGGTGAGGAAGAATGGGATGGGACAAGTGTAAAAACTCTTCCCTCAAGGCAGCATTTCCATCCCTATAAAACAATAACTCACCAGAACAAATTCCTCATAGAGGCATATTCATTTACAACCTGTTTTAAATATTTCATCATGTAACAGTGAAACTATTTTTCACAATGAATAATTCAGCTCAGGCCTACTCTTGGGGTAGGGGTGGGGGAGGAGAGGCAATAACTTTTGTGTTTTGTCAAAGTTAAAAAAAAAACAAACATGTCCTGACACTCTGCTAGGAAGTATTTTTACCGGTATCATTGCTCCAATGATGATGAGCAAAGAGATTGAACTTGGGAGTATTGGGGGCCAGAAAGAGGGAAAAAAGTTTGGGGACAAAGCTGTTCCACAAAGCTGCCTGGTGAACTAATGGAATTAGATTATCTTTGAATTCTCTCCACCCCAACTCCAAGTAGACACTAATGCCTTTCTTTGCTCTTTTGCTGTTTGCAAAGAGGTTCCCTAAAGCCTGAATTGATATAATTATTGGCTTGGATTGTTCAAGATCTAGGCCAGATGGCTATGGGTTTCTAAAGTCCCAGTTGCTTGTGTTAGCTTTCGAAGTTTGCCTATAGGGTTTGGGGATCAGCACTTTGAAAAGGCTGCAAACTTGTAAAACAGTATTATTCATGGGGGCAGAATGTTCATCGGCGTGACCCAGGACTAAATACATTCATTATCGGCATTTCTATTCTGCACAATTTGCCACACGGCACTGGTTTCTGAAAAAAGGAGACAGTGGCTTATAAAATGCTTTTGAATGCTTAAAAAGCAGGAGAGTTCACACTGAGACTCCTCTGCTGGCTTTCTTACTCTTCTGCTTTCTTGCTTTCTTTCTTTTTTTCTTTCAAAAAGCCTCTTAGTGACTTTGGCTGAGCTCTGCTGAGGGCAAGCAAAGTAGGGGGAAAAAATCACAGATTTACTTTGCTTTTTTTTTTTTTTTACATTTCAGGGGAGGTAGAGAGAGAAAAATGAAGAAAAAGGGGACTGAGAGATGATGTCAAAAAGCAAATAAGCGAGTGGATGAAGTCAACAAAGACATATAATGCAAAGGAGTATTGAAAGAACAGAAATCCTGTTTTTCTGATGATAAATTTAAAAGATATTTCAGAACAGAAAGCACATCATAAATAATCATGATTGAAATAAGAATAACAGATCAGTTTCTGTGACCTGGATAGACTGGGAGTTTTACATCAGGTTCCAAAGAATTTAGATGTACAAGGAATTAAATTCTGGCTTGTGCTTTTAATTGTTTTCTACCTATACATGCTTCAGGGTTGTTTTTGTTGGTGTGTGTTTTAAAAAATGTATGTATTATTCCTGTGTGTGTTTGTGTATATATATGTATGCATGTGTATTTATTTGTCTATCTATTTATCTATCCAGATCCAGATACCTAATAGATCCTGTGAGTAACAGAGATATTGCAGATTTTCCCCTTATAGGAGATGTGGTCTGGCTGTCCCTTGGGATGTTTTTGAAGCATTTGGTATGGTTAGGGTATGCTTTGCTAGAAATTGTCATGCTGGAACATGAATGGCCTTTTTTCACCCAAGATGAAAAGGAATTTTTTAAAGAACAGAGGAAACAAAATAAACACACATAGACGTAGATCATGTGCTGAAACCTAGAGAGGCAGAGGAGACGGGGACAAATAGATTATGTTGTCATGAGGTAACTTCTCCATTCCACAGTTTTCTTCTACCAGTCAATCAGAAGGAGCGAGGAGTTTCCCATATTTTCTCTCGTCTTGAAGGAATGACGTTAAAATGAAAAAGAAACAGAAAATGAGGCAGAATATGTTTTTCTTCCTGAGTTTTGCTCTTTAAAACATTCAAGAAAGATTGCTTGAGCATTTTGAGAAAAAAAAAAGTGAGGGGAGGGAAACCTTAGTTTGCTCTCTCAAAAAATAACCAGGAAGATCCAAATATTGATAGTGAGGGAGAACTGAGAAGCAGTACATCCAGAGCTAGCCAACCCCCACCAGCATTTTAGTAAACTCATCTCCAAACAAAATGCACTCAAAGAAAAAAAAAAGTAAAAATAGGACTTAAAAACTATGTAAACCAGAAGGAGGATGATCACATGTTTGCAGAAGAAGCAGCCTAATTGAGATTACAAGAACAATTTCAAGTGTCATATAAATAAAGACACGACCCGAAGTTGATTTAAAGTTTTTCTTTAGTAATTTGTCTCCTCTTTGTTGAGGCACACTCTAAGAAAGTGAATGCAGTAAAATGAAGGGGGGGAGGTGTGTGGCAAAGGGGAGGGAGGAGCCCAGAGGAAAAGAGGCAAGAGGGAAGGAAGAGCTATCATCCTTCTCCTCCAGTCTCCCCAGCCCTTCCCCCAGCCCCCAAGATCTTCCAGTTCTCCCCCTCGCCCTTTCTCTCCCTCCCTCTCTCTCTCTTTCTCTTTCCCTCTTTTGTGACTCCACCAGCCTTTGATTTGGGAGTGCTCTGATTGGCTGGAAGCGTTTCAACACATGCCGGGCAAAAAAAGCTTTGTCTGAGTTGAACTGAAGTTATACAGATTTTAGACTGGAGTCAGCAATCAAGGGTATTTAGTCTGCAGCGGAGCAGTGAAAGGGGGGGAAAGGATCTCTCAGGAAAGACACACTGAAGACTTGCTCGGCGGGCATCCTGCATTAATGGATACGGACTGCTCAAGGGAGAAAGGACTGATGTGACACATTTCTGCCTGGAAAAGGGAACAGCGGAGAAGCTATGCCTGGGATCGGCTTACGTGCAGCGCTGAGCTGGAAGTCATGACATGGTGTGTATAAACCAGACTTTTTTTTTTTAATTTTTATTTTTAGATAAGAAGTTTGTGAACAATTAATTGGTCTACTGGTGTTAGAAAGAGCCGTCTTCAAGTTTAAGGGACCAAATGTAGACTGGGTTTAAGTGACCGGAGGAACTTGAAAGGACTGCTATTGTTTTCTTTTTTTTTTCTTCTTTTCTTCAACTTGCTGGGAGAGGTGAATTGCAGAAACTCACCCAATGCACCAAATGAGTTGGACGATGCACTTTATAGCCTTTTTTGCACTGTTACTGTTCTCTTTCAACGGAGACGTGCTGGGCAAGAATTTGAAATACAGGATTTATGAAGAACAGAGGGTTGGCTCGGTCATTGCGAGACTCTCGGAGGATGTGGCTGATGTTTTATTTAAGCTCCCTAACCCGACTACGGTGCGCTTCCGAGCAATGCAAAGGGGGAATTCTCCTTTACTCACAGTCCGAGAGGATAACGGGGAAATCAGCATAGGGGCGAAAATTGACCGGGAACAACTCTGCCAGAAAAACTTGAACTGTTCCATTGAGTTTGATGTGATCACTCTGCCCACAGAGCATCTGCAGCTTTTCCACATTGAGGTGGAGGTTCTGGATATTAATGACAATTCCCCCCAGTTTTCCCGACCTCTCATCCCTATTGAGATATCTGAGAGTGCAGCTGTCGGGACTCGGATTCCTTTGGACAGCGCGTTCGATCCAGATGTTGGGGAGAACTCTCTCCATACGTACTCTCTCTCTGCTAATGACTTTTTTAATATCGAGGTGCGTACTAGGACGGATGGGGCGAAATATGCGGAGCTCATTGTGGTGAGAGAATTGGACAGGGAGCTGAAGTCCAGCTATGAACTCCAACTCACTGCCTCTGACATGGGAGTGCCTCAGAGGTCTGGATCCTCCATTCTCAAAATAAGCATTTCGGACTCTAATGACAACAGTCCTGTTTTTGAGAAACAATCTTATGTAATCCAGCTCTTGGAGAACTCCCCAGTGGGGACTTTGCTCCTAGACCTGAATGCCACTGATCCAGATGAGGGCGCTAATGGGAAAATTGTGTATTCCTTCAGCAGTCATGTGTCTCCCAAAATTATAGAGACTTTTAAGATTGATTCTGAAAGAGGCCATTTGACCCTTTTCAAGCAAGTGGACTATGAGACCACCAAATCCTATGAAATTGATGCTCAGGCTCAGGATATGGGTCCTAATTCAATTCCAGCTCACTGCAAAATCATCATTAAGGTTGTAGATGTAAATGACAATAAGCCTGAAATTAACATAAACCTGATGTCTCCTGGCAAAGAGGAAGTATCTTATGTTTTTGAGGGGGATCCCATTGACTCGTTTGTTGCTTTGGTCAGGGTACAAGACAAGGATTCTGGACTGAATGGAGAAATAGTTTGCAAACTTCATGGACATGGTCACTTTAAACTTCAGAAGACATATGAAAACAATTATTTGATCTTGACTAATGCCACACTGACAGAGAAAAGAGATCTGAATATAGTTTGACTGTAATTGCAGAGGACAGGGGAACCCCTAGTCTCTCAACAGTGAAACATTTCACTGTCCAAATCAATGATGTAAATGACAATCCACCCCATTTCCAGAGAAGCCGATATGAATTTGTTATCTCTGAGAATAATTCTCCAGGGGCATATATCACTTCTGTCACAGCTACTGACCCTGACCTAGGAGAAAATGGACAGGTCACCTATACTATTTTGGAGAGTTTTATCCTGGGAAGTTCCATAACTACATACGTAACCATTGACCCATCTAATGGCGCCATCTATGCCCTCAGAATCTTTGATCATGAAGAAGTAAGTCAGATTGCTTTTGTGGTTGAAGCCAGGGATGGGGGAAGTCCAACACAACTCGTCAGCAATACCACAGTTGTGCTCACTATCATCGATGAAAATGACAATGTCCCTGTGATTGTAGGCCCTGCCCTTCGAAATAACACAGCAGAAATCCCAATCCCTAAAGGGGCTGAAAGTGGCTTCCATGTCACCAGAGTAAGGGCTGTAGACCGGGACTCTGGCATGAATGCAGAACTAAGCTGTTCCATAGTAGCAGGGAATGAAGACAATATCTTTGTCATAGACCCCAAATCGTGTGACATCTACACCAATGTGAGCATGGAGTCCACTCCACACACTGAATGGGAGCTTACTGTACTTGTTCAGGATAAAGGCAGTCCCCAGCTCCATACCAAAGCATTTCTGAAGTGTTCAGTTTTTGAGTTTGTTGAATCAGTGACAAGTACAGCAATGACCTCAGTTAGTCAGACCTCTATGGATGTCTCCATGATAATAATTATCTCCTTGGGAGCTATCTGTGCTGTCTTATTGGTCATCATGGTCCTCTTTGCAACCCGGTGCAACAGAGAAAAGAAAGACAACCGGTCCTACAACTGTAGGGTGGCAGAATCTACCTACCAGCACCACCCAAAAAGACCCTCCAGGCAGATTCACAAAGGAGATATTACTCTAGTGCCTACAATCAATGGCACTTTGCCCATTAGATCCCACCATAGGTCATCTCCTTCTTCTTCTCCCACTCTGGAAAGAGGGCAGATGAGCAGTCGACAGAGTCACCACAGTCACCAGTCACTTAATAGCCTAGTGACAATCTCATCAAACCATGTGCCGGAGAACTTCTCATTGGAACTCACCCATGCTACTCCTGCGGTTGAGGTAAGATCATCAACTATGATATCGAAGTCCATTCATTAGTACCAAATCAGAACTAGGGCATTAGCACATCTCAGTCTGAAAAGTGTTTCTATAAATACTATAAAAATACTCTCTCTTAATCCATAGATAATTGAGCAAAATATAAATTAAGTATAAGGCAATTAAAATAGAGTAAGCTTGCATATAACACATATACATATGCATTTACATGTATGCTTATATTGATATTTATGCATGTATGTGCATGGGTAAATATATGTGGGTATGTATATACTTACATGTGCATATCATACAATAGCTGGTATTGGTCTATATATGTGTGTATAATATGAATAGATATGTGTATATATCCTCAAATTAGAGATGAAGAAACTGAGGCAAATGACCAGGATCACCCAGCATATACTTTCTGTCTCTCTCTCTCTCTCCCCATATATGTATACACACACACACACACACACACACACACACACACGCATATATAACACACACATACATATATACACATATATGTATATATACACATACGTATACATACATATACACGTGTGTGAGTGCACATATATACGCATGTGTGCATGTATACGCATACGTGTTATGTGTGTTTGTACATATATATCCAAATCATATGTGTATGTATATGTGTATATGTGTATAAATATACACTTATATGAATATGCACACAGATATTTAGAGTGAAGAACACTATATTTTCATTTTCCTTCTATATGAAAGTGTCTTCAAATAATAAATAGCAATGGAATTGGAGTAAGTATAGTACCTGTATTCAAAATACACTGACAACCTGTTTGGCTATGGGCAACTCAATTAATCTCCTTGGGTCTCAGATGGCCTCATCTGTAAAATGAGGAGTTTGAACTAGATGACCTCGGAAGACCGTTGTAACTCTAAATCAGTAATCCTGCTGTCCAAATACATTTAACATGAAATCATGGAATTTTCAAGTTGTAGAGGTTACCTAGTCCAAATCCATCATTTTACAGATGAGACAGCTGAGGCCCAGAGAGACACTTAGAGGATCACCCCATATAGCAGGGTGAGAGAGTCAGGATTGTAGTAAACCAAATTCTCCTGATGATGTCTTTCATACTCTTTCTAACGTTCTGTTGTCTGTAATATGTATTCAGCTACTTGGAAGATATAAAAGTACTGTGACCATTTTACCTAGAGATCGTATAGACCAGAGTGTTATATAATATCCCCTTGGATCTTAATATCAATAATTGATCACCTGAATCCGAAATAGAAGCAGAAGCTGTTTGATCTGAAGCTGAAATAGAAATAGATCTATTAGTTATCTAAAGGAAACCTGCTTTTCCATGAAATAATCAACTCAATCTAATTACTGACAAATTTTTAAATTTATTTGCCATTGATTTTGACTCAAAATTAGCAAGGTCTTTGAGGTTATGATTTAGTTGCTGGGAAATGACTTGAGAATGTTTATCTTTTGGTGACAGACACTGAACCACACAGATGCTGGCTCTAATGTATTCTTTATGCCTGTGAAACTTTAAAGTTGAACTAGCATGTTCACTAAGGAGTCAGAAATAACCAATTCCTCTTTTTTGCCCCATAATATTGCACTTGTGAGAGACAGTATGGTATACTATATAGAAAGATGGCCTTGGGGTCAGAAAAACCTGGGTTCAAGTCTTGCTTCTTACACACACTAGTTGTGTGACCCTAGGCAAATCACATAACCTTTCAATGTGTCAGGCAACTTGGCTATCAGCTGCTGATTTGCATCAGAGAATAGCATTTTCACATCAGGTATTTTCTAGATTGATGAAATTATAGGTCTGGACCCTCATCCTTACCTTCTTTCCCAAACTAGTTCTAGCAGTTATTCAGAATTATATTTCTAGGACTGGTGCTTACTATCTTTCTTCCAGCAGGTCTCTCAGCTTCTCTCAATGCTTCATCAGGGCCAATATCAGCCACGACCAAGTTTTCGGGGAAATAAATACTCCAGGAGCTATAGGTAAGAAATTTATACTCATTCTGCTCATTTATTATGTGGTATCCCCAAACAGAAATAGGCAACTTTGAATAGTAATATCCATGCACTCCTGCATTATGGCCTGATTTCTGTCCACAGATATGCCCTTCAAGATATGGATAAATTCAGCTTGAAGGACAGTGGCCGGGGTGACAGCGAGGCGGGGGACAGTGATTACGATCTGGGTCGTGATTCTCCAATAGACCGGCTACTTGGGGAAGGATTCAGTGACCTCTTCCTCACCGATGGAAGAATTCCTGCAGGTAAGAATTTTATGAATAGCTATGGAATGAGTAGCTATTTCTAGGATTCTCTAAATGATATGTCAGTAGAATGAAAACATTGGGCCCCTCATGTGTTTGCTTTTCCCATTCTTTAATTCTTTCTTTCCTTTTTTCCCCCTCCATTCTCTCCAGATAATTATATGTCATGTCCAAAAGCAGGTAGGAAGGTGACACTTAGAATGAAACATTTTAAAATTACTTTCGGAGCTATTGGTCTTAAGCAGGGCACTGTACCCCACCTCTAAACCCCCACGGAGCATTCTTTCTAAAATTACTGGGTGGATATTTCCATGTAGCCTCATTGTCCTAGTATATGGTCATGCCTAGAACTATAATTTAGTAGAAATGTTTCCTGTCTTGGGAACTGTTTTCCAGAACCAGAAGCTAAAGTATAGCAAAAGATGCCATATTTCTAAACATAGCAGGGGAAGAGAAAGTTGACTACCACTGCTGGACCTCCTAGTTGTTTGGTCTAACCCATTGGGGAAAGAGGAAGAGGGCCCCAAGAGAACAATATTCACTTGTAAATTATGGAACTAGATAGGGAAAATCATAATTGTGCTTGATTTTCCTTAGGGTCCAACATATCCAAATAGTCATCTAGAAAGTTGTAATAGCTCTATGGTCCCATAGATGTAGAATATCTCTTACAGAATACAGCAGCATCCCTCTAGAATAGTGATTCTTAACCTTTTTGTGCCATGGATCCTTTTTTCAGTCTGGTGAAATCTATGCACCCCAAATGCATATAGTAATATACATAGGATTATAAAGGGAACCAATTACATAAAAACGCAATTCTCTCTCTCTCTCTCTCTCTCTCTCTCTCTCTCTCTCTCTCTCTCTCTCTCTCTCTCTCCTTCATGGACTCCAGGTTAAGAATACTTTTTCTAGAACTATGGCATGAACAGTCTTTTAGCTCCAGAGAATTAGTGCATACCCCCTGAATTTTAGTTTTGGAAAATTAATAAATGTAAAATTCATTTAGTTTATATTAAATACAATTTTCACTTGAAAATGAGGTACAATGATATTCAATAAACTGGAAAACACTATGGAATGAAAATACAAATAATTGGCTTCTGATACTAAAGCAAAAGGTAAGGAAAGCAGTGTGAAAAAGTGGACAAGAGGGCCACAAGTCACAGAATATAGAGGTAGAAAGGACCTTACTGGCCAGTTAGCCCACCTCCCTCATATTACAGATGAACGTAATGAGGCCAAAGACAAGAAGTTTGAGTAACCCTGGACAAGAAGTCTTCTGGTGTCTAGGACTCTGTGTCTTCTGGAGTTTTCAGAATCGAGATCAAAGGTTCTTTCTAATATCGGACAAAATAACTCAGTGGCTTTATATCTGAGAATTATTTCTATCATCAGCTACATATTTATATCAACATATTTAGGGTAATATGGATCCACAGTTTAGCTAGTCATTGAATAAATCACTTTTTGTCCTATTTTCTTCCATTTACTATATTCCAAGGATAGGCATTGCTATAGCCATCTGATCAGGACAGTGACCTATATAATAGTCATTCTATTGCTAATACAATATCCATTTCATGGTCCTCTGATGGTCAAAAGAGTTCCTATACCAGGAAAGAAGATTACTTGGGGGGGAGGGGTTAGCATGGCTTATCATCATCATCATCACCATAAGATTGTTAAAAGTAACTTCTAAGAATGAAGTAGGGTATAATAGATCTAATCATTCAATTTGTAGATCATGTTTTCCTCATTAAATATCATTTGTTTTAAAAAATAAAGTAGTACACACCCAACAAACTTTGATTTAGGTTAGAGGGGAAGAGAAAAACAACCTTGTTCTGGGGAAAGTTGCCAATAAATTCACTGTACCCTCTCACAATATGAAATTTATAAAAGATATCAAGTCAACTGTGATTTTAATTCATGATCAAATTTCCTTATTTAAGTATCTTTAATTTATTCTGTAATCCTCCCCATTTTGTGTTTTGGACAGTGATAAATACCGGTCTTTCTCCTCTTCACTAAACAAGAGTGCTTTCCTTGTTTTCTGAATTCAACACCTCCTACCTTCAGGGTGCTCTTGAATACATTTAGGCAAACTTAAAACAGGAGTCACGTGCTCTCCAAGGGAAGCTCCATGTGAACATATCCAAAATATTAGTATTTGCTTACCTCATCACTCTTCTTCTGGGTTGTGTTTCCTTGCCCTATTAGGTACCTAGAACTACATACAGGTGCCATAACTCCACTTTCATCTGCGTGGGGCTTCTCATATCCTCTTCACTCATCTTGAGAATCTCCCTTGTGGGATTTTATATGTATTCACTGAATCCCAGAAAGGCAGAGCTTTGAGATCATTAGGCCAAGAGACATAGGGTTTGTGACTGGAAAGGACTTTGGAGATCTAGTTTGACCCTCTGGTTTTATTGATTCAGAGAGTAAAAAGAAGTGATTTACTTCACCAAGATCATAATAGAGTTGAGATCTGAGCCCTTGGTTTCTTGTTTCCCAGTCTAATTCACTTTCTACTATACATACAGCACTATTGGTGAGTTAACAAGTATTTCTCTACCATATGTCAGTCACAATGCTAAGTTCTAGGGCAGGCTTGCACAACCTGCTGTGGGCAGGTTGCTAATGGCCCTCAGCTGCTTGTGGATTTCCTCTACGTACAAAGGACGTTTTCCTCTACATGTTTTCACTCACCACAGGCCATAGGCCTCAGGCCACAGGTTGTGCAGACCTATTCTAGTGATACAAAGAAAGGTAAAAAAAATAGCCCCTTTCTCTCAAGCAGCTTATATTGTCTTTCGTGTATGAAACAGCTTCTCTGGAAACTTCAGTTTTCACTTGCCTCTTGAGGTGCATTTATATATATGTAGTGGACCTTATTTTCAATGGTATAGGGAATTTCCAGTATGGAAACTTTTTCTACCAATGTAGATCAGCAACTACTCTATAACCTTCAGTATTAGGAGTTGTCTGGGAGCACTGAGAGGTTAAGTTACTCGCTCAGGGTCCTGAGGGCAGTATGTGTCAGGGGCAAGACTTGAAACTGTCTTCCTGATTCCGAGGAGACCTATCTACATACTTTTCTTGTGCTGCCTTTCATATGTGTTAGCATCTATACATATCTGCATATGTATGTAGACATGTATACATATGCAAACATATGGACTCCACAATTCAATAAATGAATCTTCTGGTTGGATATAGAGTGAAATGAACATTCAGTACATCAAAAACCTTCTCCTTTGATGTGTCTATCATTCTGACACCTGTTTCTTCTCATATAAGTAGGTACATATGGCTTAGTTTGACAGCTTTCTATCTTGTATCCTCATTGCCAGTCTCTTCCATCTTTCATCTGATTTGAAATCTCAGCAGCTGAATTCATATTCTGGCCCATGTTCTTACTCACTATGCAAACTCTGACTTCATCTCTCTGGCTTTCAGTTTTCTGCCCTATAAAGTCAAGGAATTGGCCTAAATGACCTCTAACAATCCTTTCTCCTCTAAATCCCCTGATGATCTGCTTATTGATACCATCTTAACATTTGAAATCTTCTATATTCTATTTCCAGGTTACCTTTCCAACTGACACACACATTCAATAGAATATAAATTCCTTGCCACCTGAGACTAGTTCATGTTTGTTTATGTACCTGCATTCCTGAGCACAGAACCTGGCACAAAGAGGTTGTTTATTAAAAGCGTGGTGAAAGAATATACAATTTCCCTCTCCCTTCCCCCCCCAAAAAAAAAGTAATAATCAGGTCAGCTTCCTTAACATTATTCAGACACTATGCTAATCCTCCCAAATAAATCTTTGTCTTGCTTTTCTGATGCAGGATGCTTCTACCTCCCACCTTCCCCTCCTCACCTATTCAAATGCTAAGAATTGACTGTTAGGCATTTGTCAGATAGTTTACTGGTCAGAACACTGGATTGGGAGTCAAAGAACTAGGTCCAGTTCCTAGGCTATGCTTTACCAGCTGTGTGATTCTGTGCAAGTCTCTCAACCCTTTTTTGACTTTTCCTCATCTATAAAAGGATACAACAAGACTTGACACTATTTAGCTCATGGACTTTATTTATGGAACATGCCTTTTAAACCTGTTAGATGAGCCATCGTTGCTATGTCATATTTGCATCAGTGAATCATGAAAATCCAGAGAGAACATTCATATCCCTTTGTCTCAATACTTTGTTAGCAGCTAAGGCCCTAGAGAAGAGATAAGAAATATTAACTAAAGCAATAGAAATACTCCTTATCACTGCTTTGATTCCTTCTTTCTTCCTCATTCTTATTTGAAGGCTGACCTCCTTTCCCTTCTGTTAGTTCAATACAGCATGCTTCTTCTTTCCTTTGTTGCAGTAAAGATGGAAAAGCATCTTTTACCATTCTAACAGGTAAAGAATTTATAACTTCTTCAGGGTGTAGAATTCCTCCCAGGGAGGGGACACCCTATAGGAAAGCATATTGCATATTCCTTACGACTTAGTCATTTCTAGGTGTTGCCTGAAGCACCACAAATTCAAATGAGAGATCTAGGGTCACACAGACAGCAACTGTCAGAAGTAGGAAGGGAACATAGGTCCTAGGCCAATACTCTGTTATGCCATGTTGTCCCTAATCTTTAATACTTCTGAAATATTTGTGAGGCAGAGGCTGCTTTCTTGATGGTTAGTATAATAATGTCTACCTCTTTAATCACTCAGTTTTCATTATAATTCTTTGGCAACATATTGTTGGTCAAATTATCCCTGTATTCAATTCTTTGGAAATCTTGATCCAACTCAAGATTCTCAGAAGAATGTGTGCTTTTCCTGTTATAAATAAAGGGACTGATGCTTCATTTAAAAATGTAAAACATTCCAAGCACTTTCCAGTTATAAAACTGAAGAAGTACACGTCACAGAGGCAAGTTCAGGGACATTTTGTCTCTTCCCAGGGTTATATATTTAGAATCAAAGGACCCGAGTTCAAATCCAAGTTCTGATATTTATTACCCAGGTAACTTTGGTTATGCACACCCCCTTTGCAGGCTTTAGTTTCTTTATCTGCTAAGTGAGAGAGCTGGGAAACATGACCTCCAAGTCCCCTTTTACCTTTACACTTATAATGCTAGGATTCCTGCCTACTGCAAAGATGACAGAGAAGCCAGAAAAAGATTATCTATCTGTCCATCTATCTATCCAAGTATCTATCTATCTATCTATCTATCTATCTATCTATCTATCTATCTATCCATCTATCCACCTTTTCTATTTTAAAACTATCAAATGGGGAATACATGGACTATTCTTTGCTTAACAACATCAATTTATTCATTCAATTCAACATATCAATTCAAAGAACATTTCATAAGCACCTTTTGAATAAAACACTGTACTCAACACTGAAGATAGTAGAAGGAAAAGGGGGTCCCTGCTGTCAAGGTTACATTCTACTGCCGGGATGCAATAAGCAAATGGGAATTCCATGTATGGATATATGTATATAGATAAACACAAATATATATTATATATATAGATACATACATAGATGAAATAGATATGGTAAGTTATTTGGAAATTTTTGTGCCACTCAAGTCTCCCAAAAGAATATGTATGTTTTATCTGTTATAAATAATGGTGATGATATTTCATTTAAAAATGTAAAACATGGGGGCAGCTAAGTGGCACAGTGGATAGAGCACTGGCCCTGGAGTCGGGAGGACCTCAATTCAAATCTGGCCTCAGACCAAACACTTGAAACTTACTAGCTGTGTGACCCTAGGCAAATCACTTAACCCCAATTGCCTTACCAAAAAACAAATTAATTTCAAAAAATGTGAAACATGTAAAGCACACACACACACACACACACACACACATATATATATATGCATATATATATATATATATATATGCATATATATATATAGAATCTGTACATGCATGGACACATGCATATAAGGAAGGTATATGGATGGATACACATAATTTTGGTTGGACCTAAGGTGTCTTCTCCAGAGCCCAAATCTTCCTGACTCTGAGGCCAGCTTTGTATCCATTCTGAATCTTTTCTCTCAGTAAGTGAGGAAGGAAAAAGCAGTGAATGCTAGGAGAATCAGCAGAGTGTTTTTTTTTTCTTTCCATAAGAAGTGGCACCTGCCCTGGGCTTTGAAGGAAGACAGGGATTTTATAAGTAAAAAAAAGAGTACATCCCAGGCACAGAGAGCAACCTAGGCTATGGCGTGGCCCAAAGTACCACACTGAGTTTAGGGAATAGTGTGCAGGACAGTTTGGTTGAAATAGACTGTGTAAAAGAGAATAATATGAAATAGGTCCAGAAATGTATGTTGGAGCCAGGCTCTGGAGGGCTTTAAAGGCCAGGCTGAGGTTGTATTTTCTCTTAGAGGCAGTAGGTAACCACTTGAGCTTTCTGAGTAGAAGAGTAACATGATTAGAACTGTACTTTTGGAATATTATTGGGAAGATGTGTGGAGGATGGAATCTAGGGAGACTAAGTAAGAGGTTATGGAAATAATCCAAGCAAGATTATACTCCTTTCACCCCCTTGGTTATAAGAGATGGAGATCAATAGCTCGTAACTCTGTATGCATCAACAATCCAAAAAGTTGGGGATTGGCCTCACTTAGCTCTCTTTTCACCTTAATTAATTAATTTCTACTCCTTAGGTGTTAGAATTTCATGGTAGACCTAATTCAGTGTCTCTCAATGCCTAGTCTCTCTACCCTACTTTTTTATCAATTCAATTTCAAAAAAATAAACATTAAGTTAATACTGTTTTCATATCTATAAAATGGGAGGAGGGTTAGACAAGGTGACCTATAATGTACCACACAGATCTAATTCTCTTATTCCATGTGACACTCACTGTGCTAGGCACTGGAGATACATAGAAAAAGGTGAAACAAGCCCTGCTCTCAAGAAGTTTATATTCCTTGTACAGTTTCTGATAGGATAGGTGTTGATACTTATGTCTCAGACTTTCCCTTTTTCTTCCTTCACATTCTTGCTACTACTCCTGGCAATATGATGCAAAGTATATTTATCAAAGATCATTTGTGTGAATATATTCCTACATCAAACTTATGTGTGTGCATATGTATGTATGTGTGTTTGTGTGTGTGGTGTGTGTGTGTGTGTGAGAGACCTTCTTTTGGCCAATTCAAGGAAGTTTATTACCAGACAGTTGGCAATTGGGTGATGAACTTTCTGGCCACATAAATTTGTGTAATGGTCTACAATGGAGGGGATTCTTATTTACTTGGATGAAAGGGAAAACCACCATGATGGAATCACTGACTTTCTGAAGGGTTGATGAAGTCTCTTGATGAAGTGTGGCAGCAATGTGCTTAATTCATGGAGTGGACTGAAGGAGAAAGAAGGTTAAGAAGGCAGAGAGATAAGCCAGGAAATTTTTATAGAAATTCAGGTGTAAGATGATGAGGACTTAAATTTAGCATCAGCTGAGAAAGAGTGGATTAGCCAGAATGTGCCTGAAAGGAAAGATTATTCCCAAAGGAAAAAAAAAAGCATCTGGAAGGGTTAAATTTCTTTCAGAAATTTTTGCCAACAAGGTTTGGATTTCAGATTCCTGTCTTGTAGAACAGGCAATTCAGGGCTAAGGAAAGGGTGTGATGAATGTTAATTTGGCTATGGGGTAAGTCCCCTGGAGAGCTATGTGCTGAGAAGGATTTCCAAAGCTTATGAAGGAATATGGACTCATTCTCACCAGTCCTGTATTTATAAGTACAACAAACACTGATTATTGACATTAGCTCAATCAGTCAATCAGCAAGTGACAAACTGAGACCTGGCAAATCCCTTAATTTAAAAAGGCTAAGGCCTCCCACTGCATCTGGGGCCATCTCTAGTCATCCTGATCTATATCTTGCCACTGGGCCCAGATGGCTCCAGGGGAGAGAGTGAGGCTGGTGACTTTGAACAGCCTTGCCTCACTTAAATCCAATTCACTTGCAAGTCATGACATCACCCTTCTGATATCATTTGTCCTCTTTGAAAACAAAGGACAAAGTTACTTCATACAGCCTTCTCCTCCCTCAAGAATATACTTAACAGTTTCTGTCTGCTAAATTCTTAGCCATTTTAGTTCCTCACGGTTACATGTCCCCAAATTATTACCATAAGTAGAAATGGAGCCCATAAATAGACATCTACAGCACTTCAAGATTTACCTTGAAATACACACACACACACACACACACACACACACACACACACACAAACACAATCCTTTGAACCTCATAACAACCATGTAGCCCAGATACCACAGATATTATTAATTCTACCTTTACAGATGAAAAGCCTGAGATTCAATAAGCTTAAAGTGACATAGCATCAACATAGGTTAGTAGAGCATAGAGTGAGATCTAGAAGGAGCCTCAGAGTTTAGCTAGCCCAGCCTTCCCATTTTATAGATGAGGAAAATGAAGCTCAATGAGACTAGTAATTGTTGTCTAGTAATTGTTCATATATGTATTGTGTGTAGGATAGTAGGATACACATGTATTGGGGAAGGATTCTCTCATATCTTATACATTCTATATGCCAGCTGCCTATAGATAGCCTGCAGAAGCAGTGGATAGAGCATTAGGCATGAAGTAAAGAAGACCTGAGTTCAAATTCTCTTTCAGATACTTACCAGCTGTATGATCCTGGACAGGCCATTTAACCACTGTTTGTCTTAGTTTCCTCAACAGCAAAATGGAAATAATAATAGCACCTAACTTCCATGGTTATTATGAAGATAAAATAAGGTAATATTTATAAAGTGATTTGAAAACCTTAAATCATTAGTCAAGATCATCATCATCATCATCATCATCATCATCATTAGGGAAATGGATTTGCTGAACGGCATTTTGAAAGAATCCTTCTATGTGCAATAGTTCCAGAGTCACAAAACATTAGATTACTATACGTGTAATCACATCTCTCAACCCCTAGCAGTTGTACAACTATAGTCAAATCACTTTAGTCTCATTGAGCTTCATTTTCCTCATCTATAAAATGGGAAGGCTGGGCTAGCTAAACTCTGAGGCTCCATCTAGATCTCACTCTATGCTCTATTAACCTATGTTGATGCTATGTCACTTTAAGCTTATTGAATCTCAGGCTTTTCATCTGTAAAGGTAGAATTAATAATATCTGTGGTATCTGGGCTACATGCTTGTTATGAGGTTCAAAGGATTGTGTGTGTGTGTGTGTGTGTGTGTGTGTGTGTGTGTGTGTGTGTGTATTTCAAGGTAAATCTTGAAGTGCTGTAGATGTCAGTCATCATCATCATAATTAATATGTTTTTAATCGTACTTTCATCTTCCTGCAGAAATGACCTTTATGACTCAGATATTTAGCTAAGATTGACTGTTAACCCCCCACATATACTCTGATTGCAGCTATGCGGCTATGCACAGATGAATGCAGAGTCCTGGGACACTCAGACCAATGCTGGATGCCACCTCTTCCCTCCCCATCTTCTGATTATCGAAGCAACATGTTCATTCCAGGAGAAGAATTTCCATCCCAGCCACAACCTCAGCACCCCCATCAAAGTCTGGAAGAGGAATCCCAGCCCATTGATTCCAGTGAAAAGAAGAAGAGTTTTTCCACCTTTGGGAAAGATGTGCAGAATGAAGAAGATACTGGGGACACATGCACATCCTCTTTGCTCTCTGAAATGAGCAGTGTGTTTCAGCGTTTGTTACCTCCATCTTTGGACACCTACACTGAGTGCAGTGAGGTAGACCGGGCCAACTCATTAGAGCGTAGAAAGGGAACTCTCCCAGCCAAGACTGTGGGTTACCCACAAGGGGTGGCAGCCTGGGCAGCCAGTACCCATTTCCAAAATCCTGCCAGCACCACGGGGCCCACCCTGGGGACTCACTCAAGCGTTCAGCCTTCTTCTAAATGGCTTCCAGCTATGGAAGAGATTCCTGAAAACTATGAGGAAGATGATTTTGATAATGTACTCAACCATCTCAATGATGGGAAGCATGAACTCATGGATGCCAGTGAGCTCGTGGCGGAAATTAACAAACTGCTACAAGATGTCCGACAGAGCTAGAGAAGTTTGAAAAAAAAAGCATCTTTTTTTTTTCCATTTTTATGGAAACAAGGAAAGGGGGGAAAAGACAGAACTGGCATTGCCAATTAGTTGCATTTATCATAAATGTGTCTGTGTATATGAATTATTAAATACTGTATTTTCATATGTACACAATGCAAGTGTGATTATCTTAATCTGTATTTTAAAAATACATTTGTACCTTATATTTATGTGTAATTTAACAAATAAATTTTATTTTTCTACTCCCATGGCAAGCATGTCTTCCCTAAGTATATACATATATATATATATATATATATATATATATATATATATAAACCAGCCACTATTTGATTCTGGCACATCATCCAGCCACAAGAGATGAGGGTACTGCTTCCTATTACTTGTTTGTTTGTTTTGTTTTGTTTTTGTTTTTTAAGAGAAATAAGCGTCTTGTTGCAGAATCAGCTCCACTGACGTATTATCCAGCTCTCAGTTTCAATTGTGTTTTGAAACTGAATTCTTAGAATAATAAATTAGCAACTGCTGAACTTTAATTTTTTTTCCACTGTCTTCCTTTGTCTTTTACTGTATTCCCCAAACACACTTCTTGTGCTTGGTTAGAGACTTGGACTCATGTTGGTATATGTGAAACCTCATATGTTGAAAAAATCCATTTGTCTCAAAGCATTCACATTCATTCAACAATCAATGCCAGCACTGAGTTTCAGTCCATCCTTGCAACTAGTTAAAGGTGCTAAAGACAATGGAATCAGTCTTTTGCTTATTGCCTGCCTGGGCTAAACTCTGGACCGACACAGAGAGCCACTTGGGTGTCTCTCCTAAGGTAGTAAATAGAACCCAATTTTTCCTGAACGTGTATCCTAATCTCCCCACACACCCCACAATCTCTTCCCAGATACTTGAATGTTCTTCTTATTTGCCAAACTGTTTGTTATGATGTTCACTGTTAATTCCCTCAATCCCCCTCCCTCTGCATGGTTTCATTTATGACTTTTATTCTTAGCATAAGAAAGTTTTTTAAGTCACATTTTTGTGTTGTTCTTGTTGGTCTATTTTTGCTTTGTTGTGTTTTAAGCTATGCCTCCTCCTTTATTTATTGTGAAGTTTTATTTGGAATCCTGAATGCCTTGGTAAATGGGTACACTATTATGGTTAGCCCTTCACTGCTCTCATTTATTATTGAACTACTATTAATGTCATTTCTATGAATAAAAATGTCATTCTTGTACTACCCAGTAACTCTGACTGTCAATGGAAATAAATGGAAAATGAAAACAAAACTAAGAAAACTGTCCCTAATTTAGACCCTTCTCCCCATGTTTGTTCTGGAGGCATCCAATCTTTGGAGAGTTTAAGTCAGCATAAGTAGAGGTCTGGTGGGATAGTGTGGTTTCCAAGAAGATCAGGAACAGCTACCTGGCAAATCAGAAACAAACAAGCAAAAATGTTCCCTTTTAGTCATCCATTTCAGCAATACTATGAGTTGGGGGAGTTCAGAAAATAGCAAACTGTTGCCCATCTAGTTTTTAAAATGATTTGAGCCTTTAAATAAAGTTGAGGTAATGAGGACAAAATGGCATGGGAGAGTGGTAGAGATATCTTAGTGAAAGGAAGACCTGTATTCAAGTCCTGCCTGGGTAACTATGGCCAAGTCACAATCTAAATAAAAGCCCAACTGCTTCAGTGGAGGGACTGGTAGAAATCGTAAGTCTAGAGCCCTTCTCTTACTCCCAAACCCAATAAAATAGAGCTAAGAGAAAAATAAAGTTGTGATAGATTACATTTATTGAATTCTCATAACTGAAAGTTAAAGGATTTTTAAATACCACACTACTTATCCTTCAGATTTTCCTTAGAATTTTTTTCTCAGGATCCATTTATATATCAACCTAAGAAATAAATATACATGCATACATATGTGTGTATGCGTATATATGTATGTATGTAGATGTATGTATACATACACACACAAATACGTATATGTGTATATATGAGATAGGAAGGATATAATATTACTTTTCAGTTCATATAGATAAGTACATAATGGGCTAGAAAGGGTAACTGGTTTATCAGGGAATGGAGCCCAGACATGGCTTTAAAGCTTGACTAGACCTTGAAAGTTTTATAGTTGATCTTGACCCCACCCCCACCCTAACTCACACCAATCAACCCCAACCTCCTCTCAGTTTACAGAAGAAGAAAGCCTTTAGGGGCTAACTGTCTTGCCGGAGGCCACACAGACAGGTAGAAACAAACATAACTGAAATTAGACCCTAGACCATCTCCCTCTAAAGCCTGCCTGCTTTGCAATGCACCATTTCTGACTTTCCAGGCTCCTGCTGTATGGACTATAGTTAATGCTGTATGTACTAGCAATAGGCAAGCTCATCATTGTATGTTCCTTTCTAGGAAGGTAATCAAAGGGGTATGTGTGTGTGTGTGTGTGTGTGTGTGTGTGTGTGTGTGTGTGTGTGTCTGTACAGGAATGCTTATGTCTCTTCAGGGATGTGGTTACAAAAAATTCTAAGGCTTTTGCTGGACACTTTATTTTCTACAGAATGATCACATAGTCCACGTAACAGGGCACCATTCAAATTACGCATTTCCGAAATTTTCTTAAAAAAAAACAACAATAAAAAACTAACAGCCAAAGCAACTACAATAAATGAAGAAGTTAGGTACTAAATCAGACTCATACATACATATGTTTTACATACATATATACACATACAAACACACGTATATATAGTTATGTATATATACACATATACATATCCATTATATGTAAGTGTATACATATACATGGATAAGTAGATAAGGATTTCATCAATTTAGGAAATTCTTAAATGACTGAATTCCTTTTACACACACAGGTACATATTCTTGCTCTTTTCTCTTACATATATATACACCTACATTTATGATTTCATCAGTGTGATCAAGGTGGGAAATCCCTAGTGTAAGGAAACTTACTCAACCAATACAAATGAGCAACTGCTAAAGAGGTGAAGTGACTGTCCCAGAGTCACACATCCACTATGTGTCAGAAGTGAGATTTGTGCCCAGGTCTTCCTGCCTCTGGATCTACTCTAATCACAACCTCATGCTGCCTCTTCTTAAACAACACAAATGTGATCCATGCCTATATTTGCTTAAACAATCTTTTTCTCATTCCCCTCTCCCAGAATTCTCTACTGTCTCATTTCTTCCTTTATTAATAAAGTAAGTGAAACAGAAGACGCAGTGCGGTAGAGAGGAAGATGGCTGGACTTAGAGAAGGAAGAAACAGGAGAGACCTGAGCTCAAATTTGAATTCTGGCGATCACTAGCTGTGTGATCACAGATAAGTCTTGTAGCCTTTTGAAAATGGGTAGGAAGGATACAAACATCTAAGTAGTTACTATGTGCCAAGGGGAGTATGGGATGCTCAGGAGGACTAGCACTTCCAGTGTGAGGGCTCGCACAGCCCTTTTCAGGGCTGCTCATCCATCCTTGGTATCCACCTATCACCCAACCCTCACTTGTGGCTCCAAGAAGCTGTAGCATGTGCAGCAGCCACATCCTGGTAAAATTGTCTCTGCAGTTGGGCTAAACCAGTTTGAAGGTAACCAACAGGCCTCAGATGCGTCCGTGAGTTAGGGGGATGTCTATCCCAAACATATGAAAACTTCCCACAACAGAATGGGTGGATGAGAACAATTATTTTTTTCCAATGGCCATTAAGGCAGACATTGTGGAGCACTTAGAGCTTGGTCAGATATCAAAGATTCCAAGGTCATCCACTGCATTCCAGGCCATCAGCAGTCAACTTGACTTTTGTCTTGCTGCCGGACTTCAATGACTCTGGAAGAGAAAGTGAAGCTGACTGCTTTGTGCAATTCTGTTTCACTTAAATCCAATTCACACACAAGTGATCATCCCATGATTTCATTGGTCCTCTTTGAAAATGAAAGACAAACAACTATGTGCTAATTGCTGCATTGAGTGCTTTACAAATATTATCTCATTTGATCCTCACAACAATCCTTAGAGGTATGTGCTTTTATTATCCTCATTTTATAGTTGAGGAAATTGAAAGAGACAGAGATTAAGTAACTTGTCCAGGATCACACAACGATAAGTGTCTGAGGCCAGATTTGAACTCAGGTCTTCCTGACTATCTACTGAGCCACCTACCTGCCCCAGCATCGAGGTCCAACTTACTCATCTCTGAAACACACCTATACAAGCTACCTCACAGGGTCATTGTGAGGACGACAAGAGACAATGTATGCAGAGGGCACCATCCCCTACAGAGAGCACCATCTTTGTTCCATCAAAAATGGCTGCCCGGCTAAGTGCAGGCTGTGGTACCTGGAGAAGGTCTGTGCAACTTTTCCTCTTTCTGATGTCATACTTAGGAAGACAGACATGCACAATAGTACTTATCTCCAAGATCTAAAAACAACAGTGACAATTTCTCATATTTCTACAGAGCTTTAAGGCTGACAAAGCACTTTTCTCCTTCATTGCACTTTGCATTAGCTAGAGGAAATAACTTAATCCCCATTCTTAACAATGATGCAAATGAGTTTCAGAGAGATTAAATAACAACCCTTGGTCAAAAAGGCGAGTACTTGTCAGAAATCAGACTCCAAGTTCACTCATTCTGTCACCTACCCTACAGAGAAGCACTTTATTAGATTTATTTTTAGGCAGAATAATGTATCCTAATTTACTCATGAGGTAGGAGAGGACAACTGTTAATTTTCCAGTTATAACTTTCCAGGCTAATTTCTCATATCTACATTTCCCATATTCCCATAGGAATTTCTACAGTTCCCATATCTGCATTACAGCTTCCTCATCCTTGGAATTCAGCTTTCCATCTCCTGCCTCACTGTCATTCATCTCCCACATGCAATCTATTGCCAAGGGCTTCAATTTCCCCTTTGCAACATCTCTCAAATAGCCCTCTTCTTTCTTCTGGTACAGGCCATCACCCCCTCACGCCTGGACTATTGCAATAGCCAGCTGATTATACTGCCACTACAAATCTCTTCCCACTCTAGGCCATCCTCTATTCAACTGCCAATGTGACTTCCTGAAAGCACAAGTCAGATCATGGCACCTCCCTACTCAATAAACTCTAGTGGCTTCCTTATCACCTCCAGAATGAAATTCAAAATCCTCTATTTGGCATTCAAAGCCCTTTATAGCCTACTCTCTACATACTTTTCCATTCTTCTTTTACCTTACGCCCCAAGGGACTCTGGATGTGGATGCATACAGTGTGGATCCAGTGACACAGGTCTCCATCTCTTAGCTTGGCCCATTCTCTCCGGCTGTTCCCTATGTCTGGAATGTTGTCCCTTCTCATCTCTACCTTATGACTTGCCTAGCTTCCTTCAAGTTCCAGCTTAGGTCCCATCTTCACCAATTCCCAGTTCTTCTTAATTCTAGTGCCTTCCCTTTGTTAAATATTTCCTATCCTGTATATCACCTGTTTGTACATAATTGTTTACAAATCGTCTCTCTCCTTAGATTGTGAGGTCTTAGAGGGTAGGGGTTTTCTCTTTCCTTTCTTTGTATCTCTAGGGCTAAGCATAGTGCCTGGCACATAGTAGGTACTTAATGAATGATTATTGGAAGACTGGCCTTCTCCAAACACAGTTTGTTTGATTCCAATGCCTGGAATGTGCTTCCTCATCATTTTGGCCTTTTAGAATCCTTCACTGCCTTCCAGTTCCTGCTTGGAGTCCCCCTTATGTAGGATTTCTTTCTTGATCTTCCCGGCTTTTAGTGCTACCAGCTTTCTCCAAACAATCATAAATATCCTCCACACAAACTATACCCTGATGTCTTTGTATATCCAGTTTATTTGTTTGTTTAAGGTCAGTGCTTTATGTATGATAGCGGCTTAATAAATGCTGTTAGATTGGATTGGATTGGATTGGATTTTTCTTTGAAGTCATAAGTAATTGGCCAGGAAAATATGGGACAATCTCAGTAAGTATGGGACAGGTGCATATTGTGGAGAAGGACTAGTATATCGGAAGAAGAGGAGAAAAAGATTTGGGAATCTTGTCAGCCTCTGATTTTGGAAGTACCTGTTTGGAAATCATAAGATCTCATTTTAAGTGCTGAACCTGCCAATAACAAGCCATGTGACCTTGGCCAAGGCCTGTTTCCCGTCTTGCCTTTGGTTTCCTCATCTGTAAGGTTAACAGTATTATACCAGATATTCCACAAGAATCTTCATAGTTCTTGTTTACAATAAGCCTCTGGTGATTTTATTTCCTTCTCTCCAACAACATTGTATGCTTTCTCTTTTCAGGGGCCATTGCAAATTTCTTTCAGTGTTTTTATTTTTCTTTTTCCCCAAGGTACTCTATAAAAAGCTGGGTGTGTAGCAGGTGTTCAATAGATTTTGAATTAAATTACACAATTACAACTGCTCATTCTGGAAAGTGAAGTTATAAAGCAGTATTTTTTAAGAGGGGAAATTAAAATAGATGGAAGTCAGGCAGAGAGTAAGGTAGGAAGAAAGGAAGGAAGGAAGGAAGGAAGGAAGGAAGGAAGGAAGGAAGGAAGGAAAGAAGGAAGGAAGGAAGGAAGGAAAGAAGGAAGGAAGGAAAAAATAATGTGCCAAGCACTGTGCTTAGAGCTTTACAGATATTACCTCATTTTTTACTCATAAAACCCTGAGAGGCAGGTGGTATTATAATTCTCATTTTATAGTTGAGGGAACTGAGGTAGAGATTAAGTGACTTGCCCAAGGTCACACTACTTATCAGTATCTGAGGGCAGATTTGAACTTAGGTCTTCCTGAATCTAGACCCAAGGCTCTATCAGCTGAACCACAGATTCTGTTGTACAAGTGTATTATTCTCTAAGTTAGGCGGAGACAGATTTAGGCTATTTGACAGAAAAACTCCTAATAATTTTGGCTACCCCTAAAATGGAACAGGTTACCTCCAGAAGGAGTGGGTATTCCTTCACTTGAGGTCTTCAGGGAAAAGCTGGCTGGCCAATTATCAGAGAACATTTTTGTTCAACTTTTGGTTGCATTAAGATTTTCTGATTCAGTGACTCTGAGTAAAACCACACAGCACCATTAATTTCTCTAAGTTATCAAGGATATTTGTATGCTGAAAAAAAAGCCATCTTACAAATGATACTCAAGGGGTCTCTAAGAACCATCTACAATCTATTGGATTGTATAGTTAAGAGAATGGACTAGGGGTGACATTGATCTAAATATGTGCCACTTGTAGACTTAGATCAGGATAATAAATATCACTTTATGTGATAGTCACATGTTTTAATATGTTAGTCACACCCATATAAAATTACAAGGTGGCCATTATTTGGATATGACTACTTCATAGTTACTATGGTAAGTGCAATATTACTTTTATGAGCCAAATTCCTTAGGAACCATAATAAAATACAGCATAATTAAAACAATTCTTTAATGTAAACAAAACATAGCTTCTTTAAAAAAAGGACTCCCCCTAATCTTTCCTCAAATTGTAGTGATTATTAAATGTCAAAATCCACAACAAGTATAACCATGAGCATAAACAGAATTGGAAGATTCAGCTTTGAAAAATGACTTTACCTTTACCCCAATTCTTTGTCTACGTGCAAAATGCTAGATATCTTAAAAGAAAAAACAAATATCCAAATGGCTAACCTTTCTTAAGTCTTTTTTCCCCTACTCAGCTTTATGTAAAATGTTTAAATTCTACAGGAAATATCTGTATGTAGCATTTCCTTTCCAACTCACAACTGGCAAGGAAACTTGGATTCTTTCAAAGGCTAGAAATCTTTCATAGTTTCTATCTTATGGATTTCTTTTAAAATTGGGAGTATGCCTGTAGTAATATGAGATTGAAGAGATAATAAATCTAGTTAAGAAAATACAACTTTCATGTTTGACCTGGTGGGGTTCATGGGTTGAATAAACTGTGATTATATGGGCAAGGACACAATTTCCAAAGACTTAAATACTTAAGTTAGGTCTGAGCCATAACAGAAAAGGAAAAAGAAAGAAATTAACTTGTCTATTGACAAATTTAGTAGATTTTACTTTGATTTTCTGGGTATGTCAGATAAAAGTTTTTTGGAAATCTAAGTCAGTGAGATTGTCTTGTCCACTTTGGTTGAAAAGTAGTGTAGACCAAATGAAATATACATGTTTTTGAGATTAATTCTCTTTACGGAACAGAATTCAACTTTGTCCTTTGGTTACTGCTGACTTCCATTTGAGCTGAATATTCTCAGGTGTCTGAAAATAGCTTTTTTTTCATCCTTTTTCTTTGTTAGATAAAACTTTCATGAGTGTAGGGATTTTCTAGCAGTGTTTTCTTGTTCTTTTCTTTCTCCATTAATATTCACTTTCCAAAATGCTGCAAATTATTTTATTCATTTCAAAAGCAGGTTTAGCCATCCAAGTCCTTATCTTCCTAGGCAGCCTCCAGGAGTAGAAAGAGGGTTTGACTTGGTGGGTCAGCAAAGAATTGGGTTTAAATCCTGATTTTGATTAGTTGTGCTACCACAAGTTAGCCACAAGCTCTCTGCACTTCATTTTCCACATCTATAAAATGGGGATAAGATGAATTCTATGATAGAGTTGTAGTGAACATCAAATCAGATAGTATATATAAATTTTTGTGCAAACCATTAAGTACCATGACAAAGTCAGCTATTTTTAATCCATGAAGCTGATGATGAGGGCAGCATGGTATGGTAGATAGTGATAACTATGTCAAAGTCAGGAATACCTGAGTTCAAGTACCATCTCTGGTGGACTGTATGAACCTAATCAAATCCCCTAACCTGTCAGTGCTGAAGATAACTCTAAAGCTCTAAGTCACGGTAAAGATATTAATCTGCACCAGTGGGAGGAGTTTCCTTACTCAGTCTTTCCCTATACTATTGAATTCATAGTGAGTGCACAGTGGAAATGCCCATTGGGCAGTGACATTTTAAAACTGTATTTCCCATTCACTTATCTGTAGAGTAGGTTAGAGTTTTGCAATTTTGACAAGCTTCAGCTACCAAAATACAAACACTTTTTAATTTAAAAGAAAGCTCATTTTTTTCTTCTTTATTCTTCTTTCTTACTCTATCTTAGCTTCACCTGCTCCAGATGTGTTCCAGCATTTAGGCTTAAACATTATTAAGGACTTCTGGTAGAATCTGCAGAGAAGAAGAAAGTGCTTCAGAATAGAAAATTTGGATTCTTACCTTAGACTGCAGTACAGTGTGAACTGAGACATTGCCTTCAAACAAAACTAGTACAATTCCAATGTCAGGGGTTTCTTTTTTCATCCAGTCACTTAGATCATTTGACTGGATAGCCCTGTCCCCATCTCTGTTTACAACATATAATTCAATCAAGATTTTCTTGGAAACTACCCAAACTTGAATTTGATTTATTAGCCTATTAGCATATGAGAAGCTATGCTTCAATTAAAAACATATTTTTTAATTAGGATAGTTGAATTTTTTAAAAAAAAGTGTGTCTTGTTTGCTAATGACATTGTAATAAAAAGTGCAAAATGGTTAAATGTGACAAGTATTTATATTTCATGCTTCCCTTATCTGGAGAAATAATTTGCGCAACCTGCCCAAGACCATTAGAGTTCAAACAATTTGTCTAACTACAGTGCATCTGATTTCACATCCCTGGTGCAATGCAGGGATGTACTGATAATTTAGTCATCAAATTAGATGCCTGATTTCAGCATGTCTTGCCAAGGATTAGTGATATACTCTGCAGAGGTCAAGAAGAGGTTTGGGAATTTTACAAACAAACGAAAGAAAGTTTAAAGCATCCTGCTGAGTCTCAGAAATAAAGTAAAGTTTTGTCATCTTTATAGAAGGTTTGGTTTTTCTCTTCGTTGTTTTTAAATTCTATCCTTGTGTTCTAACACCTCAAGCTACCTTTGGTGCTAAGCAGATTCATGATGTTTAAATCATGGTTTAATATACATGTACTACCAAGGGAGTCTGCTTTGACTATTCCACTGTTAGCCACTGCAGCATGTCAGCACATCATCTGTGCTCACCTGAGTATAAGAGAAAGACTACTTGAATCAAATAGGGCTCCTGATTTGGTAAAATGGGGCCACTTGTGACACCGTGGCAATATTTTAGCCAACTAGACTATTTAAATAACATGATGAGACATATTGCTGGCTAGGCTAAATTTATAAATAGTTTATGAAACCATTATGGATAACAAGAATAATGGGAACACTCCTTTAATGAAAGGCTTTAACACTAAAAAAGTATTAAGATTATTAATAAGTAGAAGAATACGAGATTGAGGTTGTCCATTTCACATCTCATGAGATTTTCCTTAAAGCCTGCATTGTTTGTGTAATTATGTAGTTAGGAAATTTTTATGGTAGGTTACATGAAAAAGATTACAAGGAAGAATTACTGAAATTAACTTCTTGACTTCAAACTATACCCTACTCTGGAATTCTAAAAATCATATTTAATGTAAGTAGTATTTAACTCTTGAATTACTTTTTAATGTTATGTTATGCTTTATATTATGTCATATATTTTTTGGCATTTCTTCTTGATAGTCTGTAAGTCTGTAGACTTATTTTTCCTCAACAAGTTCTTTTTTTGCATGTAAAATTTGTTTTCTTGTTCTTTAAAAGGGTTCAGAGTTTGTTTGGAATCAGGCTGCACACCTCTCCATCAGTCTGACATCTCTTTTACCACATCACATTGGCTTCAGCTAGCAATACTTCATTAAATTCAAAAAAAAACTTTCTAATTTCAAAAAAAAAACATCCAGTTCTGAGAATAGTTGACATTAGTCTGCAGTTCAAAACAAAAAGAGGGCTAATGTTGACTATACCCTTGCACACCCTTCTTATTAGACAGAACCAAGAATGTTCTCCTAACTAGGTAGGCACTGATGTTGCTGGACACTATGTTGCCCTACCTCTTAACAACAATGAAAATAAAATTTTCAAAGGCAAGAGGCTTATTAACCCTCAGCAAATTCTAACAATCCTGTTTGAGTTTCCACATTCATGGAGCTCCTTATTTATTTGATTAAATTTTTGGCCTTGCCATATTTCTTAATCAGGGAATACTTATTCCAGGGTCAATACTATTTTTCCTTAAGAAACATTCAGATTGTTTGGAATCTTTTACTATTCTTTAGTTAAGTCTTTAGATATCTAGCAAAATTTGGTGCCAATGAACAAAGACTAAAAGAGTTTTTTAAGCACCTACTGGGTGCACTGGAAATATAGAGACAGAATTTTTAAAAAAATCTTTTTTCTTAGAGATTAGGTTATGCTGGAGAGGATATAATATTTAAGTAACTGAACAATTTTTAAATAACATTTAAATTGCACATAGTTTGTACTCAAGATAGGCTTGCTCATGAATTCATTCTATGAAATATTCAGTTAAAAAAATACTTGCAAAGAACCAATTACTTAAGGAAGGGATTTTAAAAAAAAGTCCTAATGATGTGTGTGTGTGTGTGTGTGCGTGTGTGTGTGTGTGTGCATGCACATTGGGAGGTGGCTGGGGATATTAAGATTGTAGCATTTTGATTGGAATGAGGATAGTGTTAATAGTCAAAGACAGAAATGATTAAAATATCAACTTTTCTCCATGGGAAAGAAAGTATAGAAGTTGAGGGCTTTACAAAGAAAATAATGCTCACATTTGTGGTTGGGTGACAAAAAAAAAAGCAAAAGAATTAAAGGACAATGCTGCGAATGAAAACCGTAACGCTTGGAGGAAGGCTATTCCACAGGAGAAGAAAATGGATTATGCCAAAACCTATTCTATACTATTGCTGAAAAAACAAGAAGGAAGCAGCAGAAAGCTTTGAATTTCAACAATTTTTTCATTGAAATTCAGAAGAAAAAAATAACAAAGAAGCATTGTTGCTATGTAGAACATCAGACAGGTCACTATACAAAGCAGTCTTTTAAGTGGTATGCAGCCTAAGTGAAGGAGCCTGGCGAAGATAATATATTTTTTCCCTTGTCAAATTAATGTGGTTGAAGGACAACTCCAGGCATCAAAAGAAGTCAGAGCGGGAACAGATTCATTCTTTTGTGTGTCTGATAATCTGTATAATTCACCTATCGGCAAGTCATTCTGTGTGTTTGCTTCTTTATCTCAAACTGGGTTTCATGCCCTGGCATAAGGTATGTACAGGCTGTTAAATTGGGAATGTGTTCTTTCATCAGGCCAAAGAGATTTTCCTTGGCAAGGATGTAATAAGAATAAAGGAATGGCAGGAGGAGTGTTTTGGTTTTTCTAAAAAAAGACCTGATGTTCGACATTATGTATCCCAGATTGCCATACTGAATTTGGCCTACAAAAAGAGGAAAAATAAAATGTCTACACACACTAGAGAACAGCATGTCTCTGTGTTCTGTGCATCATTCCAAGCACTGCTTATCTAACTGTCTGGCATATAACCCATTATGCCTATATCCCTTGTAGAATCTTGTGAAGGAACCATAACATAGGTTTGGCTCATGCCTCTGTCCCTACCCCATTAGTTTTCAAAATAAGGTGACAAAGTTGGCCCTGAGACCTGATTGGCCTCTGCATCCCTTGATATAACTTCCTGGTAGCTTCTGGCTATTGAAATCGCATTTTGGTCACCTAATGTCAAAACCAAGGGGGGAACTTTCAGCCTTAAGGCCACAAGTCTAGGTCCTCAAGTCCGTGCCCTTTGACTGAATCCAAACTTCACAGAACAAATCCGCTTAGTAAAAGGTTTGTTCTGTAAAACTTGGATTTAGTCAAAAGGCTGCACCCAAGGACCTGGAAGGCCACGTGTAGCCTCGAGGCCACAGGTTCCCCACCCCTGGTCAAAACATTCCCATTAGTAAAGTCCAGATCCCTCCCTTTTGGTAGCTGTCTGAAGATCAAGCAAGTCATTAGACCCTACCTAGATGAATAGACTTATTTCTATATGAGGGGATCTCCTCTATAGAAGCTAAGTGCCACAGTATCCTTGTCTCACGTCCTTGGCAGTGTTACTAAGGCTAAGTAAACCTCCTTTTGTTAACTATTCAATGACTTATTGAGTATTCCCTTTGATCCCAAGATCAAAGTTGCATAAATAGAGTTAGACTGTCAGCTTTACCCCTAACAAATCCCTATTTTCCTTCAACGCCTGGCAAAGTACCACTTCCTCCTCTCTTTCTTGGCAATGGCAGTTGTCCCTCTCTCTTCATAATATTTGTAGTATTTCACATACACTTTATATTTACTATGTGTTTGAGCATTGTCTCCTTAAGTAGAAAGTTAGCTTTTTTAAGACAGAGACAACTTTATTTGTTTGTTTTGTGTGTGTGTGTGTGTGTGTGTGTGTGTGTGTGTGTCTTGGCATTCTCAATGCCTAGCAGTGCCTTGCATGCAAGAAAGGTTTTATCAACATTTGTTAACTTTGATTAAATGGTGAGGTAGCCAACATGCAGGATGCATAAAAATCCTCAAGCTGATAGGTTGAGCTAATATTTATTCTCCCATCCTTTACTATAGTTCAGAGGCATTAAATTGGGTTTCTTTGGTAGTTCTCTTCATAGGTTGATGCAGGAACAATTCCCTGGCTTTTTTATATCTCTCAGATCACTCTAATCTAATGGTAGAGATGGTATGATAGAAGAGCGAAACAGCTGTTTAATAACTTTAAAATGGCATTCTGAGTTGAAGTTAGTGAGATCAAATTCATTTTGATCAAATGTATAATTCATAATATTCTTGCTTTTCCACAAAGTCCAAAGGCAGCGGCATCTTCCATCTCCTAATGCCATTACTGTCTGCAGCTTATGGAGATTGGGTATCTGCAATACTATTTGTGAGAAATGAAATCCCTCTATAATGTAAAATCAGTTTACATTTTAAGGCTCAGCCTACCTTTCAGACTTAGTATCATAAACCTGTTTAGTTCAAGAATCTTTTAACTACCTACTATGGACAGAGCATTTGCCTTGCACATTTGTTAAAGGCACCTACTAAGGCCCTTCTAAGAGATAACAATGATAAAAACAAAGCTATTTCTTCCCTCAAAGAGAGTACATTCTACTAGCAGGGCCATATGTAGACTGGAGGCCACAGGTTCCCCACCCCTGTAGTAACTAGAGGATAAAGCAAGTACACTTATATACACACAAGACAATTGGGAGATAAAGAGAGCAGTTACATCTAAGGGAAAGGCATTAGGGGAAGATTTCTCAGACAAGGTAATACCTTAGCTGAGCCTTGAAAACAAATTGCAATCTCTGTCAAAAGAGTCTGTTTGCTATCCCCAAGAGTTGCCTTATTCCTTTGGTTTGATGCCAGAAAGATATTTTCAGATGATCATGATCTCATAAAATTGTAGCTGGAAAGGACCTTAAAAGACATCTTTTCCAACCATGAGGAAACAGGCCTAGAGATGTGAGGTAATTTACCAAAAGTCACAAAAGTAGTAACAGAAGAGCAGAATTTGAACAGATTTTCTCTAATTCCAACCCATTGCTATTTTCACTTATTTTATACACTTTACATAAAATTTGTATTTACTTATAGAACCCACGAGCAATATGATTACTCCCAATCCACTCTTACTTGGCCATCCCAACCTGCCCTCAGAGGGGCAGGTCTGAGTTTCAAGATAAAGGCCACCAATATGTGGCTAAGACTCCAATTTTTACCGGGACCTGGAGATTACCTTGTTGTTAAAGGAGGATTATACTACCACTACTTACCATTCTGGCTTCTAAACTCCAAAATTAGACACCATGACACCATTAGCTCATAAGCACAAAACATTTACTTAATAAGAGGAAAGAAAGAATAATTATAACATCATAGTTAATCAATATAAGACAAAAGCAATAATAACAAATATGTTACAATCCAACAAAAAACCTGGGTCAGATTCTCTCACCAAAACATGCATTATCTTTGGGGCAAAGTTGGCAGACACATAAGTGTGAAAACACTGTTTTCAGGGAAACTCACAAGTCTGGTCTGTAGGTTTTGATGCTCTTGGTCCCTTCAAGAATAATCTGTACCATGGAAAGTCACTCCTTTGCTAAGCTGACCCCTTCTTTTATTCAGTGCTTCTTTTGTGGGAAAGTATGTTTCTCTTCTGCTCTTGAGCTGATGAAGCAGTGACAGTCACATTGAGTTAGTGGCAAGAAGTTCCCTTAACCCACAGAACTAGAGAATTTCTCAAGTTGACTCTCTGAACAGCTCATAACATCCTAGCCAGCTCTTCAACTCACTAGGATTCTGTTTTATCCAATCAATCACCTTTCAGCCTCTGCTTACGACTGAACAGAGTTCAGATAAAGATCTTGTTCATTCTCTGGGCAATAGAGACGAGCCTAGCAAGTTCTTCACTCAGCAGGAATCTGCACTGTCTAATCAGTTCTCAGCTAATCCAGACTATTCTCATAGCAAAGTCGATCTTTTCCACCTGTTTCTCTCCACACCATCACGGGCTGTAGAAAATCATGTCTTAGATGTTTTTATCTTAAGTTGTAGATGGTACTGGAGGGCAATCGTTCAAACAAAGAAAAATGCATCTCTCTTCCAATCTGCAGACTTCCAGCCTCTCCTTTAGCCAGTGTTCAGAGTAATGCCTCTCTTCCAATGATGAGGTCCCCATCCAGCAAAACCAAAGCTTTCTTGTCAGGCAGCTATCTCTCCAGCTAGCATCTTCACATTCATCTCCTGCTGGTTTCTTCTCTGCTCTTGCTGTCTAACTCCTCTCCTGCTGGTTTCTGAATAGTGTCCAATTCTTCAAATCTGAACCTCCAGGTAGTTAGTGACTCATTTCTTTATGAGGTAAAACTCATGAAATTCACATTTCAGTTATGAAACCAATAGTCCTTATTTATTCTTTCCATAGTCTCCAAGCGGTTATCTGACTGACCACTTTTTTGAGTTATAACTGTCCAGCACTCTCACACTCTAAAAAGCTACATTCAAATGAAATTAGGGACTACTGTACTGCAGGTGGATTCATTTCTCTACACTTGCACAGGTGCTCTCAGTACATTTTTCAAAGGAATAGTTCTCTTTCCATTCCTCTCAACAATCTATCCTCTCACATTTTATCTGAGAAGCTGTTTCTTTACAAATGAATTTTTATCATTTTATGCAACACAAAAGCTCCTTTTTCTGCATTTTTCACCAACCGAATCATTCACCTATAAAAACTAAAGTATGTTACATCATTCACAAAGTTGATTTAGTCCCTTTTTTCCCCTTAGACAAAAGCTCTTTTCTGTTCCTTTAAGCAACTGAACAATTTATCTATAAAAGCTAAAACATGTTACATCCTTCACAAGTTGATTTAATCATTTCACCCTTAAAGAAGAGTTCTTTTCTGGCCCTTTAAGATTACAAATAGTTCACATCTCTAAGGGGCAGTACTTAAACTTATCTATATACTTCTGTATGCTCCTAGCACAACATAAATTCTAACTAGAAACTGTCTAATTTTTGTCTTTTGTTTCTTGTGCCTAGAAACAGTGTCATATATGATTACGTGTATAATAAATATTTAAGTTGAATTATGTTTGTAGTATGCTTATTTATTTCCTCATCTTTCTCTCCAAACAGATTAAAATGCCATTGAGGACAGGACATATGACAGGCAGCTTGACACGGTGGATTGAGGGATGGCCATAGAGTCTAGAATATTCAATTCAAGCCAGCCTTTGACACATAATATCTATGTGATCCTGGGCAAGCAATTAAATCATCAATGTCTCCTTGACTCATTAAGACAAAGTTCAGAATTCCTAACATTGAATGTGTAAGGATGAAATAACGGAGCTTTCCCTCCAACTTCCAGCTCCCCCAAATCCCCAGATCTTAATACAGAATCTTGCATTTAGTTGGACATTCAATAGATTTTATTTAATTGAAATTAATTTTAGGTACTTGAGGACAGGGTCTGTGAGTAAGACAAATAAGTTTAATTTCTGATTCACTGTAAGGCCCTCTTCCCCATACTTAATCCTCAACAAAACAAATGCAATCCTTGTCATATGTTCCATGGCTCTATTCAGGTTGGCCTAGCAAAGAGGAAAAAAAAAAGTAATGAGTGCAGCAATGATGTAGGATAAATGTTTATTTCGGAGACTGGCCTTGACTCAAGGTCTTTTTGACTCTGAGGCTAATTATCTACTCTGCACTATTGTTTCTCAGGGTCTTTACCTTTATAAATTATGGACGGGACACCTCTTTTGCATAAGTGTGGTTTGGTTAGCAAATGCTCTTATCTATTATGTGCATAAAACTAAAATATAAGGTGGGGTGAACTGAAATATGACAGCAATAGTTAATAGAGCAAGAAAAAAAAACACAAGCAAATTTGTTTCTCGACATCAAGTGACAAAATGATCAGGTAATCAACCACAATCCAAATAATTCTTTTGCACCCTTGTGGATGTAGCTTGAACCTCAATGCCTATTTACATGGGTCTCTCCTCATTGGTGGAGGTTGATTACTCAGTGATCTACACCTGCATGAGTAAAGAAAAAGAAAGTCTTCTTACTTTAAGTTTCTAGAGAGAAATCGCTGGGCTCTGGGCATTGTTTGAAAGCACATTAGGGATAAGGTTTTCAAAGCCATTTTTCTCAAGTTTCACAATTTAGAGCTATGGCCCCAAATCCATCCTCCTCTTTCGTATTTGCAAATAAATGAGACAACTGTGGCCCACAGAAGGTTAGTCACTGACTAAAGGTCACACAGGTAGCAATTAAAAGAATAAGGATTTTAGTATCCAATATAGGCTCTGTACTGCTCTGAGCTGCCTCCTACCTGAATTCTGTTCCCATATCAACTTCTGAGCTCATTTCTCTTCTGTGGCCGCACCCAGTCCAGGTTATTTCTTTTCATTACATTATGTGACTTGCACAACTGATGTTCACCCTGAATCTCCAAACCAGCCCAGTGGTATTCTACTAATGGGCAGCTAGATCTTGCAGTGGATAGAGCGCCAGGCCTGAAGTCAGGAAGAATTATCTTCCTGAGTTCAAATCTGACCTCAGACACTTACTAGCTTCCTGACTCTGGGCAAGTCACTTAATCTGATTTGCCTCAATTTCCTCATCTGAAAAATGAGCTGGAGAAGGAAATGGGGAACCACTCCAGTATCTTTGCCAAGAAAACCCCCAATGGAATCATAAAGTGGGAAACAATTAAACAAATTCTACTAATCTGAGAAAGTTAAAAGAGTTTTCCAAAGTACCTAAGAAGTTAGCTTAGCTACTGAGACTCAGGCCTACTAAATTACACACCAGAGTGCAAAGAGGACTGGCTTTGGAGTCAGAGGATATGGATTTAATTCTGATTTTGCAACTTACTATCAATGTGACCTTGAAAATTAATTTCATCTATGTGAGCCTAAATGTCTTTATCTGTAAAATAAAGGCATCAGAGTAGATGATTTCTGAGGCTCTGTCTAGTATATATGATCTTATAATGCCATAAATCTTTTTTTTCCATGACAAACATGTTCATGCCTTATGATAAAGGAAAATGAGAGCCTTCAAGTACACAAGAAGCAGCTAAATGTTTAGATGTAAGTGTAAAAAGTCTCATTAATCTTTCTGTCCAATAGTTGTATACACAATGGAGGCAAAGACCATTAAATACTGAATCTTGGTTTAGAATCCTCATTAGCACCACTTTTTTTCCCCCAGGATTGGGGGAATTGACAACTTTCCCATGTACTGATATTTTATCTTGCTTCTCTGGGTCTAGGATGTCAGTTTCCCCCTACCGCCTCAAAAGTAATTATCTCCTAATCTGTCTTTGTTAAGTTTTCACCATACCTCTGAAACTTGAGCCTAGACATAGAACTCAATCACAGATGAGCAATTTTCTCAGGCATGCTTTTCTCCATTGCAATATTTCTTACTTAAAACTCTTCCTTCTGTGGTTCCTAGCAATTCATGGATTTTATTTTATCAATAAGTAACTTTCCCACTGCCAAAATACTGGGTCAAAAAGTCTTGGCTCTCTGCTGATAGACAGATATCTTTAACACTCCCTTAAGGGAAATGCTAAGGGAGAAGCCCACAAAATTGTAACAAAAAGAGGTTTTCCTTTACTAAGTTCTGAGATTTATCTATTGCCTTATTTTTTGTTTTCTTTCACAGATAAGGGGGCAAAATAACTGAAGGCTTTTGTAGAGAACTATTTGGGAGAAATAATAATAATATTTTCCATCTGTATGACTTAACAGTATTGTAATGTAACTTCATGTCCATTAATTTTATTTTATTCTGACAAGAGTGCTGCTGTAAAATAGATAACAGATTGATTTGCTTAGGGTCAGGAAGACCTGGGTTCAAATATTACCTTAGACTCTTACTAGCTGAATGGCCTCAGGGTAAGTCATTTAACCCCTATAAGCCTCCATTTCCTCATCTGAAAATGGGGATAATACCTGTAGTAACTACTGCAGAGTTGTATGAAGTTCAAATATGATAATTTATATAAAGTGCTTGACAAATGTTAAATATATATATATATACATACATATATATGCTAGATGTTCTCATAATGACAATAGTATTATTATCTCCATTTTACAGATGAGGAAATTGGGTTTCACAGACTTATTCACTAGTAATGGGAAATATTCAAGGTCACCTGGCTAGTTAAGTGGTGGACGAGAGTTAAATCTAATTGTAGGGATTTTAAAGTAATAATGCCTATTAAAAAAAATAGGGTTTTTTTCTGATTCCAATTCCATTTTCACTAGGATGAGTTTCTTTAAAATTATTAGTTTACGGGGCAGCTAGGTGGCGCAGTGAATAGAGCACCGGCCCTGAAGTCAGGAGGACCTGAGCTCAAATCTGGCCTCAGACCAAACACTTGACACTTACTAGCTGTGTGACCCTGGGCAAATCACTTAACCCCAATTGCCTTAAAAAAAATTAAAAAAGTAAAATTATTAGTTTACAGTTATAGTTTTAGAGCTCTTCAAAAACTTGGAGGTCAACTAGTAGAATCCTCTCATTTTACAAATGATGAATTAAGTGATCCTGAGAGGCAGAGGTGAGGAGAGGATACATTCCAGGCTTGAGGGTAGAAGACAATCCAAAGAGCTAGAAGCAGATCAGAATGTCAGATTCAAGAGACAGCAAGTAGAACACTATGGCTGAAGCACAGGGACTGCAAAGAGTAATAATGTGCCATAAACTTGAGAAATAGAAGGAGTTAGATTCTTAAAGACTTCAAATGTTCAACTGAGTAGTTGGTATTTTGTCCCTGAGGTAATAGGGAGTCACTTAAGGTTCTTGCACAGGGGACTGGCATGATCAAAAAAAGATACAATACTGATGTGAAAAAAAAAAGAATATCTTGTTGCTGTTATTTTGACCAGATAATCTCAATTCTCTTAAAAATGAACAAAAACAACTTGTACTTTTTATAATGCTCAGAGTGCACACACAGGAAGCACCAGAGAAAAGAAAAATGGAAAACAGGCATTGGATTGCAGAGCCTGAACTCATTTGAGAGGCATGGGATATGAGGTGCCAAGACAGACATGAGGAAAACTTTCATATTTTAAAGGTTGTGATTTGATTACTCAGTCACTTTTCAGAAAACATCATGAATGAAAAAAAAAACTCAGAATATTTGCACCAGAGTTCTGAAAAGGACAAAGTATCTCTTCTATATTTTTATCTGCAAATAACAAAGATTGAGTGAAATGTGTGTTTTTCCCTCTGGCTCTGAAGCCTTACTATTTTTGAAATCAAATTCCATTAAACCACTGGAACTGATGCCAGGCCATGTGGCAGAGCAATTCAAGCCTGAGTAATTTTTGAGGTTTTTATATACTACTACCCCCACCCCCATCTTCCAGTTAAGCAAATGGCAGGGATAGACTGAGACAAATTCAAGTTTGTTTTTGTCTTTCCCTTTGGCAACATGTTCTGAAAATATATTTCTTCTTTTTTTTTCTTTTTTAATACAGAAAACTCTTTTAGTTTCAAGACTCCCTTTTCCTTTAACTTAGACTGCTTGCCAAAATCCCATTTTTTTTTTTAATGAATAGTCTAAGGCATCTAGAGTCCCGGAGTAAAGCACAAAGAGATATTGCTAGGCTGTGGTCCTATGTGCCCTACAAACATAATTACTTAAAAGGAAACGCTGAAGACTTGTGGTGTATGTAGATTGTTGTTGTTTGTCCTTCGTTTTTGAACAGGACCGATGACATCATGGAGTAATGTTTTGACTTGTATGTGAATTGGATTTAAGTGAGGCAGAGTTATACAAAGTTATCAGCCTTACTCTCTCTTCCAGATTCATTGAAGTCTAGTGGGAAAACAAAAATCAGGATGACTGGTGATGGCATGGGATACAGTGGATGACCTTGGCAACTTCTATGTGTAACCAAGCTCTAAGTGCTCCATAGAGCCCACTTCAGTTGCCTTCATGGATGATGGAGCAAACTGTTCTCATCTACCCATTCCACTGGGGAAAGTGTTCACATGCTTGGGATAGACATCGCCCTAACTCACCAATGTATTTGAGGCCCATGGGTTCTGCTTTAGTCTGTCTGCTGAGATGGTTTCCTGGGGTGTGGTCAGTGGGCATGCTACAGCTTCTTGGAGCCACAGGTAAGAGTTGGCCAGGGAGACACCAAAAAATGGATGAACAGTCATGAAAAGTGCTCAGCAGGCCCTCACACCAGAAATGCTAGTCTTTCTTGAGCACCACACCCACACACACACACACACACACACACACACATACATTCATTTTAGGATAAGTTAGATTCAAATTTCATATTAAGATAATCAATTTGGTATACAGCAGTTCCCTGGTACATAGTAGGTACTTTATAATGGTTTTCAATTATTGGACCTAATTTGATCAGATTCAACTCAACAAACATTTATAAAGTGCCCAGTATGTGTTGGAAAAGTGTGCTAGGGGCTGATATCCAAACATAGTAGGAAAAAAAAAAGGCCCTCACCCTGAAGGAGAGGCATAGGAGTTCTTAACCTGAAGTATGCGAAATTTTCTTTTTAAATATTTTGATAACTGCATTTCAATATATTTGTTTTCCTCTTTATGGTAGGAACAATATTCTAACCTTTGCCCCCATGAGGGTTAATCATATGTTATTTTTTTTTCTTAAAAGGTGTTCTGACATTCCTCCAAACTTGATTAGTCAATGAATTAAGGACTCAGACTATTGACTCCTTTGCCTCAGACATGGCAATCAGGAAGAACTAGAGGGACTCTCAGACACCTGGCTAGTAGATGGCAAAAAAAAAAAAAAGCATGGCTCAGCTGACTCAATTCAAAGAGTTCTCAATCTGAGCAAATCTCCTTTTGTTGACTGTTAAGTGACATACAAGTGTCCCTTTTTTTTTGCATTATTGACCTTCAAATACTAAAGGACTTGCCTAATTCATGCCCAGCCCAAAAAATTTAGTAATCTTATTTATTTTATTTATAATCTGAGCCCCAGGGGCATTGATATGGGACTTTCTCCTTATTGGTGGAGATATATGTCCCACATAGTGAGGGGTAAGGCAGAGTTAGTAGGAGCAGGTGAAAGATCTGGTCTTCTTAAGTTTTAGCTCTTCAGTCTCTTTGAGTGCTTCTAGCTTCTATTTTCAAGAGAGAAGATGCAGAGAATGACAGTGTCTCTGGGTTCATGAAGTGGGAAAAAGCCCCTGGGAAGAAGTCAACACCTACAACTTCTATTTGGGTAATTTCCCCATGGGTGAAATGTGGGAATCTCTCTCTTGGTTATATTGAGTTAATCCAGGCTCACAGGGAGAGTTCCTTCAATCCGTATTGTCTGGTATATATTCTCATATGAATATTTATATTTTTTCTTATGATTTCCATTTTGTCTTTGACCTGGATAAATGGATTCTTTTGCAATTTGTTATATATGTTTATTGTGAAACTGTCATTTGTTTGGGAAGAAGGAGAAGCTTGGGATATAAAACTTGGAATCTTCCTTGCCCCTTTTAGAAAAAGCAATCAGAATTTTATCCCGACCTAAATATTTTATCCCCTAGACTATTTAAGGGAGAGAATTTACCATTTAATACTATTTCAGGGAGCAGAAGAATATAATTCTCCCTCCCTAGTACTCCCTCTCTCTGAGGAGAGCAGAATAGCCAAGCTTTTAGTTTGAACCTCCCCTTCCCCACCTGGTAGGAATTATAGTCTTTCTTGGAGAAGAGTGGGAGGAGGAGGAGACAAAACAGATGTATCTATCCTGCCTCCCTTCCAGCCGTACATTGAGACAACCTTGCTTCATGTGGGTATGGCTTTGCTGCAAAGTATTTTAAAAACCTCATTCTGGGGAGTTCATAGCTTAACTAGACTACAAAATACATCTAAGACACACACACATACACACAAAGGTGGGGATTAAAAAGTTAATAATCCCCTTTAACTAGTGGGATACTGAATATACAAAGAGATGTAATAAATCTTGAATTTATCTATGTATACAAGGTATATTGCTAAAAACTGGGGATATGAACACAAAATAAAGAAAGACAGTCCCTGCCCTCAAGGAATTCAAAATCTAATGGGGGAGACAATAAGCAAATACAAACTATATGTTGTTCTCTCATTTTCAGTCATGTCTGACTCTTCATTGAGACATTTTGGTGTTTTCTTGACAAAGATACTGGAGCGGTTTGCCATTTCCTTCTCCAGTTCATTTTACAGATGAAGAAACTGAGGCAAATAGGATTAAATGACTTGCCAAGGGTCACATAGCTAATAAGTGTCTGAGGCCAGATTTGAACTCAGGAAGAAGAGTCTTCCTAACTCCAGGCCTAGCACTATCTCCATGGCACCACTTAGCTACCCCATGTGATATATAAATGATGTTTATTATTATTATATCTAATAATAATGCTTGTGTCTTATCAGTCAGTAGGGTGATTACTAGAGTACTTGGGAAATATAGACTGAAGCCAAAATAATACTTGTGGATAAATAATTGGCAGGTGAATCAGCCACAGGTGAAAACCAAGATGCAGAGAGATCTGAAGAATTTGCCTCACAAATGTCCCCACAGGACTCTTCCTATGAGCCCATTTGTTTTCACTTGAAAGGGTCAGCTATCACCTAACTTACCACAGGCTTTCTGTCTAGCCCTTGGAGAGAGTGGAGATGTAGAACTTGAATTAACAGTTAGACAAGCAAACTTTGTCTTGTGACAACCCAGTATTAACATGTTAGCATAACTGTGCACGATCAGTCTGCAATTCCCAGGACAAAATTTGCCAGGGTACAATCAACATCATCAATAAAGCATTTGTGTCTATCTCTTCTTTGACAGTCAATTCTTTAGACGCTTATAGAGAGCACTCAACTGTTCCATAATTATCTTATTTTGTATAGTAATTTAACCAGTATATGTAGATATGATGCAAATGTTTACAAAGTCAGATAGATTGAAATAAATAAAGAAGAATGCAGAACGTCTTACAATTGTTCCTACCATGTGAAAGTGGGGAGTGCTGATTTCTATATATTCTGTAATGTGTGCAAACAAAAAATAGAGATATAATCCCTCCCTACCACATGCACACATACATATACTTGCTGCTTTTCACCTTTAGTTGGTGGATTTTGTGGAGGTGCCATCTCTCTCTCTCTCTCTCTCTCTCTTCTTCCCTCCCTTTATCTTTTTCTCTCTTCTTTCTCTGTCTCTCTATCTCTGTTTCTGGCACTCTTTTTCTCTCTGTCTCTGTCTCTCTGGCCTTTTTTCTCCCCTGAGGTTTGAGAGACTCACAAACTCTTTTTCTGCCTAAAAAATTACTTCAAAGCACCCTAATAAAAATTGTCCCATGGGCCCCTGGAGAAGGTATCTTTTATTGCTTTGTCTACTCTTCCCAGAGGTGTTTTCATTACAATTTTACTTTTGTCCCTAATATTTTATGTGGATGGTATGGATATATGTGGGCATGTGTAGGTATATGGCTGTGAATTTTTTCTACCCCTCATAAAATTTAACTGTTCATCTCTTTGCTGTGTGTCTCTGCTTGGACAGGGTGTACAGGCTTTACCAAGTTCCTCATGTAAAATGCTCATTCTTATGTTGACATTTTCCATGTGGTAGAGAGTGATATGAAATCACACTAGAAAGGCAGGTGAGAACCAAAACTGGGAAAGGCTTTTTTTTAAAGGAGATTTCAAAGTCTCTTCCCAGCTCTACCATGCTGTGATCTATTAGCTAAAATGAAGCTCTCAACATCAATTACTATTAGATATTTGGGAAACAGTATGAGGTCAAAGAGCAAAAGAATGCAGGGAGTGGGGCTGGAATTATCTGTAATAGAAGGTCTCGCATCCTTGAATCAGTTGCTTAGAGAAGAGAACAGGAAAAGGGAACAAGTTAATTTGAGATGAGATGAAAAGAAATGAGACAAACAAGATGAAACATGGTTTTTGAGAGGAGTAAATGATATAATGTATGTATACTGGTTTGAAAACTTTAAAGCATTATGTAAATGTTAACTGGACATGTAGGTGGCCTGTTAGATACTTTTAAACTGTATGACCCTAGGCAAGTCACTTAACCCTGTTTGCATCAGTTTTCCTCATCTGTAAAATGAGCTGAAGAAATGGCAAAACACCCCAGTATCTTTGTGAAGAAAGCCCCAAATGGGGTCACAAAGAATCAGTCGCAACTAAACAACAATGGTAGTAATTGCTAGCCATTGTTATTATTACCTTGGGGGGACACAATAGATGTTTTTAAATATTTGAAAGGCTATGATGTGAAAAAAAAGGGGTTGACTTGTTCTACTTAGCCTCAGAGGGAAAAACAGGTTGCCATGAGTAAACATTGTGGAAAGGTAGATTTAATATTAATAAAAAGGGGAGGGAAATCTTGCTAACAGTTAGAGGTATGGTGGAGAGGCCTTCTTGGTAGTACTGTAGTAGGTTCTTTGTCACTTCAAGAAAGGCCAGATGAGATGACTTGCTGACTGTATTGTAGAATGCATTCCTGTTTAGGTATGGTTTCCCTTAAATGGCCCCAGAGATCTCTTTCAACAATATCATTTTGTGATCCTGTAATGCTCTAAAAATGAGTAGTGGCACTTGGGACAATAGTAGGTCTAGAGAAGTCAGCTCTTGAATATACAAGCACAGAGTTATTTATTTTTTTCCCTCTCTTGCCCTAGGTAAAGTTGATGACAGGGAGCAGAGAGCATTCAATTTCACAGACTAGTAACCCAATCTACTAAATGCTTTAGATTAAACTGGCATATATAGCTGTCAGTGGGCCCAATTTTAACACAGGGTCTGGGGGATATTTGTTTGGCCCACAAAACAGCCACAGAACTGTTCCTAGTTCAGTAAGTCAGCAATAATGTGCAGGAAAGCATATGTCTGTGAAGTGACGCTGGATGTCTAAATGTGATGCAGTTAAGGGCCTTGGAAGCTCTGGAACAAAATGTTGCCTTCATAGAAAGCCCTCCCCCCCTTAAAAAAAAAAGCCTAACATTTGTAAGCATTTTTCTAAACTTTTCAAAGTTTCAGTTTTTGCCACAAAATAAAATCACCCTGCTGATGCCAGAAGCAATTTGTAGCTTGAACTTGGAACCCTTAAAGGATGACTATAATATGTATTTTGAAAGCCAAGCTGAGTTGACACTCTGAGCAGAAGAATAGTTTAATTCCTAAACTTTTTATACTGCTTTTCTGAATATTCTGAAGATGGTTTCATGGATAGTGATCACAATATGTATTTGTGAATATTATAGGAAAGGCTGAGTGCATAGAGGCCAGCCTTCTCTTCTTTTGAGAAGATGGTTCTTTCACTGTTGACTATGTTTTTATTTTTGGTAATTGGGGTTAAGTGACTTGCCCAGGGTCACACAGCTAGTAAATGAGAAGCGTTTGGTCTGAGGTCAAATTTGAACTCAGGTCCTCCTGACTTCAGGGACGGTGCTGTATCTACTGCCACCTAGCTGCCCCTGTTTTGAGTGTTTTCCAAACTTGTTTGTGGCACTGTAAGCAATTATACATAAGACTAACCACTGGGGAGCCTCTAAAGATGGCACAAAGCAACCAAGATGGCAGAGGGAACAGAAACAGTCACTCGATAAGCATGCAGTAAGCACTTACTATGGAGGGCATTCTGCTCTGCACCAGGTCCTGCCAACAAACAGACAAATAGACAAACCAGAACAAACAACAAATACAAAGCAAGAAAACAGGCTCTGCTCTGGAGGAGCCCACCATCTAAAGGAGAGAGTCAGAGACACCCCTAGACATAAAGAGAAAGAAAGAGATGTCGAAAATCAGAGAGATGGAGACAGGGACAGAGCAAGAGGAGAGTGAGAGAAAAAGAGGTAGAGAGACACAGAGAAAGACATAGAAGTCAGGGGAGAGAGAGAGAGACAGACAGACAGAGAGAGACAGAGACAGACAGACAGAGAGAGACAGAGACAGAGAGAGACAGAGAGAAACAGAGACAGAGAGAGAGAGAGAGAGAAAGAGAGAGAGAGAGAGAGAGACAGAGAGAGAGAAACACAGACAATGAGATAGAAAAGATGGAGCTAGGGGACAGAACTGTGATTTTCATAGATGATTTTGTCTTTGGATCCCTGTTGGAAAATGGACACTATACTAATCATGATTCGAAATCAATCAATGGATTTAACAAAATAAATAAATAAATAAATTATATATATATAGATATATATAGATATATATACATATATATGTATATATATATGTATATATATATGTGTATATATATATGTTTGTATATGTATATGTATATCTGATTAAGTTTCATTCCTGTGGCTTTCCCTCCCTCTCCTTATTCTACCTGTTTATAGAGTTTAATTTTATTGTTTATTTTATTTCTTTTGATTTTTCTCAGCTCAAATAACATCATAGTGCCTAATTCACACTCCTAACACTCATCACACCTCATCTATTCTCCTGATTTCAGTGACATACATTTCTAATACCACTTTCCAGTATAGGTTTTCATTCAGCTCTCTTTCTTACTCCTTTCTTCTTCCATGATGTTCTAGAATCGAGTCCTGAGAGTGTTAATTATTGATAGGGGCATCAAAGCACAGTAGGGAACACTCTGTAGTCTAAGTTGGGGGTGGGTGGTGGTTCTGTCCCTGTCATTTGCCTTTCCCTTCATAATTTGTACCTTTTGATGTAATGTCATCTTTCCTTTGAAACTAGGATCCCTTCTTTAATTCTCTATAAGCTCCAACTTAGAGTCCTAAATACTTCCTTGATGCTTGTAGGGAATAGTACTGAAAAATCATGGTCCTAACTTGAACAATCTGTTTTCTTGTTGAGGCCAAAGAGGGGATGCCATGACATGCAAGTGAATTGGATTTCAGTGAGGGAGGGCTGTGCAAAGGCACCAGGCTCACTTTCTCCTCTGGAGCCATCTGGGTCCAGTGGCCAGATACAGATCAGGGCTCCTGGAGATGGCCCAGGATGCAGGGAGGGGATGTTGGCCTTTTGAAGCTAACATCTTCAATGGGTGTCAGTTTGACTGAGGCACTGCCCTTCCAGTGATTGAGGCTTCAAAAGCACTGGGAATGAAGTCAGAAAGACCCACATTCAAATCCAGCCTCAGACACTTATCACCTGTGTGACCTTAAGCGCTTTGTGTCAATTTGATCAACTGTAAAATGATAATAATAATAGCACCTGCCTCCCAGGGATGTTTTGAGGATCACATGAGATGATGTTGTAAATTACTTAGCAAAGTGTCCAGTGAATAGTAGGCATCATATAAATGTTAACTATTGTTATTATTATTAATGTACTATTATTATCCTTGGTATTCCTCTACCCCCCAAAAAAAACATTGTGATAAACAGCCTATAGTCTATCTCTCCAGTCCAGTCCTCTTTTTTTTTTCTGGATCTTTCACCCACTTCCTACTCATCCTAACCAAAAAGAATTCTTATGTTTTATCCCACCATCTAAAAGATAGATTTAATAGAGAGAAAAAATATGTTTGTCCTTGAAAAATTAATTTGCTTCTTCCTGACCTCTTTCTGATTTATCACCTTCTATCTTTTGCTTCCTAAACCTTATAACCAAATAATGAGCTGGATGCCTTCTGGCTGTCCCTCATACTTGTAATACTCTCCCTTTTCATATTGACCCCTTAGGAACCTTGTTTTCCTTCAAGAATCAAGTGGCACCTTCTATAGGAGGTGTTTTTTGATCCCATTAAGATGCTACTGTCTTATACTTTAAGGTGACTATTTCCATTCTAGATGCGCATTGTACATCTTTCTCTCTGATTGGCACATAGAAGGTACTTAATAAATGCTTATTGAATTGACTGACTGGATATGTGTCCTTTATTATGAAGTACTTGAACATTAGGGCATCTCTTTCCTCTTGTTGTTTGTTCTTTTCCTCTCCTCATTCGCCCAGTCTTTATCAGTCAGTGGCTGATTTTTCAATGTGTCCTTGCCATAAACAAGTTTCTTACTCTCCACACTTTTTTATTCTACAGTTTCAGTATTGTTCTCACCCTCTTCTTGAACCAGGTAGAGTGGTGTGGAATGGGAGGTGGGGAAGCTTACCAAGATCTAAGGACAACCCATTCAGACATTATCTCAGGGGGCTTCTGAGACTCGAGTTGGAGTCACCCTCTTCAGTTTCACCCTTTTCTCTATAACTGTCTTTCTCCAGTTCCTTGATTGGCCTTGGTGAGGGCTACTGAGAGCTACTGGTTGCATACAGGTAGCCTTGGATACTGCTAAGGAGAAACTCCTGGGGGTCTTCATAATTGGGTCTCTTCTTCCCCTTTCTCTCACTCCTGCTGCTGCCAGCTTTTTTCTTCCTGTAAATTATTAACTAGTTAAAACCAGTCCCACACTAAGTCCGCTTGCTTCTTCACAGTCTTCCCTTGAATTCTCCATACTTCCCTGAGGTCACTCTATTTACCTGCTTTTAAGCTACGGAGTTTGTTTGGTTCACAAGGCTGAACCAACTCTGTGAGTGCATTTCACTAAGAAATAACCGAGCAATTAGTTTCAAAAGTTGATGACTAATAGTGCTGCCTCCCAGAAGGACCTGAGTTGAGGAATTGGGGTAGAGGAGTCTCAGGTTGGGAGCATTAGAAGTAATAGTCTAGCAAGTCGGTCTTCAGTTTTGTCTTTGTTTGTGAATTATCATCTAGTCAGTTCTTTCAACTCTTTACTTCTTGTTACCACTGTATTTGCTGCATTTTGGGATTTTTCTTTTGCTGTTATGTGTGGCAGAGACCTGAACCCTAGATTACCTCTTACTCTGCTGTCCTTCAAGGATTCTTCTGACTCTATAATATTTTGTTTTGTTTTTTGGGGGGGTTTGGTCTTGAAGAGGTAAATGTTTACAAGGTGAGACAGATTGAAATACAAGGATATGTTGCAACAAAGACTAATTTAATATATGCCCCCATTGCAGGAAATTAGGAAGGGCCAATTCATAGATTTAAGGTTGGAAGAGATCTTAGAGGTCATTTGGTTCAAACCCCTTATTTCCCTTTTTTCATAGTTGAGGAAATAGCTTAATGAAAATTTGTAGGGATTTCCCCAGGATCCCACAGGTGGGATTTGAACCTTAATTCTATAACCCCTCATTCCACAATCTTTCCATTCCATCCTGGAGTATTCTGGAGCCATCTTGAAATACCTGAAGAAAGCTGATTGTTAAATTTTTGGGTAAGCATTTGCACCTTGGAAATCAACAAATGCTAAAAATCAGGGCTTTGTTTAGTATTTTGTTAATTGTGTAGACTTAAGATAGAAATAGTGAAAATGATAATTCTACAGATTAAATTTGAAAGTATATCATGTATAACATACTTTCCCCCCCCAAAAGCCAGTTTTTAAACATTTACCTGCACATTCCTTACTACAACATACTTCTTCTATCACAGATCTCTATCTAATTTATGTACACACACATATACATATAAATATATACATTATATAGGGAGAGAATCAGAGGGAGAGAACAAAGAGGGAGAAAGAAAATGAAAGACTGACAGACTTTTTTTCCTTTTTTCTTGTTTTCTGTTCTAATGTTTCTTATTTAGGGATGGGTGATTTCCTCTCTTTTTTTCTTTCATTTTTATTTTGGAGAGTAATTTAGATTTTCTTCTGTATATATGTCTTCTCTGCTGGTTATGATGTGTGTGATTTTACTATTATAAGTTTGTGAAGTTAAGTTCCTGATGCAAATCAGTCATCCCATTGAGCTAATTTGTATATTGAGAAGCAATGATGGGCAGAAATTTCCCCTAAAATGATTATGATCAGAGTTTAAATTTAATATTTTTACATTTCTTGTAACAAGGAAAGACCCATGTTAGGATGAGTTATTGGGCACACTCTGTCAAAAGGAATTGTTGCCAAAGCTAAAAATCACAACTTCTTGAGACTTATATAAAATGTAGAAAAGCACACATCCATGAAAGCAAGCCTGCTAAAACGGAAACACACATACACATATTTTTGTGTATATATACATGCATGTGCATTTTATATATATATATATATATATATATATATATGTATGCATACATGATACTTAAATGTTATCACATATATGTATATCTGGCATTTATACTATGTGCTTATTTGACAATAACTTTACATATGCTAATTACTTAGGCCTCATGGGAAACCTATGAGGTAAATACTACAGCTATTACCCACCTTTTGACAGATGAAGAAACTGAGACTCGAAGAATGAGTGACTTTCTTTTTTTATTTAGTGAAAGTTAGATTTGAACCTTGCTCTTCTTGAATCTAAATTCAGCATTCTAATGTTCTATCTGCTATGTCATTCTGCCTTTCAATAGTGTGGGTTCACATACATGTATGCATAGAAATTATATAAAATATATGTGTGTAATGTAGACATAATAAATCCAAGTAATATACAAATATAACGTATATGTGTATATACATATCTATATTGTGTTATGTATGTACATACAGAATATCCCCAAAATCTGAGTGAAATCTGTAAGCTCATAAGGCATGCACACACACACACACACACACAGATACATACAAAGATATTAAGGTAAGGTTTAAATATACAAATATGTGTGTCTGATGAAATCAGATGCAAATTAATTGTAAATTAACTTGATTTATAATAAAAAAAATTTTCTGACCCTTTGCAGATAGAGATTAAGCTAAAAAAATAGTTCATAGAATGACAGAGAGTTACATGGTATATTCAAACAGCAGAGAGCTTTATGAGGCATGAGTCCAAAACAGAAAGAAGAACGTAGTCTCAGGTTTCTCTATCACATAGCTAAGAGTCCTGGTTTTCTGTAAACTAACAACAGATCTCTCTCTACCAGCCAGGGATCTTTCTTTTATCTGAGATGTTTGTTTCAGTTTAAAAAAAATGAGGTTTCCTTTAAATGTGTGAATGCATTTTAAGTACCTTGAATGTCAAAGGTCTACTGAAACCTTAGGCTTGGTTCCATAACAACTTAAGAAAAGGAAAATGATTTCACTTTTATAATGAAGGCTAATGAGAAATTATGATTTAAAATATAGATATTCAACTAACTTGCAACTGTTTGCCAGTGTCATTCTATATGTTGAGGGATTTTGTTCATGGATGGCCTCTGACTTCCCTTCCCGCCCTGACGTTCTGTGAAATCAAAGGACACTTATTTATAAGACTGACAGATCTCATTAATCACTGATATTTCTCAACACCAAGAATCAGGTACCTAAGTAACATCCAAGATTATATAAAAAGATATCATAGAAGAAAAACTAAGGTTGTTACAGTACATTTTCAATTTAATATAGTGGTTACATTAAGTACCTTTAATAGTGTTTCATTACAAAACTATGACATCATATAATGTCTGGCACATAGTAGGCACTTAATAAATGTTTATTAATTTATTGTTATGTTATATGATGTTATTAGTATATTAATTATGTTATTATATTATACCATATATTATATAATATATTAATGATGTTATAGTTAAAAATTCCGCCACTTATGAAAGTTCATTGTCCAAAATACCTGATAAACAAACCTATTTTGGAATTTCCAAGAGTTCAATTTCCCCATATCTACCAACACAATCAAATTTGAAATCTGTAATGAACTTCTTTTTTGGAAACTGATTCTATAAAATATTTAATGAGGTCTTTATTAAGGTTGAATTTTGAAAATGGGAGGGAGAGACAGAATAACCTTAGCCATCCTGAAATGGGATCACAGAATGTGTGCATGTTGTCCTTTAAATCCTCGAAAACAAAATCCTTTTGTCAAGTCATGTGAGTGATAGGTCTTTAACATTCTAAACCTGCTGTGGCTGCTGGGGCAGTTTATCATGAAAGAATAGGGAAAGCCTCTGGTGGTATCCAAAAAGAAGAAGAAGAAGAAGAAGAAGAAGAAGAAGAAGAAGAAGAAGAAGAAGAAGAAGAAGAAGAAGAAGAAGAAGAAGAAGAAGAAGAAGAAGAAGAAGAAGAAGAAGAAGAAGAAGAAGAAGAAGAAGAAGAAGAAGAAGAAGAAGAAGAAGGAAAATTTTGTGTTCACAAGCAGGGCATTGTGCAGCTGGCGCTTAAAGAGATGTTGCCATTTGCTAAAAATCATGATATGAAAAGACAAGCTGACTTCAGTCTTCTTATTGGGTAGGCTTAATGCTATTGGTGCCATGGGCTGGCACTCCCTCCTGATTTCTGTGTCCCACAGCCCTTTTGCATGAAAATACACCATAAAAAGCAGTCAAAACACCTGCTTTCCTGACAAGTCAGATTAATGCTTTGATTTATCCCCCTAAGTGGGATCTAGTCTGCTGTGGCAGGGGCCTTGAGTTGGTATATAATTCATCAGACTGTGAAGGTCTTCTTTTCTATGTCCCTGAGTTTCAGCTGTGGGTGTCGTTTGTACCTGCTTGAAAGTTCTATTAACCCCAAGAATACTCAGCCCAGCTGGAAGTCAGAATTGTTTTTTTTTTTTTTAAGCAATATTGGTTCAGGCTTCTTACATTATTAAGTGACAGTAAATTCACTGGACTAATTTGAGAGGCCTCTGGAATATTCAGGCTTGCATTTCTCAGCATCCTACTTAGCTCTAGGGACCTGGGGCAACAACAAATCAACAAACCATTTTACAATTTTCTTCAAGTTTATTCTCCTGTCTCCTTTTAAAAGCCAAAATTGACCATTCTTGATCTGTGCTGGAGAGGGTCATGATTGGTGATGGATCTAACTGTACTGAAAGCTTTTCGGATTTATATTAAAACTTAATTATAAAGCAACATGGGCAGCTAGTGTGTACAGTGGATAGAGTGCTGGGCCTGGAAACAAGAAGACTCTTCTTCTTGAGTTAAATCTGGCCTCAGGCATTTACTAGCTATGTGACCCTGGAGAAGTCACTTAACCCCATTTGCCTCAGTGTCCTCATCTGTACAATGAATTGTAGAAGGACTCTAAACCACTCTAGTATCTCTGCCAAGAAAACTCCAAACAGGGTCACAGAGAGTTGGATACAACTTAAAAATGAAGGACAAACAACTAACAATAAAGCAACACTGGTAGCGAAAACAAATGCAGGGTTGAAACATAGCATAATCTAATCTACAAGTGAAATACTCACAGAATTTAGCAAATTATTCTTACAAATTTAATTATGTAAAAAAGTACCAAAACTTAGATGATATAAATTAGTTTAGATACTTCCTTGTATTATTGTCACTAAAACAAAAACAAAAAAGAAATAACCTTTTGTTTTTCCCAAAGAATCTTGGATTTTTACACCTTTTGCAAATGAAATGAATAGCTCACATGGCCCACTTATATCCTCATGATGCCAAGAGAACTCAAGAAAGAGCTCAGAGTATTGGCTGAACTCCCTGTAGGTAAGTTATGGGAAAATATGTACAGAGCTGCACAAAACATGCAGGTATGGATGGGAGAGCCATGGGACTTTAGAAGTAAATAAGATTTACTTATTTAAATTCATTTATTTACCAAATCTTCTATGAGAGAATCACTGCAAATTATCATTGCTCAAGTATATTTCAACACATTTTAGAAACCTGGACCACTTAGACCTATGTGGTTGTAATCAGTGATCTGGAAATGTAGGTGTTTTTTCTTGCTACAATTAGAAATGGATATACTTTTAAGTTCTATTTTTTTTCCAGTATGTATGAATGATACTTTAATTAGTGAGTAAGAAACATTAGTGGAAAGAGAGGAAGTAGATGAAAAGAGTGTATTTTTTTCTATGGATTTGCTTGTGTGAGGAAAGTCAGACGGACAGCTCCCTAGTAACTAATTATTCTTGCTTACTAGGTGCTATACAGGTTGTTCAAAGGTCAGTAGGGAAGTCCAAGGACTGCAGACTTAAGAGAAGCTTTGGTTCTCTCCATCACCTCCATCGTTGTCCACAAACAGAACCTTGGAAGAGATATAAAAGGGCTTGGACCCCGCTCCTCTTGAGATTTTATGGAAAGGTGTTCAGAGTAAGAGTGAATTTGCTTACTAGGCCAAACGACACAAGCCAGCTAGATTTGTTTCAGAGTGATCTCATCCAAATACACTATATCTGGGTTGGAAGAGAATGATAGAAGGGGAAGGAGTATCCGAAATTGTATGAATTTCCTTCCATATACACATAGCCTCAGTCACTTTAGACAATTTTCTCTATCTCCTGTTCTTTGGGAAGGCCTGATGCTGCACATCAGGAAAATGAGAGGATATGATCAAAGGATCATGGGAAGGTCCTGGGAGCTTCTCTCACTTCCTCATTTTAAAAATGAGGCAACTGAGAAAAATATGAATTTAAGTGCCTTGAACATGGTTGCAAACCTAGTAAGCTCAGATCCTATGGGTATGAGTTGAGATTTCTTTACACAACATCATTCCCTAATGGTGGCTAATCACTGGTATGGCTACTGGTCTTTCTGTAGTTATCCTAAGAAGAATGTAGGCTGACTTCACATTGAACTCACCTTCCTCCACAGCTGACATTTGGTTTAAGGGGTTAGATATCTTCAGATCATTTTTGACAAATCCTTCAGATCCAAACAATGTGATGATTTCTGGATTTAATCAGTCTAGCATGTGTGCTGGGAGGTAACAACTTCTTTGAAAGATAGAACAAAGCACAACAAAATGGGTCCAAGACCAACCATTTTCTAGCTCAGTGTAAAGGAAAGTTGATGAGAAGGAATATCACTAGCCCCTTCAAAAGGAACAAAGAACACCATTTTTATAAATGCAATTTGTTTCCCATGGAATAAGACAGCATAGGAGTCTCCTGGCACTACACTGTCTGCCCCATTAAGTTTATTTCCTATTTCCTTGTGGTTTTCTTTCTATTTTTGTACTCCTTACTGTGTCCTGCTATCGAGAATCTGCAAAGGGCAAAAGAGCTTCAGGTGAATAACTTTTACCACTCAGCATGTTCTATTACTGGGAGCTTATCCTTCTGCAATCACCCAGTGGCACAGACAGATAGCAAGGGTTCAGGCAGCAGCCACCTAGAACTGGTCAGGTCTGTATTTGCTCTCCAACGCTAATAACTACCACCTGCTCTTAGAGAGATTGCTGTTTGTGTGAGAAACTCAGGAAGGTTAGAGGTTCAGTGGAGATAAACCTCGGCAAGTAGAGATGTATTTCCAAAGCACATTTGAAATTATCCAAGCCTTTGGGACACAATATTGTAGAAGAAAAGCGGTTTTGGGTTTTATACTGGGATTTTTTTAAGGAACGAGGCAAAGAAAAACCCATCTGTCAGTTAATAATCATTTATTAAGTGCCTACTATGTGCTCTGCCTTGTACTAAGTACTGGGGATACAAAAAGTGGCAAAAGACAGTTGCTGCTGTCAAGGGACTCACAATTCAATGGAGGAGTCAACAACAAAGAACGAGATTAAAAAACTACTTCCAAGTTATTAAGAATGCTCTAATAAGGATGAACAAGCACCCTGTAAAGGGAGCAGTGATGGATTAAGTATCAGGGAATGAGCACTGGGTTTGGAGTCCTAGGACTTGAGTTCAAGTCTTGATCTGATACGTAGTGTTTGCATAACTTTGGAAAAAAGTGCTTTACCTCTCTTGACCTCAGTTTTCTGTTCTGTAAAATGAAGGGTTGAGAAGGTTACTATGTGACCCCCTAAGGATTCTAATTCTAAATTTAATGATCCTCTGTGTTGCCTACTTCAATAGAAGAAGGTTATATCTGTGGAGAAAATAAAATCAGAAGTAATTATATGAAAGAAAAAGAAAATTAAAGAAAAGGAATTTGTTTGATTTATCATAGCTTGGGGATGGAAGGAGGCAGCTGAATGATTCAGCGGATAAAGCACTGGACCTGGCATCAGGAACACCTGAATTTAAATCTGGCCTCAGACATTTACTACCTGTATGACCCTGAGCAAGTTACTTAACCTTTTCCTTAACCCACTAGAGAAGGAAATGACAAACCATTCCAGTATCTTTGCCAAAAAAAAAAAAAAACAACTGGTGGACAGTATTGATGTGCTACAATCCATAGGGTGATGAAAAGTTGGACATGACTGAACAATAACAATGAGGGTGGAGAGAAAACATCAAAATCTCTTCTAAATGCATGCAGGGGATTTGAGATCTCTCTAGAGAATGACTTTTCTTGCACCTGAATGAGAAAGCAAACAAAAGTAATGTTCAACCTTTCACGAATTGGTTAAGCTGGAAAATGAACCATAGAAATAAGAGATCCCTATGTGAATACAGAATGATTTAGTCTGACACAACTTTCAATCTCATAGTTCTAAGTTTGAAGAAATGAGGGACTAGTTTAGGGGACAAATTATTCATCACAACTCAGTTTACTGTGAATTTTAACTCATTTTCCTTAACATCTGCATGGAATAATGCATGTGTGTGTGTGTGTGTGTGTGTGTGTGTGTGTGTGTGTGTATACAAATATACTCCTTACTTTCAATATTCCTATCAATAATACTCCAAATCCATGAGTCAGGAATACCTCCCAATAAATGGTCTGTACTCAGTTTCTGTGGCAGCTAGGGACATGTAAGAGAAAGAACACCCAAAGTTCAGAATAGTGCCAGAATCAAAGTTTAAAGAATGAAAGCACCTAATTAACCCAGGGGCCTCCATTAGTTCCTGTACATATAAATATTTCCTACTGTGCTCCCAGGTTGTTTTATTCATTTTCCTGCAAATACACCCCCTCTGTTTTATGCAAAGATTAAATACTGAAGATTTTGCCTATGTGAATGATATATGTTAATGGGACTTTCTGAAGTCCCTTTTCTTGTTCATTTCTGGAAAGTTATGCTTTATCTGTTATGTTGATTCCTTTTCCCATTAGAGTTACCCAGTATCCCTGTTTTCTTAACCAAGGCTATAAAAATACGAGGTTTCAGTGAGGTGCATGCCTGCTGAGTTCAGATCCTTACAAAAGTGTGTGTCTTTTCATATGGAGGGGGACGTATACAGATCCAGGCCAGGTCTGTGTTCTATGTGAACCAGAAATCTCAACTTCAACTTTAATGTCAGAACATCCTAGAACACCATTCTTTCAAGACTTTTGTGTCTATTTATAGAAGTGCACTCACTCTTTTTCATCCCTACAGCACAACTTAACATGATAAATATTACTATGAAATTAACATTACAACTCTGGATTTATTTAATTTCTTTTCTGTTAATATGAAATTCCTATTTCTGATAAACACCATAGAGAAGCAGCATGGCAAGAGGAAAGGGGCCAAGATTTGGGGTCACAGGTACCAAGTTCATGTCCCAGCTCTGCTATTTCCTCTTTCTATGACTTTGGTAAAGTCACTTCGTCTCTATAGGTCTTAGTTTTGATTCTCTAATAAAAAGATAGGCATGAATAGCATGACCTCAGATTACTTTCTAGTTCTCAATCTTTGATCCTAAATCCAATGTTGATTCCTTATCATGACCTGCAGGTGATTCCAGACTTTTGATGACCTTGACATTAAAACAGCATTAATGGCATGTCCTCCTCTTCCTCCTACTTCTAGCAGTAACAATAACTCACATTTTCTTAGTGCTTAAGATTTGCATTGTGATATATATGTATATATGTATATATACATACACATATATCTATATATCTATATCTATGTCTATATCTATATCTATATCTATATCTATATCTATATCTATATCTATATCTATATCTATATCTATATCTATATCTATATCTATATCTATATCTATATCTATATCTATATCTATCATCTCAAGCTGAGAAGTGTGTGAAGATGGGACACAAAATGGGTGTGTACTCTGTTTATCATTCCTACTTCTTTACACCTGAAACTTTTACTTCTCCCCTGAAACCACCTTGGACTTTGATAGGGGAGTCTTTTTTCTTATCTTGTGCTGAGCTAAGACCACCTCACATCCTAGTCACTAGCTCTAAATCATACCTTCAATAATTATTATGTATTATTAACCAATTATCCCATTTCCTCTACACCTAGGAACTTGGACTCCACTGGGGAAACCACCCAAGGTTCTGATAGGTAAGTTTCTATTCTACATTGTCTGGAACCCAACCTTCCTCACTTCCCAGACACCAGCTTCAAACCAGGACAATATTAGGCAACCCCTTCTTCTAACTCCCCTTTATTTATTGTCTTGCCCCATTAGAATATAAGCTCTTTGAGGACAGAGACTATTTTACTTGCTTATATTTGCATTCCAAGCACTTAGCACAGTATCTGACACATAGTAGGTACTTAATAAATTCTCTATCTTATGCTCTACCTATTTTATATCTATCTATCATTTATCTATTGATCTATCACCTGAGCCAAATTTAGAGAAATGTATTTCCAGGTTTAATGAAGGATGATAGATTTTTTTTCTTTGGCATTACAACTCATTCAAGTAGTTCTACTAGGGAACTGATTCTTAAACTGGGGTGAGTTAAATGGTGATGATGATGATGATGATGGCAATTATTTTAATATTTTTGTTTCATTTGTAATTTTATATCTTTATTTTATACATTTAGAAATACTATTCATATAAGGGTTTCACCAGATTAACAAAAGGGATAATGACAAAACAAAGCAAAACAAAACGGGTCAAGAATCTCTGGACCAAGGCTAGGTGGCATAGTGAACGGAACTCTGGATCTCATGTCGGGAAGAGACGAGTTTCAGTCTGGTCTCAGAAACATATTAGCCATGTGATTCTGTTAGGCATTTAATTTCTGCCTTAGTTTCCTCAACTATAAAATGAGAAACACCTATGTTGTAGAGTTGTTGTGAGGACCAAATGAGATATTTGTAAAGTGCTCAGCAACATGCCTATAACATCTTAGATGCTATGTTATATATATATATATATATATATATATATACTCATTCCCTTCTTAAAACACAGAAGAGTTGAAATTTTTATTAGTGGACTTCTACAGCAACAAAAACATTGATCCTTGAAATATTGCAGTCCTTGTAAAGTATTCTAGACAACAAGAGTTACAAGATAAGACAGAGTCCTTGCTCTTAAAAGGACTTGTAATAGGGAGATAGGACATATACGAATAACAGCTACTGCACTCCAGTGCAAAATACTATGTAAGGTCTAAGGAAGGAAAGATAATTTCTAATTGAAGAATAAAGGAAATCAGTATAGAGGAGGTAATCATTTGAACTAAGTTTGAAAGTTATGTAGGAATTTAATAGGCGGACATGGGGGGAGGTCCAGAGAAAAGTACAGAATTGTCAAGAGTGGGTTTTAATTGAGCAATGTTGAATAGAGATACCTTAGGAATGGAGGAAAGCACGGAATTTATTAGCTGCTCTCCTGTCTCCTACTGTGTGAGGAGAAAAAAAGCTAACATGCTCCTTCAATGCATTTTACAATATTCCATAAAGTACCTTCGTGCAAATGGTCCATTTTGATCTCTAGAATAAATGACCAGTTTTAGACAATCACCAAGGAAAATTGGCTCCTGACATGATAGCTACATGGTATGATAGCTTTTGAAAGGGCTTCATGAACTTGTATACCATCTATTCCATTACTGAATCTTCCCTGACAAAAAAACAAATAAAATCATGGTCCAAGAAGTCTCTTACCTATAATTATTCTCTAGTCCTTGTGGTAAAAGAAAGCCACTCAGCTCTGTTTACTGATGTTTTATCTACTAATCCAACAGATCCTTATGTTCTCAGCTTCTCCTTCCCTTGTTAGTGACAGGATTGTCAGATTAAAGGCTAGAAAGGGAGAGTGGCAGGCAATCTGTGAAGGGGACTCATAATGTTAAGGAATTTGGATTCTTTTTGAATAACAGCAGGAATCTCCTGAAGGGTTTTGAGCAGAAGAGGCACATTATGATATGTGCATAAGAAACATTAATGCAATAGTGGCATAAAGGGTATACTAGAGAGCAGTTAAATTGGAGGTATTGAGGCCAATGAAGAGGCGATTGCAATGATCCTAGCAAGAGGAAATGAGGACTTGATTAGCTTTATGGTAGTGGAAATTAAGGGCAGCTTGGTGATGCAGTGAACGAGTGCTGCCCTGCAAGTCAGGAAGACCTGAGTTTAAATCTGGCCTCAGACCCCTTCCTAGATAATTTACCCTTGGCAAGTCACTTAACCCTGTTTGCCTCAGTTTCCTCATCTGTAAAATGAGCAGGAGAAGGAAATGCAAACCATGAAACACTCTAGTATCATTGCCAAGAAAATCCCAAAAGGGGATGGACATGACTGAAAAAAAAAAAGACTAAACAACAGCTAAAGTAGGAATTAAAAGAAGGAAAGAGATGCAAGCAATAGTGAGGCATTAGAACTCACAAAAGTTCTATTTGTTGGGTATGAGTTTGAATGTGACGGAGGAGTCAATGTTGGCACTGAGTTTTGGAGAACTGGTGATTGGGTGAAAGGTACTGCTGAAAATAGATGTATGGAAGACAGGAGAATCTACTCCAGTAAAATAAATAGATAAATGAAGTCCTACGTATCTAGGTATGTGCCCTGCTTACTTAACTAGTTCATATCTCATGACCATCAGGTTAAAGGGTTACATTGTGTTCCCATCACATTCAATAACAGACTGGTGATGAAATCCTTCTAAGATTCAACACAACAGAAAGCCACTCAGCACTATCCAGGAGAATAAACACGTTATTGTCATCCAAAGTAGGAGACTGTACGCTACTTGAGAGCAGTAACTGTTTTAGTTTTTGTCTTTTTATTCTTAGAGGCTACCACAGTTTATAGGAAATAGCAGATATTTAAAAATGCTTGTTGAACTGAATTGAAACGGGTGTGATGTAGTAGAAAAAATGCTGAATTCGGAGTAAAAAAAAAAATCTGGTTTTGAACCCTGGCTCTGAAACTCCCTGGCTCTGTGTCCTTGGACAAATTACTTAACCTCTCTGGTCCTCAATTTCCTTATCTTCAAAATAAAGGGGTCAGAGTAGGTGATCTCAAAGGTCTCTTCTCTCTCTAAATCTATGATTCCATGAAGCCCAGCTCATCTACTAAGGCTTATAGTGTTATAATACTACGTCTGTTGAAACTTCTTTGGATTCAGTATCATATCAATGGGAGCGATTCAATCACTGGGTCTTCTTCAAGTCCATAAAACCAAAGACTAGTTCTGAATTTTACATTTAATATTCTTTCTGGATATAAGTTAAATCACATGATTGTGTAGACACGCACTTCCATGCATGCCCACACCCACCCCCCACACACACCCGACAGCATACATCCAGTTTAATGTGCTTGTCAGATAAATGTTATTCTTCCAGTGTTCATATTTCCTGAAGCTGGGAGGGTGGCATTTCATGATCTGTTTCATTGTTTAAATGAATACTTAGAAACAGTTAACAATCCAGTTAGCTCTCCATATCAAGTATGAGTCCTATAGTGAACCTGTCCAATTTTTAGGCCCCACTGTAAATGTTTGACATTATATTGTAAGTAGAATCCTCAACATTTTGGAATTGATATCTCTGGAGCTGAACTTTAAAACTGGTCCAAAGGATGTCCTAATCCGGGGGGCGAGGGAGGGGGGAGCCTGTGACCTCAAGGCCACATGTATGGCCTTTTAGGTCCTCAAGTGCAGTCCTTTTACTGAATACAAACTTCATAGAACAAATCACCTTAATTAAAGAATTTGATCTGTAAAACTTTGGTTCAGTCAAAAGGTTACACCCAAGGATCTAGAAGGCCACATGTGTCCTTGAGGCTTCAGGATCCCCACCCATATACCAGTAGAATTTTCATTTGACTTACTTTAACTATGTCTCTAGATCCACTTTGTTTAACTCAAAGGAGAGTTATCACCCTGTCTCTTTAGATAGGTAAAATTCTGTGCTGAGGCCTGAGCTCAGAATCTTGGTGTTAATTGCTATACAATGTGCTGATGCCTTCTTATTAGGGAAAGTTTTTTTGTGTCATATTTTAACAAAAGGCTTTTTTCCTCTTTAAAGAGAAGCTTCCAAAATATAATAGAAGATTGTTTGAGGATGCAAGTCAGTGTTTCTTTATGAATTTTAAATCAGTTTTCTATGGCACATAATAAAGTTGGGAAATGAAACACAACTGGTTTGAATAAAATGTTTGCTTCTCCTTTCAGTCTTTAAAATATTACTTAATCTAAGGGGTATTTTCATAAATGTATAAAACATGTTCTTCAAAATGCAAAATTAATAGAGTTCATATTTCTTCCCCCATATTTTCTGATTCACCCATGATAGGTCTATTCAGACATATGCATCTACTTTTTCCCCCTTCCTTTCCTACACAGAGAAGTCATGAAGATCACATTTTAAACACTTTCATGAAGAATTATTATTTTTTCTTAAAAGTAGTTAGACTATGTGAGATACTTTAAAGCCAAGTAAAAGGAGCTGTCAACCTTATCACCCTCTCCTAGGCTTTCTGGTGCAGTGGGTCCTTCTCTAGAACAGAGCTCTAAAGATCATAGAAACCAAAGAATCATAAATTCATGTGTTGAGGCAAACTTTGGGAATATTTTGTCCAATTTCCCGTATATTATAGATGAAGAAACTGAAACCAAAAGAGGGGAAATGGCAGAGAAACAGGATTTGAACTCCCATCCTGCCAATGCCAAACACAATTTTAACTCAATTCCTCTGACAACAAGTTCAGTATTTTCCCATTATCTAATTCTGCCTCCCAATTGAAATTGTGGCTAAAAAGAAGAGTGGGACTTTCTATGTTTGCATAATCTAAATGAGGAAGGCTTCTCTCTCTTCCATGCCTGAAAAAATCCATAGCTCAATTTCTGTAAGAAATGAATGGGAAAATCATATTTGTTAGCGCTGCATTGAGAGTAAGTATTACATAGTGGATAGCATAGTGGAATTGATATTAGTACAAACTGCTTTTGAATCCATTCTCAGATATTTCCTAGCAATGTAATCCTGGGCAAGTGTTTGAGCCTCTCTGACCCCCACTGACCTCTTCAATGTAATGGGATTAGCAAAATGAACTACCTCATAGAGTTGTAAGGAACAAAAGAGCTAAAGTTTGTAAAAACAAACAAACAAAAACTTGCAAGCTTAACCCACCCAGTAAATGTGAGTTACTTTTATTTATTTAAGCAAGGTGCTTTCTCTCCCTTAATCCCAATTTTCTAATCTGTGCACACTTAGTGTGCCCTTTTCCTGTGATTTACAACTTTGGTACTGAATGGACTTCTGGATGTGGCATTGGGAAGACTGGTTAAAAATCCTGGTTCTACCATTTGGTAGCTGTGTGAGCCTGAACAAGCCAATTTCTCTGAGCCTCAGTTTTCTCATATGTAAAGTAAAGATAATAATACTTAGGATATCTCCCTTACAAGTTAGATTCAAGGCTCAAATGAACTACCACATTGCTGTCTGGCCATTTTCATGCGTATTCTTGTGCTTCAGCCTTTATCTGTTATCTGACATACCAGATAGAGGACTGGGCTTTAAAACCCGTCTCCCTATTATGAAATAAAAGATCTATGGAATAAATGAGTAGGTGAAGAACATATAATTTCTTTAGTGTGTGAATCTCCCCACACTCTCTCTGCCTAGGCAGTCTGTCTGTACCTTATAATCTGTATTTCTTTCTTTCTTTTTTTTTTGTATTTTTTTTGGGGGGTGGAGGAGTTCATTGAGGTTAAGTGACTTGTCCAGGATCACACAACTAGTAAGTGTCTGAATTTGAACTCAGTGTCAGATTTGAACTCAGGTCCTCCTGACTCCACAGCCAGGGCTATATCCACTGTACCACCTAGCTGCCCCTTAATAGCTTGTAATCTTAAAGAATTGCCTGAGAATGAATTAATTTTCCTAGGGTCACATATCCAATAAAATTCATGCCCAGAATTTGAACTCAGGAATTTCTGACATCAAGTACAAGCTACATTGATACCTCTGCATTATCAATAGAACTAGAAGAACTCCATCAAATTGAGGGAGTCCACTGTGTGCTGAATGTATGGAAGGACTTGGAGGCAAATCACAGCATGGACAGCCTTAAGGACAGACCTTGGGATGCGAATCATTGAAGAGAATACCAATTTGAAGAATGTCAGAGATGCATTGGTATACTGGAGTATCAACTAAGTCTACATATTATTCCCAACATTCTTTTCTCCAGTTGTATGGTTTTCATGTTGTTTCTCCCTGTGTCTCCTTCAGATTATTTTGTTTATGGGAAATTGCCTTTGAGTTTGAAAAACTAAAGGATCTTTTTTTTTTTCTGTTAACTGAAGACTCATATTTGTAGTATTTGCTTGGAGGGTATTTGTTTGAATTATCATTGAAAAGGTTGCTGTCAAAGGGAGAAAAAACATTAGAGGATGATTCAATGAAACATACCCTTTTGTCTAACTCAGATTTACTTCCACATGACTCTTGGGTCTATAGCTCAGAGAGACCGTGGCAGACCAACTTCAATTATTCATGTTCTCTAATTAAGCCCTGCTGATTGTGCCAAAATGGAGATTTGATTTTGAATAGAATGTGTCCTTAATGTTTTCCACAACAACAATAATTTGTCAAAAGGCAATATTAGTCTCCCTAGCATCCCAGAGTGCATCATCTTGGGGCTTCCAGAATATTTTAGAGCCTGCATGTGGAGTCTATCCAGCACTTTGAAAGTTTCCCAATTGTTGACTTCAGGTTTGGGTTAGAGATGACATTAGTATCCGATTTCTTACTAATAATTCTTTAGTAATTGTCTACAGTATACATATTAAAGAATTGTGATGCCAAATTTTGTACCTCTTCATTATTATTCAGTTGCCATTTGCATATGTGAAGTGTCCGATTTCCAGTGGTGGGTGAAATGTAACAGTTTAATATTTATATACTCAATACAATATAATCCAAAAAGAAAACAAAAAAACCCCCAAAACAATAGACACTGCTCAAGGTGCAGAGATTCAAAGACAGAACTCTTTAATTTCTCTGATTGAAATTTATATAACAAATAATAGTTAGTACAAGAGAGTCTTCCTTATACCTATCATTTCATCTCATTTCCCTGCCTTTGTGTAGACTGATCATACTCGGAAAGCACTTTTCTACCACCATATCTTAGAATCCCTGTCTTCCTTCATGTCACATCTTCAATCATGGGTTTTCCTTATCCCTCCCCTCAACTGTTATTACCCTTCCCCTTTGAAATAGAATTCTGTATATGTGTATGTATTTTGTATTTACTTATCTTTATATATATATATATATATTGCTTCTGCCTAATAAGTATGTTACTCCTTCAAGATTGAGACTATTTCTTTTATTTATTTAACATGGAAAGCATAGTATTTAGTACCTAGTACTTAATAAATGTTTTATGAATTCAATTGAATTATTCCTTTTAGGAACATTAGCTTTTCCATGCCTCTGTATCTCCATGATGTCATTAATAAGTGGATAAATAAGTGGATAAATAAATGAAAAAAAACATTTCATAAGCACTTATTATATTCCAAGCACTAGGATAAAAACTGAAAAGCAGAAAAGCAAAGCAGTCTGTTCTCTCAAGGAAGTTACATTCCAACAGGCAGAAATAATACACACAGGAGAGTGACAGAGTAGATTGACCCACCCATTCTAGGAACAATGACAGAGTTGATTTGCTTGTGGTTCCAGAACAAGAGAAGTATATTCAAAAAACAGGGAGTGAAGTAAATGTGGTTGAGGTTTGCCTTAAACAGAGGTGCAGTTGAGGCAATTACTAATTAGGACAGAAGCTTCGGAGATAAAAGTGTTAAAAATTCAAGGTATCATATCTGGTCTTCAAGGAAGTTAGCAATGCTATCAAGAAGAGGGCCAGGAAGTAGAGTGATATAGACTATTCTGATACAGGTATTTCTTCCACTTGTGCAAGAAGTGGTTTTGAATAGTTCAAAATGTTATGAGAAATATTTCTGTATATCCCTTAACCACTTAGATCTTGATCTTATGTGTTTATATTGGTTCTCAATTTACCTTGGATATCAGATTTCCATAAGAAATATTTGATGCAAAGATTTCCCCCACCTGCCCAGTAGACTGTTTCCCTCCTTATGTCTGTTCCCTTGATTTTGTTTGGGTAAAAGCTTTACAGTTTCATGCAGTAAAAATTGTCCTTTTTTTATGGTTGTCCTTTTATACCTCCCCTAATCATAGCTGTGAGAATTACTTCTTTCAATTTTCCTCCTTTAAAAAAAATGACATGACTGTTTGTACGTAGGTTAAGTATTTAGTAAAACCTCATTGTGTATATGGTGTAAGATGCTGGTCTAAACCTATTTTTGGCTAAACTGCTTTCCCATCTTTCTAGGAGTTCATATTGAGCAGGCAAATAGCTAGTGTTCTTGAATTTACTGAACAACATATTGAGTTCTAATATTTCTGATTCTTGTTTTGCTCTTTTACTTCTTTGTTGTTGTTCTTAGCTTAGAACAAATATCCCAATTTTGTTGGGATGAGTGAACAGAAGTTCAAAAAAATCAAACAATTTTGTCACATTTGTAAAGTCAGAAAAATATGAGGTTTGAAGCTGAGCATCACCTGAGTCCAAACCTAGCATTCTTCCCTTTATACCACATCACCTCACTTTGAGGAATAGATGAAGAAAGAAGACAAAGAGCATCTTGAGATGGTGGCTCTCAATCATATTAGTGAGCAACAGGCCAAGAGTAACTTGAAATTATAATTGGATTGCAATTCATTATTCCGGCTATGAATAGATTGTTTATAAGAGAGAATTTGAATAACACTCCTAGCCATCTTAGAATAAGAAGGGAATACAAGGGATTATATAGTTCAATCTATCATCATATGTAGGAATTCCGTGTTATGACGTGATCTGACATTTATGCGAACCCTTCCAAGGCAAGTTATTTGCTAGTTCACATGTTAACCCATTTCATTTAGCCTCTGACTACTTGGCCCAGTGATACCACAACAAAATTTCAAATACAAAGAAGTATGGAAAATAAAGTCTGTTAGGAAATAATGCTTATTCAGATTTGGGTTGTACTAGATGGCCTCTGAGGTCCTTTCCAACACCATGACTCTATGGGATTCTGCACAATTCTATACGAAATCAAAACAAATACCCAGAAACCTTAAAAAAATAGATTACAAAGGGAAAAGTGAATTGAGAGTGAAAGACAAAGAATCTTAATGGGGGATTACAGAAAGCAATTAGTAAATTGTTATGAACTTTTAAAAATTATTTGATATATATTTGATTTATTTATTTTACATTTATGGTATATTTAATTATTAATATCTCATCTTCCCCCATTAGAATGGAAGTTAATTGTGAGTGGGGATTTTTTTTTCATTCTTTATACTTATATCACCAGCTCCTAGCACAGTGCCTGCTACATAGCCAGTCAATTTTAATAAATGTTTATTGTTTGATTGTTTAATTGATAGATAAATTTCTTCTAAGCAAGTGTGGTTGGTTGTATTGATGTTCAATGTTAAGTGCTTAATGAAATACTTGGTAATTTTGTTAAACCTTATCCTAATTTTTACCCACAGTCCTCCAAATATTCAAAGATATCTAGTTTGTTACCCATATTTTTTCTAGGTTTCATATTCTCAGTTCCTTTTTGATATTTGTTAATTTATTCATTCATTTATAAAGCATTTATTAAGCAACTCATAGAGAAAGAAAAAAAAATAAACAGTCCTTTCCCTGTAGGAGGTAATTGTGTTTTATAGGGGAGGAATAACATATGCATAGCAATGTAAATATAAGCAAAATAAATACACCATAATTTAGGGGAAAGATGAAGTAGACTGTACTATTAGCTGTGAAGATCTGGGTAGGCCTTACATGGGAGATGGCTCCAGAACTGAATCCTGAAGTAAGTTAGGTATCTAATTGATCTATCAACAAGCAGTCATTAAGAACCTACAAAGGTGTTAGGCACTGGGAACATTAAGCTTAAAAAAAAATAAATAAGAGAAACAAAAACGAAAAAAGAAAAATCCTGCCTGAAATCAAGGAGCTTTAGGTCTACCAGAGAAAATAATAGGTAGATAAAGTGAAGTAAGAATGAATGAATAATATAGTTCCTAGATCATTCCTTGTTAGTTTAGGGTAGATGAAATTTGATGAGCATCCACTCTATGGCTTCATCTAAATCACTGATTATAATATTGAATGCCATAAGACCAAGGACAAATTCCTGAGATGTTTCCTTCAGATTTAAATTGTTTCATTAATGTCATTGGTCATTCAACTATTTTGAATCCACTTGTCTTCATTTGTCAACCAAAATATATATCTCCATTTCATGTGCAAGGTTGTCAGAAGGAGCTTTGTCAAATTCTGGCTTGAAATCTTGGTAAACTGCATCTAGTACAGACCTATTATCTACCTTGTTTAGTGACTTGGGCTAAAAAAGAAAATGTTGTGTTTTTGATAAAGCCATGCTCATGTTTATTAATCATTGCCTTTATTTTGATATGCTCCTTTAATAGTGTGTTCCATAATTTTGGCTATGAATGGAAGCCAAATTCACCGGCCTCTGGACTGTAAACACATCATTCTTCTTTTTTTAACATTGGGACATGTGTTTTTCTTCACTCCTACCACAAGATCTTTCAAAGATCACAGCAGAGTTTGGGCAATCATAGTTAATTTTTCTTTCAGTTTTCAGAGAGGCAGTGTGGTATAGTAATAGGGTTTTGGACTTGAAGTCTTGAAGACTTGCATTCAAGTCTTCCCACAACACTTAGTATGAGATCATGAGCAAATTATTTAACCCCTCTGAGCCTCAGTTTCTTCATCTGTAAAATGGTGATAATGCCTGCAGTAGCTAACTCACAGGGTTGTTGACTCCATTGAAATATTATATTTCAAGAACTTTGCAAAATTTAAAGAAATATATTTCATGGGACACAATATTTAACAAGAGAAACAAAAAAGAAAATAACAACAACAACAACAAAAAACGTTTGGCTTCACATATGGTCCAGTAACATACTGTGTTGCATTATACTTATTACTTTGTTGTTTCCGTTGTTTAGTTGTTTTAGTTTTTCTAACTCTTCACAGCTTTTTGGGGTTTTCTTGGCAGAGAGATTGGAGTGGTTTGCCATATCTTCTCTAGCTTATTTTACAGATGGGAAAACTGAGACAAACAGGATTAAGTGACTTGCCGATGGTCACACAGCTAGTAAATGCTGGATTCGAATTTTGGTCTTCTTGACTCCAGACTCTGCACTCTAACTGCTGTGCCACTTAGATGTCCACACTTAAAACCTAGTTAACTGCAAATGTTCTTTTTCCTTTACTTCTCTTTGTTATATTATTCTACCTAAATGTCCAAAAGACTATTAGTATTACTTCTGTCCTTGATCTTTTTATTTTCTCTTCAATTTCTCCTTGAAGCACTTCAAACAGCCTTGTAGGGGAAAGCAAAACAAAACAAAACAGCAAGAGCAACAATGACAAAAATACTTCATTATCTGATCAACCAGAGACAACATTTCTCAAGTCCTTTCACACAAAGCTGCACCACCTTCATGAACTTAAATGCTGAAATTCTTCTTTCTGATTGACATTTCTTTCCTTTTCTTCTTCTGCCTCACTTTTCCTACTCTTCCTTCTCACTATAACCTCTTGACTCTTTAAACTCCCATGTTCTCCAAATCCATCAACCCCCTTCTCACCCTGCCCACTCTGGCCACACTTTCATTTCTTCACAGACTTGGCATTATATTTGACCAATTTACATAGATGCTTTCCTCAATAGGCATCTAAGGCTGACCATGTCCAAAACAACTCATCATCTTTCCCAATGAAAGGTTCCTCCTCTCCAATCTTCCCTATTTCTGTAGAAGGGACTGCTGTGATCCTACATCAAAGTTCACAAATTCAAAATCATTCTTGACACTTCTTTTTCCCAATCCTCACAACCCCAAAACATGGATATCAAGAAGAAACCCTGTAGCCATTATTGATAACTATAGTAATGTCTTTTGGCTGTTTTTTATTGAGCCTTGAGAGGATAACTTTTCCTATGTCAGAGGGGAAAAAAGTTCCTATTCTCACCTTCAGGACTGGGTGATTTTCTTTACCCCATGAGACACACTGATCACCTTTGAAGGAAAAAACACACCCATATCACCAAAAACAACTCTTACTTTTCAGTCTAAAATCCTTGATACTTGAATCATGGTTCTTGACTAGCAATTGCTTATTTTGATTAACATTCTTTCCTCTTACCTTTTTAATTGTGGATTTCTAGTAATTTTGTCAAATATTATTTATCTATACAACAACATCTCTTGAATTTATCCTCTTCTTTCCCACAGCAAATATAGTATTTCATACATTGGTCAGCTCTCACCTATGCTATCATAATAGTCCATTGATTAAGTTTCTCTGCTTCCATTCCCTCCCTTCTCCAGTCCACAATCCAAACAGCTGCCATTTTTTTTTCTTTCTGAAAACTAAGCTTGGCCATGTGACTCCTCTGCTCAGGCGCTTTCAGTGGCTTTTTCTCACCTCTCAAACAAAATAAAAATTTCTCAGGCTGACATTTAAGGCCCTCCACAATCTAGCTCCTCTTCAGTCTTTTCATAGTACTACCTGGTTATTTGATTGTTTAATTATTGTATTTAGTTGAACTGGATGAGTAGCTGTTTCTTTGATCTATCATTTTAAGTTCCACCTTTGTGCATTCGCAAAGGCTTCCTTCCATGCCTGGAATCTACTCTATCCACATTTCCATGTTAACTTCCTTATTTTCCTTCACAAAGTGTCCTTTAATTACCAAATGGATGTTGCCTCAAACAAACTGAGACCTGGGAAAGATCTAGCTTAAAAGGGCCAAGGTCTCCCACTGCATCCAGGGCTGTTGCCAGTGATCCTGACCTATGTTTTGTCACTGGACTCAGATGACTCGTGAGGAGAAAATGAGGCTCTGCCTCACTTAAATCCAATTCACTTGCAAGTCCTGATGTCATCGGTCCTTTTTGAGGATGAGGGATGAACAGCAACAATGGCTTAATGGTTATTAAGCTGGCCTTGGAGTCAGCAACATCTGGATTCAAGTGCTTCTTCCAACACTTACTGGCTATGAAACTGTGGGCACTTAACCTCTCAGTACTCTAAGGCAAGTCTCTAAGAAGGTGGTCATAGGAATTAAGACAGTCAGTTTCCATATCCAGAAGTTCCCCTATAGCAGTGGAATTACAGTTATTGCTTTCGTTGTTGCTGCTGTTGTTACTAACATAAGGTGTCTTCCTTATGGACAATTTGTTGAAAGGTATAAAAAGGGTAAACAATGATGAGAAGGCGTGAAGAGACTATAAGATTTAGAAATTGACCATCATGATCACAGTGAGGAATTTGTGTATCCTTTAAGTTCTGGATGTATCAAGCATTGAAGGAATCTTGAAACACATGGCCTTGTGCTGTGGAGAGAAGCAAATGAGATTCCAGAATTAAGTAACCACTTATTTTATGTTGTGGGCAGGTAGGTAGTGCAGTGGATAGAGTTCTAGGCCTGGAGTCAGGAAGACTCATTTGACTGAGTTCAAATCTAGCCTCAGATACTTACTAGTTGTGTGACTCTGAGCAAATCACTTAACCTTGTTTACCTCAGTTTCCTCATCTGTAAAATGAGCTGGAGAAGGAAATGAAAAAGCACTTCAGTATCTCTGCCAAGAAAACTCCAAAAAGGGGTGATGAAGAATAGGACATGATTGAAAGATGACTAAATAATTATTTTTATATAGTATGTGGATCATTCCTTAAACAAACCTCTGAATGAGTCCTAGGGGCCAATACCTTAGAACAGTGGTGCATGTTTGCTAAAACGTAGACATGCACACACAGCCATTCATCATAGTTTGCATTGGAATAGTCTTTCTATGAAGCACAGATTACTTCCAACATTTTCTTGAAATTATTTATCCATTGAACCCTGAGTTCTCTGTTATCTATAACTCTGAAGTGTTTTCTGCTTCCTGACACTGAGCCTCACCCACAAATTCACATGTTTGAAGTGTACAGCGCATGAGTTTTCACAGGGTGATTTAAATATGTCCAGGGTAGAATGATCATTCCTGTTATTTTTTTAAAGTCTGTGGGGAACCGCGTATTTGGAATTAAATCTGAACTTGGGCTCTGTTCACAGTAATTGTTTTCTGCTCTTGCTTAGCTAGGAGTTTGTGAAATGGATTTTCTGAATGCTGTTGACCTTTTCGCATAGATTTTGCCAACGCCGTGAGAATGTTTTTTGACCCATTCTTGGTGGAGTGTCTACAGAGAGACAAATGAGGTATAACTTTATCATGCCATATTGAGCACATAGTTAGCTAAAAGCTACCACTGTTAACCCTTCAGAGTATAATAGCAAGCAGTTCAGGTTTATCTAATGATAAAAACAAAAGAAAACAACAGTAATAAACCAAACATTGAAACCACCATAGATTCCCTATTTTCCCGAGGGTTGGGGAAAAATATGATGCCACAAAGGATAAATCTGTTCCTCATATGGGCACTTATGATGGACAAATATAAGGATTGAATATTCTTGGTTTTGCAGGTCAGGTTCAGTCATAACTCGTGAGTTTTGCTCCTAGGAAAGAGAGCACATGTGCTCTTAAATTAACTTTTTAAAGAAAAATGAAGTTGATTATGATGTGGCAGCACAGAGATTTTGTGACTGCTTCTGGGGTGATCCAATTTGAGGAGGGAGGAAGTTTGTCATGGGATGACTTCCTATTTTTAACAATTATTCTTCCTAACTAGGAGCTAAACTCATTCGTTTCAAACACTGTTGAATGACTGGAAATTCTGTCGACATTGTATGATATTGATGATGATAATATTGGAATTTTATAGCTCTTTACAGTTTACACAACATTTTACAAATATGATCTCATTTTATTTTCACAACAACCTGGGAGCTAGATATTATTATTAGCTCCATTTGACAGATGAGTAAACTGAGGGAGACAGAGGATAAATGACTTGCCCAGGGTCTGGAGATGGATTAGAACTCAGGTCTTCCAGACTTTAAGTCTTACATTCAATCTACTACACTATCTATTGACTTTTACATTTCATTGCTCTAGGGAAGAGACCTGGTTACCCTATGTTCACTCCCCATCAGGTTGTAGTTTTTAATTTCGGTAGGTATGGACCTAGACAGCAATTAATCATAATTGAGTCATCAATCATATGGTTTCTTATTTTGTCAGAATAGTAAAATTCAGCAGAGTAAGACCTTGGTCTTGTCATGCCTGAAAGGTAGAATTAGGCCAACAGTTTTATCTTCACAAAGATGACATGGGTTTATTGACCAGTGTCTCTGTGGCAAATAGAGAAGCCAGTTTTAAATATGTTGGGATTTTTCTCACACTATGCTTTTTAGTGGATTGGATCAAGCTGCAAATGTTAATTCCATTCAAATCAGTTAAACAAGCACTTTTAAGCACCTAATTTGTCCAAGACACTGTACTAGGTTTGGGGATACCAAAATAAAGCAAGGCAAAGCAAAATAAAACAAAACAAAAACTACCCTTGCCTTCAAGGAGTTTAAACTCTACTAGAATGTATAACACTTGTAAATAGGTAAGTAAATATGCAATAATATTAGGATAGAGAGCATATTAACAACCAGGGAAATTAGAAGAAGCTTCTTGTAGGAGGGAGTACCTAGTCGGAGCTTGGAAAAAAACAGGACTCTAAAACAAAAAACAAAGAAACAGAAAAAACAGATTGGAGAAAGAAATGTATTCTAGTCATGGAGGACAGCCTCAACAATAGTACGAAGATGGTAGATGGAATGCTAAGTTATGGCTGGAATATTCTTTAGAGTGATTGAATAGTGTAAAATAAAATAATAAATTTAAACTGGTTTACTAATTATATGAAGAAGTCAAAGGAAAAATCATTTAAAGTGCATTATTTTCAAATGAAAAGAAGATGATTCTTTCAAATTTCCATGGTTGCCACACTGCTAAAATGTGTCGGACCCAAACCCTGTTGGTGCCAATCATGGCTCACAAGCAGTCCAACTTTCCAACTTACATATTATAAAAATGAACCATTATATGAGTCAGCCCATTTGGGAGAACACGCATATGGTTCTGTTAGGTTTCTATAAAGAGAGTATTGTTTTTTCTCCCCATCTATCTTAGATAGAAAACAAACATTACTAATAAAAAAAAATCAAGTATTTCAGGAAGTGGTAATCTATCTCTTGCTATAAATAAGCCTACAGCTGATGTTGTTTCACCAAATATGCCCTTATTCCTTCTTCCCTTCCCCCATTCAGACTGGAAGTAGGTTAAGTTGGATTCTTTAGGAATCCCAAGTGAAGTGAGATTTCAACTGTGAAAATATTGTTTCTCCATCTCTTTCTCTGGATAGGAAAACATTAGTATGCAATTCAATTAGAAACATACTTGTCTATGGGAAGGCACCAGGCATCATGTTAGCCTGCAGTGGAACAAAGGCGGGCTTCTTTACAAAGTCTGTTTCTTGATAAAAACAAGTTGTGTTGAAATGAATTACTCTCAGTCTGAGCTGCAAACAGTCAGACACACGGATACAGGGTTTAAAACACCTGGACCTAATTCTACAGATTTTTTTTTTTGAGCAATGTTTCTTGGTCTTTTATGAAATGCCTTCATTAAACTAAGAGGCAGGAAAACTTTAAAATACATACATATGTGTGTGTGCGTGTGTGTGTGTGTGTGTTCTAGTTTATTATAAATGCCTGCCAGCATTGGTCTCGTTATACTCTATTTTCATGGAAAGTTGTACCACAGTCATAAAAATGTGCTCCTGGCTATAACCTAGTATACCTGGAACTCTGTAGAGCAGCGCCTACCTTTTATAAATCCCTCCTTTCTCTTCTCCACCATGGTCCTCCTCTTTCTTCATCTTCCTTGATATCTTTCTAAGCTGTTATGTAGAGAGGCAGGAACCAAAGACTTCATCAGTTTGGAATTTTTCTCTTCTCTTGTAACCTAAAACTTTTTTTTTTTAAGTTTCTTTCAGAGGCCTGAATATGTTTTTAAGACCATAGGGAGAACATGTCTTCTCTGGCATTTTTTGCAAATAAAATAGGAACCAGCTGTTTAACGTAGATTGGAAAAGTAACTACTGGGCATGTGCAATGACATTTCAAAGTATCATTTTAGTGAAGTATGGCTGTCCTTGTGCTTTGCTATGCTAACTGAAATCAAATGACTCAGATGAAGGGAAGTTCTGGATTCTAGCAGATCTGGCATTTTGCTACTGTCCCACATACAATTCTGAAACACATCCAAGGTCTCCTATCCATTACTGACAGATGAGCAATTCAGGCATGCAGAAAACAAATAAAATGCAGTTCATGAACTGAATCTGTTAAAAGCCTAACTGGTTTCCAAAAATTTTTGCTGTTGAAGTTAGTTATTGTATAGAAATTCAATTAAATTCAATTGTTTTTTTTTTAACCTTTCCATGTTATTGGGCAATATTCATCACTCTCTCTATATTATTTTTCAAATGTCAGATTTAAGACAATTTAAATAAATCTTTGGTCCATCAATTGTACTTTAGTTAGCCAAGGAAAAAAAAGTAAGAAGAATAAAATTAATATAAAATAAAATTATTCATGGAGAAATTTTGCTCATACATATAATGAAATCAGTTTGACTGAGATGGAATATCCTATGAATGAGTAAAATGTATCAGGCTAGTTAGTTTGTTAACACTACTTCAATGATAATAATTTCCTCAATTATAGATAGTGAACTACAATAGCAAATAGAAACAAAAAAAATGTCAGAGCCTTATAGTCTATCTTTGTGCTTAATCTTCTGTTCGTACACATATATGTATGTGTAGGTATATGTGTATGTGTGTACACACATACACATACACATGAACATATATGTGTATATGTTGTATATATGTTAATTAATATATAGATAGATATATAAACAAGATTAAACATGTATACGCACACACACATATATTTTTCTATTATTAGTACAATATACAGTGGATCATTTCCAAAGTTTTATTATTGGCATAAATATTTAAGTAAAAGTTTAAATAGTACTAAATTTGTTTAAAATACCATATTTATCTAGCTAGCTAGCTAGCTATGCTACACCCTATAAGAGAATGGGGAAGCAGTAGAAATGACAACAGAGGAAAACCAATTTTCTTTTCCCTATATCAGGGATTTAATTCTGTAAAAAATTGCTTATAGATCATGCAGAAAGCAGATTTATCTAAAATATTATTACAGATGATGCAATGCTAGTTGAATTTTTAAAAATACTCGCATGATTAGAATATTACTTTTTGGCATATTTTCTCATATTTGATCCTGTTATGAGATGGTACACATAAAGGTCATGTTTCTAAGAGGCCAACACCTCAATTCCTTTGTGCGTGGATTTTGATTTCTTAATGGACAAACCAGATATTCCTAGTAAGAAAGGTGAACTTGTCTGTTTAATAAAACGGAGAAGTTTCAGGCTAAAACCACTATCTTCTAATGGTTTCTTCATATCTCTTCTGCTTATTTGAGCAAATCTAGAGAATTTTGGTGTAGTTCTGGGCAACTTGTTTTAGGAATGATATTTATAAACTGTCGAGTATCCAGAGAGTGGTGACCTAGATGTTGAAGGAGCTTGAGTTCATGTCGTTGAAGTAGTGAAAATGACTAAGGATGCTTAACACGAAGAAGGGAAGACTTAAAGAAGACATGATGACTGTCGTCAAGTATTTGAAGGAGTGTCACACAGGAAAGATGCAGACCTTGGAACAAAGAGTGAGAGTTCCAGAAATAAATTTAAGCTTGATGTAAGGAATGACTCCTGAATTATTAGAGTGATCCCACAATGGCATGGCCTGCCTAGGAATTCATTGAGTGCCTTTTCCCTCATTGGATGTCTTCAATTACAGGATGGATACCTGTTTTTCATACAAGTTGTAGACAGATTCTTTCAGACTAGCTGACTTGTAAAACTTCCTTCCAACTATGATAACTCATGATTTTGCGATTCCCTTCACACACCTTTGTCATTACTTCACCTTCAGCTATGATGAGAGTGATATTTTGTAGGTGCTCCATTATTTACTTGAAGTTAATTTTTTTTCTCAGTAGAAGGAATTTTGCATTTCTAGTGAATTGGCTTAGTTTTCTTCACTTGCCCTGGATGGCATCAGAGTAGAAGTCACTAAAGGTAGCAGTTTTACCACAGAATTATACACACACACACACACACACACACACACACACACACACACACACACATATATATATATAAACACACATATATATATATACACACATATGCTATTTAGTGTTATTAATGTCTAGATGCAAAGCAAAAAATATAATACCACCAGTGGCTTTAAAATTAAAAATATGTCTGCCACACTGTTTCCCATTAGGGAGTTCTGCTTTGCCCCATATTCTCTGGCATGCAAAATCAAAGCTTCACATTCTTCACAATGTAATGGAAAATCAACATTGCTACTTCCCCTGGAGGGGCTCATAGCATTGGTATCAAATTGCAGCCTCTCTCTGTGTTCATGCCCACTTAAGAATTTTCCCTACCTTGAACTTTATTTTTATTTCTCTTTTATTATTATTTGTGCTGATTTTGATAGAATTTTAAGGGGAGATGCATACTATATACTGCTGCTTTATTTTTCTAGTTCTTAAAATCTCTGTTCCTTTTGCTTAGGCAGTGGGGAAGTTAATGGGAAAGGAGTACTAGAACCCTGAATATACATATGCATGATAACATTTTGAAAAAGCAAATACTTCTGGATGGTAGTTAAAGAGTGGCACTTAATATTCGTTTTGGAACATAAAGTAATCCTTTCCTTTCACCCCTTGAATACTTCATCTTTTTACAACCTATCATTTCTAACTAAATTAATCTATAGTTATCTAAATACACACTGAATCATTAGAGATTAAGAGTTGATCTCATTCATATCATGGTTTTGGATACAATCTGGGAGGTACAAAAGAAAATCAAACTTGTAGCAGGATCTTTTAGATTTTTTGCAGACATGTGTGAATGTAGTATTTTTAGCCTAAATTGTCAACCAACTTTGATAAAATTTCTAGAAAATACATCAGTTCTTCAATTTGTACTAGACAGATTATGAAAAGGAAATATTCTTTCTTCAGTATTCTATGTATGTACATACATATATATATATATATACATATACGTACATATATCTGCATGTATGTATATATGCATAGTTATAGCTTCATGTATAGGCATTCACATATGCAAACACAGGTATATGTGTGCACAGATATCAGTAGTTCAATGTATTTGTGATCCTATCACTATAGACTCTTCTTTTATCATTAAAGATCAACATCTTTCTGTTCCTTCTTATCCTATGTAATTCTCACAGTTCTTCCATAGATCCTCCACAGAGAGTCTACCTCCATGTGCTAGAAGTCTTCTTACATTTTGTTCCATTTTGGGTATACTAGTGTATCACCTGACATAACCATTTGTTAATCTGCATTTTTACTACAGCTGGCCCACCTCCTTTTCTGAATAGATCCTTCCTCAATGATATAAATTAATGCTTCTTTACGAATGTAGGTTACCACTGGAAATAAGCAGCAGAATGATTGCAATCGCCACATAGCTCTCAGGGGCCCTTTAGATCGTAAGGAACTTTTATTCGTAGTACTCCAAGATCTACAGTGTTTAGCAGCATCACGAACACATAAGTAATGAAAAGATGGTTCCTTTTTGCTAGGGAGAGGAAGAATTTGGGGAAAATGCTGCACAATTTCTTTTTTTAATTTTTTTTGCACAATTTCACAAAGGCAATTCAACATGTCTTCCTTGTCTACAATTCTGGATTTATTTATTGTTCATCTTAAGTAGCTAGATAGTATAGTATAATGGGGTCAGAAAGACCTGAATTCAAATCTTGCCTCAAAAAGGCAAAAAGTCTTGCCTGGGCAAGTCACTTAATACCTTTCATCTGTTTTCTTATCTATAAACTAGAGCTAATAATACCAGTATGATTATTTTTGAGGACAAAATGAGATAATACATGTAAAGAAAGTGCTTTGTAAACCTTTATTATTATCTGTAGCACGTCTCAAATATATATTTTATATATATACATGTATACATGCATACATACATACATACACACATACACACACACATATGGTATTGTCCATCCATTTAGTTTTCCGTATATAGGTTGTTAAAGGTCAGTCTCTTGAATAATGAGTTTTATTTGGATAAGCTTTATAATGTTCTAAGATTCACTACTGTGTGCACAATACCATCTGCAGACAGAGTACGTAAAGATCTTGCCACTTTTTTTGCTACTTACTCCTTTTTCCATTTGGAATTCAAGAAATATTTCTCCATAAGAGTGGCAAATAACCTTTGTAAACATACATCTCCTTATTCTTGCATGACCTAGTAATAAGTGCTGATTAAAGTTGGTATCCATGAGATACTTCCCATTGGAGCAAAACTTCAAAGTCGCCATTTGCTCTCACAAGTCAAATGCTTTTTTTTTTCATAGTCAACAAAGGATAAAAAGCAATGGTCTTGTGCAACTTTCTCTCTGCTGTATGATTATAAAGATGCAATTTCTTTTCAAGAATTGCTCTTATTAAATTTTCATTGAGGCAACCTTCACATCACATATAGATCATAGATTTAGAGCTGGAAGGGATGTCAGAAGCCATCTTTTTATTTTACAGATGAGGAAACCGAGACTCAGGACATTACCTGACTTGCCCAAGGTCACATAGACCATAAATTAATAAGTAGAATTTAAATACAGGTACTTGGATTCAAGAGTCATCATTCTTTCCATTGTACCATGATACCTTTTAAAGATATTATCATGGAATATTTTATAGTACTGCAATAGTAAAAATAGAATCTTTCCTAATTAGATTTTATGTGAAATGAAGATTTTTCTCCAGTGATATGCTTCCATATTATGCTGTTTATGCCTCTAGCAGCAGACAACTTTTGTGGGAGGTAATGTGGCAATGTAATCAAATGAGCAGTGAACTTGGTATCAAGAGAAGCCTGGGTTTGGGTCCCTACTTAATCTTTCTGTTATATGACTGAGTAACTGATTTGCCTTCTTATAACCTCTGTTTCCCCAACTGTAAAATGGAGAGTAATCCATTAATTGCATGGCAGTTGTAAGGAAAGTTCCTTAGTAAATTTTCTAGTGCTATAGAGATCATTATTATTTTGAATTTTTAATGAATTTTCAAGGATTGAAAAAATTCTTAGTTGAATCTTTTTTTTTCCCTAAAAAGCAATATGCATATATTTTTTCCTTGGTCCTGAACTATGATTGTATGAGTTTAGGGAATTACTTGTCTGTGTGGAAATTATTACCTTTACTAAATTCCAATTAGAAACTTCTTTATAATTTACAGTTCAGGAGCGTTCTTATCATGGCATCCATGGACCTGTGTAATCTTGGATAAATATAATGCATTTTAAAATAATTTTATGCAAAGTATTCTAATAATATTCTGAAAAGGACTTCACCAGAATGCCCAAAGTGTCCAACACACACACATACACACACACACACACACACACACACACACAAATTAAGAACATTTATTTTAGTAAATCACCTGAGGCATCAAGCATTTAAACAATGCAGTCATTATGAGTCAGAGGCAAGCAGGACTTGAACTTTAGTTTTCCTCACCGACTATCACCTCACTATCTACTATGATAAGCCACCTATTTAAAAGCAGATATTTTGTATGAAAGAAACAATTGATTTATTTATTTCTTCATGTGCTTTGTTTGATAAGTGTTTAATAAATACCCTTTGAATTAAATTGCACTGTATTTTAATGCATATGTTAATGTAGAATTTGGAAATAAACTGCTGTAGATTTAAATATGGCCAGAAACCAGCACAGTCACTGACTTGTCCTTCCTTCCAAGATAGCATGATGGCTATTTTGGATCGATCCATTACTTCTTACTATTTTGAAAAACTATTTTCCAGACATAATATTTATGATGTTCCTTTCAGCTTTTTAATATAGCTTGATTATGATTCAATCATGTCCTTTCTTCATCTAGAAAACCTGCCAATTTATGGTCAAATCTTCCAGATGTTATTTCTTTTCAGTCTGATCTTGTCTTCAATGAGAAAAGACTGTGGTAACTTTCTAAAGTACCTTTACTAGGTGTGCATTCAAGTAAGTATTATGTCTCCTCCAGACATTATAAAGCAGGGTAAGAGGCAGGGGAGGAGTAGGGATAGGAGCTAGGGAAGGAATGAGCTATATTTTTATTCAGTTCATTTGGCTGATGTATAAGATCAGAGATAAAACATCATTCACGATCATGAAAAGCCTCACCTATTAAAAATGTCTTTAACAAGTAAAGTGTTCTCTTTAAACTTGACTAACACATAAATGTGGTTATATAGACTTCAGAAATTGAATTTTCACCATAGTTTAAAAGGTACATACTAAATGTGTATGTGTATATGCATGCACATGTGTGTGACATGTGTGTGTGCATTTATTTCAGTCACCAAAAGCTTGCTGATAAACCTAGATTGAATAACTCTGAATAGATGGATGGAGTCCAGATCAATCCAATCTAAAAAAAACAAAAAACAAAAAAAAACATTAAAAATATATTAAGCAATTTATTTTATTTTTTATATTTTTAGGCAATTAGGAGTTAAGTGACTTGCCCACGGTCAAACAGCTAGTAAGTGTCTGAGGTCACATTTGAACTCAGGTCCTTTTGTTTCCAGGGCTAGTCCTCTAATCCACTGTATCACCTAGCTGCCCCTGTATTAAGTAATTTATGTGTGCTAGGTACAGGGGGATACAGACAGAACAAAAGTTAGTTCATACACTTCTGCAGCTTAAGTTCTACTAGGATATCTACTCTAATTGTATCTTTCTGTGCACTACCATCTGTCTTTCAATATTCAAACTTTCTAGGTGATTCTGTAACAATTTTGTGACAGATGCTTTATAAGACGATTTCACAATTGTTTACAAACTGAGACATTCCTTTGTACACACTTGCTTTCTGGGACTGTGAACCCTTGGCAATCTATTCTACCAAGAGAAACAGGCCAAACTTAACATTAAGCAAGATGAAACAAATGGCTAAATGTTTGAAAAACACTTGATATATTTATCATAACACTTTTCTTCTGAAGAAACTAAAAATATCCATATGACTAAAAGAAATCCATAATGAATCACAAGATCAGAGACTTAGAGGTGGAAGGAACCTTAGATATATTTAATCTATCTCCCTCATTTTACAGATGAGCTTCAGAACTTTTAAGAGACGTGCCCCAGATTATACGATAAGTAGGTAGTAGAGCTTTAATTTGAACCTAGGTCCTTATTCTAAAACCATTGCCTCTTCTGTTTTGTTAAGCACTCATTATTTTGTTTCTGACCTAAGATTTCATCAGTGTTGGATTCCTAACCTAGGAATTCCCTTCACTGATACTGGTCAGCCTCTCCTCTGTAACTTATGGTCCTAAATAATTGCCTAGGGCATTGAGAAGTCAAGTGACTCCTCTAGAATTGTCTAACTCGTTCATATCTGTCAGATATAAATCTTGATCCCAGGTCTTCCTCCTTCCAAGGCTATCCTTCCATCCAATAAGCCACACCACTTCTCACAAATGTCCATTCATAAATATGTATGTATATATGAACTTACTGATAACTTCAACCAAGAATGGTTCTATCTGAATGGATGGTGTAATCAATCTTGCTGTCCTTTCTCTCTCCTTATTTAGTTATATATATGAAACTTTTGGTTTTTCTGGGATGGGGTAAGCAGTGGTGTGCTGGTAAACCAACTTTTCGTGTGTGTCTTGACCCACCTTTAAGTTTACTACCCATTATAAACATTTTCCCATCACTTTCTTGAGTATACTCAATGAACAAAACAAGAAATCAAACCCCAATCTGTAGCATTTGCCAATTTCTTATGTATAAATGTTCACATTAAAAATTTAAAAATCGACTCTCAAGAACAGATGTAATCTGGCTCCAGCACACCTCTGTGTGTAGGGGTACTGCCAATGGGGAAATTCCCTGATTCCATGCCTATTCTAAAACTTATAATCTTAGCCTCTAAGACTTAAAGGGTTTGGCCAGAGGCAGAAAGCATTGCCTGATTTAAAGAATTTAAGTAACTTTCCCAGGGTCACATCTCAAGTATGTTTCAGAGCTAGGATTTGAGCCCAAGTCTTCCAATTCCAAGATTGCACATCTATGCACTATAACAGGCTGCCTGCCTCTTGTATGAATGTTCTACAAATCATTTCACAATCCTTTATTACCATTTCTACACCAACTACAGTTAAAGCATCCATTAACAGTCTTGCTCATCCTCAGCTGTCACCCAAAGACCTTGGGAATATAATGATAAATCGTTCCTGCATTTAACAAACATTAAGCACAGGAAGGAATGTGCACATCTATGAAGTCACACATCCATTAGTGCAGAAGAATGTACAGAGCACTGTCGCCACGTGATAGGGGTCATAGAAATCTTGGCTCAGCTATGGTCCCTGCTTTAATGGAGACTAGTTGAAGAGGGGGATAAGCACTAGCACAGAAAATTATGATATACAATATAACATGATACATGCATTAAGGAGCTTCAAACCAAAGTGATGCTTGAGCTCTAAATGGGACAATCCTTATCTACTGAGGATCATCAGGGAAAGTTTCTTGGAACAGGCAGCATTTGAGTGTAATTTGAAAAGTTATTGAGGAATTTACTGAGCAATGGAGAAGGAAAATACTCCATGCATAGGAAGGAGAATGTGTACCTACAGGTGCCAGGGTTATCTCAGGTCTGAAACAAAGCCGCCAAGCCTTGCACATCTGCAATCACACCAATCCATGTCACCTGCCTTCATCTTTTTATTTGTTTTCCACCCCTTTTTGTAAGAAATGAAGATGTCAGGGATCACAGGATGCTAAAAAATGAAATCCTTAGTCAATTGTTTCTTTTCACATCTCTCTCTTCCTCTCCTCTTTCCTTTTGCCTCACTGTTTCTCTGCCTATCTCTCTGTTTGACACAGTCTGTCTCTCTATCTCTCTGTTTCTCTCCATTTCTTTCTGTCTCTGTCTCTCTGTGAAATCTCTCTCTCTCTGTTTCTGTGTGTGTGTGTGTGTGTGTGTGTGTGCATGCATGTCTGTCTCTGTTTTTTTTTCTATTTCTGTCACTGTGCCTTTGTCTCTGTCTGTCCAGTGTCTAAATTCCACCCACTGATTTAGATGAGCATCTGGTCTGTATGTTTCCTTTTCCTTCACTCATCCTTATCCATACTGATTCTTCCTTTCCCATATGTTCTGTCCTTTATACTCTTTTACTGTGCCTTCTACAACAGCAACTCCCCTCCCTCCATTCCACTCCCCCCACCCCTCCCACACATCCCAGTCACAGTTGGAAAGAAGGAAGGAAGGAAGAAAGGAAGGAAGGAAGGAAACGAAGGAAGGAAGGAAGAAAGGAAGGAAGGAAGGAAAGGAAGGAAGGAAGGAAGGAAGGAAGGAAGGAAGGAAGGAAGGAAGGAAGGAAGGAAGGAAGGAAGGAAGGAAGGAAGCATATGTTATGTGCCAGACACTCTTCTAAGTGTTTTACAAATATTTCACTTAATGCTCACAGCAACCTTGTGAAGTAGGTGCTATTGTCTCCATTTTAGAGTTGAGAAAACTGAAATACACGTGAAGTGACTTGCCCAGGGTCAATCAGTGTCTGAGGCTTGATTTAAACACAGGTGTTTCTGATTCCACTGTACCACCATCTATTATTTGCTAACAAATGTGTCCTCTTTCTGGATTTCAGCTCACACTCTTTCCAACTTCTGATATTCAAAGAAATCTGGTTTTCTCCTGAAGATACAGCATGTCTACACACCTCCTTCTGGTTCCTTCTCTCATGCCCACCGATATGTTGAGTGTAGAGCAGAAGTAGGCATACTCCTGGTTCTCCATTGCCACTTCCAGGTCTTCCATCTGTAACCTTTTCATTTTTGAGTTTTACTACATTCATAACAACCCTGTCAGATGCATGTTGCAGTAATATGCCAGCAACTTGGTCAATCTTCCTTCTTTTTACAAGAGTTGAATACATTTATTACAGTTTACTTCTCTAACCTTACTATTGTTTTCATGCTGGGAGACATATATATAGATATACATACATACACACACACATATATGTATATGTGTGTGTATGTATGTATGTATGTATGTATGTATTGCCCTACACACTCTGACCTCCTAGTCCATGAAATTTCACAACTCCTAAGATCTCCATTTTCATTTCACCTACATTATCAACAGAGATGATCATACTTTGGATTTCATCATCACTTATGAAGATACTTCATGTGTGTGTGTGTGTGTGTGTGTGTGTGTGTGTGTGTGTGTGTGTACACAACCCTCCCTCCTTCCCTGAAGCCCACAAGCAATGACAAATCTGTCCCTTAAACTCTAATCCTGTAACCCCTCCCTTTCCCTGCTAGGATTCTGGAATCTTTAGCCTATCCCCACTTTCTCATCACATATTCAGCTCTCTTTTTTTTTTGTTTTACAATTGAACTTCTGACTTGACTATTCAACTGAAGCTGTTATCTCCAAGGTTACCATTGATCACTAGTGGAACTTAAAATTATTAACCTCCTTTCTCCTTTAACTCATTGCTTATTTTGTAGTGACAACTTAGAGTTTATACCTGTGACTGAAGTTTTCACCTTCTTCTTGTCAATTCTGAGAAGAGCATGAACAATGATATTTTAAAGTATAAAGGTGAGAAAAACATATAAACTCCATTTCTCCATTTTCTTCTGTTTGTTCCCTGTTTAAATGAGGGCATCATTTTTCAGTCAACTTAGTAGCCTAGTGACAGCTAACAAAAGACAGTTTCTAAATTCCATCAAGAATCTGATAAGCAAATAGCAAATTCCCTGGCTCACCCTAGGGAAAGTAAACAAGTGTCTCAAAATCAGCTTCAGCCTTCTCACTGAGTACAAACAGAAGGCATCATGATATAATGGATGGATTATTTGACTTGGAGTCAGAAGGGCCTGAGTTCAAGTCTCAGATCGAATATTTTCTAGCTATGGCACCACGAGTGAGACACTTTACCTCAATGAGTGCCAATTTCTTTCTCTGCAAAATAGGGATAATTGTTGTACTACCTACCCTAAAGAATTTTTGTCAGAAAATCCATATATAAATTTTGAAATGTAATTTTCATAGTAAAATGGATTTTGAGCTGGAAGATATTTCAGCGTTCATCTACTTCGACCTCATTTTACAGAGGAGTAAACTGAGGACTAATAATTTAAGAGACTTATCTATGGTCACACAGGTAGCAAATGACATAGCAAGGAATTGGCCTAAGTCTTCTGATTCCAAAGAAAGTAGTCTTTCCACTGCACCAATATCACTTTTAATTTCCATTGTATTATAACCTGTTGTAAAATATTATCCCATTTAAGGACTGTATTTTGCTTCTGGGAGGATTTGAAAATTCTGTGATCTGTATCTCAAAAATGAGAACTCTTCCAGACAGTGTTTGCAAAAATGCTGAAATTATCTTGTTTTGCAGCTGCAATTTAAAATGTACATGGCATGCATAGTGGATTCTAAACCTTTATGACCAGGGTTAAGTGCATAACCAAGAATGAGATGAAACCCAAAATAAGAATGACAGGGTGGAGTAACTATCCCTCAGCCTGTTTTCAGCTACTGGATATTTTTAGCATTATGTTTAAATGCTCAGCATGGTGCTTAGATGACACAGATGCCAGATGTTAAAACCATGCATGTTCAGAAGGTCCAAAATTCAGCCATTATGATAATAAACCAATTATTCTGACATACAGCAAGAATGAAATAAGCACTAGATGACTGCGCATCTACAATAGTATGCATCTTACAAAAATGAAAGACCACCTTTACAATTGGCGGACCAGTTTCTAAAGACTGTCTTGTAAATTTCCTGGTAGTAAAAGAACCTATAAACTTAGTTATAAACATTGGCTTTACACAAGCTTGCACCACAGCCACATTTTCCAAGCAGTTTGGTTTGGGCAACAGTGAAAATGTGTGGCAAAAACAAAACAAAATTTTTTTTCTTTTAATTACCTATCTTTCAGGCAAATTTAATCCATGTGTTTCAGTTATTTCTTGGGGGTTTTTTTTGTGTGTATTTTACTCAGCTATCTAAAATAATGTCTATAATGTTAATTTTATGTTCAAAAGGCTTTTGAGGCTTTTTTTATAATTTAAAAAGAGTCACATTTTCCCAAAAGCAGTCAAGTGGCCATTATCAACATAGATACATAGGGATGCATATATACAAATATAAATAATGTATATGCCAGACTTTTAAACTCTTTCCCTCTCTGTCTTTCTCTGTGTCTCTCTGTCTCTGTTTCTCTCTGTCTTTCTCTGCCTCTCTGTCTCTGTCTTTGTCTCTGTCTCTCTGTCTCTCTGTTTCTCTCTCTCTCTCTCTCTCTCTCTCTCTCTCTCTCTCTCTCTCTCTCTCTCCTTCCTGTTACCCTCCCCTTTTTCTCTCCCTCTCTTTCAGACCTATCACTGCCATCAAACTATTTAGAGATTTGAAGATTTGAATACTTCCTGTATTCATTAAGGCAACTATTTTTCTCCATGTAAATAAAGTTATTCTGAAAGTAATCAGCTCCCTGGCTTGGATAGAACCTCAGAGATCTCAGAAATGGTGTTCTAGAAGATCTCATGTGAGGGAGAAGTCACCACTTGCTTGGGTGAACTATTACATTTTTGGATAGCTTTTTTTTTTCCCCTTCAGCTTAAAATGGAAATATTTCATATCTTCAAATTAGCCGAAGTTTACTTCTCTGGCATATATCACTCCTCAATATTGTAGGAGGTAGAGAAGTCAATATTTCCTCAGTTGGAACTCATTTTGAATCAACAAATACTAATTAAATAGTTAATATCTGCAAAAGACAGTGGGAGATACAAAGATAAATAAGACAGTTCTCACTTTCAAGAATTTTAAAATATAGTCTAGTCAGTTGAAGTAGGAAACAAGAAAACTGAATAATTATGACTATTTATACAAGTATCTTATGAATGTAAGTAGTTACATGGGAACTTGATAAAGCAGGTATAGCTTAGTTAAATACACATCATCTCATTGGACTCTTTAACAACACTGAGAGGTAGTTAGTATAAATATTATTTTCCCAGCTTGACAGATATTAAGTGCCAGAAGTGTGATTCGAACCCAGACTTTTGTAACCATGACATTCTATCACACAGTTCTGTGAGAAACCTTTCTCAGCCTTTGAAGGTAGGTTTGGGAGTCATTTAAAAAGAAATACTTGATTCAATGGAAGATGATAATTGTGTGTGTGTGTGTGTGTGTGTGTGTGTGTGTGTGCGTGCGCACATGTGTGCATATGTGTGCATATAGGCAGAGCTCAAAGGTTCACCCAAACTCATTCGGTGGGGCTTTAATGTTTTCAAAAAGAAATCTGATAAGGAATGACAAGGCATTCAGAAGAATCAGGGCAGAACGATGTCATGGAAAATAAAGGAAGGAGAGAATAGACAGGAAAACAGGGTGGTCTATATCATCAAAATCTACAGGGAGGTAAAGAAGAATGGAGACTGAGAAACAGATAGCAGATTTATTAACATTAAGACAATTTTCATTGTTTTCAAGAGATCAGTTTCAGTGAAGTGGGAACAGAGATGCCTAATTGTAAGGAGTTGCCTAGTGAGTGGGAAGCAAGTAAGTAGAAGCAATAATAGATGATATTCCCACCTTGGGAGTTTGGTAGTGAAAGGAAAGTTGGGTTTAGGATGGTAGCTTGAGGGGGTGGCAATATGCAGGACTTACAATTGTGCGACAGAGCTGGTCATACTTTAACCATCAGAGAAGGATAAGGAGTTATGGGAGTCTCTAAGTGATTTAGAGGGAGAGCAATTTTCCACAGAGAAAACTCCCAGAGGAAGCAGGAGAGCATTGGAATCAATCACACCCAGAAAGGGCTTTGTCCAAGAAAGGAGAAAGGTCTCTCTTTCCCTAAACAATTACAGCAAAGGGAGAAAGAATGAGGGATTATACTGAAGGATTGGAGGGGAAAAGTTGGGGAAAAGTGGGAGCTCGTGACAGCCTCTATTTTGTCAGTAAAACAGGAACTGAGATCATTTCTGAAATGAATGCAAGAGGAATAATTTGAGGAGAGAAGTGAACATTACAGCAGTCATTATAGGGAGTATGATAGTCAGGGAGGAATAAAAGAATTGTTGTTCAATAGTGAGGACCCAGTTAATATAAAATATGTTTAGAGGAGACCCAGGCAAAGAATTAGGGGGAAAAAAAAGCATAACACAACCTGTTTAAACTTCAAGAACCAGATTTTTTCAAGAAATGTACAACATACAATATTTCTAAAAATGCTTGCATGGCCTACTTATTTGTCCTTTTTCTAAAAGTCTAAATTCTGCTTAAAATTTTAAGAGGCTTCCTGAGACATCTCTAAAAATGTGGCTTTTCATATTGTGATCTATAAAGAGCCTCATTTGAGATAATCATCACAATTATTATCAGTAAAACTGCAGATTAGTTACAGAACTGAAGTAGAATTTTACCTCAAAAAAGTTACCTAATGTTAGCAATGATGATAATGATGTTGATGATAATGATAGCTTGCAATTATACCTTTAAAGTTTGCAAAATACTTTACAAATGTCTCATTTTATTCTTAGTATAATTTTGGGAGGTAGGTGTTATTCCCCCCCCCATTTTATGGATGGGGAAACTGAGAAACAAAAAAAGATTAAATGACTTGCCCAAGGTCACATATCTGATAAGGTTTTGAGGCTGGATTTAAATTCAGATCTTTTTGACTGTGCCACTGTGCCACCTTCCTATCCCAGTAATGATAATGTTTATTTTTTGTTTGTTGTTTAAGGAAAGCAGAGTTTTTAGGAACAGCACTGCTTTAAGACTTCTATACTTTAATGGATCTCTGATATCATGGATGGAGGTATATGTTTTCTTTATTTTTTCCATGCAAAAAAATATTTCTATATTAATCATATCACCAAAAAAAAAAAAACAGAAAAAAGTGAGAATATTGCACTTCAATTTACAATCAGAGTTCATCAGTTCTTTCCCTGGAGGTGGATAGTATTTTTTCATTGTGAGTCCTTTGGAATTGTTTCAGCTCATTGTATTGATCTGAGTCACCAAGTCTTTCACAGTTGATCATCATTACAACATTGTTATTACTATGTGCAATGATCTCCCGTTTCTTTGCATCAGTTCATATAGATCCTTCCATGTTTCTCTTTCTTTCTTTCTTTTTAATCATTCCCCCCATATTTTTTTATCCATAGTAGTACTCCATCACAATTACATGCCACAACTTCTTCAGCCATTCCCCAATTGATGAACATCCCCTCAATTCCCATTTCTTTACCACCACAAAAAGAACTGATAAAAATATCTATATATCTATATATCTATATCTATCTATCTATCTATCTATATATATATATACATACATATATATATATATATAATATATGTATATATATATTTGTACAAATAAGTCCTTTTCCCTTTTCTTTGATCTCTTTGGGTACAGACCTAGTAGTGGTATTCCTGGGTCAGAGTATGTACAGTTTTACAATCCTTTGGGCATAATTCCAAATTGTTTTCTAGTATGGTTGGACTAATTTACAACTCCACTAATAGTTTATTATTTTTCTTCATACTCTACAGCTGTTGTCATTTCTGATATAAGGTAGTTATTTCAGAGTTGTTTTAATTGCATTTTTCTAATCAATAATGATTTATAGCATTTTTCATACCAATATAAATTGCTTTGATTTCTTCTTCTAAAAACTGCCTGTTTATAACCTTTGACTACTATCAGTTGGGGAATGGCTCTTATGGTTTTTTTTTTTTATGAATTTGACTCAGTTCCCTATATATATGAGAAATGGGGCATCTATAAGAGAAACTTGCAATAATTTTTTTATATCACTTCATTGTCTATGATACCTTTTATTAAAATGTAGTTTCCATGATTATCTCTTTTGATTAGGTCTATTTTTGTTTTTAACTTGTCTGAGTTCATGATTACTACCCCTTACATTTTTACTTCCCCTGAAGCATCATAGATTTTGCTCCAGTTCTTGTGTGTATCTCATAAATAACATATTGTTAGATTTTGGTTTCTAATCCATTCTATCTGATTTTTTTTTATGGGTGAGCTCATCCCATTCACATTAGCAGTTATCATTACTAATTGTGTTTTCCCCTTTTTTCTGTTTTCCCCCATTTATTCACTCTTTTCATCCTGTTGGTCCTTGAAAGTTTGTTTCTCTTACTACCACTGCCTCCCTTAATTTGCCCTCCTGTATATGTGTATGTATATATGTATGTGCATGAATGCATACATGTATGTACATACATACACATACATGCACATATAATACATACACACATGTACTTAGCCATTCATATACATACACACACGCATGCATATACACACATTCACATATGCATATTGCATAATACACATATATGCATGCATATACATATGTGTACATACACATACATACATTTGTGTGTGTGTGTGTGTGTGTGTGTGTGTGTGTATGCTTTCCTCTTTGAACCAGTTCCAATGAGAATGAGGTTCAAATATTGTCTGCCTTCCCATATTTTTCCCTTCACCATCAAAATTCTTTTTCTTCCTTCCTTCTTCTTCCTTCCTTCCTCCCTTCCTTCCTTCCTTCCTCCTTCTTTCTTTCTTTCTTTCTTTCTTTCTTTCTTTCTTTTCTTTTCTTTCTTTCTTTCTTTCTTTCTTTCTTTCTTTCTTTCTTTCTTTCTTTCTCTAGGCAATGGGGTTAAGTGACTTGCCCAGGCTCACACAGCTAGTAAGTGTTATGTGTCTGAGTCCATATTTGAACTCAGGTACTCCTGACTCCAGGGCCAGTGCTCTATCCACTGCACCACCTAGCTGCCCCCCAAAATTCTTTCTTGCAAGCCTTTTATGTGAAAAAATTTCCCCATTCTAGCTTTTACTTCTTCTTCCTCCCAGTTCACTACTCTTTCTCACCCCTTATTTTTTATTTTTTTATTTTTTAGAGATCATCCCAATATTATCAACTCATATTCATGCCTTACTTCTAACAGCTCTAATAATTTTTAGGAGTTACATTATCATCTTCTCATATAGGAATATAAGCAGTTTAACTTTATTGGTTCTCTTATGATTACTCTTTCATATTTACCTTTTCATGCTTTTCTTGAGTCTTATGTTTGAAAATCACAATTTCTATTCAGCTCTGATCTTTTCGTCAGGAATTCTTGAAAAGCTTCTGTTTCATTAAATATCCATTTTTTTTCCCTTAAAAGATTATACTCAGATTTGCTGAGTAGGTATTCTTGGTTACAATCCTAGCTCCTTTGCCTTCTTGAATAGCATATTCCAAGCCCTCCACTCCTTTAATGTGGAAGCTGCTAGATCTTCTTGATCCTGACTTGGTTCCACAATATTTGAAGTGTTCTTTTCTGGCTGTTTGCTATATTTTCTCCTTGATCTGGGATCTCTGGTATTTGCCCTTAATATTCCTGAGAATTTCATTTTGGGTTAACTTCTAGGTGGTATTTAATGGAGTCTTTCAATTTCTATTTTACTCTCAAGATCTAAGGTATCAGGGCATTTTTTCTTGATAACTTCTTGAAAACAGATTTCTAAGCTCTTTTTTTGACCATGGCTTTCAAGTAGCCCAAGATCTATTTTCCAGGTCAGTTGTTTTTTGAATGAGATATTTAAAATTTTCATCTCTTTTTTTTTCATTCTTTTGGTTGTGTTTTCTTGTTTCTTGATGTGTCTCATGGAGTCATGAGTTTCCACTTATATAATTATAATTTTTAAGAAATTGTTTTCTTCAATGAGTTTTGTACATCTCCCCCCCCTACAATTTGGCCAGTTCTGGTTTTTAAGGAGAATTTTTTTTTTCTTCACTGAATTTTTTGTGACTCTTACCACTAGGCCAATTTTGTTTTTTAGGGTGTCATTTTCTTCAGTATTTTTTGTGCCTCTATTACCAAGCTGTTAATTCTCTTTTCATAACTTCCTTAAAACAGTCTCATTTCTTTTCCCGATTTTTCCTCTGTCACTCTTATCTCTTTCTTTAACTCTTCAAGGAATTCTTTGGGGCTTAGGTCCAATTAGCATTTTTATATTAGACTTTGCTTATAGCTCTTTTCGCATTATATTTTTTTTTCTGAGTTTATGTCTTGGTCTTCCCTGCCTTTTTAGTAGCTTTTTAATGGCCAAGTTGTTTGTTGTTGTTGTTGTTGTCTGCTCATTTTTCCAGCCTATTTCTTGACTTTGAACTTTATTTTAAAGCTAGGCTCTGCTTTCCTAGGGGTGGGGAGGTAGCCCAAGTTACAGCCTTTTTTCCTGTTGCTATTTTTAGAGATAGTTTAGGGGAGTCTGCATGTTTTCGGTGTTTCTAAGGTATGATCTGAGAAGAGCTGCAATCATCACTCTTTTGACCTTGTGTTCTGGTTTTTATGCAGTAGGGAACCCTACTCCCCTATAGTCATAAATACTAGTGTTCTTCTCTCCCTTAGACCTGTGACCCAAAACTCCTTATGGGTAATAGAGTTGCCAATAAGCACCAGATACACTTAGTATAGCAAATGATCCCCTGAAATCTATTTCTGGCCAGTTGCTTGACCCCCTTACCCTCTCTGGGCTGAGAACTTCTGAAGTTGTGGCTACCGCTGCAGTTCTCTTGACCACATCCAAGACCCATAGCTGGTGCTGCTACCACTCTCTGGGAATGTTCCCATCCCAAGTTTCACACCTCTTCTATCAACTTCCTAACTTGTCATAGGCTGAAAAAAAAGTATCATTCTGACTTTTCAGCTCTGTCAACAAAATTTGATCTGAGAAGTTATTTTAAAGTTCTTTAGAAGGGAAGGTTGGGAGAGTTTGGTTTGGGAGCTTGCTGCTTATACTCCATCATTTTGACTCTGTCTATTTAGATACCCTCTTTCAATAGTAGAGATTGTAACTAAACCACTTCTCAGTCTCAGATTTATTTTTTCCCTCTATGTTTTCCTGCAGCTTCTAGTAGGATTCTACCTCATAGACTGAAGAGAACTTCATCTTGGTATCTTCACATTATGTTGGGACCAGTTCAGCATGTAGGCTCTCTCTGTGCTATATTTCACTTTCACTACGTGAATGGTCCATCTTTCTTTCCATTTCCTTGATGATTTTGTTCATGCTAAAGATAATTATGTACTTAAAACTGTAGAAAACAATCAGACCTCCAAAATCTTCCAGTGTTTTTGTGCTTCCTGGAGCTCAACGTAGCCACGTATGGAATTGATCTTGACGAGAATTATGTAAACTTCAATTGAATTGTGCTGAGATTGAATAGCATTATCAGTAAATGTTAGAAAGATATACTTGGTGGCAAAAAATCTGGGTAAAAAGAGAGAGAAGAGAAAAAAAGGGAGAGAGAGAAAGAGAGAGAGAGAGAGAGAGAGAGAGAGAGAGAGAGAGAGAGAGAGAGAAAGAGAGAAGCCCAGAACTGAGCCTTGCAGAACCCCTGCCTTATACATGTCAAATATTTCATCTTAGGTAACTACTTTCTGCTTTATTATTGCACCATAGCCTTGAAAAGATTAAAGTTGTTTTATTAAAGACAGAAAGAACTGCTTTTTCTGGTCTAATTAGCATCTTATATTAAATTTATTTTTCAAGGTCATGTCACATGTTATTAATTTTTCCCTTTCAACACCAGAAAAAGGTAGTCTGCACAGTCTTTATGTGCTGTTTTATTGGAAGACAATGGGGAGAACAAACTGATACCAAACTAGGGAAAGAACACAGGTGATCATAAAATAAGCCACTAATTGTTCTAGTATGGTGTTAGTAGTGCCAAAGGCGAGGATTGGTTCACATTGGCCCCATACTTACCTTACAGTTTTTGACATCTGCATCATGACTTTAACAAGTGACAACACATGCACACAAAATTATAGTTGTTGCAACTTGTAAAAAATATACCCTACCTTGTGTATTTTTACTATAATCCAACAAAACAGACAAAGTCGGGCTTTATCATCATTTGGGGGAACTGAAAGAGTTTGTGTTGGCAATAATCTTGAGGTGTTAACCCCTGAATTCCCAACAATTCATGATTTACCTCCATATCACTTTCTTACTCTTCTGTGTTTGCAAACTCTTATTGTGGTCTTTTGTTTACTCTCAGAATCACAGAACCTCAGAATTAGAACCCTTCTAATATATTCTGTACCTTAATTAGAGTCTAAACTGTAACATCCCCAACAAATGGCCATATAGTCTTTGCTTGAAGGGGAGAACCTATTTCTTCCTAATGCAGCTAGCTTATTTCATTTCTGGAATATTCTAATTAAAAGGATATTTACTTCAAGACTAAATTTGCCTCTTTGGAATTTATAACCATTATCTTTTAGTACTGCCCTTTGCTGCCATGTAGAAAAGTTTAAAACATGTAGCATATGATAGCCCTTCAAATACTTAAGTAGCTATCATATCTCCCATTCCTTCTCATCTTCTGTGACCCTAATCTGTTTTGTTTTTGGTTTTGTTTGGGTTTTTTTTTGCCACTTATGACCCTGGAAGGATCTACTCAACACTGTAAGTCCTCCTGCTGATAAAAGTTCTGTATCAGCGCCTCAGGGGCTAGACTCCTGCACATGAGCTGTAGCTTCCCATTGCCTAATCTTTACCCAATTTTCCTGGATCCTGCTAACTGGGAATCTGAGCATGGTTTCTTATTTGGACCTCTACCTGTGAAATGATCAACTAATTTTCTGGCTCTACATTCCTATTCCACTTTCAGCTCAGATACTTAAGCCCCAGCTACAGATTAAACTCCTCAGTGAAGCTGGAATCTGTTCTCATTTCCTGGCCACCAGATTGAATGTATAATTCTTACTTTAACTCTGGCTTTCACTACCATGAAAAACTTGATCTGGTCCCCAAGAACCATGATGCTAGGCTCTGATGGATAAGCTTTGACTTTATCCTAACAGGAAGTCCAACTTCATCTTACTTCCTGATTACCAGTCCACATGTCGCACTCCTCACGCTTTCTGGCTCCCTTTTATGTGTTGGCTTCTGCCACTAAAATGTAATCTCCTTGAGGGCAGAGACTATGTTGTGTGCTTCTGTTTGTAACCCTAGAGATTGGCACAATGTAAAAGCTTAATAAAATCTGAATAAATGCCCTATCTTTCTCTTCCTCTATCTCTTTCTTTCTTTCTTTCTTTCTTTCTTTCTTTCTTTCTTTCTTTCTTTCTTTCTTTCTGCCTTCCTTCCTTCCTACCTTCCTTCCTTTCTTTTTTTCCTTTACTTCCTGCCTTCTTGCCTTCCTGCCTTTCTCTCTCTCTCTCTCTTTTGTCTCTCTCTCTCTTTCTTCCTGTGTATCACTCCACAAGAATGGAAAAATAGACTGTAAAATAGCATACTTCAGTTTTGTTAGTGGTTTCTTTTTAAACCAGTGTGAGTCATTAACCCTTCTTTTACTAATAGTGGTATATTTTGAATGATCTTTAATTTCACTGGAATTGGTACATCCTCTAGGGATACAGATTTTGGTAACTTAGAATGGAAAGTGAACTGCAATAGGAAAATCAGACCCAGGTTAAAGTCTGTCCCAACTTTAGAATTTGCTATTGCATGCTCCCATAAAATTCAATTTATCTCTCTGGACTCAGTTTCTTCATTTGCAAAATGAGGGTGTTAGAAAAGGTAATCTCTAAGTCCACTTCCAATTATAAGTCCTATAATGTTCCTCTGCCTTTTCATCTTCTATGACTTTTATCCATGCATTACCAAGAATTTCCCATAGATTATCCACTCAACCTTGCTGGAGACTTGCCTCTTGTTCTTCTTGTATTTCCAATGTGCAATTCACATTTTACATGTATAGTCTCTCAATCACTCTACATGACTGACCTACTTCCTTTTCTAGTCAGGCATGTCCTCAATGGTATCTTTAATGCCACTCTCTCTACCTAAATAGTAAATTGCAGTCTGTTTATGTCCACAATGCATCTTCCTCTTAGGCTAACATTAAATTGATCTGACTTCAGGGTTTAATGATAGCATGCAAGGTAATTTACTGTACATACTTTTACAAAAAGGTTTAAGGCACATAGGCTATCAGTCTAGCTCCCATCTCAAGGTCACTGCTTTGATTTGGTAAAGAGAAGAAAAGAAGGGAACAAACTTAAATAAGTAGTTATATGCCAGGAAATCAATGAAGTCCAGGGAACATACTGGTTCTAGAGATATACAGATTTTAGGGGTCCCAGAAGTTTTATATTAATGTGACAAGGGCTAAAGATAGGTATTAGACCTCTGATTTTATTGATATACAGAACTTCTGGGCTGAGAAAATTCCTTCTAGAAGTTTAGGTTGTCATCGTCTTTGCAGCTCATAGTTTTAGAGAGCTGCCCAGGACAGTGAGGTTATATGATTTGCCAAAGGTCAAACAACAGTGTGTGTCAGATAGGACTCAAACTCAGGTCTTCTTGGCTTCCAGGCCAGCTGTCTATTCAGTATGCTTAGCTAGTTCCATCTACTTTTGAATATTTCAATTATGAGTAGGTCAGATGAGCCTTCGTTTGGGGAATGATAGAATTTTATTGAAATCAGAGATTTAAATTCATAAATGTTCATTGATGATGCTAATTTCTGTCATATCCATATCTCTCTTCTTCCTCTGGTGGAAGGAATTTATCTAACCTTCCTTAATCACTTGTATATTTATTTATTCTTGAATTTGGATTATATAAATGACTCCTAGAGAATAAGTAGAAGGACATTGAGTCATGAATCATCAAAAATGACAAGTGGTTAATCATTCATTGAACTCATAACTTGTCAATCATCTCATCTTTGAGAAGGAGCTAAAGGTAAAAAACCACTGGGGAAACCTACAAGGTAAACCCTATGGCTTTGAGGGTAGAATAAGATTCTATGAAAGAAACCATGGGGATGTATCTTTTTTTACTCCTGTCTCTGATAAGGAGGTGGTATTTCCACTTGTCAAGGCCAATCTCTCTCTATATACTGTGGATTCCATCCTCTTCCATCTTAAAAAGCAATCTGCAATCCAGCAAATTGCCACCACCATCATTCTTACTCTCTAATCTCCAACATATTCCCTATCTGCTTGATCCGTCTTTATTGCCTTCAAACATGCCCAATTCTCCCATCTTAAAAATAAAACAAAATTCACTAGGTCTTATTATGCTCATTATATCATCATTCTGTAGCTCTCTTCTCCCTCATGCCTAAATTTCTTGAGAAAGCCACCAATTCTTAGTACCTCCACTTCTCCTCCCTCTTTTCCCTCTCTTTGAACAGTGGCTTCCAATAGCATCACTCAACTGCACCTACTTTCTCCAAAGTTGCCACTGATCTCTTAATTGCCTAATCTAATAACCTTTCCTCAATCCTCATCATTCTTAATCTCTGAAGAATTTGACAAGGTTGACCACCTTTTCCTCCCAGTCAATTTCTCTTCTCTGATTTTGTATGACTGTTTTCTCTTGGTTCTTCTCCTCCTGACTTTCCCCCATTGTTCTCTTTTGCTGGATCTTCACCCATGTCATATTCCTCAAATGTGAATGTCAGCCACCACTTTTCTTTCACTTGGTGATCTCAGTATCTCCTATGGATTTGGTTATCATCTCTAGACAGATGATTTCCATATCTATTCAATAAGCCCTAGGCTCTCTCTTGAGTTCCTGTCTCATATCACTGAGTGGTTGTTGGACATCTTAAGCTACATGACACCATAGGCACTTCAAACACAGCATGTCCAAAGCAAAGCTGATTATCCTCCTTTCCAACTGTTCTCGCTTCCCAACTTTCTTATTAACGTAGAAGGTACCCCTATCCTTCCAGTTATCCAGATTCAAAATTTCAATGTCATCCTCAAATCTTCTCTCTCTCAGCCCACATATTGTCAGTTGTCAGATTTTATGATTTCATACTCTACAGACTCTGTCTATAACAAGTCCCCTCTTCTCCCTTCATGAAGAGCCTCCACCCTAATTCAGGCATGTATCTCTTCTCTTCTGGAATATCACAGTAGTCACAGAATGCCTGACACACATTAAACAGTTAATAAATAATCATTGATTGATTGTTCTAAAACCAGTAATAATAGGGATACTCTTCCAAGTCACAAAAATGAATTTTTGTTTTGAGTAAGCAGAATGAAAAATATATTCAGCTGAGCCAGGCCAGGATGTGGAACTGAATGCTGTTTTGTAGTAGAGAGGTAGAAACTTCAAGACTCCAAGAACTGATTGTTGTGAAGATGGGAGTATGAAAGAAGCCATACTATTGTTATGTGTTATGCTTATTTATTCATTCATTCATTTATTTGTTTATTCATTCATTCATTTGTCTATTATTTACCTATTCATTCATTCTTTCCTCAATTCACTCATCTATCTGTCTTTCCACCCATTCATTCATGCATTCATTCATTTATTTGTTTCTATGCTACTAAAGCCTGCAGGTAATATCATTGCTCTCTAAATTTGGTGCCTTCTAAATGTGGTGCCTGAGGACAAACTTCAGTCACCCTACCCTATTTATACTCTGGTCCTTTCATCACACCCCAATTCCTGAATAGATTCTTGCTTTGATCCATAAGTGAATAGACTTTCTGACTATGAACTTCACTATCGCAGATAGGTTCAAATATCAGCTGTTAGACCACCTCAATTCAAAAGCCTGAGCATTTTCTAAAAATATATGGCTAGTTCATCGCCTACACTCTGCCAATCACTGTCTTACACTTGCTTAAAGATACCTTGCTCGAAAACTGGCCCTCTTTTTAGTGATTATCATGCTTTACGTGTCCTTTTCCTGTTGCTTGACCTTCCTATTTTTAATATCCTTAAGGATTCACATCCTCACATGCCCATCCCAAATAGAATAGATATCTACTTTTTGCTCATCCCTGTGAATTCACTTAGAATCTTGATTTTGACCTTCCAAAGTTTCTCCAATAGCAGATGAAGTCTGCCTAGAGCCAGAAAGACTTGAATTCAAATGTGGCCTCACACACTTACTACCTGTGTGACCCTGGGCAAGCCACATAACCTCTGTTTGCCTTAGTTTCCTCATCTGTAAAATGGGAATAGTAACAGCACCCACCTCCCAAAGGTATTGTGAAGATCAAATGAGTTAACAATTGTAAAGCACTCAGCACAGTGCCTGGTGCGTAGTAAGTGCTAAACTGATATTCAGTCATTCCAGTTGTATCTGACTCTTTGTGGCCCCATATGAATTTTTATTAGCAAAGATACTGGAATAGTTTGCCATTTCTTTCTCCAGCTCATTTTGCAGATGAAGAAACAGGCAAACATGGTTAAGTGACTTGCCCAGGGCCACACAGATAGTAAGTGTCTGAGGCTAAATTTGAACTTAGGTCTTCCTGATGCCAGTCATGGTGTTTTATCTACTGTGACAACTAGCTGCCCCACGCATTTTGTAAATGTTAGCCACTATTATTATCATGGTAATTATTGCTTGCCATTTGAATTTCTGTGTATTCTTTGGCCTACCCATGCTTGGATTTAACACTATGAATCTTAGACTCCACTTTGATTTTGGCCTCAGTTGGCATATTTACCCCTTGTTTGTCTTTCCACCCATATTCTAATCTTTTTTTTTCACATCTGCCTTTCAGACTTTATACTAATGTGAACTATTTTCTCAATTTACTTTTTCTTTATGTTTTAGTTTTAGTGTATATCAAAGAATTATCAATAAAATTGCTGGACAAGTAAGCTTAGAATCCCAGTTTCTTCATTGGGTAAAAGTAAAGTGAGGGATATGGGCTAGGTGGTCTGTATGGTTTTTAAAGCTCTCCCTCTATGATTCAATGATCCTATGATTTTATAATCTGTTGAGACCTTTGTACTAACTGGTAAAATAACATTATTTCCCATGGTTCCAACTTAGGTTTGCTTTTCTTTTTGCTTTTTTTTTTTTACTCTACAGACTTCAATAATAGTAGGAATAGGGGGATATGGATGGCACCAAAATCTGTTATCACCATTTCTAAGGATATAATGAAGTATAGAAGCTTTGGGTAGGACTTGATCCTGAAACAAAGTCCAAGGAAAAGTCAGTGAAAGAGCAAAGGTATTAAGACACATTAGATTTCTATCTATATTTAATTGGAGATAATATCAAGAGATCTCCATGGTGTACAGAGAGATAGCCTCATAGTTAGGAAGAGCTGGGTTTTAGTTCAGCTTTTGATACATGCTGGTTGTGTGACCCCTGGCTTATCAGTAGCCCCTCCACCCCAAACAAAACAAAACAAAAAAAAAAACCTCCCAACTCTCTAAATAGTTAAGTTGCTGAGCAGGTTTTAGTTTGCAACACTGGAGAGAATTTATCACTGAGAGTTCCCTACATGGATGGATTTAGAGATATACAATCTCTCCCTCATTCTTCCCCCTCAAAAAATACAATAAAACCAAGGTTAACTGATAAGATTTCTTATAACTTGTAAATGATCGGTTTCTCTATGGTTACCACTAGTAACATTCCTTAGAAGAATGGTTTCTTGTATATTTATATCAGAATCAGAAAAGGAGAGGAAAGTAGAGATTTCTGCCCAGATGTTTTAGTGGGAATAATCTTGGTGAAATGAAGGATTGGAGCAATGATAATGAGGAAACTGGTGGGTAAGCTCTGGAACTTATATGTGGCAGAAAATGGAAATAGAGAAGCTAGGTAGAAAGAAAGGAAACACTTATTAAGTGCCTACTATGTGGCAGGCACTGTGCCAAATGCTTTACAATTATTATCTCATTTGATCCTCACAATAACCCCCAGGAAATAGATGCTATTGTTATTATTCCCATTTTACAGATGAGGAAACTGAGGCAAGCAGAGGTTGTGTCTTGCCTAGGGTCATACAGCTACTAAGTATCTGAGGCCAGATTCGAATCAAGTCTTCCTGACTCCAAGCTCAATGGGTAGAGATCTACTGCACCATTTAGCTGCCTCTATTTCCTTGAATATAATATTGGAAACTGATACTACTGTCTACATCATATTATTAGTTAATTTATTAGGTTGTTTTCTGAGGACCAGGGATCAAAGCTATATGTTGTAAAAAGCACTGGTCTTAGGGCAAGAATACCTAAGTCTCAGTTGTGTTTATTAGCTGGATGACTGGGAAGAAGTTGCCAAACTCTCTAAGCCACAAATTTCTCATATGAAGAAATGGGGATGATAACATCTGTCCTTCCCACTTTTACATGGATGCAATGAAAACAACACCTTAACAATTATAACTGTGAGCTATTGATGATGGTGATAAGGATGATGATGTCGATGATGGTGATGGTGATGGTGATGACAGTGATGATGATGAAGATGAAGGTACTAATGGTGTTGATGCCATTAATGGAGGGAATTTGAAAGCAGTGTGGCATAGGGAATTAAAATGGTGGGGCATGAGACAAGAGGATCTGACTTCAAATTAGAGCACTTGTATTCACTAGCTATTTAACTAACATTTGTAATCATTTAACTTTTATACACCTCAAGTAAATCTCTAAGACTTAGCAAAAGGGCAGAACAGTGAAAGAGAAAAAGTATTAAACACCCGAAATTTGAATTTTATCTTGGTCTATTACTAGTTGTATGATCTTGGCCAAGTCATTCCATCTCTCTCAGCCTCAGTTTTCTCATTTATAAGATGGGGGTGAAGAGGGAGGGAGACTAGTTGCCTTCTAAAGTCCCATGGAGCTGTAGGACCACAAGCCTCTCATATGAACCAAAATTTTCAAACTGACCAAATCTTGAATCTTTCCTATCATTTAATAATTTTTTAGAATCATACTATTGATGTGAAGATTCTAAATAACCATTATTTGGCAAATCTGCATTAATATAAGATATTCAAACAAAGAAAAGAAGCAACTTTACTTTAAGGCTAGGAAAGCTTTTCTATAAATGTGTTTGAAATGACATGACTTAAATTCTGTAGACTTTTTGTGGTTGTCTGGCCCACTAAAAATTGCCACATCCTGAGCCATTTTCTGATGCAGGGAAGCATGACATAAACACTTTTGAACACACACACAAATGTTTTATCCTTTAATCAAAGTTGGGATAATTTGCATCATAGAAATTTCCAAATAAAAATATGCTAAATGAAAGTAAGTCCAGATGATCATGAATTAGATACTAGTGAAGTAGGATGTAAGACCACAGGTGTAGAAGAAACAAACAATTTTAAGAACATTGCTAAAAATGTATTGAAAAATCTGGAATTTTTTCTATTTAAGGTAGGCTATTTTTTGCCATTGTGGGATGAGTCCCTGATACTTCAATGTTTCAATAAATGTCTGTACAAATACTATTGTTGTTGTTGTTGTTGTTGTTAGTAGTGGTTGTCTAGACCTGTGATTTCATTATTGTGAAAACCTTCCATTATAGAACTTCCCTCCTCTGAAACTGACCTTCAATTCCTCTGTTCCTTATCACTTGGGACACATATATCAAACATGCAACCCATGGCCTGTATGTAATGCAACAGTACATAGATAAGGCTAATATGTGGTTTACTTAGTCATTAGCCAGCCCCCAGGGATCCCTGTGCATGATTTAGTGATGCATATTTCTATTTAACTTCAATATCACTGTTCTGGGGAAACTGAGAAGTTAATTCCCAGAAAATGATGACACAGCTAGTATGTTAAGAAATTAATTTAAGGTCCCTCTATATCATTGTTTTATTTGCTATGTTTCCTTGTTTCTCAAAAAATACTGAATATGAATCTAAGAGTTAACCTTTTCAAATTTCTTAAATGACATTTTTCTGTGTTTTGTTGCTGTGATTTTGAATTTCTTATCTCTCACAGTCCTTTGGACTACATTACTTTCCTACTCTTCCAACCTTCCTAAAAGGTAAATTGTTTCCAAAATTTGCATTTTCTTCTATTTTTGAAATTTTTCTTTTCTTTATTTTTTGTACATATGCAATCATATTAATCACATTTCCACATTAGTCATGATAGGAAAGAAGAATCAGAATAAAAGGGGAAAAAACATGAGAAACCAAAAAAAAATGAAAATAGTAGGCTTCAATATTCATTCAGACTCCATAGTTCTTTCTCTGGTTGTGGATAATATTTTCCATCGTGAGTCTCTTGGAATTGTCTTAGATGATTGTATTGCTGAGAAGAGCTAAGTCTATCATACTTGATCATTGCATAATGTTAGTGTGGATAATAATCTTCTGGTTCTGCTCACTTCACTCTGCATCAGTTTATACAAGTCTTTCCAGGTTTTTTTTTCTGAAATCCACCTGATCATCATTTCTTATAGCACAACAGTCATCCATTACATTCATGTAGCACAACTTGTTCAACCATTCCCCAACTGCTGGGCATCCTCTCAATTTCCAATTCTTTGCCACCACAAAAAGAGCTTCTATAAATATTTTTGTACATATGAGTCCAAAGTTTGCAATTTCTTCAGACCTTAAGAAAGTATTTGCTATGGTTGACAAAATTCCAGGCAAAATGGCTCTTGTCATTCTAAATCTATTGTTTCCTATATAGGCATCTCTACAGCTTACACACAGTTAACATTGAACACATTGAACTAACTCAGAACCCTAAGGACAAAACAAAATGACTGAATTTGTCTCTGCTTTACTTCTTTACATTTCTCAAACCTAAACCAACAGAAACATCTGGCAATGTCTCAGAGGATAGTACTGGACCAACTTATTCTCACGGATGATTCATCTTCAACGCACTCTCCTGCCTTCTCAATTCTGAAATTACTTATGTGGCATGCCAAAAGAATCCATTGGCTCCTATTAAAATATGAATAACTGATAGCTGAGAACTATTTCTTAATACATTGCAACAATATACAAGACATTCCTAAATGTTGTTGGTAGTTTGACTCAGCCAAGCATAAAGAAATATAATGTTAGAATGTTTGTTACAGCCTTGAAAATAGGTCCTGTGAGAAAGCATTTTTAATTTCAGAGTTGAAATAGTTGAATTTCAAAAGCTATTCATTTATTACATACACACAAACACACATAGTGCGTAGTAGATAGCAAAGCTATAGTAAAATTACATTAGTGACTCTAAGGAACCTTATTAAATGTATTTTTTAATTCATTTTAGAGGAATTTTCTATTTCTGTATACATGGGAGGATTCTTAAATGATGAAAATAATCAAGGCAATATTTATTTTAATTATCAAAAATCTAATGAGTACAGTACACTATTGAGGGTCATAAGACCTTACTTTGGCCCTATCTCCAATGCTGAGTAATTGTGCAATTGAGGACAAATCTCATAATGGCAATGCAGCTACACTTCTTACACAACCTTTCCAAAATGCTTGGGAGAGGCATTAGGTAATTTTTGCCATATTTGAGGAAAGAAAGGGATTTTAATTTCTGACCTTGGCCCTAGCATGCTTAGCACTTTTTATCAGTGATATGGTCAAAGATACAAAAGGTATGAAAGTCATAATTACAATCAATCAGTACATCAACAAGCATTTTAAAGTACCTACTATATGTTAGATACTTGAGATCCAAATAAAAAAAAAATGAAACAATCCCCAAAGTTGGGAAGCATAGATCATGTACTTGGTGGCAAAATCAAGAATCAACATTATCTCAACAGTTTGGAAAAAATTGGCTGCAATAAAGAAGATAAAATTTAATAGCCCTGAATATAAACTTCTTTGTGTTCAGAAAATTAATTGGGTGAGTACAGCTGGTTGTAACACAAATGGAAAAGGATGATGTACAAAAACAAAACCAAATTAAAAAAAAAACAACCTAATGAGATGGGTTTTTTTTGACCACTCAGTTAAATATGAGCGACATAGAAGAAAATCTCACCTCATTTTCTCTAGCATTTATATGTGGATGCCATGTTTTAGGAAGGACATAATAGAGTTTATCCAGAGAAGGGCATAAAGAATGAGGAGGGTACAAAGAAAGAATGGTTGAATACATTGGGTCTGTTCAGTCTGGAGAAGGGGTGTGTGTGTGTGTGTGTGTGTGTGTGTGTGTGTGAGAGAGAGAGAGAGAGAGAGAGAGAGAGAGAGAGAGAGAGAGAGAGAGACTATGCATGTGTGCACATGTACATTTTTTCAGGGGGGCAGTTATCTAATATTTTTAGGTATTTAAGGGCTGCCAGTTAGAAGAAGTCTTATTTATCAAAAGCCTAGTAAGGGGTAAAAATGGCAGTCAGCAGATTTTACCTTCATGTAAGGAAGACCTTTAAAATGTCCCTTGGAAGTCATGGGATTATAGTTTTAGAACTGGATAAAAAACTTTGCGGTCATATTATCAAAACCTTTTATTTTATAGATCTGATCTGAACTGACTCCAAATTTAGAACTTATCCTAAATCTAGAATTCACTCCTCTACCTCAGTGCCTCCCGCCAAGAGTTAGCCAACTTGAGAAAGGGTTTTCTGGAAAGTCATAGAATAATGGTAGGATTTATGTGGAATAATTACTGAAGTTGGATTGTAAAACTTCTAAGGTCCCTTCCAACTCTAAGATTCTAAACAATGATTTGGCTTTAGCTGGATTTTCCCCCAAACCACAAGATTTGGGTGGACTGAAAACAATATAGAACTCTAGATATTATGAAGTTTATGTAAATTAGATGGGAAGCAGAATTTGTTCCTTTTGTAAGTATTGGACTATGTTGTCTCTCTCATGCCTCTCCTGAGTTAGGTTAAAAATAAGCAAGAATGAGATGTGTTGGGAGGAAAACCTCTGGCAGAATCATTACAGCTGTTGTGTTGATTGGATGCATCCTCTGAAAAGAGGTAATTCAGAAGGAAAAAGCATGCCTACTTCTATTTGACTCTAGTATTAGTCTGGTTTGACTGGGCCCTTTCTTAATGATGGAGAAAAGGGAGACAAATAGAAACATGATGAAACAAAATGACAAGTCTGACTGTAGCCCCTAATGCCAAAATATGAAAGTATCACATTCATCAAGTGTCTACTATGTGCCAAGCATTCCAAGTATTTTACACATATTACTTCAAATGATGCTCACATCAGCTTTGGATAGTAAGAGCTATCATTAGTCCCATCTTACAGTTGTGGAAACTGAGGCAGAGGTTAAAGGACTTTTCCAAGGTCACACAGCTAGTAAGCATCTGAGGTCAGATTTGAACTCACATTTTTCTGACTCCAGACATAATGCTCTGTCCATTGCACCACCCAGATGCCTTTATATTTCAAAGTGATTTTTACCACCTCCTGTGTTTATCTTTATCTGACTCATCAAAGAATGGTGCATTCCACTAGCTCTTGGATTCTTCTTACTTTTGGCAGGTAGGTGGCACAGTGGATAGAGCTCCAGGCCTAGGTTCAGGAAGACCTTGGTTTAAATCTGACCTCAGACACCTGGGGCTACAGGTGGATCTTTATTTATTCAAATTAGGAAAATATTTAAACTCAAGGATAATACCATGCCAAAAGCATCTTTCCCCTTGTATCCTTTGTGAATGAACATTCCATTGGAGGTTTCTGTGCTATTAATGAACCTTTCAGTTGGAGTAGAAATGGCTACAGCTGTGCTCTTGAAATCAAGAACTGTATTATTACCTCTGTTCTAGTAGGAAGAATGTACATAGAGGAAGCAATTGCTTCCTTTATGAAACCAAAGTGTTCAATTCAATTAATTCTGAGGCAGTTCATTCTTTGTCTCATTATACTATTAAGGGCTGCACATAATCATTAGTTAGGAAGTTACCAAGTCAAGAAGTGCTGGACTTAGAGTGAACAAGACCCGGGAACAATCCTACCTGTGATGCATGTGACCTGAGTAACCTAGGGCAAAACTCTTACACTCTGTGCGCTTATAGGAGACAAAGAATTTTTGGGAAAATTTAATGAGAAAAAGTGGTGTTATCAAAGGCTTTGTTTCAGCTGTAGTAGTAACTTTTCTCTGAAGTTGACAAGCAGAACTATAGGTATCTACTCAGGCAAGTGTGACCACAGTTTGCTGATTTGTAACACCCAAAGTACCGAGACATTGGTAAACTCTAGTGGTCCAGTTTCTAATCATTAAGCAAATGCCTGCAAGACCTGAGTGACTCTAATTTGCTTAATGGAGATCTACTCTAAATTAAAAGGACTGCTTTGATTAGCTTGGTGAAACCTCCATCCAGATCAAGGTATTGATGCCAAAAAGTTTCCATGCAGGGGGCCCACTTTACAGGGATTTTTCCAAGATTTCTCCCTCCTAATGGAACTATGAGCTCCTGTGTTTCATCTTTTTTTATTTTTTTGAACTCACTATGTATAATAAAAGTTCCTTTGGTGATCACATTGTATTTCTTGTTTTTACGGTGCTCCCATGATTCAAACCCATGTTCTCCTAGGAGTACATTGCCTAAGCAATGCTTGGACATATATTAAGTTACAGACAGAATGGAATTTGTATCGGTAGAGGGAGTTACTACGCTGGGAATTACACAAATAGCCTAAATCATAGGTCCTTTGTGTATCTGCCATTATAGAATAGATTCACTACTTATTAAGCAGTAGCTCCTGATAACTATTAAAATGAATGTGCAATGAATGGATTTGCAAATTCCATATATATCATAGTTCCATACGTGTGTAAACATATATTTATAATACATACTTTCAGAACATATAATACAAAAATAAAAATGCATAATATATTTATAAGTAGAAAAGGATTTAACATTAGTTTAATGGTTATTTCACTGTTTGCACAGGATTTAAAATGAATGCCAATTCAGCATTTTCTCTCAGCTTTCCCCTTCATTTCCATATATCAAATTCTAGAGTTAATCCATTTTTGTCTATTTCTTTCCATGTTGTCAAACAAATGTTCTCTTTTATTTCTCAAAATAGCATGTTGATTGTTTTTCCAATGAATTTATGTTTGCCTTATCGACTCATAAACAAACTAGTAGTATCTGAATGTTTTGAATTTGCCAATTTATTTTCATCCACCAAAGTTAAGGAAGTGGCATTTTCATTTTTAAGAGATAATTTGTCTATTCACAGAATCTCAGAAATGAATGTGACCTCAGTGGTCTTATAAACCAACTTGAATCTTTAAAAGCATACCTTCTATAGTATATCTGACATATGATCAATCAGCCTGTGATTGAAGACCTCCAGTGAGTGAGAACTCAGAACCTCCCAAGGCAGCTCATTCCCTTGTTCCATTATAGGTTAGGTTTCATTTTAAGGAAAATTTCCCTTACAATATGACTAAATATGCTGTTTTGTAACTTATACTAAATGCAACTAGTTCTACTTTCTATGTGACCAAGCAGAAAAAGGGTAATTCTTCTTTCATATGCTATGCCAGATATTTGAGGCCACCCCTGAACCTTCTCTTTTCCAAATTAACTTTCCTCGGTTCTTGAACTTTCTTAATATGCTCAAGATACTTTACAGTTGGAGTTTTCCACTGACATGGCCTGATAAATTTGTGCTAATCCTGTCTTCGCTATGTGAAGCCAAAAGGTCTAAACTGTCATTATCCTTCTCCTTGCCTCAGTTATCCATGCTATAAAATTGACATGGTAATAGCTGAAATCTATCTGCTTCCCAAAGATGTTGGATTTCAAGAGATTGTCAGTAAAAACATCCTGTTTTACAAAAGAAAAGATTGGCATAAATAGAAAGCATTACTAAGTGAGTCATTATGTTGAACTAGAAAAACATTCATAAAAATAGCTGCAGTGAAAGCTGGAGCAATGCTTTCTAATTTGGTAATAACCATGTGTCCATCCACTTCTGTCTTATAGGTACCAAGTTATGTTCATTGGAATAGCCTTAATGCTTGGATCAAGTTTGAGCTGAAAATGGCAAATGAAATGATAATGTTTGCTTAGTCCATAGTAGAAACAATCTAAATATTCAGCTTCAAAAATGCATATTTATTTAACTTTATTCCCTTTTCAAAAATATAGGCCCAAATTTGAGCTCTAAGATCTTTCAGGCTCAAAGTTTTATTATGCTCTAAAATTAATTTAGAAATATTCATTCATGGGGCAGCTAGGTGGTGTAGTGGATAGAGCACCGGCCCTGGAGTAAGGAGGACCTAAGTTCAAATCCAGCTTTGGACCAAACACTTGACACTTACTAGCTGTGTGATCCTGGGCAAGTCACTTAACCCCAATTGCCAAAAGAGAGAGAGAGAGAGAGAGAGAGAGAGAGAGAGAGAGAGAGAGAGAGAGAGAGAAATTTATTCATAAAACATTTATTTTGTGACTACTATGTGCAAAGTCCTGTGAATTAGGAGTTTTTATTTTCAACTGGATCTATTATTTCATTGATTATTTTCTTACAACAAAAGTGTTAAAGGCAAGAAAGTAAAAACAAAACAAAAACCAATCCCTTCTCTGAAGAAATTTTCATTCTATTTGAGAGAAACAATATGTGAATATATAAGAAAATAGAAAATATATAAAAAATAAATAAAAGATATACAACAATTTTGTTTGGGGCAAGCCTCTAACCCTAGGGAGGTGGAAGGTGAATGAGGTGGAAGAGAACTAAGGATCTTTACATAAGCTTTACATTATTACAGGTCCTTTTCTTGTTGTTAAAAGTAAATACAAACAATGGTTTTGTTTATCTAGATTTGCTGAATTAAGTATTAAGACCTACTTAAATAATTTGACCTAGAACAGTATTGATGATGACTGAAAAAAGTGACTGTTTCTGATTGACAAGTGATCTTAAAAACGCCATTTAATCCTTTTGTTTTCCCCTCTGTTAAGTGAGGATAATATCACCTCTGTCTTCTTAGAAATTCTCGTAAGACCATATCCTCAGTGATAAAGGTCTGTGAAAATCCATTTTTTTGCCTTAATAATACTTGACAAAAAAAGGAAAAAATATATATATTATTCAGAACTTGAAGGCAAAGGGAATGTTAATGTGAACTCAACCTTTAGACACAAAAAAGTCTTTTCTAGAAGCCTATAATTAGGATAGGGTGGCTATAGGGAAGCTATAATTTTCCATAAAAATAAATACCATCAAATTACAACTTCCCATTTAAAGTTAACTTTACAGAGTCTAGAAGTTTCTTATTTTGCTAAGTTCTTAAAAATAAAAAAAATAGAGCAAATGGTAAAATTATGTCTGTACACTACCTCCAGATAAAAGAAGATATCCAATAAGCAACATGACTGATTTTCTTCAGGCTTTGGTTCTACAGCTTGAATCTTCTTTAAACAGTTGACTAGTAGATGCACGTTAAAAAGAAAAAGAGACTGAAGAACATAATGGTAGAACATCAAATCATGTCCATTTAAAAAAAAAAACAAACAAAAAACCAAACCTCTTTCAAGTGGTTTTAAGATCAGGAAAAAAAAAAAACGCACTCCCTTACAGGTCATCCTTCAATTCAATTACCCATCAAAGTGATCTTCTTAAAGTACACGCCTCATCATGACACAGTACCACCTACCCCTCACTTAGTTTTAAAGATGAGTTTCATTTTGTTGAAGTCAAAGTAAATGAACTTAAGGCGAAGAAATGTAAGATTCCCTCCCACACATTCATTTAGCCTGTGAGCTTGGGGAAAGTGCTAAAATTTCCCTTGAATATGAGCCCTATATGTCTGTCTTTTCTTCACCTTTCTATAATCTCTGCACAATGCAGGGCTCTAAAGTAATAAGAGGGCAAGCCTTTCAGAATTCTTTATCCAAATGATACAAGCTGTTCGATCCTTCAAAATAATCACATTGAAAGACCACATTCTCAAAGCTGTCATTGAATTATATTTTTTTAATTTTTTTTTAAATTAGGCAAAATAAAAAATGTTTTGTCATTACATCATTACCAGAGAGAAGATCTATAGGGGATGTGATGGCTAACTTTACTTATAGGGCTGTAACAAGGTAGAAAATTTAACTTATTCTGAGGACAGAATTAAGAGCAATGAGTAGCAATTAAAAAGGTTTGTTTTTTTGTCTTGATGGATGGAAAAGTTAAAAAAAGAACACCTTCCAATCAATTAGAGCTATCCAAAGGTGGAACAGGCTGCCTTGGAAAGTAGCAAGCTTGCCCTTATTTGTTATCTTCAAGCAAAGGCTGAATGGTTATTTGACAAGTGATACAGAGTATTTATTTTCAGCAATGAGTCAGACTGTATGGCCACAGAGGTTCCATCCAGATCTGAAATTTTATGATTCTATGATTTTGATTCAGATGGTTAAAACCAGCTAGACCATGCATGTTCTTCCACCAGATTTTGTGCTGAATGACACTGAGGTATTCCCAAAAGATAAAATTTCCTTCATCAAAAACAGTTGATATAGCTGAAGATAGTCTAAAAGATGTGATACACTGTCAAAAAAGAAGCCTAGAAGTGGGATTTTTTTTAAAAGTCACATCAGGCTCTACAATTAGCATGAGTAGATAAGGTCCTGCGGATAAGAGACTGTCTTCTCTGAGGAAGTAAAAACTTATTGCCTTGGTTGATTTGTAAAAGGTTATATCTATCCATACACACACATGCATACATACATATGTACATATATACATACATGCATATATGTGTGTAAGTGTGTATGTATAATCCCTATATTGTATATGGTAAGTGCTCCATAAATGTACTTCTGTTAAATTATTTTTTTAGTGCAGAAACAAGTCATGGTAAAGTCAAAAAACATTAACACTGGGGAAAACAAACAAACAAACAAAAATAACCCTGTAGAACACTTCATCAATCCCCTCATTTTGCAGTGAAAGCCAGAAATGTCTTACTTATGATCACAGAGTTAATAAATGGCAAAGCCAGTATTTGAACTTGGAAGAGCTGACACATCTAGAGAATTGAACAAGGATCTATATTCTGCATAATTATATCAATGCTAAAGAACTCTAAACCACATGTGATATGTGTGTCTTGGTTATTTTGATATCCTTGGGTTCCTTTCATAATTTTGAAAGTATGAGATATCCTCAAGAATTACTATAAGAAGACAAACAAGCTTCACTTCTACCAAGCTCACTTCTAACTTGGCATCTTATGTGGGCTATTTTTTATGCAGTGGGTATTGAAAATCATATTTAAAAGCATAAAGAGTAAATTTAGGCAAACATTTACTTTGTATAGCATTTCCCCCAGAGATCTTGACCTAAAAGTGTATTGATCTGAGATCATAAATACTGGTGGATAGGATACTAAACTTGGAAGAGGATAACATGGTTTCAGATCTTGTCTCTTTTTTTTTTTTAGATATGTGTCCATTAGCAAGCCGCTTTTCCTCTTCAAGCCTCAGTTTTCTCATTAGTGAAATGGGGATAAAAATTCTTGTAGTAACTACCTCATGAGGTTGTTTTCAGGCTCAAATGAAATAATGTATCAGAAGCACTTTCCAAACTTTAATAAATGGCAGTTACTATTAAAGTTTTCTTTTTTCTCTAGAGTTTACATATAAATAGTCCAGAGACAAGTCACTCTTGTACTATTATTGCTCTTTACCTCTTTTGACCCATACATGATTACATAACTAATTTTTGTAGTTGAAAAATAGTCAAGGGAGCTAGGAGATACAGTGGATAGAGCACTGGCCCTGGAGTCAGGAGGACCTGAGTTCAAACGAGGCCTCAGACACTTGATATTTACTAACTGTGTGACTGTGAGCAAGTCACTTAACAGCAATTGCCTTGCAAAAAAAAAAAAAACCTAAAAAAAAGACAAAAAAAAGTAGTAGGATATAAACTTATGTTTATAGTCTCTTCAGTACAACTCTAATAGCAGAAAGGGGGGGAGAGTATATCATCCTGTTCCCACATGATTTTGATCTCCAGGGCTGTCTCAATGTTTTGGAACTTTTCAATTTCATGCAGCTTAGAGCTTATGAGTATTTGAATGGAGACATTTATTAAGAATTGTGTTAAGTTTTTTTGTTTGCTTTTTGGATCAATGTTATGCCTGGGTGATTTTGTGTAGTACTTTGTTCTATGACAATGCTCAGGCTCTAGTACAAATTATTGGGTTAGTTTTCTGGAATATTTTGAGGTCTGTATTTGTAGTATTAGGATATGTCACCTGTCAGATCATGAAATATAGCAAACTTCTGATGAATAATCCTAGCTGAGTGAAGTCTTCCTCTGTATTTGGGGGTGCTGAACTTCTGTAACTTGCAATGATGTGTTGAAGTTCTACTATTCCTTTGCACAATCTCCATCAGGGAAACCAGATTGAAATGTAATTGGAAACATGGTTAACAAAATAAATAAACATACAACACAACATAGACAATGTTAACTTGTGATTTTTCTAAATCAAGATGCTGCCTGCAAGGATCCCTTTCTGTTTGAATTTGATACCACTGATCTACATTGATCACTGTCTGGACCCCTTAGCTTTCTGAAATTTCTGATGGTGATGACTTGGTCCTAAACTGCCATCATAAACTTCATAATTTCCATGATTCAGCCATGCCCCCCCCCAAACACTTCTTTGTCTATATATTGTTGGCTGACATCATCTACGAGATTTCATTCTTGGAGCCTACTTGTTCCATAGGTTCCACAACTTTTAGTTATATTTGATGAATCTAATAGCACATATTCATTGTCACTTTTTCATATAGGTTCACGAAATGATTTGTACCTGTTTCAAAAACATTTCTGAAGGATTTTTACTCATTTATCATGTGTTTTGAAAAAGAAAGTCTATTAATCCTCTTCCTCCTTTTTGGTGTTGGTAGTGGGTGGGTGGGGGGAAGGCATTATCCTTTTCATAGCTGCCCTGTACTTCATTATCATTTCATGGAGTTTTGCTGTGCAAATTTGTTATGGTCCACTTTAAGTTTTAAAATGTGCATTGATACTGACACTACATAAGTGTTGGTCGCTTTAAACATGTTCTTATCATTTAGTTTTTATTTCTGGATGCCAGTAAGCCTCTTAATGTATTCAGCTCTAGCTTTCTCCTTGAGAGCTTGAAATTTGACGTGTTTTTCCTAGAGGAGACAAAGTCATTCATTAAGCATTTTCTTTGACCATTAGTTCAGTTTGAAATGTTGATTCAAGTTCAGAGTCTTCACTTTCTTGGCATTTCCTTGGCATAGATTAAGAATGTTATGCTCATTGAGATCAAAGGACATGTTAATATCATTAGAAAATGATACTATGAAATGAAGGAACTATTGAATTTGTTTTATGGTAGAATCATATAACTTCATGTCAACCATGCATATTGAATGATTAATAACTTATTTTGGTTTGACTTCTTTTTTAAATTGGAAGTCTTACCCAGGTCTGTTTGGGAAGGATGATTATAGGTTCAGTATTACTGCTGTTGCTGTTTTTATTATTACTACTTTATAGTGATGCTATTAGTGATACTAATAGTAACATTATTACTATTTACTATTAGTAGTAGTAATACTATTAGTAATTAGTAGTATTAGTACTAATACTATTACTATTTACTATCACTACTTTTACTATTATTATTACTAGTATTACCATTACCACCACATCTGACACCACTGCTGTTACCTCTGCTACTACTACTACTACTGCTGTCACACATAGGTGTGCTAGAAAAATCTTTAAATAACTCTCAAGAGCTGATTTGTAAATTTTCAGTGTGAGCATTTAGCCATTGGAAATAGGCAAATTCTATAAATCAGGCTTATTATTCTGTTGACTGTCTAGACTTAAGAAAGTGATGGAGAAAAAAATTAATATTGCAAATTAAACTTAAAAGTATATTATGCAGGTTTTGTTTTTCCTACAGAATTGATTGTTAAACATTTATTGGCACACGTTTTTATGTAGGCATAATAGTGGAGTGGAAATAGTACTGAATCTGAACTCAATGAATTCAAGTCTCTGACCTGCTGTTTACTCCCTGTATTGCCTTAAAAATGTAATTTAACTATTCTGGCCTCAGTTTCCCTATAGGTAAAATAAGGAATTTGGACTGAATGACCTCTAACTCTATTTCTAACTTTAAATCTATCATGTTATATTACTATGATTTCCATAACACAGAGTCCCATAGGCCCCTGGAATAGTAATGCTGAATGTGCTTCATCTTTCTGGTACCAAATTTTCAAGAATGAGGTCCTGGATAGTACTGTATGTCACTCTGATAATAAACATAGAGCTGAAAGAAACCTTATAGTTCATCTAATCCAACTCCCTCATTTTACAGTTGAAAAAGCCAAGGGCCACAGATCTCAATTGATTTGTTCATGATTGCCAAGGTAGCAAGCAGCAGAATAGGAATTTGGACATGTCTGCTCCAATGCAGGTAAGTGCTGGAACAATATTTATTTGTTTGTTTTGAATGAAAGAATGAATGAATGTTTCCATAAATATTCATTGAGTATCCTCTAAACATAATGCATCCCGTTAGATGCCACAGATGATGAAAGGATTTACATTCCCTTTCCTCAAGGACTTTGTAGTTGTGGCAATGAGCCGATGTGTAAGCCGATGACAATACAGAAATAAATGTCAGACCTGTATTACTGAATGGTAGGTGAAACAGCCAGCTGAAGTCATGCTACTCATTTAAAGACATTTCAAGCATCTTTTCTTTTTAAGCATTAAAACTGTAGCCATTGACAAGGTGGTCCTATTTCCATAGGTATATTCAGATCAGATTTCCTCCAAATGTGTTTTTTTAAAACAACAAGATGAGGTTCACACCATGGGCATGTTCTTGCATATTGCTGACCAACTAAATCAAAGAAAAAAAAAACAAAACCCATCATCCCGAAGTGAAACAAAATGATTCAAACCTGCTTATTCATAACACAGTCAGTTGTTTAGAAAATCTGGAATATTTTTAGAAAAGTAAAACCCAGTCATTTTGTCAAGGAGAATAATTTTCAGAAGTGTTAGGGTATACACCCGCACAAAAACACACACACACACACACATAATTTTTTTTTAACTATAAGGACCTGAAAAGCATATTATTCTGAAATAGAAGATTCATATCTCTTTATTCAGTGCTTCAGGGAAAGAACAGGCAAATGTTTTCTCCTCTGTTTATAGTCCCAATTATACTAAGTACATGGCTTAATTTGTTCTCCTCCTGATTAAATCTCTAAAAATATAAAGATTTGGTGGGAACTCATCTTCTTGTGAAATGCTGGTTGAGACTAATATTTGAAGTGGAAATGAAATATGGGGCTCTTTCCATTAACTTGCCTTTTTTATTGGGTGATATTAAGTTTATCTCCCCGATTGCCAAAAAATGGAAAAACGTACTTTAAAAAGCACATCTATTGTGGAAAATCCAATGACAATGACTGAATAAAGTGCACTGAGATGGCTTCCCTTATGGGGAAAGTCCTAGATGCAGAGAGAAAATGAAGAAATGAAGTGTGTGCTCACTCTCTCTCTCTCTCTCTCTCTCTCTCTCTCTCTCTCTCTCTTCTCTTCTCTCTTCTCTCTCGTCTCTCTCTTCTCTCTATTTCTGTCATGAGACAGGATTTGGTGGAAGAGAAGAAGATTTGTGGAAGAGAAGAAGACTCTGAGATAGGCAGTGACCTCATTATGGAAAGAAGGAGAATGTCTTGAGATGTAGTAGATAATAATCACTAGCATCTGGATTTGGAGATAAATCCTAACAGAGTAAACCTCAGAGGAGGAGAAGTTTCTGAGTAATGATGGTAAAGAGGGATTCTTTAATGGTAATAGGGATCAAGGTGTATTCCAACTCCCTCTCCATGATCAGTGAATTGGGCAAGACTGAAAGTATCACCAGTACCAGAGAGAGTAACCAGGGATGCAGTGTTATCAGGAAGAAGCCAAGTTGCAGTGGGAGCCAGGATATGGAAGAATTGTGAAAAGAAAAGTTTGAGATGAAAGCAACTGTCTTCTATGAAGACTAGACTATGCTAGGTACCAGAGGAGATATGGAAGCATCTTTTTTACAAGAGATTATAATTTATCAGAGGAAATAAGACATGCTTATGACTTACTCAGATATATTTAAGACCTCATCAAAGTTGGTGATAGCTCCTTTTGTATGTAGCTTACTCTCACACATTTTCTCATTTTCTGCACCTATTGTCCAAATATTCCCATGTTTTTCCTTTAGGGCATCCACCCCATAGCCTGAGTGACCTTTCTGTATAATGCTTGACATTATAATAGTTACCAGCAAAACGAGAGGACTATTTTTCAGCTATCTGCCTCTCTCACTATATGGCCATATCATCACTTTTTTGAGACATTTATCTTTTTTGATTCTATCTTTTATTTCTTATTCATATATCTTTTCCATATGCTGCAGCTTACTCATGCCCTATCATGGGTCCCTCTTTTTGTTTTTTCGGTGACCGACAAGTTTAATTTCCAAGTCAAACATTATTTCTGGATAAATATCCAAATATGAAGACTGAATGATCTAAGTGTGAAGACAATGCTAATAGTTCAACTGAAGTAGGGATCTCTACCGGGTTGCTGAGGGACAGCTTTATGGAGAAAGTGGTGCTAGGGATGTGTCTTAGGAAATGGGCTCTGAGAAGATTATTGTAAGATGAATAAGAAGCTACTATCATTACTTCTGGGCAGGTGAGTGATAAAGTGGATAGAATGCTGGGCCTGAATTCAGGAAAATATTCAACTATGACAGACATTTACTAGCTGTGTGACCCTGGGCAAGTCATTTAATCCTGTTTGCCTCAGTTTCCTCATCTATAAAATGAGCTGGAGAAGGAAATGGCAAACTATTCCTCTGTCTTTGCCAAGAAAACTGCAAATGGGGTCACAAATAGTCAGGCAGGACTGAAACGACTGAACAACAAAAAATAATTCTGTGCAGCTGTATTGAGATAAATGGAATCTGTAGTTAAAAGTTAGAGCTTATGAAAACTATATTTATCAACCCATCCTGGATCTAATTACTACTGGCTGCTCTTTAGCAGTTGGAGGGCCATTACATTTGTTTTTTCATGGTACCATTGTACTTGATCCTAGCTCTCAAATGAACTGCTTAAGGAAAGATGGATTGTGAGTGAGAGAGACATACTGACACGGCTCTTAGCAGTCTGCCTTTTGTAGCTGTGAGCTTTCAAGTCAAATTAGATCTTAGACAGAAGTAAAAAAAAGAAAAGAAAAAAGTGTAGCAGCTGGTCCCACTTATGCTAAGTACAATGTAGCTATGAGCACATAATGGCCAGGTTTGGGGCTGGCTACATGGCTTAATCAATTAGTTAACGACATGACAGTGGTCTTGGGGCTGAGCCCCACCATTGGATCTTGTTTCACTTGCTTCTTTGTGTTTGAAATTAGCTTGTAAGATAATCAGGCATATATTTAAGTTGTTATTAAAAAAAATAAAATCTCACAATTGATATCTACTCAAGGTATCTTGTTTCCTGAAAGGACTAAACATTGAAGAAGTCATTCAGTGGATCAATAAAATCATATTTTAAAAACCCAATGAATCAATGTTTTTTTTAATGTTAAATATTCTGTTGATGTCTTATTTTTTATGTCATAGCTATGTGCTGATAAATATATCCAATGTCCACACTGATCCTTCCTTTATAACTAAGAAAAAGAGTTAAACAAAATCAGTAAACATAGGAACCAACATTATGGTAAATTGATGTGGTCTACCATACTCTGCATCCATAGTCCCCCACCCTTCTATTTAGAGGAGTGAAATATATTTCATTGTGTGTGTAGTAGGATAGAGACTGACCTGGACTTGGACTGATATGCAGTGTTGTTGTTGTTGTTACTTTTCATTTCTGTTATTGTAGTCACTATATGCATTATTCTCCTAGGTCTAGTTTCTTCACTGTATATCTTTGCAATATTTCTTTGAATTGTTCATGGGAATCAGTATTGTTGAAAGAGTGTTTTAGAAGTTGAGCCAAGATGTCAGAGTGGTAGGAAGCAATGCAGTGAGCTCCTTCCTACAAACTCCTAAGAGATCTAGAAAATGCATCAGATTAAATGCTAATGGGACATTAATAAAAGTCATGAATTCTTTGCCCACCTCAGCTCACACAGAAAGACAGATCGAGAGGTCTGTGGTTGTTGGGG